>NC_133654.1:244974223-245694509 GCF_009905375.1 Apium graveolens
GAACTGAGTAGGATCTACAGCCTTACCATTTCGTCATTGTGTAACTGCACTTTAGATTCCATGGGGTACTTGACAGGATTACAACCAAATAAACCCTCTTCTCAAGCACCCTTTTAGCATAAGCTGTCTGTTTTAGTTCAATTCGACCATATATTTGTTACTTCAATTCCGATGTAATACGCCAATTTTCCCAGATTGCTCATCTCAAATTCATTGTTCATCTGCTGCTTAAACTTGGAGATTTGCAACACTTGTACCTGTCACCCACAGGTCGTCAACATATAGCCAACGATCAAAGTCTCGTTCCCCTCATGTTTGATATAGACAGCATGCTCAAAGGGGCACTTCGTGAATCCTAGTTCTTTAAGGGTTTATTGAGTCGAGCATACCAGGACCTCAGCGCCTGTTTTAAGCCACAAAGGGCCTTTATCAGTTTATATACCTTTCGTTCCTCACCTTCCTTTTCAAAACCTCTTGGCTGATTTACAAATACTTCCTCCAATAGAACCCCGTTTAGAAATGCTGATTTTACGTCGAGATGATGGACTTCCCACTCATTATGTACAGCAAGAGCAAGGAGTAATCGTACAGTTTCCATTCTGGCTACCGAAGCAAATACTTCCTCGTAATCAACTCCATGCTTCTGAACATAACCCTTCGCGACGAGCCTGGCCTTATGTTTAATAATATTTCCATCAGTGTCCTTTTTCACTTTGAAAACCCATTTCAAATCGATTGGCTTATATCCTGCGGCAATTCCATTAATTCCTATATTTTTTTACTTTCTATATCCTCGATTTCATTCTCCATTGCCACTCTCCAGGCCTTCTCCTTTGTTGCTTGTTCATAGCTTACAGGTTCTTCAATTTCCGAGAGTAGTAACTCATCTTCTGCTTCCACGACTTCAGTTGTGTCGTATATATCACTCAACAGCCTGAATCTCCGAGGCTCACTACTATCACTCGATGTCTCGGAACCATAATCAACACTTCCATTTGATCTAGAGGGGCTGTTGTTAATACTTGCACTCCCAGTACTGGACAGAGGAGTTGACACCGTATTCTCACCATTTCATCACTTGTATCTGCTTGTGAACTCTCAGGCACACCAATTATTGTGAACATGTTTGATACAGACACGCCCTCATATTTCACCTTCAGACCAATTCCATCCTTTCCCTTCCTCAAAAATCACGTCCCTGCTCACATGTATGGTGCCAACACTAAGATCAAACAGACGACACGCCTTGGTGCCTGACTCCTTTCCCAAATAGATTACCTCTTTGCTTCTATCACTTAACTTAGTTGTATGTATAGCAGGAAATTTCATGTGACCCAAACAGCCAAAAACTCTTAAGTACTCAAAGTTTGGCTTATTACATGTCCATGATTCATATGGCGTCTGCATTGGTAGAGCCCTGGTAGGTGATCTATTCAACACGTAAACTGCATGTCTCACTGCTTCTCCCCAGAAATACGATGGCATATTCGTTCTTTCACAACAGCTACGAGCTCCTTTTGCCAAGAATTCTGTCTTTACTGGAAATGACTTGCGAGTCTGTTTTGATAGTAAACACCCTTTACAGACTTCTTTTGGCTTGTAGAATTCTGGCATTTCATGAGCCATTCCATTCTTAGACATCTGCTGCATCGCTTGGAAATTACGTGCCCAAGCCTTACATGCCAAAGCCAAGTTTTCTCCTCTGATTTGCTTAGTAGACACATCCCTTCATCACACTCCAGCATCACCTTGTACAGTCGATTCATTGTCCTCTTTACTCTTAGCAATAATGTCCCACTCTTCTCGTAGACCCACAAATGATCACCTTCAAGAATTACTTTATTTCCAGCCTCGGACAATTGTCCTAGACTTATTATATTGTTTCGAAGTGTGGGGATGAAATACACATCTTTCAAAGTTCTTACTTCACCATTTTACACACAAAAGATACAAAACCTTTCCCTTTAATTTTAACCGTAGATCTGTCACCAACTTTACTTGTCCAAGTATACGTTCATCCAAATTCTTGAATTTCGAGCGCTCCCCCTCATATGATTGCTAGCCCCGTTATCCAAATACCAAATGTTAAGATCTCTCTTACACTCAGTTTCACTCACTAGATTCGGTATGATTTTTTTCTCATTTAGCAGCACTAACTGTTTCTCCTTGTCTCCACACTCTACCAATAAAAGTGTAGGCTCATCATCGTTTACATTGACTTAAATTTACCTCAGGTTTACACTCAGTTTCACTCACTAGATTCTGGTATTGATTTTCTTCATTTAGCAGGACTAACTGTTTCTCCTTGTCTCCACACTCTACCAATAAAAGTGTAGGCTCATCATCGTTTACTTGACTTAAATTTACCTCAGGTTTAGAGTCCCTGGCTTCCTTCTCTTTGCGTGATTTGCGACACTCCCCTGCAAAGTGTCCTATGCTCCGCAATGAAACATTTTTACTTTGCTTCCATCGCGTACTCCTCGATAACCATCTCTACTACGGTTTCACCACCTCCACGAGTCCTCCAGTTGCTTGACCTCTTCTGCCACTCCTCACGATGTGAGTAAAAGTTGTTGTCTTCCTTCTGTTCCCTTTTCTTCTATTCCTTCTCTGTCAACCAACAGTTTCCCTTCACTGGTTTCACCTGACCCACGGAGTCGCTCCTCATGAGCTTTCAGAGAACCAATTACCTCCTCGACGGACATCACTTCTAGGTTCCCAAATTGTTCAATGGCTGATGCAATTTGAAGGAACTTCGTTGGGACTGCTCGTAGTAGTTTTCTTCACCACGTATGACTCCTCTACTTTCTCCCCCAAGGCTCGGATATTAGTCACCAAGCCATTTAGCTTTATACAAAAATCATCCAGCTGATCTGCTCTCCTTCATATTCAAACTTTCAAATTCGCCTTTCAATGTCTGAGCCTTTGCCTGCTTCACCCTGTCTGCACCTAAACTCGACACCTTAATCGCCTCACATGCATCTTTGGTCGTATTCTTTTCAGCAAGTGATAGGAGAACGTCCTCTAAAATCCCTTGATAATTGCAGCTAACGCCAACTTATCTATTTTTTCTTCGAGAGTCTCCTTAGAATTCTTCGGTTCAATAGCTTCCCATACACCATGGGTTTGCCTTCATAATTGCAGCTAACGCCAACTTATCTATTTTTTCTTCGAGAGTCTCCTTAGAATTCTTCGGTTCAATAGCTTCCCATACACCATGGGTTTGCATAAACACTTTCATCTTCATAGACCATGCAGCGTAGTTCGTCTTTGTGAGCATAGGATAGTTCAAACCCACTGCATTTTCTTTGCTTTTGTTCGGCTCTGATGTTGTCATTTTGGGCATATATTTTGGCATACACTAGGCACTATGCTATGATACCAGATTGTTGAGAATACAAAAAATAGAAAGACACAGACTTGAGTTTAAGACTCGGTTTTTATATTAAGCTTCTGAGAAATTGACACGCATACATCATCTTCTAAAAGGAATACAAAGTACAAATATATAAGCTGAACAATGTAACTAACTGAGATGATAACTACCAACTACATCTCCTATTATTTCTCTACTGGACTCCTACTTCTACTCCATTACTGAAAGACCAGATCAGCTGCTATAGACACGATGCAAACAGCTGACTTTATTCAAACAAAACACATGACCGTTTAGATTAAATTCCAACATTATGCACATTGGATGATGACCTTTGCAAAATTAAGTTAGCCATTTTTGGAAACTTCCTCTGATACTTAAACAGTGGCCTTGCCGATGCTAATAAGATTATGTTCTCCATGGATCTTGTCCTGGTATTGTCAATAGCTATGCGTCCTGTGATAAGTTCTAAGAAAACAACTCCAAAACTATAAACATCAAATTTCATTGTGAGTTAACCTGTCACAACATATTCAAGAGTCCTCTTTTTATCCCCCTTCACAAATGTATAACTCATTAACTTCCACAGCTCTATTAGCCAAGGCAGTAGTGTACCAGACTACCAGTACTTGTTTAATTAGCCAGCTGCGGAAATTTCAAGAAACACAATGTCCAGCATATAACGAGTACTTTGATTTTGCTGACTGAGAGAAGAATTTTGGAAAAAGAAAAGATATTATACAGGTACAAACAAAAACTATGAACACAATTCTGCTCATGATTACATGCAAATAGGTCTGCTATGCTTCTGCAATGCAATTAGGTGCTGCATTATGAGTAGTGTTAGGTAATGTATCGTTCCGGTATTGGGTGTTTGTAGTACTACTGTACTAGTGTGGCGAGAATAGAGATGTAATAACAGGGGTGAATATGTCATTTTGTTCGATCATCCAACTTTTGTTATATATTTTTAGAGTAGATTGCACTTTGTAACCCATTGTTTCGATTAAAAACACTTAACTACTTATACTTAAGTTGATGGACAAATCACGTCGCAATTAGCTTCAATTTGCAACCCTCCAATTTTTCTCAATTACCAGTTAAAAAGTACAACGCCATTTTGATAATTACATAATATAATTTTCAAATTTACCAAAAAACATATATAATAATTTGATTTCATATTCTAAAAAATTATTATTTAATTTATATAAAAATATACTCGCATAATCTTATTGATTAAATAAAGGACGATTTATTTTGAACTTTTAAATATAATTTTATGCAAACAAAATTGTGATTAGATTTTTTTTTAAGTTAATTCCTAATTATTCGAAAAAAAATATTTTAGGTAAATTAAAATTACCATATTTATTTCTTTTAAGTTAAGATAGATGAAAGTATTAAAAAATTGAATAGTAAACATCTTAGAATTTTAAATCAAATCATTTTACATTCTCTTTGATAAAAATCAAAAATTATGCTATACAATTACAAAGACCCCGTACTAAAATTCAAGTTTAACGCTAACCGCGTGACTTTAACGAAAGGGTTGCAAACTGAAACTCCTAAGTTTGAGGTGCTAGCTGTCACCAACTTAAATATTAGTACTCATCTGTTTTTTTCCAAACTTACGGGGTACAAAGTGCAATATATTCATATTTTTATTATAATTTTTGTACTTCGAGAAAATAAACAACAATCATTTTTAAAAAAAAAAAATTGTGGACAAAAAAGATGCCAGGGGTCTACCGTACTACAAAAATTGCATGAAATATTTCACCTTCAATTAAAAAGGAGAAACCACTAGAACTAAAATCGGTTTAAATTATGAAAATGAAAGGTAGGTGGTAAATCAATATTAATTAAAAAAACAAAATATTCTAAAAGCACAATGTAACTATTCCATTCGTCCCAATTTATCTGTCTTGTTTGACTTTTAATGGTCAAATCGACTCAACTTTGACCGTAATAAAAACTTGTTCTTTCATTATTTTGAAAAATTGAAAAATATATATTAAAATACCTTAAACATCCTTTCTAATGATATAATTTTTATAAATATTTTCGATAATCCACTATGTGAAATTTTTAATCAAAATTTGGTCAAGTTGACGCAAAAAGTCAAACAGGACAGATAAATTGGGACAAAGGGAGTATATTTGATCAGCCAGCACATATCCTCATGTGAAACTTCTGAGTAGAAGTGAGTAGTGATGGCCAAACGAGTGTGCCAGGCATGCCGTGCCGGGTTTTTGGCGGGCCGAGTCTCCTCACTCAGGACTCGTAGACGGCATGTTTAACTGTACAATCCGTGCGGGGTTCGTGCCGAGTCAGGGAAGTTGAAGTCGCGTGCAGCTCGCGGTTTATACGAGCTACACGGGTCAGGTAGATGTAAGACAGAAGTGCAAGAATTTAAGGTTGTAAGCGGTGCGTGTCTGCGGTTTGCGGGGAGAGATGGCTCACCTTGACTCGATCTCCAACAATCACTAATTAAAGAAACCATACCATCATAATCACGAAAATACTCAATTAATTGCGCTTGTTGACGATAATATTGTTTTTATGTGTTACGTTTAATTGTGTTTCTAGGAATTCTTCTAAATGTCGAGTTAATTAATTCCTTAATCATATGTTCTAAATTTGGACTCTCGACATGTGAAAAAGGCGTCTCGTCTAACGTAAGATAAGTAGCAAACGATTCGACCATTCTATCTCTATTATAAACGAAAGGCATACCTCCACCCGGAGACGATGTCACGAAACCCCCAATTTGTGTTTGTTGTGGTGAACCTCCACGTGCGGTTCCACTTTTATGACTTTTGTGGCGCCCTCCAAACCCGGGTCAGAAGTTTGAGGTCCATACATACACACTATTTATAACCTACTTATAACAATAATAAAGTTAATAATAATAATATGCAGTGACCCTACTTACCAACTACCACGGAGCGCAATAGGTTAAAGTATGCACACAAGCCAAACACACTTACTTATATTACAAACATTTGAATCCCAACTATTCCAACTCAGAACTGAGTATTAAACATTTTTACAAACTTAAATTATTCCAAAAGAAGCCTACTAGCTCAACTTGATCAACCTGAACCCCTAGCTCTCGCATTGGACTGGGGATCCTCGGTAGCAACTGGTTCCTTCTTAACTGGAAAAGAACATAAACAACATCGCACAAATGAGCTAACTAGCTCAGCAAGTCACAGTGACAAAACTGAGAATAATGATCATCCGGTGAATATGGTTATTGTAATATATAATAGATGATGTCAAAGATTACTGGAGCTAATAATATCATCAACATCTATGATCTGAGTATATCAGAAGAGTTGAAGGCAGCAGGCAAGAGCAGAATATCAAAGGATGGAAGATTTCTGAATATAAAAGCTGGCTCTTTGTCAAGTTACAGGATAGGGATGTTAGCTAGATATCCTAAGCCAGATTTGCTGAAACTAACAGAGGCTCTAGCAGACACCCCCATTCTAGAAGAATTGGAAATACTTGTGCAAATTAAGAACATAATTGAGAAAGAATCAGACAGCTCAGTCTTTACTTAATTATTGTTAACTGTCCAATGTACAAGTGTTGTATCAACTTTTGTATCATTTTATTTTCATTCCTTAACTTGTGGTTAGTCTTGTTAACAGGCATGAATTTGTGATAAGCAATCTTCTCACAAATTGGGGGAGATTGTTGTGCAAGACATGCATGTATCTTAACAAGACTAAGTCATATTGACAACCCTAAGATTAGTTGTATTGTAACCTTAATCTGTAATTCATACTTGTAAAACTTAATGTCTGTAAAATGTAAATGAAGCAGACTGGAGCATTTTTCTCTAAACAGTGTCGAGCTTAAGAATTATATCTGGAAGAAGATCAAGAAGATCATGCCTCAGAAGAATTATGAAGAAGATTGGAGTTGAATAAATCTGTTTGGTGTAAAACATTCTAAGTCAAGATCTCTACAAGTCACAGAATTAGTGTTATAGAGAAATCATTCGAGAACTCCAGAATGACTTATCGAGAAGTCATTTAAACTCCAGAGAGTACCGACGGATGAGTAACATCTACCCGACGGATGAGCAATATCTACTCGATGGATGAGGAATGTCTACTCAACGGATAAGGCATCACTACTCGACGGATAAGGAACATCCACCGGGTGTAGAGAACTCAGGAATTGTCTGTCGAGAACTCAGAGATATCAACAAGTATACATTCATTATAGAACTCTGAGTTATCGATAAGCCAAAGTCCATTAGAGAACTCTGAGTTATCGATAAACCAAAATTCACTAGAGAACTCAGAGTTGTCGATAAGTCTAGGCAACAATGAAGTTTCAGAGATATCGACAAGCCAACATGCCTATTGAGATGTCGAGTTCTCTACAGCTTAACTGAAGATCTCGAAGTGAAGAAATTTCTCTAAGTATAGAATTGCAGAACAGTTCAATATCCAAGATTGCAAATCAACAAACAATTCACACAGCTGGATTGACAAGTCTACAAAAAGCAGCTTGAGAGATGTGCAAGATCAACGACAAAGATTAACTGACAGAGGAGATTAAAGTTAACACGGGATGCTAAAGATATGCTAAGCCAAAAATGGAAGATTTGTTTTTCTATAAATAGAAATGACAAGTGACAGTTTAGAAAAGCTAATAGCATGTTTATTATCTACCGTGTAAACCAGCAGTTAACTAAGTTATAAAGTTAACACTGGTCCTCTAGTTAAGTTAAGAAGAACAATTAGAATAGAAAAATTATGTGTTCTCTCCCAAGAAAGAAGCTAAGTTCTAAAACAAGAACTTAGAGATTTTGTAGCAAAACACTACTTGATTTTTAATATAAAATTAAGTGAGTTCTGAAGATCTTTGTTTTACATATTTGCACAACTATTTATGTTTAACATCCATTCTACTAAATCATAAACAACAACCAACTGCTAAAGCCTAAGTCGATCGAATTGGATGAAGAAGATGAGTCACTAAAGAGCAAGTCATACTGGAATTGGATGAAGAAGATGAGTTCTACACTCTTTATGAGCTTGATGAGCTAGACAAATCAATGACTTACTTGGCTAGAAAATTCTCTAATATTAGAGTAAAGAAACCAAGATTTTTCAAGAGCAAAGGACAGTCCTTCAACAAAGACAGCAGCTGGAAAGGAAAAGGGAAGTACACTCCTGATAGCAAAACTGGCTACAAAACTGGATCTGTTGATAGATCAAAAATAAGGTGCTTTAACTGTGATGAGTTGGGCCATTTTGCTACAGAATGTAGAAAACCCAAGAAGGCAAAGAAGACAAAGCCTATCTTGAATTGGAAGCAAAGTATGATGCTCTTCTAAAGAAGCAACAAGGGAAAGCTTATATTGCAGAGGGCAAGAGCTGGGATGATTCAGATAATGATGAAGATGAAGAAGTTGGAAACTATGCATTCATGGCCTTGGAGCAAGGAGATTCTTCATCATCTAAATCACAGGTACCAACTCTTACCATAATTGATTTAAATGTGAGTCAATATAAGGAAACTGTTGAAAAGATGAGCACAGAAATGTTCCACATTCATGCAAGCATGGTTGCTGCAAATGAGGAAGTTAGCAGATTAAAAAAGATCAATAAAAAACTTGAGAGTGAAAAACAAGAGACTGAATTGTTGCTGGTTGATCTTGATACTGCTAAGCAAGAAAATGCATACTTAAAGAACAAATTAAAATGTGCAAGTGAAATTGAAGCAGTATTGAGAGAAAAGCTGGAGAAGAATGAAGTGGAGCTGAAATCCTTCAAAAATGCTTCTGATTTGATTGGCCAATATCATGAAAAGAACAAGCCATGTACAAACATTTCCATTGGTCTTGATTATGAGGATTTGAACAATAAGAGGAAGTCTGTCAGTGACAAAGGGAAATCAACTGAAACTGAAGATGTTCCAATTATTTTGAAGAAAGTTGAATCACCTTTGTTCAAGGCATGTGAAGTGAACTTCAGTGAAGAAGAGTTGATCATCAAACAGGAGATAGCTGATGAGGACAAGGAAAAGAAAAATGATGAGACAACTCAGTCTTCCTTCTCTGTTGAAACACCAAAAGCCAATCAAGAAACTAAGGAGCCTATGAAGGAGATTAAAGCTAAACAGGTCAAAAAGAAAAAGAAGAATAAAAATGGAAAGATTAGGATAAACAAAAGCAATAATTTTGCTTATGTTGCAGATGCTCCTAGAAAGAGGTGTGAGAATTATGGATCAATGAATCACCTAACTCATCTTTGTAAAAAGACTGTTAGCAATTCACTTGAAGGAGTCTGCAAGTACAATGAAGCTAAGGCAAATGATCCCTATTCATTCTGTGACAAGTTTGATTGCATTCCCTGCAATATGAAAGTGATGAAGAGTTGCTATAAATTGAGAATTGATCTCATATAATCAAAAGTTGGTTCTATATCTGAAAGGGAAAATGCTCAACAGTCTATGAATTCCATTTTATCTCAAAATTCTCATTCTACTTCTGCAAAATCAGTTAACAAGAAGAAAGTGTCCAACACAGCTTGGGTAGCTAAACACACTTAATCCTCATTGTGTGCAGGGCAGAGGGAAGAAGGTCATATGGATCATTGATAGTGGATGTTCCAGGAATATGACCGGTGATAAGTCCCTGCTATCATAATTGAGGAGATGGCTGGCCCTTTGGTGACCTTTAGAGACAACAGCAAAGGATTCACAACAGGATATGGCAAGATTGTTTCTGGAAATGTTGTCATTGAAGATGTAGCACTAGTTGCTGGATTAGAAGTAAATCTTCTAAGTGTTAGTCAATTTGCAGACAGAGGTTTTCAAGTTGTTTTCAACAAAGAAGATTGTGCTTTTATTAGCAAAAAGACTGGTGAAATTGCTCTTAAGGGAGTAAGAAAGGGAAGCTTATTTGTTGCAGACTTAGACTCAACAAATAAGGAAGGGGTGTGTTGTTTCTACACCAAGGCATCAGAAGAGCAAAACAAACTGTGGCATAAAAAGCTATCTCACTTGAATTTCAAAGCAATCAACACCTTAGTCAAGAAGGAGCTTGTGAGAGACATGCCCAATCTGGAATTTACTCAACTGGAAGTTTGTGAAGCTTGTCAGAAAGGAAAGATGAAAAAATCAAGTCACAAGTCATAATCTGTGAATTTCATAAGTGCACCTCTGCAACTTATTCACATGGACTTGTTTGGGCCAGTAAATGTCTTGTCCATTTCAAGGAACAAATATGCCCTTGTCATGGTTGATGATTTTTCAAGATACACTTGGGTTGAGTTCATGTACTCTAAAGATGAAACTCCAAACATTATAATTGAGCACATCAAGAAAGTTGAGAAGCAAGCTGAAGGAAAGGTTAGTGTGAAAAGATTGAGAAGTGATAATGGAACAGAATTCAGAAACTCAACATTAAGTGAATTCTGCAAAAGCAAAGGCATTGTTCAAGAATTTTCAGCAGCTAGAACACCTCAACAGAATGGAGTAGTTGAGAGTAAAAATAGAACATTGGTTGAAGCTGCTAGAACTTTGCTACAAGATGCTCAGTTGCCAACTAGTTTTTGGGAAAAGGCTGTTAATACTGCATGCTACACTCAAAACAGATATCTCATCAACAAAGTTCATGGAAAATCACCCTACTCAATCATGTCTAACAGGAAGCCTACAGTGAAGCATCTACATGTGTTTGGAAGCAAGTGTTATATTTTAAAAGACAACTCTGAATATGTGGAAAATTTTGACTCTAAAGCTTTTGAAGCAATTTTTCTGGGATATTCATTGGAAAGAACAGCCTACAAAGTTTATGTGATTGATCAAAAGAAAATTATGGAGAGCACATATGTGACTTTTGATGATGACAAGTGTCCAGGCTTAAAATGCCTTGATGTAAATGATGCTGAAGCCCTTGCATTTGAAAACCTAACCATTGATAGTGATTCTGATGAGGAAGATGAAGTTGTGACACAACAAGTGACAAATGAAGAAACCTCTGAACAAAATCATGGAAATGAAAGCTCTCTTCAGACACCTGAATTTAATGGCACAAACTCAGGGGGAGAAGGAGAAAATGGAAATGACAGTCATGGTAATACTGAAGAAAATGATGAAGGCATTAGTCAACAGACACACACCAGAAAGTGGGATATGAGTCATACAGTAGAAGCTATTATTGGTGATCCCTCAGCTGGTGTGAGAACTAGAAGTGCAACTGCTAAGGAATGCCTACATGCATGTTTTCTATCTCAAGTAGAGCCCAAGAAAACTGAAAAAGCCCTATTGGATCCTGACTGGATATGTGCTATGCAGGAGGAGCTGAATCAATTTGAGAGAAACAAAGTTTGGAAATTAGTCCCCGCACCAAAGAATAGAAGCATAATTGGAACTAAGTTGGTGTACAAGAACAAAATGGATGAAAATGGAATTGTTACTAGAAACAAAGCAAGGTTGGTTGCTAAAGGCTACTTACAAGAAGAGGGAATTGACTATTGATGAGACTTTAGCTCCTGTTGCAAGACTAGAAGCAATAAGAATCTTTCTGGCATTTGCTGCACACTCAAATTTCAAGGTGTATCAAATGGATGTCAAGAGTGCTTTTCTCAATGGTGAATTAGAAGAAGAAGTTTATGTGCAACAGCCACCTGGCTTTGAAGATCTAGAATTTCCTAACTTTGTTTACAAATTACTTAAGGCTCTATATGGATTGAAACAGGCACCAAGAGCCTGGTATGACACACTGTCATAATTTCTACTCAAACATGGTTTTACTAGAGGTACTATTGATAAGACTCTCTTCTACAAGAAGCATGGTGAAGATATGATCCTAGTTCAAATCTATGAGGATGATATCATCTTTGGATCTACAAATGAAAAGCTTTGTCAAAGATTCTCTAGGCTAATGCAGAGTGAGTATGAAATGAGCATGATGGGAGAATTGAGTTACTTTCTTGGCCTTCAAGTTAGTCAAAGAAGTGATGGTATTTTCATCAGCCAAACCAAATATGTGAATGACTTATTGAAGAAATTTGATATGGTGGATAGCTCACATGCATCTACACCAATATCTACTGCAACCAAGTTGGATGAAGACAAGAAAGGCAAGAGTGTGGATATTTCAAGCTATAGAGGGATGATTGGATCATTACTGTATTTGACTGCTAGTAGACCAGACATCATGTTTGCTACTTGTCTATGTGCCAGATTTCAATCCAATCCAAAGGAATCATATTTGATGGTTGTCAAAAGGATTTTCAGATACTTAAAGGGAACTCCAAACTTGGGATTATGGTATCCTAAGGGAACTGGTTTTGAAGCTGTTGGATACACAGATGCAGATTTTGCTGGATGCAGGGTTGATAGGAAAAGTACTAGTGGAAGCTGTCAATTTCTTGGTCAAAGACTTGTGTCATGGTATAGTAAGAAATAGCAATCTGTGTCAACTTCCACAGCTGAGGCTGAATATATAGCTGCTGGAAGTTGTTGTGTTCAAGTGCTTTGGATTAGAAATCAGCTAATGGACTATGGTCTAGTGTTACACAAAATTCCTATTATGTGTGACAACACTAGTGCCATATCTATAGTAGCTAATCCAGTTAATTATTTTAGAACAAAGCACATTGATGTTAGGTACCATTTTATCAGGGAACATGCTACAAATGGTACCATTGAGCTCATTTTTATTCCAACAGAAAAACAATTAGCTGATATTTTTACTAAACCTTTGGATGAAGCAACCTTCACTAGACTTGTGAGTGAAATTGGAATGCTCAATTCTTCATCTTAAGGTAAGAACTCAGCTAATGTTTTGCAGCAGATTAATCTCTAATAAATCAACCTGGTTTGATTTAATTAGAAATTAACTGAAATATGAATTATAAATATTTCAGAATCTTTGTATATTTATTTTTCTTTAAAAACTCAAAAATTAACTTAGAATATTTCAAATTCTAAGTAAACTGCTTAGTTGTTAATTTACATCTTAAATGTGTAAAAATTAGCACAAGGCAGAAAAACAATACTCAAAGGTATAGAGAACTGAGTTCTCGATAAGTCAAAATGACTTATCGACAAGTCATTTTGGAGTTCTTGAGTGAGTTCTCGATAAGTCTATTTACAGACTTCTCGAATGACTTCTCGATAAGCTCTATTATGACTTATCGATAAGATCATGTAGAGTTCTTTAATAGTGTTAATTCACAGAGTTCTCGACAAGGATATTTTGAGACTTATCAATAACTCAGAACTAAAATAATTTAATTCAATGAATTATTTTAGTCAAATACTTTTGGAAAATTTATTCTGATTTTAATTTGATTTAATTCAAATAAATTAGAATTATTTCAGTCCTTTTTGGACAAACTGGGCATTTATCAGAGTTCTCGATAAGTCACTTGACTTCTCAAATGTACCTTTTTCATATTTAAAATTACTTCTCGATAAGTTTAATATCAAATGTTTATTTGACTTCTCGATAAGTATTTTACTTTTTCTATAAATACCCAGACTTCTCCATTAATATTAACTTGGAATTTCTCAAAACTCTAAGTAAACTGAATATTTATTACGTCATATCTTCAGTATGTGAACTTAATAAATAACAGATCAAAAGAAGCAAAAAGTATGAAAAACTGAACAAATTTAATTCATAAATTATGTTCATAAAAATACTTTTGACATACTTAGTCTCTAAATTTCTCTGACTTATAGACACATTTGCGTGCTTATATAATTTCTTGCTTACGTGGAAATATGTTAGTCAAATGTTAGTAGACTAGTACATTATTTGTGTTGTTTTGCGTATGCTAATAGTGATGATCATATCTGATTGCTTGCTAATAGAGAGAGTTACTTTTTGTGTAGGGAGTACACGCTTATTTGCATGGGGAATAGTTACTTTTTAATATAAACTAATATTCTTGAGTACCTGCATGGGGAATAGTCACTAGTCATTTCTAGCTGTCTAGTAGGCTTATGTGATTATTACTCCTATTATCCAGACAACTCAAGAGTCTCTTAGTTTCTATCTTTACTCCATCTATAAATTAAAACGCTTCACTCTTTATCACTCATCACTCTCCTACTCTCAACAAAAATATCAAATTTCAAACTCACCTTCTGTTCATCTCTCTTTCTCTCATTCAAATGGATGCCCCAGTCTTCTACAGACTTGGCTTATCTACCGGTTCATTATTTGGATGATGATTTTGTGTATTTTATCCCTTCGGACTTCGTGTCCGCATCAAGGGGGTAGTTTACAGCCCCTTTAATGTTCCAGTTGAGGTCTTTTACGGACTCTCGTGGGATGATTAAATTGACATTCTTTTCTTTGAGATGGAAGCCTCTTTCGAGCAGGAGAGGTGAGCAAGGGAGGCTGAGCAGCAACGCCTTGCTGCTTTGGAGTTGCAGGAGAGGATCGTCTCCCTTGCACACTCCATGTCCAGGGCTTACCAGCGCAGGGCAAAGAGGTTGGAGGCTGAGAAGAAGAAGTCTAAATTAGAGTAGTTAGGATTAGGATTTACTTTATGTAATCTGCATCTTAATGTACTCTATATTTAATATTAATGAAATTATCTTCTTCATTATCAATTTGTTTTTGTTGCTTGATTGTTTATGTCATGATTGCCTTGTGTTTACAAATTGATTGATTATTAGTTTTCCTGTCATAATGCATGCAATTGTATGTCTCAATGGTTATGCCTAATCAATACAGATAAATATGTTCAATGCATTACAGGTTCAACACAATCCACTCAGACAATAATAGGAGAATCAAGTTTCAATCAACAGGTATATGTGTTACACTGTAGCTAAAACATTTCAAAACCAAATTGTGGTTTACCCAGGCACAACAACACAAACACAAACTAGAATTTTCAGACAAGAATCAGAACTTTCATTAAATATGGAACAACAACAGCAACACAAACACAAACTCAAACACAATCCCACTTAGGTGACTTTCAAAAGCCACCCGTTTTATAAAAGGACAGCAATGTCTTGATGACCTTCAGATTGATTCAGTTGTTTGAGAAAAGAATCCACCAGACATGAAAGTTTATCAGTTTACAGAATATTTCATGAATGTTTCTCATGCACCTTCATGTGCAAAACAGTCTTAACAGACTGATAGGTTTGAGGGTAGTACTCCTGAGGGGGAGCTATCTAAATCCTCTCCAATTCAATTGGAGGTTCCTCAAGAAGGAACAACTCCCCTCATAACTCTAGCAAAAGCTGTCTCAACAGTCAAAGCTAGAAGAACAATTGTCTATGACAATGTCATAAAAAGGGCAATCTTATCATATTTATGTGATAGTGCTCTGCAAGGTGCACAAAGGTTTGAGGCTGGTGTACATGACAGTAACCCAGTCAAATCCTCTCCAATTCCATTGGAGGTTCTCACTACAAGTGGAGGACAACACACTGTCACGACCACAGAGCAATCTGTGAGTCCAACTGTGACCCCAGTCATAGATGCTTATGCACTCATTTTTCTGGTGAAATGAGTATGATTAGCCCTATATGGTCTTCCTCTAATCATATGATCACATATTACCTCTTCTCAGCCACCTCTTATTTCTGTAGGTCAAACAACATTTGAGCCTTTCATGTGAGAATAAGAGAAAAGATTGAGTGAAAAACAAAGAATAAGAGAGGCAGGATCCTTCCTGGAAAAAGGAGAGGTAGATGAATGTATGGATTTAGTAATCCTTGTGAGGGAACTCTGACTCTCAAAAGTCATGAGACTAGTGCATTGAGAATTGGTGAGACTACTTATTCAAAAGAACAGAGAGCTTAGGATTTTTATCACTAATAGATTTTTCTGCAGATCTAAGTGAAACTTCTATTGTTTAAAACTTATCACCATGAATCTCAATGAAGCTTGAAGCTGCAGACAGTGTTCCAAATGGACAATGACAGCAGCTTGAACAATGTGCATTTAGCTGGATTTTTCTTCCGGGAGATAATGTCAAAAAAGGGGAGAATATATCTAAATTCCAAAACAGCCAATGGATGTTGAATAAATCTAAATGCAACTCAACAGAAGAAGACCTGGTGGGAAGACTGGTTTTGGTTTCTGCATTTAGTTAAAGTTTTGACATCATCAATCAGAACTTGTGCATAATTTCATAATGAACAAGTTGGGGGAGATTGTAATATATAATAGATGATGTCAAAGATTACTGGAGCTAATAATATCATCAACATCTATGATCTGAGTATATCAGAAGAGTTGAAGGCAGCAGGCAAGAGCAGAATATCAAAGGATGGAAGATTTCTGAATATAAAAGCTGGCTCTTTGTCAAGTTACAGGATAGGGATGTTAGCTAGATATCCTAAGCCAGATTTGCTGAAACTAACAGAGGCTCTAGCTGACACCCCCATTCTAGAAGAATTGGAAATACTTGTGCAAATTAAGAACATAATTGAGAAAGAATCAGACAGCTCAGTCTTTACTTAATTATTGTAAACTTTCCAATGTACAAGTGTTGTATCAGCTTTTGTATCATTTATTTTCATTCTTTAACTTGGGGTTAGTCTTGTTAACAGGCATGAATTTGTGATAAGCAATCTTCTCACAAATTGGGGGAGATTGTTGTGCAAGACAGGCCTGTATCATAACAAGACTAAGTCATATTGACAACCCTAAGATTAGTTGTATTGTAACCTTAATCTGTAATTTATACTTGTAACACTTAATGTCTGTAAAATGTAAATGGAGCAGACTGGAGCATTTTTCTCTAAACAGTGTCAAGCCTAAGAATTCTATCTGGAAGAAGATCAAGAAGATCATGCCTCAGAAGAATTATGAAGAAGCTTGGAGTTGAATAAATCTGTTTGGTGTAAAATATTCTAAGTCAAGATCTCTACAAGTCACAGAATTAGTGTTATAGAGAAATCATTCGAGAACTCCAGAATGACTTATCGAGAAGTCATTTAAACTCCAGAGAGTACTGACGGATGAGAAACATCTACCCGACGGATGAGCAATATCTACTCGACGGATGAGGAATGTCTACTCGACGGATAAGCCATCACTACTCGACGGATAAGCAACATCCACCGGGTGTAGAGAACTCAGAAATTGTCTGTCGAGAACTCAGAGATATCAACAAGTATACATTCATTAGAGAACTCTGAGTTATCGATAAGCCAAAGTCCATTAGAGAACTCTGAGTTATCGATAAACCAAAATTCACTAGAGAACTCAGAGTTGTCGATAAGTCTAGGCAACAATGAAGTTTTAGAGATATCGATAAGCCAAAATGCCTATTAAGATGTCGAGTTCTCTACAGCTTAACTGAAGATCTCGAAGTGAAGAAATTTCTCTAAGTACAGAATTGCAGAACAGTTCAATATCCAAGGTTGCAAATCAACAAACAATTCACACAGCTGGATTGACAAGTCTACAAAAAGCAGCTTGAGAGATGTGCAAGATCAACAACAAAGATTAACTGACAGAGGAGATTAAAGTTAAAACGGGATGCTAAAGATATACTAAGCCAGAAATGGAAGATTTGCTTTTCTATAAATAGAAATGACAAGTGACAGTTTAGAAAAGCTAATAGCATGTTTATTATCCACTGTGTAAACCAGCAGTTAACTGAGTTATAAAGTTAACACTGGTCCTCTAGTTAAGTTAAGAAGAACAATTACAATAGAAAAATTGTGTGTTCTCTCTCAAGAAAGAAGCTAAGTTCTAAAACAAGAACTTAGAGATTTTGTAGAAAAATACTGCTTAATTTTTAATATAAAATTAAGTGAGTTTTGAAGATCTTTGTTTTACATATTTGCACAGCTATTTATTTTTAACATCCATTCTACTAAATCATAAACAACAACCAACTGCTAAAGCCTAAGTCGATCGAAAATCAAACATTTAAGCCAAAACACATTCACCCCCCTCCCCCCTGTGTTGTATTTATACCTAACAGTTATGATATCAAGTTAACAATGGATTATGATTTAGAATTGGATATTATATTTTCATTGTAAAAACCAAGGTTAGGCTGCTGATCAGTCACGCACTAACCCCGAGCAAAGCACACAGCACTGTTCTAACTACTGGATTCAAGGCACACATTGGCCTAACTTGACCATTATATGGTCTGACCACGAATCTGGTCCACAATTTTATAAAAATAATCCAATTCTAATATAATAACAGAATAAACAATGTAAAGCAATAAACAGAATCGTTAACAATAGTGGATGCTCAGTAATGAAATAGCTTCAGTCTTCGTAAGGATCAATAGGGCATTTTTAAAGCTTGGCTGTTAGGTAATGAAAGAATTGGAAAACAAATGAATCAATATTTCAGGGTTTCAAAAACTTGGTCTTTCAAAGCATAAGATACAATAGTTTGAATGTATAAGCAATCTGGTTCAGTGTTTGATATTTAGTTTGTCTGTATTTGTGGAGTAGTATCGTAAATTTGTGGTTCGTATCTGGATGTACAACAATCAATGGTTTAGAAAGAATAAGGTTTATGGTTCAAGATCAATAACTGGAATCAGGGTTTGGGTTCAGTGCATCAAAGCACTTGAAATATAAAACAGTACTATCAATCCACTATAATAAATCTCGAGAAAGTTCATAACACTTGCCTGGTACTAGCTTTACTATACTGCACTCGCTTTCAATCACCACTGTCTTACTCCTCGACTACCTGTTTTCCTTTTCTACGCCTTGCCTCTTCTGCTGACATATCAAAAGCATCTATTAATATTCAACTCATACGATTCTATTCGACAGATACTTCTATCTACCCTTCGTTTCACCTAAATCTGATTAACGGATTGAAAGTTATGCAATAAACAAGTAAACATCAAATAAATAGACTGACAGTTAACCAACTAGTCACATATAACACATAACACGTCAAATAATCAATGATATATCATTTATAAGGAAGTCTCGGGTCATAAACAGGCTTTCGGGTATTTGAAATGATTTTTAAAATATTTTTCGAAATTAAAACGGGTCGTTGAATCAATTTTGGAGTAATAAACAGGGTTCGGCTGGCCAATTCTGGCTTCGAAATAATTTTATAATAATTATCGAGCCTTGAAAACAATTTTAAATAATATTTTAAAGCTCGAAACTATTTTTCAGAATTTTAAATCATTTTTAAGTAATTAAATCTAATTAAATAATTAATTAAAATCAATTAATAATTAATTAAATCAATTAATCAATTAATTTTCGAATTAATTGACCAATTAATCAATTAAAAATTAACTGAAATTAATTAACTAAATAATTCAGATTTATTTTTGAATTAAAAATAATTTTTTTGGAATTAAAATAATAATTTTTAGAATTTTCAGAAATTAAAAACGAATTTTTATAATAAAAATAAATAGGGAATATGATTTTTGAATATTTTTAAAACAGGAATCCTATTTTTGAAAACTCTGGAAAGTTCAGGGACTGAACTTCATCGTTTTCAAAAGTCAGGGTACCAAACTGCAATTTTTACACCCCCATCGCCGGAAAATACAGGGGTGGCCGGAGAACTCGATTCCGGCACCCTCACCTCACCATCTGCTCCAGATTTACACTACACAACACCAGGAATCTATTCGTGCAATCAAAACACATCAATCATCCCTGTCCTGGCCGCAAATTGGCCAAGAACATCGCCGGTTTCCGGCGAAACATCGAAAACTTAAAAAGACAACTCCCTTTGATTCACTAATCCTCTGTTAACGAGCTATATACCAATCGATTGCAAATTTCATAAGGAACACAACCCACTATAAATCAACAGCTAATAATCCCTAAATCAAAAAGTCCCAAATTTCAATTAAAAACATTCATACGGGTTATAAATCCTAATTTCAAAATTCGAGAATTAAACCCACTTTTGAGCATGTTATTGGACTCCAAATCAGACGTATGACATATGAAAATCATCAGGAAAACAAGCTTTACAACATGCAATCATCAAATCATACAAACAATCATCCGAACAGAAATTCATATTTTTAATAAAAATAATTCGAAAATAAATAAAAATATAGAAAAATAACCTTAGTTTCTGCAGTAAAACAAAGCTCAGAATCTGATAGAGCTCTTCAAGACCTTCAAATTGGTTACTCGAGCTTTCCAAACAAAGATCAATAACACCTCCAAAAGTTGGTTTGATTTTCAGAAGATTATATGAATATAACTATTTTCTCTGGAAAATTATATTTTTAGCTGACTGCAAATGATTTTGATACGGAATAAAATACGGTAAACGGTTATTTATATTTACGGAAATTAGTATCCCGTTGGATCATTCCGGATATAAAACGGTACGTTTATTTGTAAAAACTGAACCAAACGGTATCAGTTTTCGGGATAATTATCCAAATCAGTACAATTTATACTGCGGTCTCGGTCTCAGCGCCTGGTTACACGTACTACGAGGTGATAATTGTGATAGTTTAATAAAAAGCTCCCGTTTATCGAAAATACGAGTTTTATTGATTTACCGAAATGAATATTGTATCGAAAATATTGCGGCGGGACCCGCGCAGGACAAACCGTACGCCGGATCGAAAAAGTCGAAACATGGAAAATGCTCGGAATATTACAATTAGGTTAGGAAGGAGTTCTCGGAAGAGTTTCGGGTTTTAAGAACGTAAAAACGGATGACGTCGGTTGGGTTCCCATTTTTATAAAATAGATTTTAAATACCCGAAAAAAGATTTTATAAAATCCATATGATTCCTATAAATTCATAAATCAACATAAAAATAATTAGGAAGATATGACAATTATCTATATTTTATTTTGGCCATATAAAAATTAAAATACTCAATTAATAATATTATTAAACATCCAAACACATTTAACACTTAACAAATAATTCAAAGAATAAATACTGAACACATATAATAATTATTTATTAGCAAAAATAATTACACGATATATCCCGGATATTACAACTTTGCTTCATAATGTCGTAATATTTTTGCAAATGTCTATCAAGTGTTCCCGTACCAGACCCCTTAGAGTGGGTATAATGGGGTGGGTTTCGACCATTTTGAATACAAAGTAAACAAAATACTTTGAATTTATTCGATTCTTCCATCATTGGTTCTCTCGAAAAATAATTCCAAACATGTGATGAATGTCTTGCACTAGAAACACTACCTGCAAAATTTAAATATAAAAAAATTAATTCGATTTTAACCTACGAATGCATTCGAATAAAAAAATTAAAACATAAAACAAATATTTTTTAAACATGCAATAATCGAATACAAATACACAAAACACAATTAACACATATCATTAAAAATAAAATAGACATTTACGTAATTCGAACATAATTAATTTTGAAAAATATAATAAAAAATTTAAAAAAAATTAACAAAACTTTACCGGGTTCCATGGGTCGAGGGGGTCGCATACTTGTTTCTTGGGTTGAGCCATGGGATGAAGCTGTACCTCTACCTTCTTCCATCTTTTGAAATTTGTCGCCGAATTTTTTTTAAAACTCGCCGAAAAATTACTTAACTCATCAGAAAATTACTAAGCTAATAAAAAATATATAGACTTGAAAAAAGATTCACAGTGACTTATGTTACGACCGGCACTTTGTGTAATATTATTTATGAACTTTGTATAATATTAGAGCCGAATGTAAATATACTTAATGATTGTACGTTGTGTGAATGAAAATTTCTACATTATAAATTGGTTTATGTAGAATATGATTTCTTTTCAAAGCAAAAGTTTATTTATTTCCCTTATTTTTAATTTATAAGGAATATTCTAAACCTTGGAAAAAAATTTCTTTTAAAAGTTATTTCATTCACAAATTTCAAAAGTAATCTTATAAAATTTCTAAAAATCCAAGTTATTTTATGGTATAAATTTTATAATTTTTGAACTTATATTTTATTTTATAAAAAAAAATCTTTAAAAATTTATTTATTATAATTAGCAAATTACATGGAAACCCTTTCATGTAGATCACTCTTTCATTCTATTAAAGGGCAAATGAGACCTTTCCAACCCCACTAACTCACTTGTTGTCAACTAAATTACCACATTAACCTTGCATGCAAAATGGCCTAACTTTAGCTAGAGGGTATTCTTATACATTCTCATTTCCACTCATTTCTTTTAGTCAATCAAAGGCATAAAACCAAAAACAAAATATGAGAAATCATTTTCACTCACCCCAAACTCCAACTCACCTCTCTTTTTCTCTCCTCCCCATCCCTCTCCTTGCTCTCGGCCGAGAACCCCCTCCCCCACTCCCTTCCATTTTTTCATTATATTTCTCATCTTCCCTAGTGTAATTCTTCCACCTACATTTATTTTATATACTTCCTAAGAGTTTTGTAATTTGGGAGATGAAGTTTCATGGTTGCATGTGTAGCTTTTGTGTGATCTCCAAAGAGAAACTCTTGATTCTTGTGAATCCAAGAGCTCTCTATGAGATACATTTTATATATATTTTAACTAATTGTTTTATGGAGAAACCATGCTTTAAAAACCTTTGCATGCTACTGAAATTTCACTATATAATCATGTTTAGCCATGCATGCTAGTTTTAAGATGTTAATATGATGATCAACCATGTTGTGTATGCTACTCTTCTCGAAATCATGTTTTCATGTTTAAAAATCTATAAATTTGAATTATTTGTGCTTGAAATAGATTTTTTCCATGATATATTTCTTAATAATAGTTAAGAGAAGATATATTTCATGATTATTAAGATTGATTAATAGGTACAAGTCGAATTTACAAGAATTTCAACTCTATGTTTTAGCCGAAATCTTGTTAAGTGTTTTCCACGAGTTGCATGTTATATTTTTATTTGCATGTTGGTGTTCTAGGGCATGGATGATCTCCACTCCTGTTGAGGCACTATTTTAGGATGTTGATGCACTAGGTTTGCTTTAGTAAAGGTTGGATGTTTGGTTAATAAGTGGGAGTCAAGGTGGAAAGGGATTAGTTAGTGTTTGCATTTTTCCAGATTTGATGCACTAGTTTATGGGGAAGTTTTGAATGATCATTTGTTGTGCACTTTGAGGACCAATCCACCAGAAGCTAGAACTAGGAGTATATAATAGGTTTTAGGTGTTTTTTGGAGGTTTGTAAGACGTTTGGTTAGGTGCACGAGTGAATCACAAAATCTGTCCAGCAGGGGACAGTTTTGTTGCAACTTAGAAATAGAAAGTTTTGACCATGTCATAGGTAGGCCCTCATTAGGCCCTGTTGGGCCTTAGTTAGGGAGAGTGTCAGAGGAGTTTTTCCAGCCATATTTTATAGGATTTGAGTTAGAATAATGTGTCACATGTTAGTTCAAGGCAGGACCTTTTCTGCCCAGAAAAATAGGGGAACCATGGACTTTACGCTTAGGCCTAGGGAGGCCCAAGCTAGGCCCTTGAGCCACATCAAGTTTGGGAGTTGCCTTATGATCAGAAGAGTCTAGTGTAGAAGTTTTGGAGCTAAACTTGTAGTATAAGAGTGTCTAATACACTCAAGAAACCATAGATGTCATTCTGAAATTTACCTTAGTAAGCACCTTCACTTACCACATAGTTTTAGAGCATTTATGAGTGAGGCCTAGGTTGACCACTATAGTTGCAAGATATCATAAAGCCAGTAGAGTGAAAGGCCCAAGTGAGGGTCAATAGGTTTTGGATAGTTTAGTAAAGGCACATCGAGTTAGGAGGCCAAAATTTGGAGACTTTGTCTAGTTTAGCGATCAAGTGACTTAAGTTGTGGAATGAGATCATCCAATCCTAGTGTTGCAATATGTTGTGTGTGTGATATTATTTGGTATTTAAAATATGGTATGTGAGTATATGTGGCTGTGTGTACTATTATGTTTATAAGGTGATTATAAATTGCGTGCATATAGGCCTAAGTGCCATTTGTGTTTAATTTCGGGTTGTAAATAGGTTGCGTTGGTGAGAATATATTATAATGAGGTTATTATTAATTTTGTAGGATCTCGAGACGAGGGTAAACTTGCCATAAAGGTCGAGTAAATCTTCCAGTTGCTCCTATTTTCCAGTCCAGTCCAGTCCAGCCTTCTCAAGACAAGTGATTCAACCTACTTTTTAGTTTACACTGCGAATGTGTGATAGCTAGTTCTTATATATATGATGCGAGTATCCTGATTTATTTTGTTATACCCGGACCAAGTGATTCTCAAATCTATCTTCGTATTATATAGAAATGCCATGAACCCTCAAGTACTTATTGCAAGTAGATCAAAAATCATACTATGCTAGTATACCAAAGTAATTGGGATGCCATGATAAAATAGAGAATGGTTATAATACTTGATTGATCATTTTGATTAACATGCTATTGATTATTGAGAAATCTTGATTTTGCACCCTGATACTTGATTTAACTCTTGTAAGAACCCCGATAGAAACTTTATCTTGATACCTAAAAGCCAGATATTCTTTAAAGTCATTCATAATTATTTGATAACCTTATCCTTACCCTAATGCTTGACATCCTGATATACCTTGAGCTAATGATCACTTTCTTTATATTTTAACACCTTTATCATACTTGTAACCAGTGATGCTTATCTTCTTGATGTTCTAATACTTATACCTTATCTAAAACCATTGCTTTAAGCCTAGTTTGGAATTACTCTTTCATATTATCCAATAACCCTACTAAATCTCCTTGTCAAAATTCTTGTAAATGGAAACCTTTCAATTACCCTGATAGAGTAAATTCTAGTGGATCATGGCCCTAAGATTTAGTGAACTTAATTCTAGTGTTTCAAGTCAATCTACAATCCCTTGATAAAGATGTTTACTGTTTAAGAAATTTTATTATCAATCTGCATCAATTTTTGAAATGATTAAAATTTGGATTTTCAGTCCCAAAGGGGAATAAATGTTTTCTTTAAATAGTGGATCTGGACTGGACGCAAGTCCTTTCCACACTGATATTGTAGGCTTAAAAGTTTCCTAGAGATCCCATTAATGTTTTAGAACCCAGCGAGGTTCGGGATTACTTCGCGGCTGATCACCGGCTGTAATCCGTAGCGTCATAAAATGGTTTTTGATTAAGATATGATTTTGAAAATGTTTTGATACAAGCAAATGATGCCATCACCCAAATGTTCATCTCTTGTTATTATTAGTTATATCTTCACATTGTCATCCTTTAATATATATCTCGATTTATGTTTTGTATCGTATTGTTTAGCACTTGTTGAGCATTTGGCTCACTACTTGCTTTAACCCTGATATTACAGCTAGCAGCTATGGTTAGATTCAAGCAGACAGCACGTAAGACTTGTGATGCCGATGCGTATGTCCGAGCTCAGGTAGAATAAGAGATAGTTTTGTGTGAGGACTCGATATTAAAACCAGTTATAATAGTTAGTAGTGTTGGGCTGTTCCAAACCCTAAACTGTAAGATCTTGGATTCAGTTGTATTTACTTTCTTTTAAATATTGTAATAGTTTTATATTATGTATTGTTAAGTTGGGGGTGTGACAGGTTTTGGTATCAGAGCTACGGTTTAAAGTCCCTAGATAACCCAAATAGGTTATAGGATATATGTATAGGTTATAGATAATATGTGAGAGAGTAGGTTAAGTAAATTTATTATTAATACTCCTCTTATATATCTATGTATGGTATGTCAGCAAAGGGCGCACTCCTCGTCATCCTCTGGGTCAGACGACATTATTGTTTTCTCCATGTATGCTGAGTTGAGGCGCGAGTTTGACATGCTTCAGGGCAAGTACGACCGATTTATAGATCAATTGAAGAATGTGTATCCGGATAGCCGAAACTATGAAGGGAAGCCTAAGGAGCAGATGACTGCGAGACTTGAGACTTTGGTTCAGTATGTCAACACTAAGCTTGAGGAAATGCCATCACACCGAGACCGTACCAGTCAGTATATCATCCAGATGGTGGCGGATGAGCTCCAGAGCATTGTGAAGACGCTTCGAGAGGAGAAGACTACCAAGCCCCGTTCCGATGGAGTGGATCCTTAGTTTTTTCCATTATCTACCTTTCATGTTGTTGGATTATCGGACTTTGTAGAATTCCCAGTTGTTTCCTTTAAATAAGCATGTTATTCCTAGAATCAGACTTTATCATAATCTTGATGTATTGTGACCTTTAAATTTCAATTATTATGCACTATCGTTCCATTTGCTTTCAACTGTTATCTTACGCCTTTATATGCATCACCATATTTGTTTAATTTGAAACTTGACCTCATATGTAAATAAGAATGCCATGCGACACCCTCGAATTATTTCATTATTCATACCTGTTTTGACGTAACTCTTATTTCAGGATCATGCCACCCAAAAAAAAGAACCCAACAACCACATCTACCACAGATCCAAATATTCTTCGATTACTGGAAACCTTACAACAGCAAACAAACGCTATAGCTCAACAACAACTAACTCTTCAACAACAATTTGAAAACCAAGATAACCATGAACCACGCCAACCACCTGATCCACTAGTACCACCTCGACAAGTTGTTACTTTCAAGGCTTTTCAGAATGTGAACCCACCTGCATTTCATGATACCGTTGATCCAATAATAGCTAACACATATATTAAGGAAATGGAAAGGGCTTTTGAGTTGGTACAGTTAGGGGATGATCAGAAGACACCATATGCTACTTACTTCTTGAAGGGCGAAGTCATCTATTGGTGGGAATCAGTAAAAGCTATAAAAGTAAATCAACAAGTTTCTTGGGAAAGATTTAAGAAGTTATTTCTGGAAAAGTATTACCCTAAGTACATGCAGAATCAGATGGAGCTTAAATTTCTTGAATTGAAGCAAGGGAGTATGTCTATACTGGAGTATGAGAAGAAGTTCACAGAATTGTCAAGGTTTGTGACAAAGTATACTAGTAGTGAGGAGGAAAAAGAAAAGAGATTTCAACAAGGATTAGAGCCTTGGATCAGAGATAGAGTGGTTATGTTTGAGCTTGATACTTATGCAGGTGTAGTACAAAACACAGCTCTGATTGAGAATAATGGGATGCAGTCAAGAAAGGAAAGGGATAACAAGAAGAGAAAGGTTCCATTTTATGGAGAAAAGTCTGAAGCCGGAAATTCACAAGATCGGAATGTAAAGAGGATTGGATTCCATAAGGGCAGAAATTTTCAAAAGAAGGGAAATTTGAGCAAAAGACAAGAATCAAAGGGGAACAACCAGGCAAGCCAAGGACAAGTTGGAGAAAACAGATTTCAGAGACTAGAATGCAAGCATTGTGGAAGACGGCACCCTGGAGTGTGTAATAAGCTGAGCATGATATGCTATAGGTGCAACCAGAAGGGACATTTGGCAAACGAGTGTAAGATACCAAAGCCAGGAGTTACATGTTACAAGTGTGGAAAGACTGGACACATAGCTAGGGAGTGCAAGACAACCGGACCAGTTAAAGCTCTGATGAATGTGGCAAGTACCAGTGCAAACATGCCAGCTGAGGTATTGGTATTACCTCCACCATCTACAACAACTCTGCAAACAACAACAAGGACATTCGATTTGAAAATGAAGGACGCTGTTCAGAACTCTGAGGTGATAGCAAGTACACTTTTACTAAATAACGTCGAAGCTAAAGTATTGATTGATTCGGGAGCAATGAGATCTTTCATATCAGAAACTTTTGTTGATAAACTTCAATGTGATAAAATGTTTATGAATGAGGTAGTAAATGTGGTAATTGCGAACCAAGAGAAGATTCTTATGAGTCTACTCTGTCCGAAGTGTGAGATTGATATTTCGGGGTATAAGTTTTCAGCCGACTTGATACTCTTCAAGTTGGGAGAGTTCGATATAATTTTAGGTATGAATTGGTTAGGGAAGAATAACGCCCAGATTAATTGTAAGTCCAAGAAAGTGTATTTAAAGACGAATAGTGGAGAGAAAGTAGTATTTAAGGGACTGAGGCAAGAGCAACTGTTTCTTACAATCGCTCTGGGTAAGAAGTTACTTAGAAAAGGTTGTGAGTCGTTCCTAGCTTATGTAGTGGATTTAGAAAAGGGAAACCCCAGCATAGAAGGTATTCCCGTAGTTAACGAATTTCCAGATGTGTTTCCAGATGAACTACCAGGCTTACCGCCAGATCGACAAATCGAGTTCGAGATCAACCTTGCTCCGGGAACAGAAGCAGTTTCGAAGGCCCCATATAGGATGGCACCAGCAGAAATGAAAGAGTTGGCGAGCCAACTACAAGAATTATTGGACAAAGGAGTTATACGGCCAAGTACGTCGCCATGGGGAGCACCTGTCTTGTTCGTAAAGAAGAAAGATGGAAGTGTGCGGTTATGTATAGATTATCAGGAGCTGAATAAGGTGACGATTAAGAACCGATACCCGCTACCAAGAATAGATGACCTATTTGATCAGCTGAAAGGAGCAAAGTGCTTTTTAAAGATTGACTTAAGATCAGGACACCATCAATTAAAGATCAAAGAAGAAGATATTCCAAAGATAGCATTCAGGAAAAGATACGGACATTATGAATTCTTAGTAATGCCTTTTGGATTGACTAACGCCCCGACAGCATTTATGGATCTGATGAATCGGATATTTAAAAAGTATTTGGACAAGTTCGTAGTGGTATTCATTGATGACATCCTTATTTATTCAAAGTCGGAAGAAGAACATAAGCAGCATCTATGGATAGCATTGGAGATACTCCGACAAGAGAAGTTGTATGCCAAGTTTTCTAAATGTGAGTTTTGGTTAAAGGAAGTTCAATTTTTGGGGCACGTCATTGGAGATGAAGGAGTTAAAGTAGATCCGGCAAAGATTGAGGAGATTATGAGTTGGGAGAGGCCAAAGACACCTACGGAAGTGCAAAGTTTTCTAGGATTGGCAGGGTATTATAGAAGATTTGTCAAGGATTTTTCGAAAATTGCCACGCCATTGACTAAGTTAACCAGGAAGAATCAGAAGTTCGAATGGAATGCAGAATGTGAGGATAGCTTTCAAGAGTTGAAACAGAGATTGGTAACAGCTCTGGTGTTAGTACTACCAGACGACCAAGGAAACTTTGTGATTTTTAGCGATGCTTCACATAAAGGATAAGGCTGTGTGCTAATGCAACACAATAAGGTGATCGCGTATGTGTCAAGACAGTTAAAACCGCATGAATTGAAGTACCCAACGCATGAATTGGAACTAGCTGCCATAGTGTTCGCACTTAAGATTTGGAGACATTACCTCTACGGGGAAAAATGTGAAATCTACACGGATCACAAGAGTTTAAAGTACATTTTCACTCAAAAGGAGCTCATGAGGCAAATGAGATGGTTAGAATTGATTAAGGACTATGATTGCTCGATAAATTATCATCCTGGAAAGGTGAATGTTGTAGCCGATGCTTTGAGTAGGAAGGAATGATTGAATATGATAGCAACACCAAAAGAATTGTCTGAAGAGATTAAGAGATTTGGATTGGAACTTTGTGATTGTGGAATAGTTGAAGAAGTTT
This sequence comes from Apium graveolens, assembly GCF_009905375.1. NCBI lineage: Eukaryota > Viridiplantae > Streptophyta > Magnoliopsida > Apiales > Apiaceae > Apium > Apium graveolens. The sequence continues at coordinate 245,004,094 of NC_133654.1, forward strand.
GTGGTGCAATGACTTTTCAGCCAACACTAGTGGAAAAGATAAGGAAATGTCAGGAAGAAGTAATGGAAAAAGAGAAGAATCAGCTAACTGGAGAAGAGAATGGCACTCAAAAGGATGATCAAGGTATACTAAGGTTTTCCTCAAGAATATGGATTCCTCATGTACCTGAATTGAAGAATGAGATTTTGCAAGAAGCCCACAATTTAAGATTTTCAATCCATCCGGGAAGCACCAAGATGTATCGGGACTTGAAGCAGAACTTTTGGTGGCCAAATATGAAGCGAGAGGTGGCAGAATGGGTTGCGAAATGTTATCCTTGTCAGAAAGTGAAGGCAGAACATCAACGACCAAGCGGATTAATTTAGGCCCTAAAGATTCCAGAATGGAAATGGGAAAATATTGCTATGGACTTTATAGTGGGACTACCGCGAACGAAATCCGGACATGACGCTATATGGGTTATAGTTGATTGCCTTACGAAGTCGGCGCATTTCCTTCCAATTAATGAGAAGTCGTCATTGGAAAAATTGGTTTATTTGTATGTGCGTGAAATCATACTAATACATGGAGTACCCGTATCGATAGTTTCAGATAGAGGTCCCCGATTTAACTCGAGATTCTGGAAGCAATTTCAAGAGAGTCTTGGCACGAAGTTGAACATGAGTACGGCGTATCACCCGCAGACTGATGGGCAGAGTGAAAGGACAATTCAAACAATCAAAGACATGTTACGCAGTTGTGTAATCGATTTTGTAGGAAGTTGGGATGACCACTTGTCATTAGTAGAATTCTCCTATAACAACAGCTATCACTCCAGTATTGGCATGCCACCATACGAAGCTTTGTACGGACGGAAATGTAGATCACTGACAAGTTGGGATGAAGTAGGAGAAGGAAAGATTCTAGGCTCGGAATTGGTACAACAGTTGCATGAGACAGTCAAGTTAATTCAGAAAAGGTTGCTTGCTACTCAAGATAGACAGAGAAATTATGCGGATCCGGCGCGTAAGGATGTTAGATTCCAAGTAGGCGAAGACGTTTTATTGAAGGTGTCACCAAGGAAAGGGTTGTCTAGATTTGGCAAGAAAGGGAAGTTAGCACCTAGATATATAGGTCCTTTTGAAATTTTGAGTCAAGTGGGGAAGGTGGCCTACGAGTTAGCCTTACCACCTCAGTATCAGCAGGTGCATAATATGTTCCATGTGTCATTACTTAAGAAGTACAATCCTGATGCCAACCAAGTGATAGAATATGAACCTGTAGAAATTCAGGCAGACCTGTCATTTGTGGAGCAACCTGTCAAATTACTCGATTGGCAAGTAAAGAGTCTTAGGAATAAGTCGGTAAAGTTAGTGAAAGTACTTTGGAGGAACCCCAAGGTCGAAGAATCAACTTGGGAGTTAGAGTCTGATATGCATTCCCGGTATCCTCATCTGTTCTCTTAGATTCTAGGGACAGAATATCTTAAGGGGGAGAGGATGTTACGACCGGCACTTTGTATAATATTATTTGTGAACTTTGTATAATATTAGAGCTGAATATAAATATACTTAATGATTTTACGTTGTGTGAATGAAAATTTCTGCATTATAAATTGCTTTATGTAGAATATGATTTTTTTCAAAGCAAAAGTTTATTTATTTCCCTTATTTTTGATTTATAAGGAATATTCTAAACCTTGAAAAAAAAATCTTATAAAAGTTATTTCATTCACAAATTTCAAAAGTGATCTTATAAAATTTCTAAAAATCCAAGTTATTTTATGGTATAAATTTTATAATTTTTGAACTTGTATTTTATTTTATAAAAATAAATCTTTAAAAATTTATTTGTTATAATTAGCAAATTACATGGAAACCCTTTCATGCAGATCACTCTTCCATTCTATTAAAGGGCAAAGGAGACCTTTCCACCCCCACTAACTCACTTATTGTCAACCAAATTACCACATTAACCTTGCATGCAAAATGGCCAAACTTTAGCTAGAGGGTATTCTTGTAAATTCTCATTTCTACTCATTTCTTTTAGTCAATCAAAGGCATAAAACCAAAAACAAAATATGAGAAATCATTTTCACTCACCCCACACTCCAACTCACCTCTCTTTTTCTCTCCTCCCCCTCCCTCTCCTTGCTCTCGGCCGAGAACCCCCTCCCCCCTCCCTTCCATTTTTCCATCCCATTTCTCATCTTTCCTAGTGTATACTTCCACCTACATTTATTTTACATACTTCTCAAGAGTTTTGTGATTTGGGAGATGAAGTTTCATGGTTGCATGTGTAGCTTTTGTGTGATCTCCAAAGAGAAACTCTTGATTCTTGTGAATCCAAGAGCTCTCTATGAGATACATTTTATATATATTTTAACTAAGTGTTTTGTGGAGAAACCATGCTTTAAAAACCTTTACATGCTACTGAAATTTCACTATATAATCATGTTTAGCCATGCATGCTAGTTTTAAGATGTTAATATGATGATCAACCATGTTGTGTATGCTACTTTTCTCGAAATCATGTTTTCATGTTTAAAAATTTATAAATTCGAATTATTTGTGCTTGAAATAGATTGTTTCCATGATATATTTCTTAATAATAGTTAAGAGAAGATATATTTCATGATTATTAAGGTTGAGTAATAGGTACAAGTCGAATTTACAAGAATTTAAACTCTATGTTTTAGCCGAAATCTTGTTAAGTATTTTTCATGAGTTGCATGTTATATTTTTATTTGCATGTTGGTGTTCTAGGGCATGGATGATATCCACTCCTATTGAGACACTATTTTAGGATGTTGATGCACTAGGTTTTCTTTAGTAAAGGTTGGATGTTTGGTTAATAAGTGGGAGTCAAGGTGGAAAGGGATTAGTTAGTGTTTGCATTTTTCCAGATTTGATGCACTAGTTTATGGGGAAGTTTTGAATGAACATTTGTTGTGCACTTTGAGGCCCAAGCCACCAGAAGCTTGCACTAGGATATATAATAGGTTTTAGGTGTTTGTTGGAGGTTTGTAATACGTTTGGTTAGGTGCACGAGTGGAATCACAAAATCTGTCCGGCAGGGGACAGTTTTGTTGCAACTTAGAAATAGGAAGTTTTGACCATGTCATAGGTAGGCACTTATTAGGCCCCGTTGGGCCTTAGTTAGAGGGAGTGTCAGAGGAGTTGTTCCAGCCATAGTTCATAGGATTTGATTTAGAATAATGTGTCACAAGTTAGTTCAAGTCAGGACCTTTTCTGCCCAGAAAAACAGGGGAATCATGGACTTTAAGCTTAGGCCTTGGGAGGCCCAAGCTAGGCCCTTGAGCCACATCAATTTTGGGAGTTGCCTTATGATCCGAAGAGTATAGTGTAGAAGTTTTATAGGTAAACTTGTAGTATAAGAGTGTCTAATGCACTCAAGAAACCATAGATGTCATTCTGAAATTTACCTTAGTAAGCACCTTCACTTACCACATAGTTTTAGAGCATTTATGAGTGAGGCCTAGGTTGACCACTATAGTTGCAAGATAGAATAAAGCCAGTAGAGTGAAAGGCCCAAGTGAGGGTCAATAGGTTTTGTATAGTTTAGTAAAGGCACATCGAGTTAGGAGGCTAAAATTTGGAGACTTTGTCTAGTTTAGCGATCAAGTGACTTAAGTTGTGGAACGAGATCATCCAAGCCTAGTGTTGCAATATGGTGTGTGTGTGTATGATATTATTTGGTATTTAAAATATGGTATATGAGTATATGTGGCTATGTGTACTATTATGTTTATAATTTGATTATAAATTGCGTGCATATAGGCCTAAGTGCCATTTGTGTTTAATTTCGGGTTGTAAATAGGTTGCGTTGGTGAGAATATATTATAATGAGGTTATTATTAATTTTGTAGGATCTCGAGATGAGGTTAAACTTGCCATAAAGGTCGAGTAAAGTTTCCAGTTGCTCCTACTTTCCAGTCCAGCCTTCTCAAGGCAAGTGATTCAACCTACTTTTTAGTTTACACTGCGAATGTTTGATAACTAGTTCTTATATATATGATGCGAGTATCCTGATTTATCTTGTTATACCCGGATCAAGTGATTCTCAAATCTATCCTCGTATTATATAGAAATGCCATGAACCCTCAAGTACGTATTGCAAGTTGATCAAAAGTCATACCATGCTAGTATACCAAAGTAATTGGGATGCCATGATAAAATAGAGAATGGTTATAATACTTGATTGATCCTTTTGATTAACATGCTATTGATTAATGAGAAATCTTAATTTTGCACCCTGATGCTTGATTTAACTCTTGTAAGAACCCCGATAGAAACTTTATCTTGATACCTAAAAGCCAGATATTCTTTAAAGTCGTTCACGATTGTTTGATAACCCTATCCTTACCCTAATGCTTGACATCCTGATATACCTTGAGCTAATGATCACTTTCTTTATATTTTAACACCTCTATCATACTTGTAACCAGTAATGCTTATCTTCTTGATGTTCTAATACCTATACCTTATCTAAAACCATTGCTTTAAGCCTAGTTTGGCATTACTCTTTCATATTATCCAATAACCCTACTAAATCTTCTTGTCAAAATTCTTGTAAATGGAAACCTTTCAATTACCGTGATAGAGTAAAGTCTAGTGGATCATGGCCCTAAGATTTAGTGAACATATTTCTAGTGTTTCAAGTCAATCTACAATCCCTTGATAAAGATGTTTACTGTTTAAGAAATTTTATTATCAATCAGCATCAGTTTTTGAAATTATTAAAATTTGGATTTTCAGTCCCAAAGGTGGATAAATGTTTTCTTTAAATAGTGGATCTGGACTGAGACACAAGTCCTTTCCACACTGATATTGTAGGCTTAAAAGTTGCCTAGGGATCCCATTAATGTTTTAGAACCCAGCGAGGTTCAGGATTACTTTGCGGCTGATCACCGGATGTAATCTGTAGCGTCATAAAATGGTTTTTGATTAAGATATGATTTTGAAAATGTTTTGATACAAGCAAATGATGCCATCACCCAAAAGTTCATCTCTTGTTATTATTAGTTATATCTTCATATTGTCATCCTTTAATATATATCTCAATTTATATTTTGTATCATATTGTTTAGCACTTGTTGAGCATTTGGCTCACTACTTGTTTTAACCCTGATATTACAGCTAGCAGCTATGGTTAGATTCAAGCAGACAGCACGTAAGACTTGTGATGCCGATACGTATGTCCGAGCTCAGGTAGAATAAAAGATAGTTTTGTATGAGGACTCGATATTAAAACCAGTTGTAATAGGTAGTAGTGTTGGGCTGTTCCAAACTCTAAACTGTAAGATCGTGGATTCAGTTGTATTTACTTTCTTTTAAATATTGTAATAGTTATATATTATGTATTGTTAAGTTGGGGGTGTGACAACTTAGGCTCTGTTTGGGAGTGCTGTTAAAAACTGTTGTGTTGTGAGAAAAAGTGCCGGTGGAAAAAGTGTTGTCAGGAATATTAGATGATTGTTTGGTAAATTTTTTTAATTTATGCATATTTTTAGATATAATATACTCCCTCTGTCCCAACCATTTCTTTACACTTTCCTTTTTGGGATGTCCCATCCAATTCTTTACATTTTAAAACTTACCACAAATAGTCAATGGGTCCCACTACTTTCCCACTTTTCCTTCCTTTTCACACTACTTTTACTCCACTATCTCCTTTTTATACATTAAAAATTAATGGGCCCCACTACTTCACCCATTTTTCTTTCTCTTTTTCACTACTTTATACATATTTCTTGACCTCCGTGCCCAAACCAAACGTAAAGAATTGGTTGGGACGGAGGTAGTATATAAAAATATTATTTTTAAGAAGGTTTGATGGTGAAATTGATAGCTACTTTATGTAAAATCTGAAAATAGTTTTTTCCAAAAGCATGGGGGGGCATGCTTTTGCTAACAGCAGCTTTTAGACTAAAAACATTTTTCCAGAAAACAGCTTTTAGAATTTACCAAACACCTGTCTGACAGCTTTTTAGCAAAAAGCTGTTGTAGCTGTCGGCAACAGTAATACCAAACGGGACCTTAGTGAGTGAGTGAGTGGAGTACTAAAGTGACAAAGTAGAGAAGAGTAGAGAAGAGAGACGAGAGTGATTAGAGAGGAATGCAGTGGACAGAGTGGGGTGGATCAAATATGTTTTATAGGGAGAATAAAAAAGACGTTAAAAAAGATGTAGAGGAGTGTATGAATTCATGAATGTTGAGTCCGTGAATGTTGAGTCCGTGACTATTGCATATTTGCAGAGTTGCAGCCTCGCAGGTTGCTTTGCAGGTGGAAGTGGAAGACTGGCAAGTGGCAGGTGAAAGTTAAATTTGCATATTAACGTTCATCATCACTGATGACTAATGAGCTCATGTATGGAGTTCAATTTGTGCATTGTTTGTTTGTGAAAGTTATGGGGTTCATAAAATGGATCTCTTAGAAATTGACTGAAATTTTCAAGTGTTGCTATAATCAGAAAAAAAAATTAGTTGATAAAATGAGTTAAATTTTAGACGTAATTAGTGGCGTTACTGCCATAATTTGGAGGGAGTCGACCACATTTTTGTCATAGAAAATACAAATAATTACAAGAACCAATACATTTAGGAATATGATATGGTAAGTTATAATCACTTGACTATTAAAACCAGATATTAACAAATACACTCTACATTACTAGTTGTATGGTATATGGTATTTAAGGGTACTGGGTCCAGCTGGAACCTTCACTTAAAGTCTTTCTTTTTTACATAAAAATTGGCCCTTTTGGAAAATAGTATATGCATGTTACATGTTCAGAATAGTTCACGCGGGTTCGCGGTTCACACGGGCTGGCGTGCCGTGTTGTATAGGCGGGTCTGCGAGTTGTCGTGCCGTGCCGGTGATGCGAGTCATGCCGATCTGCAGTTAATAAATATTCAACCCGTACTCGCCTTGTTACTATTCCCGGGTCGTGCCGAGTTTAAGTCACCCCGCGACGGATTGAATTTATATGATTTTGTTGGCGAGCCGGGGCGAGTTCGGCCGGTTCGAACCGCCCGTATGGCTACCACTAGAAGTGAGTGTGTGCATTCATGTTTATAGTAAATAAAGAAAAAGCTTGCACGCAAATTCAGAGGTACTGAAAGATGAGTATGCCCGAATGATAACTAGAAGAAACTGCCACCCCCAATCACTAGATCTCCTTCCACTCCTCTCTTTTTCTCTATCTCTCTGTCTCCAGGTAAATCTCTCTCTCTCTCTCAAACACAATATAAAATCTTTAGCTTCTATGGTTCTAACTTCCAATCCAGCCATGTATTTGCGTGTGATATGTAATTAATTTCTTATACTTGTCATTCGTATTTGCTTTTAGATGTTGGAATATATTAACTGTATTTTGAATCAGCATGTAATTGGTACTAATTTCTTGACTTTGTAGCTGGAAGTGGTTAAGATCAAAGCTAAAGCCAGCCAATAAACATAAGAAGCTGACTCTCTAAAGTTTACAGAGAAACATCTAATTAACAAGGTATAGGTGTGTGTTTCAGATGTGTCTTTCTTGTTTGTTTTTGTTGGTCTTATATGTTAAAATGTGAATTAGTAATAATAACAGTATCAGTAGACACTGTGAATGTAAAAAAAACACTTGTCTCAATTTCATTTAATGAAAATGTTACATTTTTTATGTTTAAATAATTTAGTTTAAGATTTTCTAGGAATGTGATTTATATATGTGTCTTAAGAGCAACTCTAATAGAGTAGTTACATGATGTGGTAAGGTAAAATTTATATATATCTCTCTCCCTCCCTCTTATTATAAAAATTATATAACAAAAACATCAAATTAAAATGTCTTTGGCAAAAATAAAAAAAAAACAATTTATATATCATTTAATTTGGATGGTCAAATATTTGTCCTTATTGTGATCGAACACAAATGTCAAGTATGTGTCCTTGTGATCGAACACAAACATCTTGTAGGTAACCTCCTAATCAAGAGGGAGGGAGTATGTCTTCTGTATGGCCAAGTAAAGAGATATATGTCTTCCAACACCCTCTTTTTGCATTTCCATTTACAACTAATTTCTTGTGGAAAAAACACATATGAATACTCAAATAAAATGAAGAAAAAATGAGAATAATACCATGTATAATCATGGCAGTAATAAAACCCCTATTATCTCTTAAACCCATACCTATATGATAAGTTTCCATCTCGTCAACGACATCGTCTCTCTTAAATATTGAGACTTCGTAAATCCATTCAGCACATTGTGGAGCAGGTCCATTGTATACGAGATGGTTACGTATTGCAATGGCACCACTCCAGAATTGATTGCTATATTTCCTACAAGGACACTTCAACTCATTTCCTATGGCGTCCTACAGACAGCTTCCAGAAATACTAGTGTTCAAATATAAAGGAAGTGGGGAAAGGACTTGGCCTCTTTACAGAATTCTGGATGAAGGCTATTCTACCTTGATTAGAGTCTACTCAGCTATCAAAAGGGATTATGGCTTTACCAGAACTGCCAAAACTGAGATTCTCAACAAGATTGCCAGCATAAGGAAAACTTGGTGGGAGTCCAATGTCTTGCCTAGAACATTACTCATCCCAGAGCATGGAGTTACAGTTCATAAATCACCTCATTGGTTGATGGAGTTCAGAGACAATAAAAGAGTCAGAAGATTTTTCCGACTTGAAGATCAGCTCAAGATTGCCAGTAATGAAACTCTCAAGGATATGCAATCTAAGTTGGACATCAATGAAGAAGATGATGCTGAATTCTACAGACAACTCCAACTCCAAATAGAGGAGAATGACATGAGGCTAGGGAAGAAAACAAGGGATCAAAGGAAAAGGAATTAATCTGCTCAGGCTAAAAGAGCACCCTTTGATTTTGAGGAGGAAAAAAAGATTCCCATAATCTTGGGAAGACCATTATTGGCTACTGGCCGAACCTTGATTGATGTGTAGAAAGGTGAACTCACTGTGCAAGTTCGGGATCAGGATGTCACTTTCAATATTTTTAATGCCATGAAATTCCCTAATGATGAAGAGGAATGCTTTAAGGTGGAATTGGTCGAATATGTGGTCACTTCAGAGCTTGATTAAATGCTAAGGTCTGATGCCTTAGAGAAAGTCTTGATGGGGAATTCAGATAGTAAAGATGATGAAGGTGATGAACAATTACAGTTTTTGAATGCTTCTCCTTGGAAGCGAAGGCTGGATATGCCTTTTGAATCTCTTGGATTGTCAGAACTCAAAAAATGCTGAGGCGCGTCTCAAGTATTCTATTGAGGAAGCTCCTACACTCGAGCTTAAACCCTTTCCTGAACACTTGAGGTATGCGTTTATAGGTGATGCATCTACTTTACATGTTATTATTGCATCTAACCTTTCAGGTAGTGATGTGGAAAAGCTCTTGCGAATTCTAAGAGAGTTCAAATCGGCAATTGGATAGACTATAGCAGATATCAAGGGAATCAACCCCCCTTCTGTAATTCTTGCTATATTGTTAAGGGACTAACATTGTCTGAATTTTAAAATTAGAAAATTCTTGTGAGGATATGAGAAACTAATATTTGTTCAAATTTTGGTGGTTTAATTATCTACATACTAAGAAAAAAGAAAGGTCGCAGCCAAGTACAAAGCCAGGTTCAGATTTGAATAATTTTTAATCAGAGTTTTTGGAAGTAAGGTCAGGTGCAAAAGTGCCAAAAGGCTTCAATTTACTATATAAGCATGCTATTACATGGATGAAGACTACTGGGGTTTCAGTACATATTCAATACAAAAATGAAGTGTTTGAACATGAGAAAATAATTTACTTGTTACAGAAGAATGTTCAGGCGCCGTTGGAGTTTGAAATGCCAGGCCAAGCTGTACTTGCATCTTACATGGTGTAAGTTTTTTTTTCTTTTGGTAATCTTAGTAATTTTGCAGTTCAGGTTTGTTGTAATTATGTCTTTTGGTAATTACTTGCATACTGAGATAAGTGAACGGCCAGAATTGGCGGAGACATTTGCTTTTATTGATCCAGGATCCACTTATTACTTGAATGCTGATTTTAAAACTTACATCGTGAACCGGCTGAAAGAGGGTAACCCGGATCGACTATTCTTCTTGCCGCACAATCAGAAGTAAGTTTTTAATTTGTGATATTAAAAAGCTGAATAGTACAAAAACTAGTACATAATGTGTGAAATTTGTCTTTGACATGTTTTTAATGAAAACAACATGCATTGAATTTTGGAAATTATTTGGGAAGGTGAAATATATTTTCTTGATCCTCTCCCTCACCCAGTACAGTTTCCAGAGTTAGAAAAGGCATTATTGATGTAATTTTGTTTTTCCTGTAATATTTGATGAAAACTCTGATATTTTGTGTTCATTATATCGGTTTATTAAAATGATGTAGGGCATTAAAAACTTTTAATTCTGAAACTGGTAGGGGCAATCACAAGCCATCCAAAGCAAAATTTCTCAGTGTAAGTGCTTTTGTGCTTTCATAATTATGGTTAATAAGTAGTTTAGTTGAGGTGTAATTTTTGCTTTGGAACAGGGGTCTCCGAAATAACCTGGTGGCACTGAATGCGCTTATGTAGTCATGCGCTACATAAAAGAAATCATCAACGATACAAGATTGACTTTTACTACAAAGGTGTGCATCCTTGTTTTGCCATTGGGTTACCTTTTAATTATATTAATGTCCACTTTTTATTTTATAAAAATTATGTTTGCTTGAATTTTTCAGTGGATGCAGAAGATTCGCATGACTTACTGTTAGGAATATGTTGTGTACTTGATGATAACTTGAACAAAACACTTAGTATATTTTAATTAAGTAAAATTATAGCTTTCAACGGATGATCATTGTAACACCCCTAAATCCGGGGTCGGGCATCCGGGTTGTCACGAGTTCCATTTCCCTTAATAATACTCAATCTTAATAAACAAACAACTACTGCATACTGTGACCCCATAATATACACACACACACACCATAAGTTATAGTCTCAGAGATGAATACCAAAAATAACACAAGTCATTTTATTCCACAATTGTAAGTCATTACATCTCAAAAGGGTTTCTGAATAGATTTACATAATCTTTGCCATTACTACAATTCGTAAATATACATAAGTCGAGTACATCAAAAGTTGAAAGCCTAGCCTTTTGGTAGTTCCTACCTCAGCTACAGCGGCATCAACGCCTACAGGAAACTGCGGAACGTTTCATATCCGCTCACGAGCTGGGAGCTTGGTCCTGTTCATCTTGTCTATCTGTTGTTGTGTGATGAAAGAAGAAAGTAAGGGTGAGCAACAAGCCCACCGAAATAATATGTATAATACTTCACAATATATGAGCATTCTCATAGTACTCATGAAAGTCTTGGTCAAGCAAAAAAGAACCAAGTTTGATATCTTAACGCGACCAAGTCATAAAATAATCAGTATATATGTATATATACTTTTCAAAATCTTTGAAATCCTCTTCCATGCATAATATATACAGAGTTCCAGTCTATAACTGTATAAAAATATCGTTGCAAGGTGATCTCATATATCTAACCTTGTCTCAACATTTTTTTCTGAAAATCTTTGTCACACATAAGATAATCATTTACTAGATATAAGTTAAAAAGATGAAGTTACAAGATACTCCAATTTACTTATATCTTTTCCGAATACTACTTGAACTACCACCGTTTAACGTATAATCAGTTTCAAAAGTTCATCATATAGATGAGAATACGAGATAAGACTTGAATAGATTCAATCTTTGAAATATCATTTAAAGAAATGAAGTTACTAGATACTTCATTAATTCCCGATATGTATACACATATATATATATATATATATCTCATACATTCCTTGAAACCCTCTGTTATGAAAAGTATAAACAGAGTTATAATACCCAATGAATTTGGAACAAAGAGAATTTTGGCATAAACCCGATATCTTGCTGATCAGGAAAAGATACCAATAAGTAACCTTTTATACTGTAGATGGATGAATTCCTCGCCGGTCATCACCCTGGCCGCATTAGGACCTCGCGCTAGACCGTTACCCGGTCACTCACGCGTGGATGGAATGTCACCCAGCCTCTTACACCTTCATAGACCGTACCCTGGCCTGTCGCTTATGCCGACTCAATTAGATGGACTTACTTCCCGAACGTTGGGAAAGTAAATAAATTGTTTTCTCAAAACAACAACCTCGTTGTGAATATAAAATACACCACAGAGCCGGATCCCTCAGATTTTTGAGTGAGTATTCAAGTCCCCTTCGAAAGGAAGACCTTAAATTTGAAAACGAGTTTTGGGATCCGCTCTAACTTTTAAAATCATTTTGAAGACTCGAAATCATTATTAAGAATATTTGGAGTAATGCTGATTTAATAAAATAAATCAGTCCCCATATGTTGGAAATATCTGAATATTATTATTTAAATAATATTCCAATAAAGGATAATCTTTATAAAAATAAATGAAGTAGAAGTTTTAAGAACTCATACTTGAAACGAATAATAATAAAAAAGATATACTTAAACGAAAGTACGATCTTTATTTGAATAAACGAAAATAAGTTTGATTATTATTCAAAACTATCGAATATACCGTATTCGATTAATAGTTATAGAAAACTATATATATATATATATTATACTCGGGAACATCGACTCCCGGTTTAGAAAAATATTCACCTATGGGTCCCTTATACTAAGGGTATACGCGACTACTGCTTATCTCTAGCATAGGTATTATGCAATTTATAAGCATTTGAATTGATAATAGAATATCAAGATTTTACAACATGTATATATATACCATATCAGCATGCTCCAATATATCGCAAGATTAGCTAATAACAGTCATGCACTTATCTCAAGATAATGCATCAATATATTTACATCACAACAACAGTATAACGGGTAGAAAACTTGCTTGAGCGTTCCGGGGTAGACTTAAGCTTAGAGTGGGTCCGGTAACCTATGAACAACAACATAAGTCAGAATTAAACCACGGTCGCTTAAGAAACTAGACTTTAACCAATTGGACCCTCACGTTCGCTTTTGCGCTTAACGATTCACATAAGTCGCTCGAGTAACCTCGGCTCCACCATTTTTATAAAATTAACTGTTACAAATTTTAAGACGACGCTTTCACAAATACTCTACCAACTGACCCATTAACCTTAAATAATTGTTTCATACTCCAATTAGTCACTTAAGCACCATAACCAAGGTTTCAAAGTAAGGTGAGGGGTAATAGTTCGTTCGTGAAACTCCGTTACTTAAAACAGTCATTTCTCCTAAACCGTACATCGGATTCAAGAGAACCACATACCAAAACAAAGATTACGACACGGTCTAGCTAAACATGGCAAAGTTACAGATTAGTCAGTTGGATTTCTGTCCCGAACACTAAAAAAAGCAGTTGAATGAAAACGGGCATTACGACGGCTATGTTTACGCGATTACCCATGTGCATACCACTCCAATTAACCACAACCAACTCATAACCATCAATACAACAAAAATTCACCTAAACTATACCACATCAGTCCATAACCTCCAAGTTTTTAAACTCAAACAACCACAATCAAGACCTATGAACTATAATCAAGCTTCAATTATCAAAACACTTCCAAATCAAACCAAACTACTAATAATCACAATCCATGCTTCTCATTTCACAAAACCAACCATTAAACTTACTAAAAAATAAATTTAAGGCTAGGGTTTGGAGTTTATACCTTCCTTGGGAGGTGTTAAGTTGCTAGAAAGCCTTAGAGAGCCTTAATCTAACCTCCTACAAGCTTGATCTTTCCAAAGAAATCAAGAACACAAAGCTAGGTTTTAAAGTTTCTAAAATCCGATTGAAAGAACTGTAAATATGAGGGTCTTAACTTACTTATTTGTACAAGACTTGTGAACAATAGTTGTAGGACATCTCAATACCTTTCCAAAGAGCTATAGAACATAACATTTGAGTGAGTATTGAAGGAGATATGGCAGTTTGAAGTTGCTGGTATTGTTTTGGCCGAGAGCTTTTGTTCTTGGAAGCAAAAGTCAACTTCTAATTTTTGTGTTTTATGATTTATGTTGGTTGCTTCTCTTTCTTTTAGCTTGGCTACTTTTAGATTTTTACCATGGAAAGTTTTACTTGGCTATAAATCAACCAACAAATCAAAACTCCTTGTCATGCTTATGTCACCATGCTTGTGTCATCTTGTTAACACATGTCTTTTCCTTGTTGGTGTGATGACACCATCATCCACTAACCTCTTTGATTAACCCTTAATTGCTTGGCTAATGACCGTTTATCTGTTATACGGTTCACTTAACTTTCGTTCTCATTTGTCGTTTGAGGGATCATATCCGGGATCTTATTACTTTGGCTTCCCTAAACCTTCCTTAATATTTTATAATCCTTTAATGATCCTCTCTTATAATTCTTGAATTTAAATCCTTCTAATCATGTTACCTTATACTTAATTTCTTCAGTATCTGGTGGATTTTCGGGAAAAATCAAAGTGTCCGGATTCGAATTCTAACGACCTTTACATACACTCATTTACTTTATTGAATACTAATACGATCTCAGAATTTCCATAACAGTACTCCTATATAGTGTGGTCTGATAATTTTCCTTCGTCAGCATCATCAGCAAAAGTTAGTATTCATCCATGCAAAAATTGGGGTTATTACAGTCTCCCCTCCTTAAAAGGATTCCGTCCCGGAATCAGATAGAAAACAGTTGGGGATACTTTTCTAGCATTGCACTCTCTAACTCCCAAGTCAATTTTCTGATATTGTGGTTCTACCACCAAACTCTAACTAGTTTGATAACCATGTTCCTAAGCACTTGTTCCTTTTTTTATTCATAACCCTCACTGGTTGCTCCATATAGGTCAAGCCTGGTTGTATGTCTATGCGCTCGTATTCCCCTATAGGTCTGACATTCGGACTATACTTTCTTAACATTGATACGTGGAACACGTTATGAACTTGCTACATGTTCGGGGGTAGGGCTAGCTCATATGCTAACTTCTCAATATGTCTTAATATATCCAAGGGTCCGACAAATTGTGGACTTAGCTTTCCTTTCTTTCCGAACCTCATCAATCCTTTCCAAGGGTTTCCAAGGGGATACCTTTAACAGCACTAGGTCCCCTATTTCATACTCTTGGTCCTTTCGTGTCAAATCAACATACTTCTTCCATCAATCTCGGGGTTTCTACCAGTCGTCCTTTGATTAGATCCACTATATCTTTGGTCCTTTAGACCACTTCGGGTCTAAGCATCTTGCGCTCTCCAACTTCATCCTAACATAAGGGAGATCGACATTGTCTTCCCTCAATGATCTCATAAGGCGACATCTCGATACTGACATACGATCTATTATCGTAAGAAAACTCAAGATGCGTTAAGTGATCATTTTAAACTTCTTTCAAGTCTATTGCACAGACTCTCATCATAGCTTCTAGCACTATAGCTTTTGCTTCTCAATACCCACTCTTTTCCAGTCGGTAAGCGTTACTATCTTCCCTTCATAATACCATTCTGGCTATACTGTTACTCTCTAGCGTTCTATAACCTTCTATTAATTTCGTCGACCTTAGTACCAGGAACACATTTCGAATTCGGATACAACGCACTTAGAGTACTCCTTTTCTAGCTGCTTCTATCTTTGGAAGCTTGATCAATCATATAGAAGTAAAAGAATTTATTGAGAGATCACTATGATCATGAACACTTGTTATATAGCATAGTTAGTATAGAAGGTGGCCAACCTCTAGTACTTGACAAGCAATTAAACAACATGTGGTATCCTACTAGGCTTTTATCACACAGATAGATAGTCATTCGGCAATACCTCCCCTTCTGGAAGGGTTTTTCTTCTCAGCTTATACAAAATGAAAAAGAGATAAAAGAACGAATTTAAGAGTATTATATAAAAAATACTGCCACAAAATATCTGGCTTGGAATCTACCTCTGAACTATAGAGGTTTGTCAGAGGAGAACATAACATATATGTATATATATCAACATTAAGTATTATAGCATCACATTTCACATGCCTAAATATTTTTTCTATTCCGTCCATCATTCTATGGACCCATGCTCTTGCTCGAGCTTATACACAATCACCCTTGAAACTCCCTCGACAGCGAAAATCGAATCTGGGATTTCATTCTAGACCTCATCGTTACTAGAATCCATTTCTATACCGCAACCTTCTTCGTATAGTAATACTACTCTTTATCGATAAGAAGGAATAAATATATCATAGGTAAATGTTCGGCTTAGTTGGTCTATCATTAATAACTTATACATCACCATGACCCGATTAGTTGTACTCAATCTCAACATCCATTCCAATACAACTCTCACGGTTGTAATCGGTTCATTACTCGCAGAATCATTGCTGCATTACTATGGTCCACCGCTGACCTACTATAGTCATTCGTTTTCCTTGGAATCTTAATAGCTAATCATACGGAGTCCATACCTCCCGTATAAAAATCTTCTAAGGAGGTAGCATAATCACCATTTGTGATCAATGAAGATCACTCTTGATCCTGACGTACATATATGACATGAAGCAGATAAAATTATAGAAGAGTTTCAATGAAAGCAACGATAGAAGGCTAATACCATTATTAACCATATGTCTTTATTAGGAGACATGAAGCTCAAAGGTTCATTTAATCCTTTTATAACATGGTCCTGGCTTATCTCAAGATAGGACCTTCTAAGATAGGTAGCCCGCTCACAGAGCTACAATTCTGTAACACCCACAAATCCGGGGTTGGGGATCCAGGTTGTCACGAGTTCCATTTCCCTTAATAATACTCAATTTTAATAACCAAACAACTTCTGCGTACTGTGACCCCACAATATACACATACACCACAAGTTATAGTCTCAGAGATGAATACCAAAAATAACACAAGTCATTTTATTCCACAATTATAAGTCATTACACCTCAAAAGGGTTCCTGAATAGATTTACATAATCTTTGCAAAACTATTATTACGGTTGAGTATCGCACAATCATCAGAAGGAATGTCAATCTTTCACACCATAATACAACCTTCATGGCTTTAACCATCATTACTGTATTCCTCTGGCTCAAGCGCCTATAATTGCTCTCTTGCAGTTAGAGTGTCGGCAACCTCATTAGCCTTTCCTGATAGTAATAGTTCCTTATAATCAGTGTCTTTTGAACAATCGTCAACTAAATTTTCTACCTCATTTCCAATCACTGCTTGTGTGAAGATATTTTTCCTTAAAATCTGGTGAGTAAAAAAAATCACCATTTTTCCATAAGTTATTTCCTCGGTCTTTTGAGGTTAACATTGTCATGACTGACTCTCGATCATACTTCGGACGTCTCTTATCTTGGGTCCTTCTTGTTTTCACCAATCTCGACCTTCATTGGGTCGATCCATACTTTCTTATGGTTCATCACGTGCCCACCTGGCAATATTATAATTACATCATATTTTCTTTATCAAAATTTCTATTCTTCAGAACTTTGAATATTACCTTTCTCCTTGTAAAATCTCTAAGGTTATCCTTGAATCCTTTATCATGTACACCCTAGGTACAGGGCATATCAAGATACCATTTACTAATACTAGAACCATAATCTATATAGTTCTGAAAACTTTCTCCACTATTCTTTAAAGGTTATCGTTGCCTTAGTCTTTCATTCCATACTACCTAAACTTATAATGTCCCTATTAAGGGTAAAATGCTAAACTTTATGCATTCCCCCCATAGTTCATCTCAAGTTATCGATATTCTATCCTTAATTCCACTTTTAAAAGGTACTTGCATCATTCCATAGATAAATCAAGTCATATATCCCTGATAAGGGTATCTTATTCAATCATTCTCACATCGATAGTCTATGCCTAATTTCACGATAACATCCTTATTCAAAATAAGGTCAATCCATATGGCCTCCAAAAGATAACACGATTATCCACTTTTCTTGCTCGATTTGGTAATGAGAGCAGGGACATTCTGGAAGATATTGGTCGTGTTTAACGTGAACTTTTTAGTTCTAATTACTCATTTACCTATGTTATTTATCTTAATAGTCATCTCAATGTTGGGATATCTTTTGTACCTGGTGTTTCCTTTTGGGTATCCAGTCACTAGTGTTACATACACCTCATATTCTTAAAGGTCACTTCCTTCATCCAATTTCATAATTTCTTTCTTTCCTGTCTCCTCAGTCCATCAGTGTTTTCTTATTATCCCATCGATCTATCTCGAAGTGTCTTCGAATACTCCCAACTTAAAGGGGATAAAGTATATATATATATGTCATTTATGCCTTCAACCATCAACTTTAACTCATGGTGAATCATCCTCATCCTGATGATCACACACTTTTCTATTTCTATTACTATGAGTCTTTAGGGTTTCCTCATACCCGACTCCCTTATCATTCCTCAAACTCTATTGCCTTTATATTCCTTTCCACTTTATTTCATGAACCCATTAATCATTGACTTCAAACATCATGTTGTTCTAGGATTCGTGTCCTCAGGACGAATCTTGCCAACTTTTACAACTTAGATTCATAGTTCATCATATTTGTCCGCCTCTAAATGTTGGGAACCACGGACTTAGGGTGTTACTACGTTTTACGATAAAGATTACGAAAAGAGGATTACCTTGTTAATGGTTGATTCCACGCTCTTTTATTGTATTCCCAAATTCCCTTGAGCGAAGTGTGGCCTCCGTCTTCTCAAGTTATCCTCTCTTCTTGCTCCTTGGTGGCTACAATATGTTTTCACACACACACAAGCAAGAAGAGAATAAGAATATATATAGGCTACAATAGGGACCATGGATAATTAGGTTGGGCCTTCTAATTACATCTTGAGCCTAGCCCAATGTAATTAAATATTAATTCAATCCACTAAAGAATTAATATTTGCACTACCTTTCCTAATACCGTAATTTAATTAATTCGGTTCCAATATTATTTGCTTATTAAATTTCCCATGTTTAAAATATCATATGTTCATTAATTAAATAAATTACTGATAATTTATTTAATTAATATCTTTTATCCTTGATCATCCACTCAACCTTTATTTAATTATGCCAGAATAAATTCCACTTGCAGGGTTTCACATAATTAAATCTTTTTGAGCTTTTAAGGGGACATCATTAACCCGAATATTATCAGGACATGGATTCCTTCAATAAATAATATCCACCATGTATATAATTTCATCACCCAAAATATAATGATATAATTTAAAAGAATTATTTCATATATAAATCAAAGCATGTAAATAATATACACGTGTCAATTACTATTTCCGGATTAAGAACCTAAGCATTAATAATAACATAGAATCTTAGTTCTCCTTCTTAATCAGTATTAAGGGAACAATTCTAAATTTGATCCTGTTCAATATACACAAAGTATACTAGCATTATTTATTAGTCAATATAAACTAATCTAAATAATACTACAGCCATACCAGTGGATTGTCCAACACCACTTGTGTTGTGAACCTTATTATATTATATAACCGTATTTAACAATCTAATATTCTGTGTCCCATTTGATACTAGATTGTTCACAATATATAATATTAGACAACATATAAACATTCAAATGATTCTCAAATAAACTGGCCAGAAATAAATGTACATACTTCAAATAAATATTTTCAGTATACACTAATAATCTCCCACTTATACTCAAAATATTATATGTGTACATCAGTGTTTATTTAATCCACTATTACATAAAAATCTATGTGTCCATCCATCTGACTCCTATCGCTTCCACATGCTTGTCAAAAACCTTGGTTGGCAAGCTCTTTGTGAAAGGATCTGCTCGGTTGTCTTCTGATGATATGTGAGCCACAACTATATCCCCTCGCTTTACAATTCCTCGTATGAGATGATACTTACGTTCAATATGTTTAGCTGCTTTGTGGTCTCGCGGTTCCTTTGAATTTTCCACAGCACCAGTGTTATCACAATACACCGTCAAGCTCCTAGGCAAATTAGGTACCACATCTAAGTCCAAAAGGAAGTTCCTGAACCATACAGCCTCCTTGGCAGCCTCAGAGGCCGCCACGTACTCGGCCTCCATGGTGGAGTCTATAATGCATTTCTGCTTTACACTCCTCCATATAACGGCTCCACCTCCCAAAGTAAAAACATATCCCGAGGTTGATTTCCTCTTATCCCTATCTGATTGGAAATCTGAATCAGTATATCCCAAAGGAAATAGATCTGAGGCCTTGTAAATTAACATATACTCCTTAGTCCTTCTCAGGTACTTGAGTATAGTTTTTACTACACTCCAATGTTCCTGACCTGGGTTCGACTGATATCTACTAACCATGCCTACAGCAAAGCAGATGTCAGGCCTCGTACATAACATAGCATACATTAAGCTTCCACATGCTGAAGCATAAGGAACTGCTTTCATGCTCTCTATATCCTTAGGTGTCGAAGGATACTGCTTCTTAGATAGAGCAACTCCATGCTTAAAAGGTAAAAAACCTTTCTTGGAGTTCTGCATGTTAAAACGAGCTAATACTTCATCAATGTAGGGCTCTTGAGATAAAGCCAACATCCTTTTCTTGCGATCCCTTATAACTTTGATCCCAAGGATGTATGCCGCTTCACCTAAGTCCTTCATGTCAAATTGTTTGAACAACCATGCTTTTACTGATGACAACATCTCAACATTGTTTCCAATGAGTAAAATATCATCTACATATAGTACTAGAAAAACCACTGCATTACCTTCACTTCTCTTATACACGCACGATTCGCTTGGACTTTGATCAAATCCATATGACTGGACTGCCTGATCAAAACGAATATTCCAGTCTCTAGAAGCTTGTTTAAGTCCATAAATAGACCTCTTAAGCTTACATACCAGATGCTCTTGGCCTTCCTTAATGAATCCTTTTGGTTGTTGTATTTAGATGGTTTCTTCAAGACTTCCATTAAGAAAAGTTGTCTTGACATCCATTTGCGAAATCTCATAATAGAGATGAGATGCTATAGATAAAAGAATACGGATTGACTTAAGCATGACTACCGGTGAAAAGGTTTCCTCATAATTGATACCTTCTTTCTGAGTATACCCTTTCGTAACAAGTCTTGCTTTCCAGGCTTTCACCTTTTTATCTAATCCCCTCTTTTTCTTGTAGATCCACTTACATCCAATAGGTTTTATACCTTTGGGTGGTTCCACGAGCTCCCAGACCTGATTAGAATACATTGATTCTATCTCAGATTCCATCGCCTTTTGCCAAAGATCTGCATCTTTGTCTTGTACTGCCTCTTCGTATGTACGGGGATCATCATCATGTTCACCAGGGACCAAGTCTGAAGACTCTCCCAAAAACATGAATCTATTAGGCTGTTGAACAACCCTCCCACTACGACGAGGCACTGGTGCGGT
This sequence comes from Apium graveolens, assembly GCF_009905375.1. NCBI lineage: Eukaryota > Viridiplantae > Streptophyta > Magnoliopsida > Apiales > Apiaceae > Apium > Apium graveolens. The sequence goes on from NC_133654.1 coordinate 245,025,554, forward strand.
ATTGGTGACAGGTTGTACATTATGTTGTGGTTGTTCTACTTGTACTACAGCTTCATGGGTATTATTTGTCCCTCCCACTAGTTCCTCTAAAACGACACCACTCATGGGTTTGTGATTCATTATATAGTCCTCCTCCAAGAATCTTGCATTGGTGCTAACAATGACATCCCGATTCTTCGGACTATAAATATCTTTTCGTTCCCATGGGGTAGCCTACAAACAACCTTACTTCTGTACGAGATTCTAACTTAGTCGCGTTCTTGTTCAGCACATGTGCTGGACAACCCCATATTCGAATATGTCTTAGACTCGGTTTATCCCCGGTCCACAATTCTAAGGAGGTTTTATGAATCGACTTAGAAGGTACTAAGTTCAGAAGATAAGCTGATGTCTCTAAGGCATGTCCCCAAAATGACTTGGGTAAATCCGAATAACTCATCATCGATATAACACTCTCTAAAAGAGTCCGGTTCCTTCTCTCTGCTACACCGTTCTGCTGGGGTGTGCTTGGTGTAATTAACTGGGATTCTATCCCATTTTCTGATAAATATTCCCTAAATTCTCCAAGCAAGTATTCGCCGCCACGATCTGATCGTAGTGACTTGATACTTTTATTAAGTCGCTTCTCCGTTTTAGCTTTGTACTCTTTGAACTTATCAAAGCACTCAGACTTACGGCGCAACAAATAAACGTACCCATATCTAGAATAATCATCAATGAAAGTGATGAAATATTCATAACCACCTCTTGCTTGGATATTCATGGGTCCACATAAATCAGAGTGAACCAATTCTAATACTTGTTTGGCTCTATTCCCCTTTGCCTTGAAAGGCCTATTAGTCATTTTACCTTCCAAGCAGGATTCACAAACTGAAAATGGCTCCACTGCCAATGAGCTTAAAGGCCCGTCTACTACCAGTCTTTGAATCCTCATCAAGTTAATATGACCTAATCTCAAGTGCCAAAGATATGTTTGGTTCAAACTAGAAGGTTCCTTTCTTTTAGTAGAGTTAGAAGATGTGTTGTTCAATTCCCTAAATTGCAGTTGCAGTGCAGGTTGACTAGGATTAATTATATACAAATTGTCTTGCAATATACCAGAACATATAATTCGTTTATTCATCATAATAGAAACATTACGATCCAAACAAACATGATAACCATCCAAAGCAAGTTTAGAAACCGAAATTAAATTCCTTCTAAAAGAAGGTACATAAAGACAATTGTTCAAAACCAAAATCCTATCAGAACCAAAAGATAAATGAATAACTCCTACTGCAACTACTGCTACTTTCGTAGCATCTCCCATGAACACGTATATCTCACCATCTCTAAGCATTCTGGATAGCTGGAACCCCTGCATAGAATTACAAACATGATCAGTGGCTCCTGTATCTACACACCAAGTGCTCGTAGATATAGCCGCTATAAATATTTCTGTAACTAGAGAAATAGACATACCAGTATTGTTTATCTTCTTAGGAAGAGGACAATCCTGTTTCCAGTGACCTGACTGTTTGCATCTGAAGCACTTTCTCTTAGGCTTTTTCACACCACCCTGAACTCCCACTGCCTTCACAGCTTTCTGTGTCTGAGCCTTTTTCTTCTTCTTAATACCTTTCGGCTTAGAGGAAGAACCTTTCTCAGCCACATTCACTTGAACACTCTGCCGAAATAATCTTTCAGCTGCCTGAAGTTCTGTCAGCAGTTCCGCGAGACTATACTGCCTCTTGTTCATGTTGTAATTCAAGCGGAACTGCTCAAAACTCTTGGACAAGCTCATAAGGATAATGTCAATCTGGGTTTCCCCGTCAAGTTCAGCACCAAGGATCTCTATCTCATTCAGATGTGACATCATCTTGAGAACATGATCCCTTACAGGTGTGCCTTCAGCCATCTGAGTGTTCATTAAAGCCTTCATGGCTACTTGCCTAGCAGCCCTATTCTGATCTCCAAAAAGTTCCTTGAGATTAAAGAGCATATCTGAAGCAGTGGCCATAGATTGATACTGATGCTGCAAAACACCCGACATTGCTGCCAGAATGTAACATCGTGACATCTCATCAGCCTTAATCCACCGTTTATAATACTCTTTCTCATCTTCAGGAGCATCAACAGCAGACTGTTCAGGCTTGGGTTCATAAGTGCAAAACTTGTACTCCTCAGCAGTCAACACAATGTCCAAATTTCGTTTCCATTCAATATAGTTAGGTCCGGTAAGTTTGTTATCCTTAAGTATGGTGAATAGAGGATTAAAGCTCATTTTATCCTGAGAATCATGTATAAAAACATCACATAAATAAGGGTGCATTAATTATTAAGATCTAAATTATTAAAATTTAATGCACTAACATCTAAACACCATAAGCTTCTGGTACGCCACGATGTGTGACATGTATACCACCTAATTTTGTTTAAATGTTAATTCGGTCCTATTACTAAACAATATGCCACGTTGGGGTGGACTATATTATTTTTCATAGCTAAGTGTATACCATCATCAAATCTTAAATTATTCGAAATATATGGAACTTGGTACGCCACGATGGGTGGCGTGTATACCTTCCAATATTCGTAATTTTGCCTTGAATAGAATACTTCAATTCAATATTCATCAATGGTTTGATTTCCAGGTAGTGGAGGAGTCACATCGGTCTCGCGTAAAACCCACAGCCTTACAAGTTCGATGAACCCGTTTTTGACAAAATCGCCCCAAATCAGAAATAAAGAAAATCCATATTTATTCCTTTCAAAATTTATTAATTTAAGAAGTTTGTTCTAGTAATTTCTATAACATTCTAGACACTATAAATTACATGCCACGATGGGTGACGTATATATAATTTATATTCGTCTTTATGTTAAATTACCTACAACCAATAATGGAGACCATGGGATTTAATTTCATATTAATTCCCTCTCCCACTTAAATTTTTTTTATTAAAATTGAGGAATTTTAAAATTAAATGGGGCCCTATGTTGTTATAATTATGTCTAATCATGCATTCAAAATACACACATAATTTTAGCAACATATAACATTTAATTAAAGCAATAAATAAAATTTATGTCCATGTCGTCCTAATTAAGTTAAACATGCAATTTTAAAAGAATTACACACATAATTAACGACACACATAATCAATAAATTAAAGCAATAATTAAAATTTAATGGAAAAAATTAAAATAAAATTTCCATTATTATGGGCCTTGAAAAAAAAAATCCAGCTCTCAAAAAAAATCTGCCCCAAGCGCGCCCCGACGCCCCCAGCAGCCCCAGCTGCCGCAGCGGCCCCAGCAGCCCCAGCTGCCGCAGCGGCCGCAGCGCGCGCGCGCCTGTTGCTTTTCTGTGAGTTTTGTTTTGATTTTGTTCGATCCAAACATCAACAGCAGCCCCTTGTAATCGCACAGCGGAACAAAAAACTACCGGAATTGATTTCCGATTGCACATAACTATTACAAAATACCCGGAACAATTACAAAAAAAATAGATCTAATACAAAACTAATTTTGTAAAATCTATTCTAACACGATCAACCATCATGTAAATTACAACCATGATTAAACCACGTGGAAACCAAAACAAAAATTAACCACGATTAAACCACGTGGGATCCAAACACATAATTAAAATATACATGGCCATAATAGTGGATTAACAACCTGCATCAAAACCAATACAAGCAAAATACTATATACACGCATATATAATTACGACATGGACATTATATCATAAAACGTAGAACCCATTACCAGGCTCTTGATACCAATTGTTGGGAACCACGGACTTAGGGTGTTACTACGTTTTACGATAAAGATTACGAAAAGAGGATTACCTTGTTAATGGTTGATTCCACGCTCTTCTATTGTATTCCCAAATTCCCTTGAGCGAAGTATGGCCTCCGTCTTCTCAAGTTATCCTCTCTTCTTGCTCCTTGGTGGCTACAATATGTTTTCACACACACACAAGCAAGAAGAGAATAAGAATATATATAGGCTACAATAGGGACCATGGATAATTAGGTTGGGTCTTCTAATTACATCTTGAGCCTAACCCAATTTAATTAAATATTAATTCAATCCACTAAAGAATTAATATTTGCACTACCTTTCCTAATACCGTAATTTAATTAATTCGGTTCCAATATTATTTGCTTATTAAATTCCCCATGTTTAAAATATCATATGTCCATTAATTAAATAAATTACTGATAATTTATTTAATTAATATCTTTTATCCTTGATTATCCACTCAACCTTTATTTAATTATGCCAGAATAAATTCCACCTGCAGGGTTTCACATAATTAAATCTTTTTGAGCTTTTAAGGGGACATCATTAACCCGAATATTATCAGGACATGGATTCCTTCAATAAATAATATCCACCATGTAAATAATTCCATCACCCAAAATATAATGATATAATTCAAAAGAATTATTTCATATATAAATCAAAGCATGTAAATAATATACACGTGTCAATTACTATTTCCGGATTAAGAACCTAAGCATTAATAATAACATAGAATCTTAGTTCTCCTTCTTAATCAGTATTAAGGGAACAATTCTAAATTTGATCATGTTCAATATACACAAAGTATACTAGCATTATTTATTAGTCAATATAAACTAATCTAAATAATACTACAGCCATATCAGTGGATTGTCCAACACCACCTGTGTTGTGAACCTTATTATATTATATAACCGTATTTAACAATCTAATATTTTGTATCCCATTTGATACTAGATTGTTCACAATATATAATATTAGACAACATGTAAACATTCAAATGATTCTCAAATAAACTGGCCAGAAATAAATGTACATACTTCAAATAAATATTTTCAGTATACACTAACACTAGCACGGTCTTAAAACTTCTACACTTTCTCTCTATCTTCCTTAGCCTTCCACCAGCGGGTGGCCTCTCTCTTAGGAAGGTAAGTGGTAAAAAAAGTCTTTTGCGCTTCATCGATCATATAAAATCTTAAATGATTCCTCCATTTCCTTTAGCCAGGCTTTTGTCTCGACTGGGTCAGCTTGTTCCTTGGAACTCTAAGAGCTTAGCGACTTAAAGTCCTGAAAGAATTTCCCACCACATTGTTTCCTCAGGGTGGTGGTTGGGGATAAAATTATAAGTTTTGTTTAGGCAGGTCCATGAATTTCCCCATAGGAGTATCGTCCTGGTTCTCCCTATCTTGCTCGACTTCTATTTTCTCAATATAAAATGTTTCATCCTTCTCCCATAATCGGGGTTATCTCATACGTTAAAATCCTTGTTTTCCATGTCATTATGTGATGGGTTCCTTCTTTCTTGATGGCGACCTCCCTGACTATCATATTCAGGGTTTGCCCTAAATCTTATTCCTCGAACTATGGCTTTCATCTAAGATCTCGTCCTTAAGTTTTTGAACATTTGGAACCCAAATTCTGTAGGAATACCTCATTATTCCCTTATCATCTTTCTCGTTATTAATCTCTTCTCTATTCCTTGGCTCTCTTCCTTCATTCATAACTTTTCTTGGCATCATGTGATCTTTTCCAATAATTTGGGCTGCATTACAATCTCAAACAGCTTTTCAGTACTGGCTCCGGTTACCTTCACTTATTTCCATTTTCTCAAAATCTCTTATCAACACTCCCAAAGACATTATCATCTTGAGTCTCTCCTTTTTACTAACCGCATTAGCCACCATATTGGCTTTCCCTGGATGATAAAGATTCTCATAATCGTAATCCTTGATTAGCTCTAACCACCTATTCTAGCGTATGTTGAGCTCTTATGGTTTGTGTAAATCTCGCACTTCTCTCTATACAAGTAGTGCCTCCAATCTTTAGGGAAAAAAACTATTGCCGGGAGCCCAAGATCATGGGTGAGATATCGAATTTCATATTCCCTTAATTGTCTTGATGCATACGCGATTACCTTGTCGTGCTGTATAAGAATACACCATAATTCCTTGTGCGAAGCGTCAATACAAATCACAAAATCTCCTTTTCCATCCGGCAACACCAACATAGGGGCCGTCACCAATCTTTACTTCAGTTCTTGAAAGCTGTTCTCGCATTTCTCTGTCCATTCGAACTTCTCAGTCTTACGAGTAAGCCGCATTAAAGGGGCTACTATCTTTGCAAACTTGAACGAACCTCCGGTAGTAACCGGCCAATCCTACCTCTGGTAGTCGCCCTGGCCATGGTCATCAATTACTCAGTGGTCCTTTTTTTATTACTCTTATCAGGATCCTCCACGGGATCCTCCTCAGCAATAATCCCTTCTAGGACAACATCCTCAACCGCTACATTCTCAATATGAACATCATCCGGTCCCTCATTAGAGTACTCCATCAGATCCATGATTAGATCTCCGATATGTAATAAAACAACATCGCGTTGTTGCTCCTCAACCTCAGGGTTCGGTGCCCCGCTACATCGATCTATGTTACTATCATGATATTTATAAGGGTTCCCATAAGGGTTTTAACTGTCAGTACTACATTAGGTAGTCCGACTCTGAACTTGGCAAGAGTTCTTATTATCTTAGTGAACTTATCATTTTAACGACGTATCATCTCTGAGGTTTGTAACACTTAGCTCTGATACCATTTCTGTAACACCCCCAAATTCGGGGTCGGGGATCCGGGTTGTCACGAGTTCCATTTCCCTTAATAATACTCAGTCTTAATAAACAAATAGCTACTGCGTACTGTGACCCCATGTAACACCCCCAAATCCGGGGTCGGGGATCCGGGTTGTCACGAGTTCCATTTCCCTTAGTAACACCCAACCTTAATAATTAATCAACTACTCTGTACTGTGACCCCACAATAAACACACACACCCCACGTTATAGTCTCAGAGATGAACATCCAAAAGTAATCACAAGTCATTTTATTCCACAATTATCTGCCAATACACCTAAAAAGGTTTTCTGAATAAATTTACATTTCTTTGCCATTATTACAATTCATAATTATACATAAATCTGGTACATTAGAAGTTGAAAGCCTAGCCTATTGGTAGTTCCTACCTCAGCTACGGCGGCATCAATGCTTCTAGAAAACTGCGGAACGTCTCCTAATCGCTTGCGAATCGGGAGCTTGGTCCTGTTCATCCTTTCTATCTGTTGTTGTGTGATGAAAGAAGAAAGCAAGGGTGAGCAGCAAACCCACCAAAATAATATGTATAATGATTAATAGTATATGAACCTTCTCTTAGTACTCATGAAAGTCTTGGTCAAAAGAAATGAACCAAGTTGATATCTTAATGCGATGAAGTCGCAAAATATTCAGTATATATATACATATATACTTTTCAAAATATTGGAAGTCCTCTTCCATGCATAATACTCACAGAGTTCCAGTGTATAACCGTATAAAAATACCATTGCAAGGTGATCTCATATATCTAACCTTGTCTCAACGTTTATCTGAAAATCTTTGTCATGCATAAGATAATCATTTACTAGATATAAGTTTAAAAGATGAAGTTACAAGATACTCCAATATACTTATATCTTTTCCAAATACTACTTGAACTACCACCGTTCAAGTTATAATTAGTTCAAAAGTTCATCACATAGATGAGACTACAAGATAATACTTGAATAGATTCAACCTTTAAAATATCATCAAAATAAAATAAAGTTATGAGATACTTCATTTGATGCAAACATCATTTTGAAAACTTGACCCTGCCAACACTCAACAATCGCCCAACCGTAGCCTTTCTATCGAAGTGCTCTGGGTAGTGTTGCAGAAATATCCAATTGGATGATGAACTCATTACGGGAGTTTGCCGCGCCAGGAAGACCACTTACGATGATCAGTCGTAGTAGTACAACCCCACCATTTTCTACATGTAGAGGAGAACCTGTCGGATTTACTTGTCAACCGAACACTGAACTCCTAAGGAATGGACCGCCTTAACGGAACTTCCAGGCCATTTGGGCCAATATAATAAGGCTGGGCCGGCGCTACTCGGCCACTTACGCCACTCCTAGTTCAGATGAAATCCATGACTCTGAAACGTAAAGCTCGTCCCCACTTTCCCCAAGTGGAAACTTGTTGATACGGCTCCACCAAGAAGTCGTATCTATTTGGAAAGGAGAACTCACCGATATTTCCCAGGCGATGCCTGTTAATGGATTAACTTGTTCCAAGAATTTTACTTCCCGAGTGTTGGGTAAGTAATCGATTCATTTAACAAAACAGCAACCTTGTTGCGAATATAAAACACACCACAGAGCCGGATCCCTCAGGTTTTGAGCGAGTATTTAAATCCCCTTCGAAAGGAGAATCTTAAATATAAAAATGAGTTTTAGGATCCGCTCTAACTTTTAAAAATCATTTTGAAGACTCGCAAAATATTTTTAAGAATGTTTGGAGTGATGCTGATTTAATAAAATAAATCAATCCCCAGAATATTTAGAAAATGTCTGAATATTATTATTTAAATAATATTCCCATAAAGAATAATCTTTATAAAATAATTGAAGTAGAAGTATTAAAACTTATACTTGAAATGAATAACAAATAATCAAAGATATACTTATACGAAAGTAATATCTTTATTTGAATAATCAAAAATAAGTTTGATTATTTACACCTTATTCTTTAATAAAATAAAGAACAAATCTCAGCAAATAATCGGAGTCATAGATCCTCAAATGAATATTCAAAAATATTCATAATAAAATAAAGTTAAAGTTATCGAATAAACCTTATTCGATTAATAGTTTTGAAAACTATGACCATATATATATATATAAGTATAAATATATATATATATATATATTTATATCCATATATACAAAATCTACTCGGGATCCTCGACTCCCAGTTTTAGAAAATATTTTCACCTTTGGGTCCCTATACTAAGGGTATATGCAAATTACCGCTATCCTCTAGCATAGGTATTATCAACTAAATCAACAATTATATATGGAAAGAATACGAAACAGGCATGCATATATATATACCATAGCAGCATGCTTCAATATATTGCAACATTTTCTAATTAACCAACATGCATCTATCGCAAGATAATGCAAATACCTATATACATCACAACAACAGTTATAACTGGTAGAAAACTTGCCTGAGCGACTGGGGGTTACGAATGGCTCGGGACGAGTCTGGTAACCTATAAACAACAAGTAAGTTGGAATTAAACCAAAGTCACTTGTAAATCTATACTTTAACTAACTTAGACTCTAACGCTTGTTTTGCGCTTACTGATTCTCTTAAGTCACTCGAGTACCCTCGGCTCCACCATTTTTAATAATTTAACCTTTACGAGTTTTAAGGCGATTCCTTCGCGAGTGTCTTACTAACTGCCTAGCACACTTACCATAAATGTTTCATGCATTAATTAACCCTTTTTGGTCTTTAACCTATGTTTCAAAGTAAGGCGAGGGGAAAAGTTTCGTTCGCGAAACGTCGTTACTTGAAACGGTCGTTTCTCCTAAACCGTGCATCGGAATCGAACGAACTACATATCAAAACGAAGCTCGTAACATGAGCTATCTAAAGATGGCAGTGGTCATAATCTAGCAGGGGGTTCTCGGGTCCTAATGCTATGCACAAAAACAGTCCAAAGAAAATCGGACGTTACGACGGCTATGTTTACGCGATTTCCCAATTTTAAACCATTCAAAACCCTCCCAATTCAAACTCAAATCCAACATACAACCAACATCCATCCTTATCACATCATAACAACCCCAACCAATTCAATTTTAACATTCATACTTATGCCTAAGCTTACCTTTAACCATACTTAAGTTCTTTTAAACAAAACAACAACATTTACCATTCCATTTCAATACCAATTCAATCCCAAACTCTAAATCACCAATATCAAGCTACAATATCATCCTACTAATCAAAATCATCTTATAATACATAAGAATCTAGGGTTTGGAGATGGTATACCTTCCTTGAAGTGGTGGGAGGAGCTAGGAAGCCTTAAGAAGCTTTGAGAAGTCTTAGGAATGCTTGGATCTTCAAGGAAAACAAGAAAAACTTCAAGTTAAAAACTTGAAAACACTATTCATAGTCTTCTTCTTTGATTAAATGAAGAAGATGGAGAAGGAATTGATGACTTAAACTCATGATATAGCCCTAACTAAGCATGAAGATGATTAGGGAATTAACTCACCAATTTAGGAAGCTTGGATCTATGAGTTTGAATTTCTTGCTCTTTTGAATAGTAAAAAGCCGAGAGCTCTTCAAGAACAAGCCTTGGTTCTTTTTGATTTTGATGAAAATGATTTTGCTTGGCTTGGTTGGCTTGTTTTTGTGTTTGATTTAGTTAATTACCTTGTTGCCCTTGAATTTGTGTGGTTAAAAAGCCACCACACCTCCTTCCTTCCCATGTCATGCTTGTGTCATCCTCATGATGTCATCCTCCCCTCCTTGTTCTCTTTCTATTGGTTGGATGACATCATCCCCACTAATCCCTTTGATTAACTTCCTAATTGTTTGCCTAATGACCGCTGATCTGTTATACGGTTCGCTTAACTTTCGTTTTCGTTTATCGTTTGAAGGATCATACCCGGGATCTTATTACTTAGGTTCCCTTAACCTTTCTCCATACATTATATTCCTTTTTATGATCCTTTATTATAATCCTTTAATTTAAATTCTTTTTATCCTGTTACCTTATACTCAATCCTTTCCGTATCTAGTGGATTTCCGGGAAAAATCCAAGTGTTCGGAAATTGGATTCTGACGATCTTTACATACACTTATATACCACATAGAGTACTAATAATATCCCAGAAGATCAATAACAGAACCCCTACATAGTGTGGCATGACAAGTTTTCTCATTCAGGAAAAACACTATTCATAAGGGTTTCAAAAATTTCCCAAAAATTGGGGTTATTACAGTCTCCCCTCCTTAAAAGGATTCCGTCCCGGAATCAGATAGAAATGAATAGGGATACTTTCTTAGTATTGCACTTTCTAACTCTCCAGTAAATTTTTCCACATTGTGGTCCTACCACCAAACTCCGCCTAGTTTGATAACCTTTCTCCTAAGTACTTGTTCCTTTTTCAATCTATAACCCTTCCGGGTTGCTCCATATAGGTTACGTCTGGTTGCATGTCTATGCGCTCCTATGCCCCTATTTATCTGGCATCCGAATTACACTTCCTTAACATTGATACGTGAAACACGCTATGAACTTGCAACATGTTCGGGGTTAGGGCTAACTCATATGCTAACTTCCCAATACGTCTTAGTATATCCCAAGGTCCAACAATTCGTGGACTTAGCTTTCCTTTCTTTCCGAACCTCATCAATCCTTTTTCCAAGGGATACCCATAATATTACTAGGTCGCCTATTTCCCATTCCTTGTCCTTTCGTGTTAAATCAATATACTTCGTGTTCCCATCTTGGGCTACTACCAGCCATCCTCTGATTAGATTTATCATATCCTTGGTCCGTTGGACTACTGCGGGTCCGAGCATCTTGCGCTCTACAACTTCATCCTAACATAAGGGAGATCGACATTGTCTTCCCTCAAGAATCTCATAAGGCGATACCTCAATACTGACATATGATCTATTGTCGTAAGAAAACTCAACCCGTGTTAAGTGATCATTCCAATTTCTTTCAAGTCTATTACACAGACTCTCATCATAGCTTCTAATCATTAGAACTTTTGCTTCTCAATACCCATTCTTTTCCAGTTCGTAGTCGCTACTACCTTCTGTTCCTAATATTATACTAGTTATACTTTTGCTCGCTAGCGTTCTATAACTTTTTAATAACCACGTCAACCTTAGTATCACGAATGTGTTTCCATTTCGCATACTACCACCACTTTATTACTCCTTTTTCAGTTGTTTCTATTTTCCAAAATTTGATCAATCAAATAGAAGTAAAGGAATTTGTTGAGAGATCACTATGATCATGAACACTTGTTATATTGCATAGTTAGTACAGAAGGTGGCCAGCCTTTAGTACTTGACAAGCAATTAAACAATAGTTGGTATCCTACTCGGCTTCTATCATACAGATAGATAGTCATTCGGCAATACCTCCCCTTCTGGAAGGGTTGTTCTTCTCAGCTTATACAAAATGAAAAGAAGAGAAAAGAACGAATTGAAGAGAATTGTATATATGAAAAAAAAAAATATACTGCCACAAAATATCTGGCTTGGAACCTACCTCTGAACTATAGAGGTTTGTCATAGAAGAACAAAACATATATGTATTTATATCAACATCAAGTATTATAGCATCGCATTTCACGTGCCTAAATATTTTCGCTATCCCGTCCATCATTCTATGGACCCACACTCTTCCTCGAGCTTATACACAATCACCTTTGAAACTCCCTCGACATCGAAAATCGAATCTGGGATCTCATTCTATACATCATCGTTACTAGAATTCTATGCTTGCACCGCAACCTTCCTCGTATAATAATACGACTCTCTATTGATAAGAAAGAATAATTATTCACTAGGTAGATACTCTACTTAATTAGTCTATCAATGATAACTTATACACTACCACGACCCGATTAGTGGTACTCAATCTCAACACCCATTCCAATACAACTCTCACGGTTGTATTCAGCTCAATACTCGCAGAATCATTGCTGCCTTACTATGGTCCACCACTGACCTACTATAGTCATTCATTTTCCATGAAGTCTTAATATCTAACCATACGGAGTCCATACATGTCGTATCAAATCCTTCTAAGGAGGTAACCTAATCACCATTCATGATTCATGGAGTACACTCCTGATTCTGACATACATACATGACATGAAGCAGATAAAATTGCAGAAGAGTTTCGCTCAAAGGAACGATAGCAGGTTAATACCATTCTTAATCATATGCCTTAAATAGAAGACTTAACTCAAAGGTTCGTCTAGTCCTTTTTTTGAAACATGGTCCTAGCTTATCTCAAGATAGGACCTTCTAAGATAGATAGCCCATTCATGGCGATTACACGAATTAAACCTTTACCAACTACTATTACGGTTGGGTATTGCACAGTCATCAGAAGGAATGTCAATCTTCCAAACCATAATACAACCTGCATAGCTTTAACCATCATCACTGTATTCCTTTGGCATAAGCACCTATAATTATCCTCTTACCTTTAAAGTGTCGGCCACCTCTTTGGCCTTTCCTGATAGTAAAATTTCCTTACAATCAATGTCGTTTTAACCACCTCCAAATACATTTTCTACCTTATTTCAATCACAACTTATATGAAGATGTTTTCCTTAAAATCTGATGAGTAAAAAAAAATATTACCATTTTTCCATAAGTTATTGCCTCAGTCTTTAGAGGTTAATCATTGTCACGACTGACTCTCAATCATAATTAGAACACCTTTTATCTTAAGTCCTAATTGCCCTGAACAATTTCGACCTTTACTGGTTCGATCCATACTTTCTCGTGGTTTAACACGTGCCCCACTTGGCATCATTATAATTACGTCATATTTCCTTTATCCACATTTCTATTCTTGAGAATTTTGAATATTACCTTTTTCCTTGTAAAACCTCTAAGGTTATCCTTCAATCGTTCCTCCTGTATTCTCTAGATACAGGGCATATCACAATACCATTTACTAATACTAGAACCATTGTCTATATTCTTCTGAAAAATTTCTCCACTGATTCTTAAAGGTTGTTGTTACCTTAACCCTTTCCCAATCATACTGTCAAAACTCATACTGTCCCTATTAAGGGTGGCATGCCAACCTTTATGCAGTCCCCTAGGATTCATTTTAAGTTACCAATGTTCTATCCTTAATTCCACCTTTAAAAGGTACCTGCATCCTTCCATGGATAAATCAAGTCATATATCCTTGATAGATTATCTTATTCATCATTCCCACCTCGATCGTCTATACTTAACTTCATAATAGCATCCTTATTCAAATTAAGGTCAATCCATATGGCCTCCAAAAGATAACAATGGTCATCCGCTTTTCTTTCCTGATTTGGTAATGATAACATGGATGTTCTGGAAGATATTGGTCATGTTCAACGTGAACTTCTTCTTAATAATTCCTTATTTACTTTTGTTGTTTATCTCAACAGTCATTTCAATGTTGGGATACCTCTCATACCTGGCGTCTCCCTTTCTGAGTATCGAGCCACCGGTCTTACATTTCACATTATTGAAGGTCACTTCCTTCATCCAATTTTCCTACTTTCTTACTTTCTTGTCTCCTTAGTCTATCCGCGTCTTATTATTTATCCTTCGAACTATCTAAAGGTTTCCTTGAATCCTCCCAACTTAAAGGGGATAAAATGTACATAACTCGTATGCCTTTGTTCTGGCTCTAAAGCTTTTACTCTATCTCTATAACCTTGGGAAGTACTTTCCTGAAAACAATTGACTGAACTTAAATCAGTTTATTCTAACCTCTGGCTCCGTGCCTTTCTTGGTCTTTCACCAGCGAGTGGTCTCTCTCTTAGGAGGGTAAGTGACAAAAATAGTCTTTTATGGTTCATCAATCATTCAGAATCTCAAATGATTCCTCTATTTCCTTTAGCCAGGCTCTTGCCTCGACTAGGTCAACCTGTCCCTTGGAACTCTGAGAGCTTAGAGACTTAAAGGTCCTGAAAGAATTTCACACCACATTGTTTCCTCAAGGTGGTGGTTGGGAATAAAATATAAGTTCTGTTTAGACAGGTTCATGAATTTCCGTATAGGAGTACCGTCTCGGGTCTCCTTATCTCGCTCGACTTCTGCTGTCTTAGTCTAAATATTTCTTCCTACTCCCCATAATTGGGGTCATCTTTTAATTTAAAATCTTCATTTTCCATTTTATTATATTCCGGATTCTTTATATCTTAATTGCAACCTCCCTGATTATCACATTCAAGGTTTTCCCCTAATCTTATTCCTTGTGGGGGCATATTACTTGGAAAATTTTGAGAATCTCCGGATATTTGTCTTACTTACTTTGCTTAAGTCTTCCCCTCGTTTAGTCCTTGCACGATTGCAAATTATGAATTCTCAAGTTCGATAAGCTTCATGACACTCTCTTAAGTGTTAATAGAGCAATTAACAATGTGATTTTATCACAAACAAACTGATCTGAACTGAAATTAACGAATATATACATAACCATTTGTTCGAGGGTACAACAACTGAACATATTAAAGAGGATTACATCATATGAACTTATCGCTCCTATCCCAAAAGTACTACCATAGATAGTCATCTCGTCATTAAAACTAATCATTCATAACTTAGGCTAATCCTCCAAAACCGGTGCTACATGAAACCCTTGTTTGATTGCTCTGGCTCTGCGCACTACCATGGATTAAGAGATGCGAGCACGCACGACATCCCTAACCTGGTCCATCACAGAGGTGATGAGGTCTAAGATAGTCGCAAGTAGAGCTGGATCAACCTGACCCTCAAGATGGCCTCTAGCTGTAACACGGGTGGTAGCCTCAATCCTTTCCATGCTATACGCTAATCCTGCCGGAAGTATCCCGCCCTCAATCCTTGATGCAGTAAGTCGATCCAACAGATCACTCCTAACATTACGGGCCTCAGACAGGCCACCCATAGTCATATAATAATTGGCGATAAGAGAAGCCTGAGTGGTAGCATCTAGCAGTCCATGGGGCGCAGGTGGCGCAGACCCAGGAGATCCAAATGGATAACCAAGCACGGTATCAGGTGACAATGGTGCAGGAGATAAAGGTGGCATTTCCTCAGTAGGTGCTGGGCTTTGTACCGGGGATGGGACAGGAATTGGTGGGACCTCATGGATGTCTACAGGAACCTCTGGAAGAGGGTCTAATACTGGTATAATTGGTGTCGTGAAAGGCCCCACTCCTTCTGCCCTCATTAACCTTTGTGCCCTTGGTAACTCTTCATCCTCTAGTGCCACCCTCGCGGCCATTCTTGCTCTGGTAGTCGCCCTGACTACGGTCATCAGTTCCTCAGCGGTCCTCTCTTCATTCTCATCAGGATCCTCCATGAGATCCTCTTCAGCCACAATCCTTTCCGGAATAACATCCTCAACCGCAACATTCTCTATCTGAACCTCATCCGGTCCCTCATTAGGGTACTCCATCGGATTCACAATTTGATCTCCAACTTGTAATAAAACATCCTCATGCTGATGCTCCTGAACCTCAAGGTTCGGTGCCCCGCTGCCCTATACGAGAACGAACTATGTTACTATCACGATACTTATAAGGGTTCCCGTAAGGGTTTTATCTGTCAGTGCTACGTTAGGTAGCCCGACTATGAACTTGGCAAGAGTTCTTATTATCTTAGTGAACTTATTATCTTAACGTCATATCATCTCTGAGGTTTATAAAGCTTTGCTCTGATACCATTTCTGTAACACCCCCAAATCCGGGGTCGGGGATCCGGGTTGTCACGAGTTCCATTTCCCTTAGTAACACCCAACCTTAATAATTAATCAACTACTCTGTACTGTGACCCCACAATAAACACACACACCCCACGTTATAGTCTCAGAGATGGACATCCAAAAGTAATCACAAGTCATTTTATTCCACAATTATCTGCCAATACACCTAAAAAGGTTTTCTGAATAAATTTACATTTCTTTGCCATTATTACAATTCATAATTATACATAAATCTGGTACATTAGAAGTTGAAAGCCTAGCCTATTGGTAGTTCCTACCTCAGCTACGGCGGCATCAATGCTTCTAGAAAACTGCGGAACGTCTCCTAATCGCTTGCGAATCGGGAGCTTGGTCCTGTTCATCCTTTCTATCTGTTGTTGTGTGATGAAAGAAGAAAGCAAGGGTGAGCAGCAAGCCCACCAAAATAATATGTATAATGATTAATAGTATATGAGCCTTCTCTTAGTACTCATGAAAGTCTTGGTCAAAAGAAATGAACCAAGTTGATATCTTAATGCGATGAAGTCGCAAAATATTCAGTATATATATACATATATACTTTTCAAAATATTGGAAGTCCTCTTCCATGCATAATACTCACAGAGTTCCAGTGTATAACCGTATAAAAATACCATTGCAAGGTGATCTCATATATCTAACCTTGTCTCGACGTTTTTCTGAAAATCTTTGTCATGCATAAGATAATCATTTACTAGATATAAGTTTAAAAGATGAAGTTACAAGATACTCCAATATACTTATATCTTTTCCAAATACTACTTGAACTACCACCGTTCAAGTTATAATTAGTTCAAAAGTTCATCACATAGATGAGACTACAAGATAATACTTGAATAGATTCAACCTTTAAAATATCATCAAAATAAAATGAAGTTATGAGATACTTCATTTGATGCAAACATCATTTTGAAAACTTGACCCTGCCAACACTCAACAATCGCCCAACCGTAGTCTTTCTATCGAAGTGCTCTGGGTAGTGTTGCAGAAATATCCAATTGGATGATGAACTCATTACGGGAGTTTGCCGCGCCAGGAAGACCACTTACGATGATCAGTCGTAGTAGTACAAC
The DNA here is from genome assembly GCF_009905375.1 of Apium graveolens. Taxonomy (NCBI): domain Eukaryota; kingdom Viridiplantae; phylum Streptophyta; class Magnoliopsida; order Apiales; family Apiaceae; genus Apium; species Apium graveolens. The sequence goes on from NC_133654.1 coordinate 245,043,034, forward strand.
CCCATCATTTTCTACATGTAGAGGAAAACCTGTCGGATTTACTTGTCAACCGAACACTGAACTCCTAAGGAATGGACCGCCTTAGCGGAACTTCCAGGCCATTTGGGCCAATATAATAAGGCTGGGCCGGCGCTACTCGGCCACTTACGCCACTCCTAGTTCAGATGAAATCCATGACTCTGAAACATAAAGCTCGTCCCCACTTTCCCCAAGTAGAAACTTGTTGATACGGCTCCACCAAGAAGTCGTATCTATTTGGAAAGGAGAACTCACCGATATTTTCCAGGCGATGCCTGTTAATGGATTAACTTGTTCCAAGAATTTTACTTCCCGAGTGTTGGGTAAGTAATCGATTCATTTAACAAAACAGCAACCTTGTTGCGAATATAAAACACACCACAGAGCCGGATCCCTCAGGTTTTGAGCGAGTATTTAAATCCCCTTCGAAAGGAGAATCTTAAATATAAAAATGAGTTTTAGGATCCGCTCTAACTTTTAAAAATCATTTTGAAGACTCGCAAAATATTTTTAAGAATGTTTGGAGTGATGCTGATTTAATAAAATAAATCAATCCCCAGAATATTTAGAAAATGTCTGAATATTATTATTTAAATAATATTCTCATAAAGAATAATCTTTATAAAATAATTGAAGTAGAAGTATTAAAACTTATACTTGAAATGAATAGCAAATAATCAAAGATATACTTATACGAAAGTAATATCTTTATTTGAATAATCAAAAATAAGTTTGATTATTTACACCTTATTCTTTAATAAAATAAAGAACAAATCTCAGCAAATAATCGGAGTCATAGATCCTCAAATGAATATTCAAAAATATTCATAATAAAATAAAGTTAAAGTTATCGAATAAACCTTATTCGATTAATAGTTTTGAAAACTATGACCATATATATATATATAAGTATAAATATATATATATATATATATATATATATTTATATCCATATATACAAAATCTACTCGGGATCCTCGACTCCCGGTTTTAGAAAATATTTTCACCTTTGGGTCCCTATACTAAGGGTATATGCAAATTACCGCTATCCTCTAGCATAGGTATTACCAACTGAATCAACAATTATATATGGAAAGAATACGAAACAGGCATGCATATATATATACCATAGCAGCATGCTTCAATATATTGCAACATTTGCTAATTAACCAACATGCATCTATCGCAAGATAATGCAAATACCTATATACATCACAACAACAGTTATAACTGGTAGAAAACTTGCCTGAGCGACTGGGGGTTACGAATGGCTCGGGACGAGTCTGGTAACCTATAAACAACAAGTAAGTTGGAATTAAACCAAAGTCACTTGTAAATCTATACTTTAACTAACTTAGACTCTAACGCTTGTTTTGCGCTTACTGATTCTCTTAAGTCACTCGAGTACCCTCGGCTCCACCATTTTTAATAATTTAACCTTTACGAGTTTTAAGGCGATTCCTTCGCGAGTGTCTTACTAACTGCCTAGCACACTTACCATAAATGTTTCATGCATTAATTAACCCTTTTTGGTCTTTAACCTATGTTTCAAATTAAGGCGAGGGGAAAAGTTTCATTCGCGAAACGCCGTTACTTGAAACGATCGTTTCTCCTAAACCGTGCATCGGAATCGAACGAACTACATATCAAAACGAAGATCGTAACATGAGCTATCTAAACATGGAAGTGGTCATAATCTAGCAGGGGGTTCTCGGATCCTAATGCTATGCACAAAAACAGTCCAAAGAAAATTGGACGTTACGACAGCTATGTTTACGCGATTTCCCAATTTTAAACCATTCAAAACCCTCCCAATTCAACCTCAAATCCAACATACAACCAACATCCATCCTTATCACATCATAACAACCCCAACCAATTCAATTTTAACATTCATACTTATGCCTAAGCTTACCTTTAACCATACTTAAGTTCTTTTAAACAAAACAACAACATTTACCATTCCATTTCAATACCAATTCAATCCCAAACTCTAAATCACCAATATCAAGCTACAATATCATCCTACTAATCAAAATCATCTTATAATACATAAGAATCTAGGGTTTGGAGATGGTATACCTTCCTTGAAGTGGTGGGAGGAGCTAGGAAGCCTTAAGAAGCTTTGAGAAGTCTTAGGAATGCTTGGATCTTCAAGGAAAACAAGAAAAACTTTAAGTTAAAAACTTGAAAACACTATTCATAGTCTTCTTCTTTGATTAAATGAAGAAGATGGAGAAGGAATTGATGGCTTAAACTCATGATATAGCCCTAACTAAGCATGAAGATGATTAGGGAATTAACTCACCAATTTAGGAAGCTTGGATCTTTGAGTTTGAATTTCTTGCTCTTTTGAATAGTAAAAAGCCGAGAGCTCTTCAAGAACAAGCCTTGGTTCTTTTTGATTTTGATGAAAATGATTTTGCTTGGCTTGGTTGGCTTGTTTTTGTGTTTGATTTAGTTAATTACCTTGTTGCCCTTGAATTTGTGTGGTTAAAAAGCCACCACACCTCCTTCTTTCCCATGTCATGCTTGTGTCATCCTCATGATGTCATCCTCCCCTCCTTGTTCTCTTTCTATTGGTTGGATGACATCATCCCCACTAATCCCTTTGATTAACTTCCTAATTGTTTTCCTAATGACCGCTGATCTGTTATACGGTTCGCTTAACTTTCGTTTTCGTTTATCGTTTGAAGGATCATACCCGGGATCTTATTACTTAGGTTCCCTTAACCTTTCTCCATACATTATATTCCTTTTTATGATCCTTTATTATAATCCTTTAATTTAAATTCTTTTTATCCTGTTACCTTATACTCAATCCTTTCCGTATCTAGTGGATTTCCGGGAAAAATCCAAGTGTTCGGAAATTGGATTCTGACGATCTTTACCTACACTTATATACCACATAGAGTACTAATAATATCCCAGAAGATCAATAACAGAACCCCTACATAGTGTGGCATGAAAAGTTTTCTCATTCAGCAAAAACACTATTCATAAGGGTTTCAAAAATTTCCCAAAAATTGGGGTTATTACACCCCATAATATACACACACACCATAAGTTATAGTCTCAGAGATGAATACCAAAAATAACACAAGTCATTTTATTCCACAATTATAAGTCATTACACCTCAAAAGGGTTTCTGAATAGATTTACATAATCTTTTCCATTACTACAATTCGTAAATCTATATAAGTCTGGTACATCAGAAAACAGGCTCTAAAAAAACAAAGAGAATAAACAAAAAACAAAAATAAATTACATCAAAAATCAAACCTAACTTAAAATAAGAAAGGCAAAGCTAAAAGACTTAACCAAAAAGTCCACTAGCTAGCAATCTGAAAACAAACACCAGCCCTCCATCTCCAAAAAAGAGAGCCCAAAGACATCCCTGGCCCATATGGCCCAACAGCAACCAAAATCCCCTTCGCAACATCACAAAATTCATCTACACTCCAGCAAAAGAACACGACCTACCCCTATACCCCAATACTTCAATAACCTAACAGCCCATGTAAACAAACATTTAAACAAAATCAGTATTGCAAGGAGGCTGAGAAATCAAGTGCATCAGCAAAATAAGATAAAAAAGCAATTCACTCAACTAATACAACTTATAATTATTATGGAGTCGTTAACTTGACTACAGATATTATGTCAGTGTACTAGGTGGGCTTGTAATGTAAGCTGAGGTCAAAGCAAAATCATTGTCAGAGTCATTTAAGTATTGTAAATATGTGTTTTTGGTCTTCCAAAGCTTAAATAAGAATAAATAAACTTCGACTATTTAGCAAAAAAAAAAAGAATGATCTTTGACTTAAAATTAACAACAAACTAAATTTAGAGAAATATTGAACTGTGTAAAATATAAGTTGTCGATGATTCGACCACTTTCGCTTGATGATTGTGGTGCTGCATAGAAAACCAAAATTGAAACAAATTCGTAATCAAGATCGATCTGTAAAGACAGTTTAACTGCCAAAGCTACTTAAACGGCTGGACCATTTGATGCTTCCTATTCTGACTTTTAATGAGTAAAAAGATACATAACCAGCTCTACTGTTAGGGGCTTAATAAAATAGTTCATTCATGAAACTTATGTATTGACCATCATGTATTTATAATAAGATCTAGCACAAATTAAATTGTCTAGGCAGGCAGGCACAGTTCTGTATATATAACATCCAAAATAAGAGTGAAAGTGACACAGGAAATTTCCCAAATTCTTTTGATGCTTAAAAATAAATGATTACCTGATAACATGAGTTCTTTTGAAAGCATCCACTTCTTTTGTTCTGATAACATGAATTCTTTTAAAAGCATCCACTTCTTTTGTTCTAATAACATGATTTCTTGATTTCTTCTTTATTCATTTCTAGCATCTTTGAAGGGAGATCTAAAAGTCTAGAAGTGAAAGCATCCACTTCTTTTGTTCTGCAATAATAAAAGAAGATTTAAATTAGCAACAAAAATAAAGATTTAAATTATTTCCAAACATCTTCTCTGAAGATATAAATCCTGGATTATATAAACTGAACAGGTGATCTTCCTAGTGCAACAAACAGAAATTTAAAACTCCAAGAAAATGAGCACAAAAATATAAACCTGAACATTATATATACTAAATATGCTAGAACAAAATAAAATTGTTGCTATGAAGAGAAACTGAAGTTTTACGATTGCTTTATACGAGGTGGAATCTATAGACAGGAATATAAGAGGTAACCATTTGTGAATATCCACTGGTAATTCTCTATATAACTTATTAATTATAGATACAGCCTTAAGACAAGGACTACATTTATAAAGACATTAAAGCAAGCTGGGTGGATACATTTATTAACATTTATTAACATGATATTCTAGTTCAAGAAATCAAGGCTATAACATGAGTTGCACTGCTTTCATCCAAAAGAGCAATCTCTAACAGAACTATGGCCTGAGCTACCAATCCATTCCATTCATTCCATTCCATCCTTGTTCCCTGTCAAATAATACTAATATTATTCTTGGCTTCTGTTTTATAGACAATGACACTTATTCAACAAAAACAGGCTAACTTGTCAGCAAAACTTGTTGAGAAGTGGTACTATAGCGATTGTTTATCACATGCATTTATTGTGTTAAGGGATACTGGCATTATTTTCTTACTGTTACATTACATATTAGACCAGAGTTGATGAAGGTTTAACGACCAAATTTCAAGAACAACAGGTTTGACAATCTTTTATGTCATGTAATTTGTGTAAAAAAACGTTGATATAGTATCTAGTTGAGGTGTCTTCTTTCTTGTATAGGACTGGATCAGTGCCTATAAACCTAGCTTAAAGGTAGGAGCAAGGTTGCTGGTAATCTGTTACAAGATTTTGTGAAATTATCCATTGTTTATATGTCTGAAGAAGCCAAAAATGGTAAGATTACTATTTTAAATTGTAATGACATGTAAAGGAGTATAGGCTTTAAGAATATGAGCCATACAAATTTAACCAGAATGCCAATTTAAGATATCAAAAACTTGTACATATTTAAATATAATTATTAAATCGCTTTTGTTTAGACAGTACCAAGTGATGGCTCATACATCTATCAAACTAGCTGAGCCTGACATCCAGTTCTGCATCTCTATAATTAAATCAACAAGAGAAAAATTTATTATTACCTTATCCCGATGTCTATTTAACAAAGATGACATCCAGTGCAATGCTTCGATGTGAGTAGCCTTCCATTCACTTGACAACTGGATAAAAAAATAAAACAATAAACGGATAAATTCAGCAAAACCCTATCTATGCAAAATTAGGTTCATACTTTTAAGAATAAAGATGGAGAAAAGAACATCTTTTCTTGGCCTTGAAGTAATTTTAATTTGTATGTTTTTCCTATTTAAGCTAATTATTCTTTATCGTATAATTACGCCATTATCATGTTTCGCATCCTTATATGTTTGCCATACTCTTTCTCTCTACTGTAGGTCCTATTCTTTCCAGACAATCCACATATCATTCCAGACAATCCACTCCCATCTATTATACTGTAACCACCAGATACTTTTCAGAGAATACAGAACATAAAATTTTATGATAGATAATATTTACCATAGCTTACAAGTCAGATAGATTCTTTAGAGCACCAAAAGACTCAGGTATTGTTCCAGTGAACTTGTTAGAAGAATGAAGGTTGCATAAAAGAGTAAAATAAGATATTGTTTGAATTGATTCATTTATAATCTTCAATAACTAAGGAACTAAGGTAGACATGCATTGACAACAAATCTAAATAATAAAAACCGCGACACAAAATAAGCAGTAAAAATAAACAAAAAGTAATAGATTTGTAAGAGAAATCAGTTAATAAAAGTAACATAAATTAGATAAACTTAACGGAATTATGTGTGTGTGTGAAAGGGGGATAGAGAAATGAACCAGACTTAGATCTCTTGGGCACGCCGTTCTAGAAAGCAGCATCTTGAGCTTCTCTAATTTATACAAGCTACAGTAACCCTAATTTATACAAGGTTTTGAAATCCTAATTACAATATCTAAATTTGATTGAGAAGAAATCCTCAATTTGTAGAACCCTAATTTACTCAAATCCCCTAATTACGACAATTATGATTTACTTTAAGCTCCTAAAACCCAACTGAAATTCAAGCTCCTAAAACCGAATTGATAAGAGAGTGTATTTGAGAAGAGAGTGTGTTTGATAGTGTTTTCGTGCGACAGTGTTTGACAAAAAAAATTTGGTTTGTTTATAATTAAAAATAAAATGTGGGTTTCATTTTAGTTGTTGGCGGCCCAAAATTTTGGCAAAATTTTGACCCACCAAAATATCTCGCCTGAATTTTTTGTCATATGGTTACACTAATTACAACATCAATGCTAGCATAATATTTTGTGTTACAATAGCAATTTCATCATCTCTATAGTAATATTTTCTATTCTCTGTCGTAACATTAAATTTTTTTTTACCTCAGATCAAATTTTAGTGTTTTAAGGCAACATATTTGCTTGTAACACCAAAAAAAGTGTTGCTACAGGACAAATATGGTATAGCGAGATGTACTCTTTTTCGAAACGATTACAATAATATATTCAGCCCTTGATGCTCACCTTGATTCTTCGGTAAATATAAAATTTACTTACATGTTCTACCATCTTCATCCTTATACCCATTTAATTAATATCTTCTTTTATCTCTCAGTATTTAATCGTATTCGTAGAATGAATTCTTTATCTTTAGTGGCAGACATTTCATTAAATCCTTTACTTTAGCTCTGTCATATATGACGTCCATAACTTACTTATATCCTAGAAATATTATAGAATCTTTTATCATCCTTTTGATTCCACTTCATTTATTAGTTAAGTTCTCTGTTCTCCTGGCTCATTATTTCTTCTTAGTATATGCGAAACCTTCTTCCCGATAGTAGTAATTGGTTCATCATTAGATAAACCATTTCTGTGGCTAACACTGGAATGAAAGCTTTTAATTCATAACCCTTTAAAATCTTCTACTATTCTTGCTAATAAAATTATCAAAGTCCATCTTTTCTTTTTACTGAATTAACAGCTACCGCATTAGCCTTGCTCAAATAATCTCTAGTCGCGCGACTATCATTTCTAACCAATTCCAACTATCCATATCTCATATTTGACTTCCTCGAATTAAAGATATGTCTCAAATTATTGAGGTATGTGTAAGTTATATACAATCTTCCCTACATACACAATACCTCATCGTTAGTTCACATGCTAACATTGCCAACTTCTACCATACCTCAGATAATTGTGTTCGCGAGTTTTCTAGTATTTCGGAGTATTTCTTCTTGAAACATTATTGCAGATGATACAATCTCTTTGATTGTCTAACCATATCCACATTGGTGGAATTACCAGTCTCGTCTTTATTCCCTCTCCCTCTTTGTTTCCTTCTTCTTTCTCTTTGCTCTATATCGAGCCTTTAGTTCTTGAAAATATTCTTTTCACTTCCCTATACAAATAACTTTTTTCTTTTGTCTATTGCAAAAGGGCATATTCGTCTAGATAAATCCTCGCACAAACTTGCAGTAACATCACACTAATTCTACTAGACTTATGAATTCTACTAGTGTCCTTACTTCCTCCAAATTTCTAATTGCTTTGATTTCGGATCTGAACATCACATCAGAAATTGACTTAATCTAATTGGAATCGATTTTCATCTAACTGACCATTAGTTGATAAAATTAATCAATTAACTCTTTTAATTGATCAATTGAACTAAGTGATGACTAGCTAAATGAAATCAAAGACCAATTATATGAAGTCGGTTTGGGTATAACAACCTCTTTCAAGAACCGAGATTGCAATCATTTGGAGTGTCAACAGGAATATCAATAACACACGAAAATATACTTTATGTCTTTAAAAGTAGGGTATTTTCCAAAAATATGGGCAGCATTTCTCGTGTATTATTGACTACCAATCAGACTTAAGCCTACACCAACAACCATATCAATCCATCACCATCCACCAACCTCATCATTTCACCATACTTCATAACATATTACGTTGATAGCCACATATACTACTAACTGACATAACATACATCTTTTAATTGAACTAAGGTCATAAACAAACAATTAATTAATAAATCTATACCTTTCCTCAATTCTTTCAAAATATCTCGGAATATCACTAATGAATATAAAATTATTCTACTATTTCTCAAAACTTTATTCCAAGATTCTTCTAGTTCATGTTTCAATTCAAGCTCTCTAATTATCAATTCATATTACTTATACATGTTCATAAATCCATTTTAAGGATATCTTTTTAATTTTATTCTCTACTGTTGACACTTGTATATAAATATTTTCAAGAAATTATGTTGCACTTTTCAATTAGTGGAGCAACTCCTATTCTTGACAATATATATTTATCCTCATTACTTAACTTGTTTAACTTCTGATAACCAATACATGATTTCAACAACATTAACATAATCTTGTGAAAAATTCAATTTGTTTTAAAACATTACTTTTTAAAAGATTTCGCAGTTGGATCACCATTTCTTCATCTTCACTTATGTCTTTCCATATAGAACCTTCATTGCTGGCTCAGTTATGAGTGTCTAATTTACCATAACTCACTTACTTGAGTTGGAAAGCCTAATAATTCCTTGAAGAACACACTCGAAATTTAATCATAATTAGAATTTCTTTGATCTTGAGCCTTCATGATAAGTATCTCTCACAAGAGTGTGGTAGGCTTCACCTTCTTAACATATTAATCGCTTTTCTGGGTTATTATTAAGAATTTTTTCATCTTCATATGTGGTCCAGTCAATCGTTTGCTTTGTCTGGTATACACAGCTTTACTTTCTTATTTATATGGTTAATTTACCTTATACGGTTCCCTAACTAATCCATTTCATGCCAAAAACTTAGACATGAAATATATCATGTATAACAGATATCCATTTTGGATTTGATGTCTTCGTATGCACCATGTTATCTATATATCAATTCTTCTTCGCGTTAATATCCACCATTTTTTTCCTGCAATCATATCTTTATCAACATGTAATTCCAGCTACTATATAAAATTATTTCACTTTTTAAAAAAAACCTTCAAAGAATAGACCTTACACAAGAAGAGAATTTATGTATATGATTCTAAATGGAAAGCTTGTTAAAGAACAACAGTGCGAGAACAGTTGAAAGGATCCATAAGTTAATAAATCATGATTGACGTAGAAAGAATGAATGATGATTTAGATATGAATGAGACAACCATATTTGTACTCAAGATGGCCAGTCTTTCATACTATATGACATACAACACATGATTAGGTGGCGTCCCACCAGACTCTTCGTCATTCTGACAAACCGTCACACCATAACACTGTTTGTGTCAATAAAAAAGAACTAGTTTGAGATGAGAAATGATTTGAAAGGGTTGTATATTGAAAGAAGCTCATGTGTATTCAAGAATCAAGAAGAATATATGTTTTTGTATTAGAGATAAAAATGACACCGTTGGCACCATCCACGTTTCACTTATGTATACCTTCAGGCTCATTCGAGTAACCAATTTCACATCCAAGTCATATAATAACTTTGGAAAATCCTGGGGAAATGCCTTTGTAAAATCCCCTACTATGCCAATTTCCTACTATTAAGTCTCGCATTTCTAGCATCGTGCCTCCACATTCAATACTTTGAACTTTTGAACATAATCACTTGTTACGGGATTTATAATCATAATTTCTCATTCCGTCCATGCCACGTAAGTCTATCATTAGACCCGCAACATATCGGTTCCTTTGAACTTTAATAATTTCATGAATTGGATATATATAATATCCCCGTATATTGACTCTATCGTCGATACTATTAAACAGGATATGCAATCTTTCGTCAGGAAAAATTTTAAGCTCCTTCATAATAATGGGTCCACTTGACCCTCTGAATTTGACAATACTGGGTCCAGATCAGGTATTCTTCGGGATAATCTAATGTTTATAACAACAAGAACTCAAGTAGTAATTTGACAACCAAATTTTAAAAATTCATTATGTTTAAAGAACTTTTAGAAAGTTAAGAAAATCTTTTTCGAAAACTTGTTCATAATTTTGAAAATCGCACACATGGTCGTCAGTACTATATGAGTTGTTGTTATTCTTATAATCCACTAATAAGGTACCTAATTAAATAAATTACCACATAAAGGTCCATCCACTTTGGTATAACTTCTACCCTTCCTTAGGTTCATTTCACATTTATTAGTCGATGAAAACTTCATTTACCGTTGCATACCATCTTATTCATAACTCTAACTTCATTTCTGACATCTTGTACTATCTTTGATATTCTCATCATCGTCCTTGATGTCATAATTACAACCAATTAACGCAATTCGACGTTCTTTCCGTAGATAAGGTTGTATCTTCTTATTAACCTTTAGTATACCTAGTAAGGTAAGTGTCGTTCATTGCGCGGCGTTAGAAAAGTGGACGATAACATAAAGAGCCTCTCACAATAGTGATGCTTTTAAAATTTGCAATGTTGGCTCTGGGTACTCAATATATATGTCAATATATTCACCTCACCTATCTTAACGTCTTATCTTAGATTTCACTACCATGTCATATCCTAAAATTTAAACTCAAATCCAACATAAATTTACTTAGAGTATTCCCTATGACTTGCCAATATTATTTTATATTCTACCTATTCTTATTTCAGGGACCAATAACCTGTGGCTCTGATGCTAACTTGTGACATCCCCAAATACAGGGTCAGAATTGGGTATCACCAAACAACTTTAAACAATATAAACGTGTGTATAAAAACAAATATACATATAACCCCTCAATTTCGGATCATTTGCAGGTTATGGTATGAAATAAGAATCTAACTTTCTAAAATTTATAACAACTAAATAAAATTTTATTACCTCTTTACTAACTTCCTCATCTTATTCACTCTAACATCTCCAGCTTCCTACAGCTGGGATCTCTCCAATTTTGCTGTCTATTAAGAGCTATTCATTTTTGTCCTCATTTGATACTGAAAGAAATAAGAATTCACAAAGCAAGAGTGAGCCAAAAATGCCCAGCAAGTATCATAATTGGCACGTATTATTATCAAAAGGAACTTCCAGAAATAATCTTTAAACAATTTTATAAACATCTTTATTTATTAAAATAGTTGAGAGAATAAAACATCGGTCCTTATTGGCCTTCAATAACAGATAAAGAAAATCAACGAACAGTTCCCTGATTCATTTTTCAATTCTTTGTTCAATTTTGTAATTATAAAACTTTCCAAGAAGGAATGTCGTTAATGGAGATCAACAATAAATTAGACTGAACACTAGAATCATCACAATACTATAACATGTTGATCAGTCAGGTATAGCATGGACCTATGCCCATCGGCATAGACCCACATCATATCGGGTACCTGGGCCCATTCTGGCCTCATATCAAAGGGTCCGGCCATATCTGGCTCTTATCATAACGAATAGGGCCCATCCATCCATCTCTGGCCTTTATCGTAACCATCCAGTCCATAGAGTATTTTGATGTTAAATCATTTTGATTTCAAAACATCATGATTCAGGGTTTGCAAATAACCCAGAACAATAGGTATTTGCTCAAGAGATCATAAATAATAATAAGGAACAAGAACAAAAAGGTACTTGCATAATGAAGAGTAATTGCAGTAAAATGTAAATTATTTAACTATTCTGAATTTAGAATAGGGAAAAAGTACTTGCCTCAATTGATCCTCTTTCTAACTTTCAATTACCATTCTAGCTCGCCTCTATTTTATATCCACTCGTCTCATTTACCACCTTTTTCAGACTTTATTTTTACCATCACTGTTTGGCTTGAATGCCTCAAACTATGTGTATCTATCATAAAAGATACTATTTTAATATTTCAATTAACCGACAATATATAATTGTCTTTTATACGCTTATCCTTATCATCTACCCACCCGATAATAAGAGATAAGGAGCAACTTTTAATCATATAATGTTTAATAGACACGTGGACTCACAATTTACATAACACGTAAACATATTAAGCACATATCACATATTTCACATAACATGTAACTCATTTTTGTCAACACATTCGCCTCGATACGTTTAAAATTAATATCGGGTCGAAATACGACTTTTCGATAGTTTCGCGACTTAGAAACATTTACCGCATCACGCACCCTTTCGAGATGAAATATTTTATGTCTCGAAAGTATTTTTATAAGAAGCATAATATTTTTCTGAGTCTAGACACGTTCGTTTCTGATTAAACAGACGAACGGTCTATTTATTATGAATAAAATAAGAATAATTCAATTAATAATAAGATTATTTGAATTTTAAATACCTTTATTTAAATTTTTAAAACCTCAAAATGATTTTTAAATCATTATTTGGCTTAATTATAAATAATTATATTTTATTTATTTATAAATAAAAAATAATTTAATTAATTAATTAAATCCATAAATAATTATTTAAAATAAATCATAAAATAATTAAATTAAATTTTTATTTTTGAAAATACTAAAGAAAATAATTTCTGGAATTAAAATAATGTAGTTAATTGTTTAAAAATAATTAACTAAATTACTTTTGAATTTAAAATAAATTTTTAGCATTTAAAAATGATTTTTGAAATGTTTTTAAAAAGGAAAATCCAAAAACAGGTTATGCAATTTGAATTTGGGGGAAAACGAATCAAATCCGGTTTGTAACCGGGTCTGTTCGCGGGTTGAGGGAAGTAAACCGGGTCGGGAAGAACGCCGACCAGTTTCTGGGAATTCCCAGATTCCAACAGCCTTCTCCCGGATTCCCGCGAGTCCGGTTGCAGCCTAGACACATCTGTTTGAACGGATTTTTGTTGCAAAATAAACACCCGCACGCCCAGCAATCCAGAAACAATTGAAACCAACAAAATCCATGGCCAAAACGAATTCTCCGGCCAAATCGATTTAAAATCCGGCCATAATCCGGTGAATATCGAATTCATTCATTTCTTGATAAAAATTAACGTTACTCCTATATAATTAAAGCTCGTTTCCGGTGTAATCTAAACCCAGAAATTATAACATCAACCACTTAACATACGAGCTGAAAATCGAATTAATTTTTTTTAACAAAACTAAGAACTCGGTTATACTACTCATGGGGTTATAATCATCTATTATATATACCAATCGATTGCAAATCACATAAAAAAGCTATCCCTATCATCAGAATCAACAAATGATTCATGAATCAAAATCCCCAATTTTAAACATAAACCCTAAAATCCAATTTGAAAATCCACTATCCTGAGATATGATTTGATGATATAATCTGATAGAGCTCTTCATGGCATTCAATTTGACTACAAACATGACATGATTTACTTTCCATATCTCTCCAAAATCATCGATTGATTCCAAGAACACCATTCAAACACTACCCCCAATTTGAAAGAATATTCTGAATTTTTGTTTATTTTTCTGATTTATATATAATTAAATAATAATAAAATAATAGATAAATTCTATTTATACTTAAAAAAATAATACTCCCAAAAATTATTTAGGGCCTAATTATATCATTTAATAAAATAATTATCCCAAAATTAATAATTAACGTGGAATAATTTCCCAAAAATTACGAATAAGCCAAAAATGCAAAAATATTAAATATTAGAAAGTCCCAAAATTTTATAAAAATAAAAACACGATTTTTGTGGGCTTCGAAGTCCTGGTAGGGGCCCGGAAAAATTATTTTTCATGAAACGAGATTTTTTCTAAATTAACTGGATGTTCGGAAAATCAATATGGTATACGCCTTATTATGCAAAATAAAGCCTATTGCTCTATACGAAATATCAGTTATTAAAAGGAAACTTGAATAATATAAATTCATTTAACACGTAATAAAATACCCGAAAATAACTCGAACCATATAGAACACATATAGCACATAACAGATAATTTTCATAATCATTCATCATTTATAATATTATAATTCACATAATTATTCATTTAATACTACATCTTGATAAGGACATCTCTATACAATTTCACTATAAGAAAAATAGGAATAGACATCACCTCATTTACAACAGTTCCAAAACAAACCGATGTAAAAGAGTTTTTGACATTGATTCGATTTAAACCGATTTTAAACATAATTACTCACATCGGTTTTGAACATGACCGTTATCTAAAACTGCTTTTTTAAAAAATAAAAAATCATGGGGCAGTTATTCCCTTTCTTTTATAATAAAAAACACGGGGGAATATTGTAGAAAATAAAATTTTAGTTCCCCCTTTCTTTACCTTTCTTTCTTTCTCCCCGACTCTCTCACAGCTCAATCTCTCTCTCTCTCTCTCTCTCTCTCTATCTCACCTCGTACACCTCTCTTTCTCTCTTTCCCCCTCTCCCTCTCTCTTGTGTATCTCCATCTCTCTCTCATCTCTCACCCCTCTCTCATCTCTTAGCCCTAGTTTTAATTATGATTACAAGCCTTAATTTTGAGAATCCTAAAATAACTCCTCAATTGAGCAAGAAAGAAGAAAATACAGCCGTAAATAATGTTATACAACCCGAATCGAGCCTTGTTTTAGAAGAATCATCCACTAACTTGTAATTCTATTTCCAAGTTAATTTGAAAAATTATTTTCATTTTTTGATTCATGTGTATTAATTTATCATATTACTCAATGCATTTGACATCACTACCTATAAACTGGGGTGAGTAATCCTTACTATTTTCTCTGTTATTTGGTGGATTTGTTATCTTCTTCATTCGGGTGTATATATGTGTATGAATTTGTGGATTATTTACTTAGTTTGTCACTATCGATGAAATAACTAGGTTTGTTGCTTAAAATGTGAATGGTTGCAAGAGTATGGTATATGAGTATATGTATTAGCCTCTGTTATGTGCTTCCTTGTTGAAATTATGTATAATGTTGTTCTAGTAGTTAGTAACCTAAGAACCCAAGGATAATGGCCCTGAAAAGCACGTTCATGCGGCATCTGTTATTAAAAATGGCTATGTTGTAGCAAAAAAGAAAGTTCATACTGGTGATGATTCATATTCATATTTTGAAGATGATTCTGATGAGGAAGATGTAATTACCATAAATTGCTTTTGTTTCTTGAATAATACTCCTTTCCCTGTGTAGAGTGCAATCCCCAAATAAATGCTACTTTGGATCACTGAATTATTTTTCCCTTCTAGTTGAGTAAACTAATTTTTTGTTTTGCTTTTGGCTTAATATTTATGACTCTTTAATAAACAGGGTGGTGATGTGCAAATGGTAGATGCATTTTCGGCAAAGTCAAATATGAAGAATGTTATAAGTGGTAATAGTGGTTGATTGTACT
The DNA here is from genome assembly GCF_009905375.1 of Apium graveolens. Taxonomy (NCBI): domain Eukaryota; kingdom Viridiplantae; phylum Streptophyta; class Magnoliopsida; order Apiales; family Apiaceae; genus Apium; species Apium graveolens. The sequence continues at coordinate 245,058,949 of NC_133654.1, forward strand.
TTTTATGTGCCTGTACCATATGTTTAATTTAGATATTTAATTGCAGCCTAAAATCACCAATACTCCACAAGTTGAAGCTAAAGAGTCTGAACTCTTTTTATGTGCAATTTGTCCTTGAAAATTGAGGAATTCGATAAGTAAGTATATATTTTTAACGGTAATTTGTATGATCATAAAATTTTTGTCCTAAGGACCATTGTTTAATACAAGTTGATCAAAAGACTACATAGTTAGAAAGGATATAATAATGTAACATTCTTAATTGCAGGCTCTTAAACTTGTGGACATGAGATTAGGCTTGATTTGGCCTCAGAAAGGGGTCCATTTTCTCCAACGAGCAGGTAATCGTACATCCACTTTGTTTCTGTACTAAAATTTATATATTGCTTTAATGCATGATTTTTTTAAATAGACTATATTCAGCAGCGAGAATTCATACCAGGAGGGAGGTAGAGCCCCAGCTTCAACAATTTAGTGCTTGGTTTTGATACTAGTGGTGGTGAAGAACATATATTTGCATCTTGTATTTATTTGTCAATATTGACCATTGAAAATATGGAACATTTACATTTAACAGGTCCATAGTGCACTGTAAGAGCATTTCAGATAAGATGTAAATATAACTGAAGAGGGTCCATTCCCAAGGACGGTGAGGGTTCTTTGAAAGGGTGTATGTGCGCCTTCAAAATTTGTATTCATTGAAAAGTAACTAATAAAGTCAAATACTTATCCCTCTGCTTGATTGCTCCATGGCTTTTAATATATGTTTAATCTGGTGTAAGATGGCTTATATGAATTTTGGAGATACTAATGGTCTCAGTATTATTGGTTGGTGTTTGATGTGTATAATCTATAGTACTTTTACGTACAGCTGGTTGGTGTATGTTGTTGATTAGTTATGGATGGCGTATGGATATGTAGGAAAGGACTTACGTAAATAGACTAGTTTATGGCAGATGAAGTATGTAAGGAGTTTCCAATACTATAATATGACTATTGTTTAAATGATTGTTTACTTGATAATTATGCTTGTTCTTGTTTTGGAGCTTGTTAGCTTTTAATTTTTTTGGAATTTTGGTATTGTTGGAAAGTTTTCATTTATGATTGGTAAATTGATCAGTTTTAGTATGGTTGGATTGGTAACCTGGCTAGTTGGATATTTAAATATAACATATTTCTTAAAATGTGCAAACTAATGTCTATAATAAGAAAAAACAATAGTTATAATGTGTACTTTTGTGCCTAAAACTAGTGTAAATAATACACAATAACATCGATTAGGGAAATTACAGCCTGATATTAAAGCTAATAGACTACGGCTAAACACCGTTGTCTATTGTAATATTTAACATCAGTTTGCTATACGGAAACGATGTCTGAAGTGGTCTTTTACAACGCCTCAAAACCGATGTTAAAGAGGGAGAACTTTCTCTACACCCACGAAGACATCGGTTCAATTTTATTGTTACATCGGCTTAAAATTGATGTCTGTTGACGTATTTCTAGTAGTGATATGAAGATCTTGATAACAGTTTCTAGAATTACAGAAATCATCGATGTAACGACTAGTATACTTTTATATTATTTTAAAGTGTAATTATTAAATAATTCATTAAATAAAATATTTGTATTGGTTTTAATCGCTAAGTGTGGTTTTATTATTACCTATGTGTGATTTTTGGTGTACAGGTTGTTCGCGCAACTACTTATTGAGTTGTATTATTTTTGTTTCACTTTTAAAAGTGGATTTAATACAAATTTATTTGTATAAATATGTGGATTATCTCTAAAATTGTTTTTGTGGTTTTATAATTACAATAATTATTTTTGGGATTTTATAAAGTTTAGAAATCAATATTTCATCAATTATTTAGGCCTATTTAATTTTTTTGATTTCATTTATTCGTAAAATCTTTATTTAATACCAGAATTCTTTAAAAATTATGAAACTCATATTTATATAAGTTTAAAATATTTTGAGAATTTTAAAATTATTTTAATTTTCAGGATTAATTTCACCCGCACGTCGATTTGTTTAATTGTTAAAAACGGGTATAAAGTGTATTTTAGAAATTGTTTTAAAATCTTGAAAATTATGTTTTTATAAAGTTCGGGATGTTTATAAAATTTTAAGAGTATTTTGGTAATTTTGCGGGCTTTCGCTACCCGTGTATTCAGTCGGTAAAATAGCGTAGTGCATGCGAAACCGGTCTTCACGGGTAATAGTTATCAGTCAGATTACATTTGTCTAATTCTTATGAATTAGAATACACGTGTTATGTACGGTGTGCACAGCAATTTATTCAGAAAAAAGAAATCAACCCCTCCTCCCTGTTCATCATTTTCGGTTCAATCTTTCTCTAGGATCTTGTTTTTTTCTTTTTCTTTTTGATTCTCGATCACTCTTCTTTTTCCTCGTTTCTCTCCCTATACTCAGGGGAGTTCCGACCGTTTCGAACTCCGGCCATCGTCGTTATTCTGGCTACTGATCTTGGATCCAATTTTTGTTTTGCTGATTATGCCTATATATATGCATGTATGTGTGTATAATTGCTTATTCAGTTGTGAGCATATCTGTTTGCTTCGTGTGTTGGCTGTCCGGTTGCGGCCGTCTGGCTTTCGGGCAAGGCGGCCGGATGTGCGGGCGTAGTCTGTGCGTGGCGTGATGTTTTGATTGTGATGTTTATTTTTTGTTTTTCTGAATTTCGGATTAACCGAAATAGAAATTTGAGTGATTATTTTGAATTACTTGATTAACTTCTGAAGATTCGAGGTAGATATTTAAAATATTTATTCGGATTATTTGAAAATTATGAGTTAATGGGTGAAATACGCGTTGGAAACCCAAAATTAATTGGTACCCGCGAGTTTTACCGCCGTCAGCGATGAATTTCGATGAGCTGACGGTGGACTGTGATGATTTATTCTAATTCCTAATATTTTAAAATAATAAATAATTTAGTTCGTATATTATTAGTAGTCGAAATAAAAAAGTAGTAGTTAAATAAATCAGTTCGGGAATTATTTAGATTGATTGTCTGGTTGTTGGGTTGTGATGGTAATTGTAATTGTTGGTTGGGATTTGTGAAGTTGAATTGTGGTTTTTATTGATTGGGTTTGACGTCGAAGTGTTTCGACGGGATAGTCCGATAAATAAAGGAAGTGCTGCCCGATTTCCGGGAATTCAAAATACAGAAATACGGGGATTATTGGGCTGTCTAGCGAGTATATATAATTACATATATGTTTTATACGAAACATGATTGTATGTTGTGGTGAAATGTTTTGCCAAAACCAATAACCCTAATTTCGTAAAATGACGAGCATACTTATTTTCTGGAAACGAACACCGAACCGATCTTTGAGAACGTGAACCCGAATTGTTACGTGTACTATTATGTGCCTTATCACGTGTATAATATTAGTTTGCGAATATGTACGAGTCGGGAATTGTATCGTTGGGTAATTAGTTTAGTGAGGACAAGTCAAGCATATCTGGTCGTCTAACGTAGGTTATTTCGACTCTGTAGGTTCTAGTTGAAGGACTCCAGAAGTGATATCGAACTAAAGATAACCTAGTGATCAGTCGACAAGCGTAGCGAGGTTTCAAGCGAAGGACCTGAACGTTCAATTCGGATCCAGGATAGTCTGATAGTAAGGCGATAAAGTCGAGCATCCAAGTCAGTCCAAGGTCAATCGGTATTAGTTGTAAAGCTCTGCAAGGAAAGTACCCCTGACCATTCTTTTATGGCTCGGTATATATATGAATGAAATGTTGTTTATTTTAAAACAGGAACATAAACATTTTAAGTTACGTATCCCCTGTGTTTGAAAATGTTGTTAAATATGTGTTTTTGGGGAAAAGTAACTTCTGAAAATACCTATCTCTAAAGTGTGATTAAAAATGGAAAGGAGGTTTTGAATAGTGTGCTGTGACAGAATTGATTTTAACAAGAGATAGGTAAAAGTGATTTTGAAACTTGATAAAACGAATCACATATTAAATAACGTTGCGTAAGTGATTAATTCGCTTGCGCGCATTACATAACTGATTAGTCCAGCATAGTTAATCAGAGACCTAGCTAATCTCTGCGGATCCGATGATTTTGTATGAAAGCCCGATAAGCTTTCCAAGACATTTTATGTAATAGCCCGGCCAACTATCCTAGATAATTTGTGTGGAGGCCTGATCAGCCGTCCCTAGATAACATCCAATACATATCTGATTGTGATTTAGTGGTTCCTATAACGGAACAGATGATTTTGTGGTTCCAGTTTCGGAACAAGTGATTGAGGTTCCAGTAACGGAACAAATGGTTTTGGGTCCCCGTAACGGGACAAATGGTTTTATGGTTCCTGTAATAGAATGTAAGGTTTGAAAATGAAAATAGCATGCTAAAATTGAACTCTGGTATTTATGCACAGCACACGACTGTTGATTTTGTTTTATAGAGCATGCTAGTTTTGATATCCAGTTTATACCTATTTTACATGTTTCTAACAAGTTAAGAATTTTGTTCCTATAACTGCTTTACTTTAAATCATTTTTACTTGTTATTCATATAGTGGTACTGCTGAGCAATTGATTGCTCACCCTTGCAGAATGTTTTATTTATGTATTGCAGATACCTAGGGGATTCATCTGTGGTAGTCAGGGCACAGTTCCAGTTCCTTCCATGTCAGGCTCCTCTGTGGTAGCTGTGTCGGACCAAAGATGGTCTGTTGAGTTGCTGTACTAAGATAGTATTGTTCAGATTATTTGTAGTAAGTTGGTTGTTTAATAGATGTAACTAAATCATACTTTAATATAGAAAAGGTCTTGGTAAAGGGGGTCGTGGTTATGTATAATTAGTGATTTGAATTATCTTATGTTTATTATTATTGTTGTTGGTGACGTCAACTCCTGACCCCGGGGTTAAGGCCGTCACAGTTGGTATCAGAGCTACAGGTTTGAGTCCCTGATTTAGGTTAAGAGTAGAGTCAAAAGAGTGCAAGAAAGTTCATTTGTAGATATGAGTCAGCAACCTAATCAGAGGAGCGAGTCTATGAGTTTAGTCAAGGGTTTCGGAAACGTAACCCTGACGTCTATTGAGGATTGGCTGGAACTGCCCTAACCTAGAATATGTTTCCTTCATATATGTATTATTGTTAATGTCTGATAGATATTTCTAGTTTCCCTCTCGAGAATTCGAGTCCGATTGAGAGAATTCAGCTTCTGAGCAGATCTTTGATGTGTCAGCTGAAGAGACGCCTATGTTATTTCTAAATATCACATTTTATATGTTAAGGAATGTTATTGGATCGACTGTGTGACCTTGGTGAGTTCGGATAGTATGATAATAGTCAGTGGCTTCTATGACGACCAAGTTGTATAGTGAATGTGGATCAGAACGGGAGGTGGTATCTTTGAACCCTTATATTTCTTTCTTGAAACGTATTTTGTTTCCAGAGTCATTGTTTTTTATCCTATAAGTTGCTTACTTTTCCCGTGAGAAAGTTGAGAACTCAGAGTAAGCCACTTAGGGTTCTGTTGGTTCAATTATAAATCATATTTTCTCCCTCCATATTTGTAAATCTCTATTTAAACATTGTTTCTTTTCTCGGAGATTCTATCGGTTGATTGGGGCAAACAATGCATATGAGTTGACCATTTCTCTGTGTGACAAAAGGGTCTGGTGGGACGCCACCGAAGTATGTGTTGTGAGCTATGCGGTACTAAGACTGGCCATCTTATGTACTTGTATGATTACTCTCAGTTATATCTATGTCTTCTTCTCTTGTACTCCCTGTATCATTAATTCCTTGACTTTGAAATTTCATTTGAAGTCCCGAGGCAGTAAATTGTCCATAGTTTTTGTAATTAGACAGTCCTGGTTATTGGGAATAAATGAGAGTTGACTTTCAGGAAGAACGAAAGTCCTATATCAGGGTGTTATTTAAGAATGAGGGTAACAGCGAAGGTTCAAGATCTAATGGTGAAGTTATAGCCTCTGGAAAAGCAATTAAGTGGTTGGTGGATTACATGTAAGTGACAAGAAATCATCCCTAGAGGAATGGTTGGTTGAAAATTGGACTTTGGTGCCTAGAAGAGGCCAGCGTTTTATTAAGTTGACCTAATTTACCAGTCGTTCTATGCAATTGGTGGCTGATATAGCAAACCAAGTCTCCTAGTATATCAGATTAGTGTGATGTGGTAACTGAGTAGTGTCGGGAAGTTAGTCAGTTGTTGTTATATTGAGGAGCCATGTTACGGTGATTAGTTTCTTTATAATTCAGTTTCCTATACTGTTGTTGATTCTGCTACTGTTACCATTGCTATTGTTGCTAGTGTTGCTAATCTAGATATCTTTAATAAATGGATCCTAAGAATAAAGACATGGGTGTTTTGATGGGGCAGTATTTTCCTAACTCAGATACACCGTTTGAACGGTGGTATTTTGTTACACATCCTCGTTATGTTTTTAAATAAATTCCCTGTTATATTTCAGGAAAATGCCACCCAAGAAAGCTACCCAGTCTAAAGAAAATAGTAGTAGTATGGCGGAGGGTCCAGTTATAAACAAAATTCTAGACTTGTTGCGCCAGCAGCAGCAACAACAGTTGTAGTTAATCCAACATATTCAGCAGCAACAATATCAACTAGGAGAGCTAAACCAAACTACTAGTTTTAAATCCTTTCAGTCTGTTAAGCCCCCAGAGTTTAAGGGTGAAATGGATCCTGTTGTTGCCAGGAATTGGCTTAAGGAAATGGAAAAGGCATTTACCCTCATGAAAGTAAGTGATGATCTTAAGACCGATTATGCGAGTTACTTTCTTAAGAGTGAAGCAAATTATTGGTGGGAATCCACTCGTGCGTTTGAAGGAGAATGCCCTGTTTCTTGGACAAGATTTACAGAATTATTCTTGGAGAAGTATTTTCCCGATGGTTTAAGGAATCAGTTGGAAGTCAAGTTTCAAGAACTGAAACAAGGTGAAAGAAGTGTGTTAGAATATGAGGCCAAGTTTATAGAAGTGTACGGAGATTCAGAAAGCAAGGAGGTTTCAGCAAGGTTGAAGCCTGAGATTCGTAGAGGAGTTGTGGCATTGCAACTCAAGACATACTCCTCTATGGTTCAGGCCGCCCTGGTAATGAAAGTGACCAGAAGTTGGTTGTTAAGGAAGAAAGTGATAAGAAAAGGAATTCGGAAGGTGTTATGGACAAGGCAGACCAAGGAGAATCCAGTCAAGAATTTGAGAATCATTTTGGCCAAAACATGAGTAAGGGATTTCAGAGATAGAGTTTATTTCAGGTTAGGTCTAGTGTTATCTCAGTTGATTCCACTCCAGCCCAGTCAGTCAAGTTAGCAGTGGATTGCAAGTCCTGTGACAAGAGACATAGTGGTTCGTGCAAAAAGAATGTGCAATGTTTCAGATATGGTCATTAGGGTCATTATGCGTTGGAATGCAATTAAGAAAATCCAGGAGTTACGTGTCACAATTGTGGAAAGGTTGGGCATATTGCAAGGAGTTGTAGAACGGTTATTCAAGATACTACTTCCCAAGGGCCAACATCCAACACAGTTGGAGGCAGAACTTTCAAAAGGACCAAGAGATCGAGCGTATAAAATTTAGATGTAATATCATTTGATTTGACAACCTTCGAGCTAGAAGAGTTCGATGTGATTTTAGGATCGAGTTGGTTGTCTTGTAGTAAGGCAGTGAGTGGTTTTTAGAAGAAGCGAATTGTTAGTGTACAAAAGTCAATAGTAAAGTAAGTTTCTAGGTGCAGAAGCAATATAAGAAGTTCTTTCAATCATGCGAGAAAAATGAGAAATAAGAAAAGAATGTTGTTGACGAAAAGGGATGGAATATATGAGATTAATTTCCAGCTTTAATTGATGGAAATGAGTAAAAAGTGTTCGAATGTTTGGGAATTAAGTTGAAAGTGAGTACCATTTATCATCCGTAGGCAAAAGGTCAAACTGAGAGAATGATTCAGAAGATATAAGATATGTAGAGTGTATACATTTTGGATCTAAAAGGAAATTGAGGTAATCACCTATCATTAATTGAGTTTTTCTATGTTAATAGTTATTATGTCAGCATGGGAATGTTACCTTGCGAAGCCCTGTGTGGACACAAGTGTGGGTTCCCCTCTATTAAGAGAAAGTGGAAGTAGGAATGATATTAGATCCTGAGTTAATTTAGCGCACCAAGGTCGTAGTGGTGTTGATTTGGAAAAGAATTGGAACAACTCGAGATAGACAAAGAAAGAAAGCGGACTTGCACCAAAAAGTGTGGATATCGAAGTAAGATCTTTGGTATTGGCAAAATTTTCACCTTGAAAGAGATAAATTAAGTTTAAATAGAAGGGACAAGTTGAGTCCTAAATCTAGTGAACCATTCGAGGTATTGATAAATATAGATAAAGTTGCTCATGAGTTGATGTTATCATTACAACAGTATATATATAATGTGTTCTGTATGTCAATATTAAGGTGATATGCATCTGATTCGAACCAAGTCATTGATTGGGAGCCAATGGGCTCTTATCCAAATTTATTCTGCGTGGAATGATCGATCCTAGTCCTGGATCCTTAAGAGCGAGTCCTTAGGAATAAGTTTATATCCATAGTGAGTATGCTCTGAATAAATCCTCGAGTAGAAGAGTCTACCTATAAGTTAGAGTCAGATATGCTTAACAAATATCCTCACTTATTTAGTTAAATCAGATTCTGAGGACATAATCTTTTTAAGGGGGGAAGGATGTAATGACTAATATACTTTTATAGTATTTTAAAGTTTAATTATTAAATAATTAATTAAATAAAATATATTTATTGGTTTTGATCTCTAAGTGTGGTTTTATTATTACCTATGTGTGATTTTTGGTGTACAGGGTTGTTCGCGCAACTAATTATTGAGTTGTATTATTTTTGTTTCACTTTTAAAAGTGGATTTAATACAAATTTATTTGTATAAATATGTGGATTATCTCTAAAATTAGTTTTGTGGTTTTATAATTACAATAATTATTTTTGGAATTTTATAAAGTTTAGAAATCAATATTTCATCAATTATTTAGCCCTGTATAATTTTCTGATTTCATTTATTCATAAAATCCGTATTTAATTCCAGAAATCTCTAAAAATTATTAAACTTATATTTATTTAAGTTTGAAATATTTCAAGAATTTTAAAATTATTTTTCGAATTTTCGAGATTAATTTCACCCGCACGTCGATTCGATTAATTGTTAAAAACGGGTATAAAGTGTGTTTTAGAAATTGTTTTAAAATCTTGAAAATTATGTTTTTATAAAGTTCGGGATGTTTATAAAATTTTAAGAGTATTTTGGTAATTTTGCGGGCTTTCGCTAGCCGTGTATTCAGTTGTTAAAATAGCGTAGTGCAAGCGAAACTGGTCTTCACGGGGAATAGTTATCAGTCCAATTACACGTGTCTAATTCTTATGAATTAGAATACACGTGTTATGTAGGGTGTGGACAACAATTTATTCAAAAAAAAGAAATCAACCCCTCCTCCCTATTCATCATTTTCGGTTCAATATTTCTCCAGTCTCTCATTTTTTTTCTTTTCTTTTTGATTGCTCGATCACTCTTCTTCTTCCTCGTTTCTCTCCCTGTACTCAGGTGAGTTCTGGCCATTTCGAACTCCGGCCATCATCGTTATTCTGGCTACTGATCTTGGTTCCAATTTTTGTTTTGCTGATTATGCCTATATATATGCATGTATGTGTGTATAGTTCCGTATTCAGTTGTGGGCATATCTGTTTGCTTCGTGTGCTGGCCGTCCGGTTGCCGTCGTCTGGCTTTCCGGCAAGGCGGCCCGATGTGCGAGCGTATTCCATGCGTGGCGTGATGTTTTGATTGTGATGTTTATTTTTAGTTTTTCTGAATTTCGGATTAACCGAAATAGAAATTTGAGTGATTATTTTGAATTACTTGATTAACTTCTGAAAATTCGGGGTAGATATTTAAAATATTTATTCGGAGTATTTGAAAATTACGAGTTAATGGGTGAAATACGCGTTGGAAACCTAAAATTAATCGGGTACCCGCGAGTTTTACCGCCGTCAATGATTAATTTCGATGAGCTGACGGTGGACTGTGATGATTTATTCTAAATCCTAATATTTTAAAATAATAAATAATTTAGTTCGTATATTATTAGTAGTCGAAATAAAAAAAAGTAGTAGTTAAATAAATCAGTTCGGGAATTATTTAGATTGATTGTCTGGTTGTTGGGTTGTGATGGTAATTGTAATTGTTGGTTGGGATTTGTGAAGTTGAATTGTGGTTTTTATTGATTGGGTTTGACGTCGAAGTTTTTCGACGGGATAGTCCGATAAATAAAGGAAGTGCTGCCCGATTTCCGGGAAATCAAACTACAGAAATACGGGGATTATTGGGCTGTCTAGCGAGTATATATAACTACATATATATTTTATACGAAACATGATTGTTTGTTGTGGTGAAATGTTTTGCCAAAACCAATAACCTTAATTTCATAAAATGACGAGCATACGTATTTTCTGGAAACGAACACTGAACCGATCTTTGAGAACGTGAACCTGAATTTTTACGTGTACTATTACGTGCCTTATCACGTGTATAATATTAGTTTACGAATATGTACGATTCGGAAATTGTATCGTTGGGTAATTAGTTTAGTGAGGACAAGTCAAGCATACCTGGTCGTCTAACGTAGGGTATTTCGACTCTGTAGGTTCTAGTTGAAGGACTCCAGAAGTGATATCGAACTAAAAATAGCCTAGTGATCAGTCGACAAGTGTAGCGAGGTTCCAAGTGAAGGACCTGAATGTTGAAGTCGGATCTAGGATAGTCTGATAGTAAGGCGATAAAGCCGAGCATCCAAGTCAGTCCAAGGTCAATCAGTATTAGTTGTAAAGCTCTGCAAGGCAAGTTCCCCTGACCATTCTTTTATTGTTCTGTATATATAAATGAAATGTTGTTTATTTTTGAACAGGATAGAAACATTTTGAGTTACGTATCCCCTATGTTTGAAAATGTTGTTAAATATGTGTTTTTGGGGAAAAGTAACTTTTGAAAATACCTATCTCTAAAGTGTAATTAAAAATGGAAAAGAGGTTTTAAATAGAGTGCTGTGACAGAATTGATTTTAACAAGAGATAGGTAAAAGTGATTTTGAAACTGGATAAAATGAATCAGATATTGGATAACATTGCGTAAGTGGCTAATTCGGTTGCGCGCATTACATAACCGATTAGTCCAGCATAGTTAATCAGAGACCTAGCTAGTCTCTGCGGATCCGCTGATTTTGTGTGAAAGCCCGATCAGCATTCCTAGACATCTTGTGTGATAGCCCGGCAAACTATCCTAGATACTTTGTGTGGAGGCCTGTTCAGCCGTCCCTAGATAACATCCAATACATATTTGATTGTGATTTAGTGGTTCCTGCAACGGAACAGATGATTTTGTGGTTCCAGTAACGGAACAAGTGATTGAGGTTCCAGTAAGGGAACAAACGGTTTTGGGTCCCCGTAATGGAACGGAAGGTTTGAAAATGAAAATAACATGTTAAAATTGAACTCTGGTATTTATGCACAGCACGCGACTGTTGATTTTGTTTTACAGAGCATGCTAGTTTTGATATCCAGTTTATACCTATTTTACATGTTTCTAACAAGTTATGAATTTTGTTCCTATAACTGCTTTACTTTAAATCGTTTTTACTTGTTATTCATATAGTGGTACTGCTGAGCAATTGATTGCTCACCCTTGCAGAATGTTTTATTTATGTATTGCAGATACCTAGGGGATTCATCTGTGGTAGTCAGGGCACATTTTCAGTTCCTTCCATGTCAGGCTCCTCTGAGGTAGTTGTGTCGGACCAAAGATGGTCTGTTGAGTTGCTGTACTAAGATAGATGTAAACTAAATCATACTTAAACGTGGAAAAGGTCTTGGTAAAGGGGGTCGTGGTTATGTATAATTAGTGATTTGAATTATATTATGTTTATTATTATTGTTGTTGGTGATGTCAACTCCTGACCCCGGGGTTGAGGCCGTCACAATCAACCCTGAAGATTCAAGATTATCTGTCCACAAACCATTTTACAGTAAAACCTCTATAAATTAATATAGTTGGGACCAGAGAATTCTATTAATTTAGAGAGGTATTAATTAATCGATAAATTAATAATTATTAATTTATAGAGAATTTTCGGTAGCAAACAAAATTAACTTTTGATTAAATTTTTATTCACATAAATTTAAATAAAATGAATTGTACAATTTATATTTTATACTTAATTCAATTAATTCAATGTATATGAATTTAGAAAGTCAATGTAATGTACAATATATTAGATTCAAAGTCCATGTAGTGTATAAGTTAAATTCATTGTATTTTACATAGAAAATATTCAATGTATATTAGAAAAATTCAAAGTACATGAATTAATTTAATTCATTGTATTTTACATAGAAAGTATTCAATGTATGTGTAGTCATAAAATATATTATATATACTGTATATACTAGATTGGGGGAAAAATTATACAAACCAAACAATGGCTTCTCATCTAAAAGGTGTCACAAAATCAACAATGACGGATGAAGCAAGAAAAACATTATGTGAATATAAAAGAGAAAATTCATCATGCACTCAAAAAGATCTCCAGTTGTGGCTCGAGAATAAGTTTCATCTAAAAGTTAGTCAAGGTACAATATCAAATACACTGAAAAGGTCAGCAGACTATCTTGCAGCTAATTACTTGGAGAAAAGAAAAGATATTAAGCGACATAAACCAGCAAAATATCCAGATATGGAGAAGGTTCTCTATGAATGGTTTCTCCAGTACCAAGATCGTGTTAATATAACAGGAGAGCTAATTTTAGAGAAGGCAAAAGAGACCATGAAAATTTTATACCCTCAACAAGATCAGTAGCACACTTTTTCTCCCAACAATAAGGAAGATTAGGGATGAGCTTCATGTTGATTTAAATTATATGAAAAAGCAAACTACAATTGAATCATATTTTACAAAGATGTAATAGCTATATTTTTATGAATATAAGGGAATTATTAATTTATAGTTTTATTGGGACCATATTTTTATACAGGGTTTTCAAAAAAATTATTATCTTATTATCTTATCGAAATTGATCATTTTTTGAACTGGCCCAAGTCGGGACCGGACAAAATTATTAATTTAGAGAGATTATTAATTAATCGAGTATTAATTTACAGAGGTTTTACTGTATCATCAAAATGGAAAGTCTACAAATGTAGCTTGAGGAGTGCAAGATCAAGGGCTAAGGTGAACTGAACAAAGGAGGGTCACGGACCTAGAAGATTGTATGCAGATTTGATGCACTTAAAATTGAAATAGACAAAAGGACTTTAGAAAATGTGTTAGTCTATTTTAGTATAATTTTTGTAAACTGTGCATGTTGATCTATAAAACAAGTCATGGGTCCTTAGTTCACTTTAACGAAACAGATCTAAAATTTCTTGTATTCTCTCAAAAAGTAGCTATGTTCTAAAATATTCAAAAACACGGATTTGTAGCATAACTAATTTTGATATTTAATATAAAGATCAAGTAAGTTTTGATAATTGTTTTATGTGTATTCTACAGTCAACTAATTTTCACTGAAAATTTCATATAGGCTGTTGAGTTCCAAAACTTAAAATATAATCTTGAAAGCAATTTACAAACTCTAAAAGAAAAATCAAAAAACACACATTCACCTCCCTCTGTGTGCATTTCATATCTAACACAAACATCTGTGAAAAAACCTCTAACTATAAAGGTGCACGACTAAGAAACAAGATTAACATATCCAACTCCCTTATAATTTGATATTAACGCTTCACCATACATGTTCGTTGTGGAGTATAAGGGCATGAAATCTGATGAACAACACTAGTTGCAAGAAAATGATATGTTAGTCGAGAATTATCAAATTCTACCCCTTCATCAATTTTATTTTCTTTTTATTATATTTGGCATTGAATATATTGTTCAAAAGCTTGGACATCAGTAAAAAAATCTGATTCACATTGTAAAGGAATGATCTGAAGTCTATTTTGAAAATACATCAATTATAGCTGCATAAAAATAAAACTTACCAATAGATAAAACCGGAGCAGGGCCTCAAAAATCACAATTTATCTTATCATAAATATTATAAGAAGACTATTTAGACAAGCTAGAAAGAAGTTTGCTTAATTTTCTTAACTGGAAGCCATCATATATATGATTATTTTTAAAGAACCAATAAATTCAATCAATTATTTATTCTTTAATAAATCAACAATAAAAAATTGAGGATGGCCCAAACATTGATGACATAGGTATGTAATGACATATTTGAATAAAAAAGAAAAAAGTATTTCTGACTCGTTAATATAAATTACCCTTTCGTTTTCTTGTTAGAGCCGAATGATCCGTGTTTCTATTGCACAAAAACTATCATTAGTACATCTTCAATCAAAAGAAAATTGAGTTGTGAGTTGATTGGAAATTTTTCTATAATTGAGGCGCTAGAAGAACAACATAAAGAGGTAATGCATTTCTTTAATAGAGAACTTAGTAATACGTATTATTGGTAGTGAAGACCCATTTCCAATGACAATTGAATTAGATACATTATATTTAAATATATATTAACAAAATATTGTGTCCAGTCATATGGTTAAACAATCATGTGGCGTAAGTCCACCATGTATCAATAAAAAGTTATCAAAAGTTAATGCTGCAAGTGCTTGTATTAATTCATGATTATGTGCTAACTTCATTAGTAAGCACAAGCAAATTTCAGCGACGTGTCCAAGTTTGTCACAATATTAAAAAAAGCATCACGCTGTGATTCTCTTTCAGCAACAATCATCTTATGTTCACCATGTGGTAGACGTCTGCATTGTTGTGGATTAGTATCACCTTGATATTCTTGTGATTGGCCACATGGTTATTATGCTCCAAAACCTCAACCGATAAAAGAGAATGTAGTTTGATGGTTTTTACGAGTAAATGTTGGTGTTTGTTTTGGATTCAGTTGTTGGCCATAAAAGCAGATATGGTGTATGAGAAGAAAGTAAGACATCACGTTGATTTGAGAACCAATTTCAATGATGATCTAAATTTTGTAATTTTAAAAGTACTTCAAAATAGTTTGGTCTAGGAGGTTTTAGCATGCTTATGTAAAAATATCGTATTCTGGTCCAAGACTTGCGAGTAAACAATTTTTTTTCCACACACCGGTACGTCAATGACAACAAGATTATCATATAGACCTTTAGGTACCTATATGATCTGCAATATTTTTGTTTTCATCCTTTCATTAATAAGTAAGTTTTTTTCAAAGAACTCTCTTTCTCCCTTTCTCTTATGGGAGTCTTGTACATCTTATTCTTTGAGAGTTTATTAGACAGATGATGATGTGTGTAACTTAATGACGAGTTTAAGAGCCTCTTTAGAAAGGGTTCCAATTGTCCAACCTTATTGAATCCTATCTGATTTTTTTCACTCCAACAAATTCTTTTATTAATGTTGCAAAGACTTTAACTATATTTGTAGAATCTGAATGTGGAGATACAGATTTTTTGGTATAGGCGTATCTTTTGTGAGGTGATCACTAAGATCTTGGTTTTCGGATAAACTTAATACTTGTTCTCTCCATAATGGGTAGTTTGATGGAGTGAGCTTTAATGTAACAAATTTACCAACATTGAGTGATAAAAAAAACTCATCGTTGAGGTAGAAGTTAAGATCAAGCTGCTTTTATATCTAGAGAAAAAATGCAGATTTGGAGAAATTTTGTGTAATAAGTTTATGTGATATTGATCATAGTACATTAATCAAAGGCTGAATATTTACATTATACAGAAAATGCTTGTATTTTTAATCCTATATTATGCATCGTGGGGTCAAATTTTGGCTATTAAAGACAAATCTGGGGAGCAAGTTTTGGCCATAGAAGATAAATATGAGAAGTGACGAATTTTTTTATATCCTCGACTCGAAAAATGTTCCACTTGTAATAGGATTAAGGAAAAATTCATACAATTTTGTGGCAGTGTTATTATTTTACTAAGGTTTTTTGCAATACAATAGTACTTCTGAGCCCGACTTCGTGTGTCTTGATTAATAAATAATATATAAAAATAATTTACGATTCTAAGTTTACAGATTTTTTTCACAATTAAAAAATATGATATTTAGATCCCATGAATAATTATTTACTTTAACGAGTACCCATCACTTTGAGTGCAGTGTGGATAATTCTCGGCCTGCCAAGTGGACTAATATATTGATGTAAAGTGGACCATTGGTAAGATGCCACGTAGAATGTTATGCAGGTGCCCCGCGAATTTGCTTATGTGATTGTCATGTAAACCTGTGACACATAAACTAATGACTCAGCCCTAAAAATTCAACAATAATAAGGCTCACCTGTTAGTGTGCCAACACTGGGCCCCCCATATGGGACCCACAGGTGGAGCCCACCTGTCAGAGTGCCTCACATGCTTGTGGGCTCCATAAAGAGGCCACCTGTGGGCCCCTTCTGATAGTGTGCCTACTTGTCAGAGGTTCCCACATGTGGGGCCAACCATTTAGGACCAACTTGTCAGTGGGCCCCACTTGTCAAAGGTGTGAGGCTCACTTGTTTTGCAAAAGTGTAGTTTTTTTTGTAACACAATTTTTGTTGTTACCCTACATTAAAAAATGATGTATTTAAATTGTGAGGCAACGTTGAAAATTTTCAATCTACGGTAATATTTTTTGGGACAACTTACTACTTGTTTGTAATATTGCCGAAAGTCATTTATGGCATAACGTTAATTTTAGTTATTGTTAAAGGGCTAGTGGGAAATTGATGATTAGATGGATTGTAATTTTGTATTGTGCTGCTTTGGTTGATCCACAAAACTCAATAATCTGGTGTTCCGTCGTGATTAATTTATATATTTCAGTATGCCATTAAAAAAGATTAGATTTGTTATTGGTTTATATTAAAAACCTGAATTTAAAATCGCTTATTTTTATATGAATATATATATATGTTATTAAATGAGTCGAGCCTTAGAACCGGAAGCATTTTGGTTCATTTTTTAGTCGTAGATGTTAGTTGAATTGATAGGATTATCCTTGTTTATTTTAACATACCAACTTATATCTAAAAGCCTGATTTCAGTTTCTATTAGAACACGAAGTATAAACATAGAAAAATAAGAAGTGACTACTTTCGTGAAGAGGATCGTATTAACTTGGGCTTTGAGGAGAATTTCTAGTCATAATTACATAGTATTTTCTAATATCACATTTTTGTAAGTGCGTAATATTTTTAGTCTTTCGACGTTTTTGTTTGCTGTTTTAATAAACATTTAGTAAGATCAAAGTGCGTGTTAAAAAGGATATTTAAATAGGAAGGAACAAAGAATAACTAAGACTTATTGTCGATTTTAGATGTTGGAGTTTATAATCACACCAATGTTGTAGTGTACACATAAATGATTACAAAATAAAGATAACAACTCAATTATTTATCTATACTCGAAGATCGAAATTATTCATTTTTCGGCAACTCCTTCTTCATTGTATCTTGAAGTGGGCTCGACGTATGATAAATTCTTTTGATTCTTTGTTGATGATACTACACCCAACTTTAAGGGGAGAAATTTTATACGGTGGCGTGGTAGACTGAGCAGTGACATCTAATTTAATAAGAAAATGCAAATTTATATATTTAGGCGGAATGCAACGTTCGAGTTTAAAATATAGCTTATTTTTATATAAATCGAACATTATATTTTGAGATGTAGATTTATTCAAAATAATATACAGGAGTAATATCCTTTAAACCAATTATTTCTTGGTAGCTCGAAAGAGTAGAATTGGACTTCATATTTAAATTTTCAGACCTATACGTATTATATTTATTAATAAAAAATCTTAAATTATACGAAATATAATTATTATAACATCAAACTGGGATATAGTCACATTAGACACTTGATTTTTTACTGAATTTTTTGGATGATGATTATGTAAAACAAAATATATATTTACCGCATGTATGATGACAATTAATGATTATAACTATGGCTTTCCGTTTAGAAACTTGGGGAAAATAGTAAATGAAGTAAAAAAATATGCAAATATATAAAAAATACATTTAGACTTAGTACTATTATAATTAATATCATCACGCTCATTGTTACCAGCCGTTTGTACTACTGGCTCATCATTAGGAGTATTACGGGTATCTTGTCGGGGCTACATTGGCTCTTGGGTGCCTAAAAAAATCTTCAAATAAAATTTATTTTAATATCTATGTAGACATTGCATGCAATTATATATTGAGTGAATATTGTTATTTACCTGCATAGAAAGATTGTTAATCTTCTAAAGGAATGAAGTAGATAAGCCAGCATCTGAAAAACATAAAGAAAAATTGATCATTAGATATGATGATACTTAGATAAGCAAGTATATTAATCATTCTTGTTGATTACTTGACTTCTTGATGGGCTAGGTTCAAGACCATCATCATTAGCCATCAGTGTTAAATTCACATATTCAGCTTCTTCATCTGAGTCATCTTCATCTGCCTAGTGCTTTCCCTTGGAAATGAAAACTTTCTCCTTTTGTCTTAAGAGATCAAAATATTTTTTCTTGTAATCAACAGCTTCATTACTTCTAGGATTCTTTGGCTTTCTGCACTCATTTGCGAAGTGTCAAGCTATTTCACAATTATAGCATTTGAATTTGGATTTCCCAACCAAATTTCTATTAGTGTTGAACTCCGTGTTTAATATCTTAGAGAAATATTTTCTTTTAAATTTCAAGTAAGAAATTTTTTTTGAGAGAAATTCCAAATGTTCATCTAGCTCTTCAAGCTCATCAATTAAGGAGGAGTCACTCTCAATCTCAACAGTTTTGGCTTTTCCTTTTGAAGATTTTGGATTTCATTCCTCAGCTTCATTTGTTGCAGATTCCACCTTGGTTTCCACTTGCTTCTCATAGTAATTTGATGCAACAAGGGCTACAGATCTGTCTATCCTTTGACCCTTTTCAATTTCTTTATCCCGTTGCATTTCCATCTCATAAGTTTTTAGGACTCCGTATAGTCTGTCAAGAGTATATTCCTTATAATAATATGAGTTTCTGAGAGAGACAGTTGTTGACTTCCATTCCTTTGGAATAAATCTCAAAAACTTCAGATTAGAATCTTTAACTAGATAGACCTTTCTATGCAACTTCATGTCATTCAATAGTTTCTGGAATTTGTTGAATATTTCACTCAAACCTTCACCAGAAATAGAGTGAAAGTACTTTCACTGTTGTATGAGAACTTGCATCTTGTTCAATCTGACTTATTCATATACTTCACAAAGAGTTTGAATGGTACCCATACATCCTTTGTTGTACAACAGTTCATGACACACTCAAACATGTCAGAGTCTATACCATTAAGCATGATCTTCATAGTCCTCTTATCTCTCTTGACTTCTTCCAGATCTTTTAGTGAGTAGTTGTAACACCCCCAGATCCGGGGTCGGGGATCCGGGTCGTCACGAGTTCCATTTCCCTTAATAACACCCAATCTTAATAATTACTCAACTACTCTGTACTGTGACCCCACAATAAACACACACACCACACGTTATAGTCTCAGAGATGAACATCCAAAAATAACCACAAGTCATTTTATTCCATAATTATCTGCCAATACACCTTAAAAGGTTTTCTGAATAAATTTACATTTCTTTGCCATTATTACAATTCATAAATATAAATAAATCTGGTCCATCAAAAGTTGAAAGCCTAGCCTATTGGTAGTTCCTACCTCAGCTACGGCGGCATCAATGCTTCTAGAAAACTGCGGAACGTCTCCTAATCGCTTGCGAATCGGGAGCTTGGTTCTGTTCATCTTTTCTATTTGTTGTTGTGTGATGAAAGAAGAAAGCAAGGGTGAGCAGCAAGCCCACCAAAATAATATGTATAATGATTAATAGTATATGAGTCTACTCATAATACTCATGAAAATCTTGGTCAAAAGAAATGAACCAAGTTTGATATCTTAATGCGATGAAGTCGCAAAATATTCAGTATATATACATATATACTTTTCAAAATAATGGAAGTCCTCTTCCATGCATAATATACACAAAGTCCCATTGTATAACTGTATAAAAAATATCGTTGCAAGGTGATCTCATATATCTAACCTTGTCTCAACGTTTTTCTGAAAATCTTTGTCATTCATAAGACAATTATTAATTAGATATAAGTTTAAAAGATGAAGTTACCAAATACTTCGCTACACTTATATCATTCCCAAATACTACTTGAACTACCACCGTTCAAGTTATAATCAATTTCAAAAGTTCATCCCACTGATGAGACCACAAGATAAGACTTGAATAGATTCAATCTTTGAAATATTATTGAATGAAAAAGTTATGAGATACTTTATTTAGTCCCGATATATATATATCCACATATATATATCCCTTTAAACATTTCCTGGAATCTCTGTTATGCAAAGTATGAACAGAGTTTGAAACATCCAATGAATTTTGGAAAGGAAAAGAATTTTGGCATAAACCCGATATCTCGCTGATCAGGCAAAGATACCAATAAGTAACCTTTTCTACTGTAGATGGATGAATTCCTCACCGGTCATCACCCTGGCCGCATTAGGACCTTGCGCTAGACCGTACCCCGGCCCCTCACGCGTTGATGGACTGCCACCCAGCCACTTACACAATAATAGACCGTACCCCGGCCTGTCGCTTATGCCGACTCAATGAGATGGGCTTACTTCCCGAACGTTGGGCAAGTAATCAATTCATTTACCAAATCTGCAACCTCGTTGCGAATATAAAATACACCACAGAGCCGGATTCCCCAGGTTTTGAGCGAGTATTTAAATCCCCTTTAAAAAGGAAGATCTTAAATATAAAAATGAGTTTTGGGATCCGCTCTGACTTTTAAAAATCATTTTGAAGACTCGAAAACACTTTAAAGAGTGTTTGGAGTAAGGCTGATTTAATGAAGTAAATCAGTCCCCAGAATATTAGAAAATATCTGAATATTATTAATTAAATAATATTCCCATAAAGAATAATCTTTATAAAAATAATTGAAGTAGAAGTATTAAAATTTATACTTGAAACGAGTATTAAATAACCAAAGATATACTTATGTGAAAGTATTATCTTTATTTGAATAATCGAAAATAAGTTTGATTATTTACACCTTATTCTTTAATAAAATAAAGAATATATCTCAGCAAATAATCGGAGTCATAGATCCTCAAATGAATATTCAAATAATATTCAATAAATAAAATAAGCTGAGTCATAATACCTCGAATGAATATTATAAATAATATTCATTAAATAAAATAAAGGAGTCATACATCCTCAAATGAATATTCAAATAATATTCAATAAATAAAATAAGCTGAGTCATAATACCTCGAATGAATATTATAAATAATATTCATTAAATAAAATAAAGGAGTCATACATCCTCAAATGAATATTCAATAATATTCAATAAATAATATAAAAGGAGTCATAAGCCCTCGAATGAATATTCAAATATTATTTAATAAATAATATAAAAGGAGTCATAAGTCCTCGAATGAATGTTCAAATATTATTCAATAAATAATATAAAGATGAAGTAATCGTATAAACCTTATTCGATTAATAGTTTGGAAAACTATAACCATATATATATATAAATATATATATATATATATATCCATATCCATATAAAATCTACTCGGGATCCTCGACTCCCGGTTTTAGAAAATATTTTCACCTTTGGGTCCCTATACTAAGGGTATATGCAAGATACCGCTATCCTCTAGCATAGGTGTTATGCAACTATAAGCATTGAAATCAACAGATAGATAACCAGATTACGAAGCAGACATGCATATATACCATATTAGCATACTCCAATATATTGCAAAATTTGCTAATAACAATCATGCAATATCACAAGATAATGCATATACATATATTTACATCACAACAACAGTATAACGGGTAGAAAACTTGCCTGAGCGACTGGGGGTTACGAATGGCTCGGGACGAGTCTGGTAACCTATAAACAACAAGTAAGTTGGAATTAAACCAAAGTCACTTGTAAATCTATACTTTAACTAACTTAGACTCTAACGCTTGTTTTGCGCTCACTGATTCGCTTAAGTCACTCGGGTACCCTCGGCTCCACCATTTTTAATAATTTAACCTTTACGAGTTTTAAAGCGATTCCTTCTCGAGTGACTTACCAATTGCCTAAAACACTTACCATAAATGTTTCATGCATTAATTAACCCTTTTTGGTCTTTAACCTACATTTCAAAGTAAGGCGAGGGGAAAAGTTTCGTTCGCGAAATGCCGTTACTTGAAACGGTCGTTTCTCCTAAACCGTAAATCGGAATCGAACGAACTACATATCAAAACGAAGCTCGTAACATGAGCTATCTAAACATGGCAGTGGTCACAATCTAGCAGGGGGTTCTCGGGTCCTAATGCTATACACAAAAACAGTCCAAAGAAAATCGGACGTTACGACGGCTATGTTTACGCGATTACCAATATTTATACCACTCCAATTCTTTACCAATTCACTACAAACCACCCAACCATCATCAATACATCAAACACAACTTATATCAAGGCAAAGTCAGTCCATAATCTCAAGGTTTTCCAACTTATTCAACCGCAAACATGATCTACTAACCATAACTTAAGATTCATTAACCATTAACCAAGATTCATATCCAAAATCACCACAAATCCAACCAAACTATCTAACATACATGGATCTTGCTATACATACATGGATATTTCTATATATACATTAATCCATCCATAAACTCATCAAAACTCAAAGTTCAAACTATAAGTTAAAGGTGAAAGTTGTTTATACCTCCTTGAAGCTTCCTAACACAACCCAAGAGCTTTGAATGCCTAAAAGAACCTTGATCCTTGCTTGTATAACCTTAATCTTTCATAAAAATTCAAGAACACTAAAGTTATTTCTTGAAGGTTACTATTCACCATCTTCTTCCTTGATTTATAGAAAAAGATTGGCTTGGAATTAGAAGCTTAAACTTATAGGAAGTATGTAACTATCCATGGGGAAGCTTAGATAATTACCTTGCTAAATAGTAAGTGGTGGAGCTTGGATCTTCAAATTTTAAGAAATGGGCCGAGAGCTAGCTTGGGAAGAAAGATATTTTTGTGTTTTGTTTGATGAAAATGAAATGATTTGCTTGGTTGGTTGATTTTTGTGTTGTTTTTGGTTAATGACTTAATTAACCTTGATTTTGTGTGGTTATAATTCAACCACACTTCCTTCCCTTCTATGTCATGCTTGTGTCACCTTGCACATGTCATTATGCTCCCACTTGTCCACACCTTGTGGTTTGATGATGTCACAATCCCTGGCTTCTTGTACAAGCTTGTCTCTTGGTCACTTATTTGTTTTACGGTTCGCTTATCTTTCGTTCTCGTTTATCGTTTGAGGGATCATACCCGGGATCTTATTACTTAGGTTCCCTTAACCTTTCTCAATATATTATATTCCTTTTATGATCCTCTCCTATAATCCTTTAATTTCAATCCTTTTTATCCTGTTACCTTATACTCAATTCTCTCCGTATCTTGTGGATTTCCGGGAAAAATCAAAGTGTTCGGAATTGGATTCTGACGATCTTTACATACACTTATATTCCATATAAAGTACTAATAAAATCTCAGAATATCCATATCAGAACCCCTACATAGTGTGGCATGAAAAGTTTTCTCGTTCAGCAAAAACACTATTCATAAGGGTTTCAAAATTTCTCAAAAATTGGGGTTATTACAGTCTCCCCTCCTTAAAAGGATTCCGTCCCGGAATCAGATAGAAAATGAATAGGGATACTTTCTTAGCATTACCCTTTCTAACTCTCAAGTAAATTTTCCCACATTGTGGTTCTTCCATCAAACTCTGAATAGTTTGATAACCCTTCTCCAAAGCACTTGTTCCCTTTTCACTCAACAACCCTTCCTGGTTGCTCCATATAGGTTACGTCGGGTTGCATCTCTATGCGCTCATGTGCCCCTATTTATCTGGCATCTGCATTACACTTCCTTAACACTGATACGTGGAACACGTTACGACCTGCTACATGTTCGGGGTTAGGGCTAGCTCATATGCTAACTTCCCAAACGTCTTAACATATCCAAGGGTCCAACAAATTATAGACTTAGCTTTCCTTTCTTTCCGAACCTCATCAATCCTTTCTAAGGGATACCTATAACATTACTAGGTCCCCTATTTCATACTCTTTATCCTTTCGTGTGAAATCAACATACTTATCATGTCCATCTTGGGCTACTACCAGCCGTCCTCTGATTAGATCTATCATATCCTTGGTCCTTTGGACTACTGCGGGTCCGAGCATCTTGCGCTCTACAACTTCATCCTAACATAAGGGAGATCGACATTGTCTTCCCTCAAGGATTTCATAAGGCGATATCTCAATACTGACATATGATCTATTGTCGTAAGAAAACTCAATCCGTGCTAAGTGATCATTCTAATTTCTTTCAAGTCTATTGCACAGACTCTCATTATAGCTTTTAACATTAAAGCTTTTGCTTCTCAATACCCATTCTTTTCCAGTTCGTAATCGCTATCACCTTCCGTTCCTAATATTATACTGGTTATACTTTTGCTCGTTAGCGTTCTATAACCTTTTAATAACCATGTCAACCTTAGTATCACGAATGTGTTCCCATTCCGCATACTACCACCACTTTATTACTCCTTTTTCAGTTGTTTCTATTTTCCGGAATTTGATCAATCAAATAGAAGTAAAGGAATTTGTTGAGAGATCACTATGATCACGAACACTTGTCCTATTGCATAGTTAGTACAGAAGGTGGCCAGCCTTTAGTACTTGACAAGCAATTAAACAATAGTTGGTATCCTACTCGGCTTCTATCACACAGATAGATAGTCATTCGGCAATACCTCCCCTTCTGGAAGGGTTGTTCTTCTCAGATTATATGAAATGAAAAGAAGAGAAAAGAACGAATTGAAGAGAATTGTATATATGAAAAAAATATACAGCCACAAAATATCTGGCTTGGAACCTACCTCTGAACTATAGAGGTTTGTCATAGGAGAACAAAACATATATGTATTTATATCAACATCAAGTATTATAGCATCGCATTTCACGTGCCTAAATATTTTCTCTATCCCGTCCATCATTCTATGGACCCATGCTCTTCCTCGAGCTTATACACAATCACCTTTGAAACTCCCTCGACATCGAAAATCGAATCTGGGATCTCATTCTATATATCACCGTTACTAGGATTCTATGCTCGCATCGCAACCTTCCTCGTATAATAATACGGCTCTCTATTGATAAGAAAGAATAAATATTCAATAGGTAGATACTCTACTTAATTAGTCTATCAATGATAACTTATACACTACCACTACCCGATTAGTGGTATTCAATCTCAACATCCATTCCAATACAACTCTCACGGTTATTATCAGCTCACTACTCGCAGAATCATTGCTGCCTTACTATGGTCCACCACTGACCCACTGTCATCATTCACTTTCCATGAAATCTTAATAGCTAACCATACGGAGTCCATACATCTCGTATCTAATTCTCCTAAGGAGTTAACATAACCACCAATCACAATTCATGAAGAACACTCCAAACTCTGACGTACTTTCATGACATGAAGCTGATAAAATTGCAGAAGAGTTTCAATCAAAGCAACGATAGCAGGTTAATACCATTCTTAATCATATGCCTTAAATAGAAGACTTAACTCAAAGGTTCATCTAGTCCTTTTTGAAACATGGTCCTGGCTTATCTCAAGATAGGACCTTCTAAGATAGATAGCCCGTTCATGGCGATTACACGAATTAAACCTTTACCAACTACTATTACGGTTGGGTATTGCACAGTCATCAGAAGGAATGTCAATCTTCCAAACCATAATTTAACCTTCACATTTTTAACCATCATCACTGTATTCTTTTGGCACACGCGCCTATAATTATCCTCTTACCCTTAAAGTGTCGGCCACCTCTTTGGCCTTTCCTGATAGTAAAATTTCCTTACAGTCAATGTCATTTTAACCACCTCCAAATAAATTTTCTACCTTATTTCCGATCACTGCTTGAGTGAAAATGTTTTCCTTAAAATCAGATGGGAAAAAAAATATCACCATTTTTCCATAAGTTATTGCCTCAGTCTTTAGAGGCTAATCACTGTCAAGACTGACTCTCAATCATACTTAGAACATTTTTTTTTTATCTTAAGTCCTAATTGCCCTGAACAATTTCGACCATTACTGGTTCGATCCATACTTTCTCGTGGTTTAACACGTGCCCCACTTGGCATCATTATAATTACGTCATATTTCCTTTATCCACATTTCTATTCTTGAGAATTTTGAATATTACCTTTTTCCTTATAAAACCTCTAAGGTTATCCTTCAATCGTTCCTCCTGTATTCCCTAGATACAGGGCATATCACAATACCATTTACTAATACTAGAACCATTGTCTATATACTTCTGAAAAAAATTCCACTGATTCTTAAAGGTTGTTGTTACCTTAACCCTTTCCCAATCATACTGTCAAAACTCATACTGTCCCTATCAAGGGTGACATGCCAACCTTTATGCAGTCCCCTAGGATTCATTTTAAGTTACCAATGTTCTATCCTTAATTCCACCTTTAAAAGGTACCTGCGTCCTTCCATGGATAAATCAAGTCATATTTCCTTGATAGATTATCTTATTCATCATTCCCACCTCGATAGTCTATACCTAACTTCATAGTAGCATCCTTATTCAAATTGAGGTCAATCCATATGGCCTCCAAAAGATAACAATGGTCATCCGCTTTTCTTTTTCTGATTTGGTAATGATAACATGGATGTTCTGGAAGATATTGGTCATGTTCAACGTGAACTTCTTCTTAATAATTCCTTATTTACTTTAGTTGTTTATCTCAACAGTCACCTCAATGTTGGGATATCTTTCATACCTGGCGTCTCCCTTTCTGGGTATCAAGCCACCGGTCTTACACTTTACCTTCTTGAAGGTCACTTCCTTCACCCAATTTTCTTAATTTCATACTTTCTTGTCTCCTCAGTCTATCCGCGTCTCATTATTTATCCTTCGAATTATCTCAAGGTTTCCTCGAATCTTCCCAACTTACAGGGGATAAATTATATGTATCTCTTATACCTTCAACCATCAATTTAACTCATGGTGAATCACTCTCATCCGGACGATTACCTACTTTTCTATTTCTATTTCTACGAGTCTTTAGGGTTTCCTCATACCCAACTCCCTTATCATTCCTCAAACTCTCTTGCCTTTATATTCCTTTCACTTATCGTTATTTCATGAACCAACACAACATAAGCATTGATTTCAAACATCCCGTCATTCTGGATTCGTGTCTTCAGAACGAATCTTGATAACTTTTACAACTTAGATTCATAATTCATCATACTCGTCTGCCTTTGTTCTGGCTCTTAAGCTTTTACACTATCTCCATAACCTTGGGAAGTACTTTCCTGAAAACAATTGACTGAACTTAAATTAGTTTATTATAATCTCTTGCTCCGTGCCTTCCTTGGCCTTTCACCAGCGGGTGGTCTCTCTCTTGGGAGGGTAAGTGACAAAACAGTTTTTTTGTGGTTCGTCAATCATTTAGAATCTCAAATGATTCATCTATTTCCTTTAGCCAGGCTCTTGCCTCGACTGGGTCAGCTTGTTCCTTGGAACTCTGAGAGCTTAGCGACTTAAAGGTCATGAAAGAATTTCCCATCGCACTGTCTCCCCAGGGTGGTGGTTGGGGATAATAGTCTAAGTTCTTTTTAGACAGGTCCATGAATTGCCGTATAGGAGTACCGTCTCGGGTCTCCTTTCCTTACTCGACTTTCTGTTTCCTTGGTATGAAATGTTTCAACCTTCTCCCATAATCGGGGTTATCTTATACATTAAAAACCTTGTTTTCCACTCTATTATGTTATGGGTTCTTTCTTTCTTGATGGCAACCTCCCTGACTATCACATTCAGGGTTTGCCCTAAATCTTATTCCTCAAACTATGGCTCTCATCTAAGTTCTCATCCTTAAGCTCTTGAACTTTTGGAACCCAATTTCTGTAGGAATACCTCATTATTCCCTTATCATCTTTCTCAGTATTAATCTCATATTTATTTGTTGGCTCTCTGCCTTCATTCATCACCTTTTTCTGGCACAATATGCTCTTTTCCAATAATTCGGTCTCTATTGCAATCTCAAACAGCTTTTCGGTACCGGCTCCGGTTACCTTCACTACTATTTCCATTTTCTCAAAATCTCTTATCAACTCTCCCAAAGACATTATCATCTTGAGTCTCTCCTTTTTACTAAGGGCATCAGCCACCACATTGGCTTTCCCCGAATGATAAAGAATCTCCCAATCATAATTCTTGATTAGCTCTAACCGCCTCCTCGGGCATATGTTGAGCTCTCTCTATGGGAAAATGTACTAGAGTACTTATGGTTTGTGAATCTCATACTTCTCTCCATACAAGTAGTGCCTCAAACCTTTAGGGCAAAACTATTGCCACGAGCCTAAGCTCATGGGCGGGGATATCGAATTTCATATTACCTTAATTGTCTTGACATGTACGCGATTACCTTACCGTGCTACATAAGCACGCACCCTAAGCCCTAGTGCGAAGCGTCACTATACTTCACAAAATCTCCTTTTCCATCCGGCAATGCCAGCATAGGGGCCATCACCAATCTTTGCTTCAGTTCTTGAAAGCTGTTCTCGCATTTCTCTGTCCATTCAAACTTCTCAGTCTTACGAGTAAGCCGCGTTAAAGGGGCTACTATCTTTACAACTTGAACGAACCTCCGGTAGTGACCGGCCAATCCTACCTCTGGTAGTCGACCAAACCATGGTCATCAATTCATCAGTGGTCCTTTATCCAATCCTGTCAGGATCCTCCATGGGATCCTCCTCAACAACTATCCCTTCTAGGACAACATCCTCAACCGCTAAATCCTCAATATCAACATCATCCGGTCCTGCATTAGGACACTCTATCGGATCCACAATCCGATCTCCAATTAGTAATAAAATATCATCGCGATGTTGCTCCTCAACATCAGGGTTCGGAGTCCCGCTACCATATACGATAACGAACTACGCTCCTATCACGATATTTATAAGGGTTCCCATAAGGGTTTTAACTGTCAGTACTACGTTAGGTAGCCCGACTATGAACTTGGCAAGAGTTCTTATTATCTTTGTGAACTTATTATCTTAACGTCCCATCATCTCTGAGGTTTATAACGCTTAGCTCTGATACCATTTCTGTAACACCCCCAGATCCGGGGTCGGGGATCCGGGTCGTCACGAGTTCCATTTCCCTTAATAACACCCAATCTTAATAATTACTCAACTACTCTGTACTGTGACCCCACAATAAACACACACACCACACGTTATAGTCTCAGAGATGAACATCCAAAAATAACCACAAGTCATTTTATTCCATAATTATCTGCCAATACACCTTAAAAGGTTTTCTGAATAAATTTACATTTCTTTGCCATTATTACAATTCATAAATATAAATAAATCTGGTCCATCAAAAGTTGAAAGCCTAGCCTATTGGTAGTTCCTACCTCAGCTACGGCGGCATCAATGCTTCTAGAAAACTGTGGAACGTCTCCTAATCGCTTGCGAATCGGGAGCTTGGTTCTGTTCATCTTTTCTATTTGTTGTTGTGTGATGAAAGAAGAAAGCAAGGGTGAGCAGCAAGCCCACCAAAATAATATGTATAATGATTAATAGTATATGAGTCTACTCATAATACTCATGAAAATCTTGGTCAAAAGAAATGAACCAAGTTTGATATCTTAATGCGATGAAGTCGCAAAATATTCAGTATATATACATATATACTTTTCAAAATAATGGAAGTCCTCTTCCATGCATAATATACACAAAGTCCCATTGTATAACTGTATAAAAAATATCGTTGCAAGGTGATCTCATATATCTAACCTTGTCTCAACGTTTTTCTGAAAATCTTTGTCATTCATAAGACAATTATTAATTAGATATAAGTTTAAAAGATGAAGTTACCAAATACTTCGCTACACTTATATCATTCCCAAATACTACTTGAACTACCACCGTTCAAGTTATAATCAATTTCAAAAGTTCATCCCACTGATGAGACCACAAGATAAGACTTGAATAGATTCAATCTTTGAAATATTATTGAATGAAAAAGTTATGAGATACTTTATTTAGTCCCGATATATATATATCCACATATATATATCCCTTTAAACATTTCCTGGAATCTCTGTTATGCAAAGTATGAACAGAGTTTGAAACATCCAATGAATTTTGGAAAGGAAAAGAATTTTGGCATAAACCCGATATCTCGCTGATCAGGCAAAGATACCAATAAGTAACCTTTTCTACTGTAGATGGATGAATTCCTCACCGGTCATCACCCTGGCCGCATTAGGACCTTGCGCTAGACCGTACCCCGGCCCCTCACGCGTTGATGGACTGCCACCCAGCCACTTACACAATAATAGACCGTACCCCGGCCTGTCGCTTATGCCGACTCAATGAGATGGGCTTACTTCCCGAACGTTGGGCAAGTAATTAATTCATTTACCAAATCTGCAACCTCGTTGCGAATATAAAATACACCACAGAGCCGGATTCCCCAGGTTTTGAGCGATTATTTAAATCCCCTTTAAAAAGGAAGATCTTAAATATAAAAATGAGTTTTGGGATCCGCTCTGACTTTTAAAAATCATTTTGAAGACTCGAAAACACTTTAAAGAGTGTTTGGAGTAAGGCTGATTTAATGAAGTAAATCAGTCCCCAGAATATTAGAAAATATCTGAATATTATTAATTAAATAATATTCCCATAAAGAATAATCTTTATAAAAATAATTGAAGTAGAAGTATTAAAATTTATACTTGAAACGAGTATTAAATAACCAAAGATATACTTATGTGAAAGTATTATCTTTATTTGAATAATCGAAAATAAGTTTGATTATTTACACCTTATTCTTTAATAAAATAAAGAATATATCTCAGCAAATAATCGGAGTCATATATCCTCAAATGAATATTCAAATAATATTCAATAAATAAAATAAGCTGAGTCATAATACCTCGAATGAATATTATAAATAATATTCATTAAATAAAATAAAGGAGTCATACATCCTCAAATGAATATTCAAATAATATTCAATAAATAAAATAAGCTGAGTCATAATACCTCGAATGAATATTATAAATAATATTCATTAAATAAAATAAAGGAGTCATACATCCTCAAATGAATATTCAATAATATTCAATAAATAATATAAAAGGAGTCATAAGCCCTCGAATGAATATTCAAATATTATTTAATAAATAATATAAAAGGAGTCATAAGTCCTCGAATGAATGTTCAAATATTATTCAATAAATAATATAAAGATGAAGTAATCGTATAAACCTTATTCGATTAATAGTTTGGAAAACTATAACCATATATATATATAAATATATATATATATATATCCATATCCATATAAAATCTACTCGGGATCCTCGACTCCCGGTTTTAGAAAATATTTTCACCTTTGGGTCCCTATACTAAGGGTATATGCAAGATACCGCTATCCTCTAGCATAGGTGTTATGCAACTATAAGCATTGAAATCAACAGATAGATAACCAGATTACGAAGCAGACATGCATATATACCATATTAGCATACTCCAATATATTGCAAAATTTGCTAATAACAATCATGCAATATCACAAGATAATGCATATACATATATTTACATCACAACAACAGTATAACGGGTAGAAAACTTGCCTGAGCGACTGGGGGTTACGAATGGCTCGGGACGAGTCTGGTAACCTATAAACAACAAGTAAGTTGGAATTAAACCAAAGTCACTTGTAAATCTATACTTTAACTAACTTAGACTCTAACGCTTGTTTTGCGCTCACTGATTCGCTTAAGTCACTCGGGTACCCTCGGCTCCACCATTTTTAATAATTTAACCTTTACGAGTTTTAAAGCGATTCCTTCTCGAGTGACTTACCAATTGCCTAAAACACTTACCATAAATGTTTCATGCATTAATTAACCCTTTTTGGTCTTTAACCTACATTTCAAAGTAAGGCGAGGGGAAAAGTTTCGTTCGCGAAATGCCGTTACTTGAAACGGTCGTTTCTCCTAAACCGTAAATCGGAATCGAACGAACTACATATCAAAACGAAGCTCGTAACATGAGCTATCTAAACATGGCAGTGGTCACAATCTAGCAGGGGGTTCTCGGGTCCTAATGCTATACACAAAAACAGTCCAAAGAAAATCGGACGTTACGACGGCTATGTTTACGCGATTACCAATATTTATACCACTCCAATTCTTTACCAATTCACTACAAACCACCCAACCATCATCAATACATCAAACACAACTTATATCAAGGCAAAGTCAGTCCATAATCTCAAGGTTTTCCAACTTATTCAACCGCAAACATGATCTACTAACCATAACTTAAGATTCATTAACCATTAACCAAGATTCATATCCAAAATCACCACAAATCCAACCAAACTATCTAACATACATGGATCTTGCTATACATACATGGATATTTCTATATATACATTAATCCATCCATAAACTCATCAAAACTCAAAGTTCAAACTATAAGTTAAAGGTGAAAGTTGTTTATACCTCCTTGAAGCTTCCTAACACAACCCAAGAGCTTTGAATGCCTAAAAGAACCTTGATCCTTGCTTGTATAACCTTAATCTTTCATAAAAATTCAAGAACACTAAAGTTATTTCTTGAAGGTTACTATTCACCATCTTCTTCCTTGATTTATAGAAAAAGATTGGCTTGGAATTAAAAGCTTAAACTTATAGGAAGTATGTAACTATCCATGGGGAAGCTTAGATAATTACCTTGCTAAATAGTAAGTGGTGGAGCTTGGATCTTCAAATTTTAAGAAATGGGCCGAGAGCTAGCTTGGGAAGAAAGATATTTTTGTGTTTTGTTTGATGAAAATGAAATGATTTGCTTGGTTGGTTGATTTTTGTGTTGTTTTTGGTTAATGACTTAATTAACCTTGATTTTGTGTGGTTATAATTCAACCACACTTCCTTCCCTTCTATGTCATGCTTGTGTCACCTTGCACATGTCATTATGCTCCCACTTGTCCACACCTTGTGGTTTGATGATGTCACAATCCCTGGCTTCTTGTACAAGCTTGTCTCTTGGTCACTTATTTGTTTTACGGTTCGCTTATCTTTCGTTCTCGTTTATCGTTTGAGGGATCATACCCGGGATCTTATTACTTAGGTTCCCTTAACCTTTCTCAATATATTATATTCCTTTTATGATCCTCTCCTATAATCCTTTAATTTCAATCCTTTTTATCCTGTTACCTTATACTCAATTCTCTCCGTATCTTGTGGATTTCCGGGAAAAATCAAAGTGTTCGGAATTGGATTCTGACGATCTTTACATACACTTATATTCCATATAAAGTACTAATAAAATCTCAGAATATCCATATCAGAACCCCTACATAGTGTGGCATGAAAAGTTTTCTCGTTCAGCAAAAACACTATTCATAAGGGTTTCAAAATTTCTCAAAAATTGGGGTTATTACAGTAGTAATCTAGTTTCTTCATCACTATTCTGTCAAAACCAATTTCGATGATGATCAAAATTTTGTAATTTTAAAAGTACTTCAAAATAGTTTGGTCTAGGAGGTTTTAGCATGGTTGTGTAAAAATATCATATTCTGGTCCAAGACTTGCGAGTAAACAAATTTGTTTTTCCAGACACCATTACGCCAATGACAGCAAGATTATCACATAGACCTTTAGGTACCTATATGATCTGCAATATTTTTGTTTTCATTCTTTCATTAATAAGTAAGATTTTTCAAAGGACTCTCTTTCTCCCTCTCTCTCATAGGAGTCTTGTACATCTGATTCTTTGAGAGTTTATCAGACAGATGATGATGTATGTAACTTAATGACGAGTTTAAGCCTCTTTAGAAAAGGTTCCAATTGTCCAACCTTATTGAATCCTATCTAATTTTTTTCACAGCAATAAATTCTTTTATTAATGTTGCAAAAATTTTAACTATGTTTGTAGAATCTAAATATGGAGATACAGATTTTGTTGGTATAGGCGTATCTTTTGTGAGGTGATCACTAAGATCTTGGTTTTCGGCTAAACTTGATACTTGTTCTCTCAATAATGGTAGTTTGATGGAGTGAGCTTTAATGTAACAAATTTACCAACATTGAGTTATAAAAAAAACTCATGGTAGAGGTGGAAGTTAAGATCAAGCTGCTTTTATATCTAGAGAAAAAAATGCGAATCTGGAGAAAGTTTGTGTAATAAGTTTATTTATTATTGATCATAGTGCATTAATCAGAGGCAGAATATTTACATTATACATAAAATGCTTGTATTGTTAATCCTAAATTATGCATCGTGGGGACAAATTTTGGCTATTAAAGACAAATCTGGGGAGCAAGTTTTGGCCATAGAAGATAAATATGAGAAGTGACGAATTTTTTTAAATCCTTGACTCGAAAAATGTTCCAATTGTAATAGGATTAAGGAAAAAATTATACAATTTTGTGGCAGTGTTATTATTGTACTCGGGTTTTTTGCAATACAATAGTACTTCTGAGCCCGACTGTATATGCCTTGATTAATAAATAACATATAAGAATAATTAAGATTCTAAGTTTACAGAATTTTTTTCACAATTAAAAAATATGATATTTAGATCCCATGAATAATTATTTACTTTAACGAGTAACCATCACTTTGAGTGCAATGTGGACAATTCTCAACCTGCCAAGTGGACTAATATATTGATGCCAACTGGACCATTAGTAAGATGCCACGTAGAATGTTATACAGGTGCCCCGCGAAGGTGCTTATGTGATTGTCATGTACACCTGTGACACATAAGCTAATGACTCAACATTAAAAATTCAATAATAATGGGCCCGACCTGTTAGTGTGCCGAAAATGGGACCCCATATGGGACCCACGAGTGGAGCCCACCTGTCAGAGTACCTCACATGCTTGTGGACTTCATAAAGGGGCCACCTGTGGGCCCCTTCTTATAGTGTGCCTACTTGTCAGTGGGTCCCACATGTGGGGCCAACCATATTGGACCCACTTATCACTGGACCCCACTTGTCAAGGTTGTCGGGCCATTTTTGTTGTCGTGGTACATGTGGGGTCTACTGATGATGTGGCATGCTGACTTGGTATGCTGACGTGGTAAAAGGAGGACCCTCTTGTGGGACTTATATGCTGACGTGGCAACTGACATGGCACTTTAAAGCGTTGCATTTGCTCTGCAGTGTTGCAATAGGTTATTTAGTGTTACCTTCGCTATTGTACTATTTTAAAAATATTTGTAATATCAGGTTCTATTTTTTTAAAAAATTAATTTTAAATGATCCAACCGTACGGATGACGTTACCTACTAATTTTATAAATGTATAATTTTTTTTAAAAAAAATAGATTTATATCGTGTGTTTTTATAATAGTCAAATCACGGTCAACACGGATTCCTGTTACCAAGTCTTGTACCGGGTGGTGATTATATTTTTTAAAATTTCTTGTTCGACGATCCAACTATACGAATGATGTTACCTACTAATTTTAGAGATGTTTAAATATTTTTTAAAAAATAGATTTTATATCGTGTCTTTTTATAATAGTCAAATTACGGTCAATACGGGTTACTGTTACCGAGTCTTGTACCAGGTGGTGATTCTATTTTTTAAAAATTCTTGTTCGATGACCCAACCGTACAAATGATATTACCTATTAATTTTAGAGATATATAAATTTTTTAAAAATTTTAGATTTTTATATCGTGTGTTTTTATAATTGTCAAATTACGGTCAACACGGGTTCCTGTTACCAAGTCTTGTATCGGGTGGTAATTCTATTTTTTTAAATTCTTGTTCGACTGTCCAACCGTACGGATGATGTTACCTACTAATTTTATAGATGTTTAATTTTTTTTTAAAAGAAATTACATTTTATATCATGTGTTTTTATAATAGTCAAATTACGGTGAACACGGGTTCCTGTTACCAAGTCTTTTCCTGGGTGGTGATTCTTTATTAAAAATTCTTTTTCGACGATCCAACCGTACGAATGATGTTAATTTTAAATAAGTATAAAGTTTTTTAAAACGGGTTCCCATTACTAGTCTTGTTCCAAATGGTGGTTCTAATTTTTTAAAAATTCTTGTTCGACTATCTAGATGTACGGATGTTAATACCTATTGATTTCAGTGATTTTTAATATTTTTTTAAAATTCAGATTTATTTTTATTGATATTATTTTCGTGTAATTGTTTTGAAAAAATTCAAATTTATACAATGTGATTTTTTCAAAATTAAAAAAAATATATATTTAACCAAATTTTTTAATAATGATACTAATTTCTTAATTTTAAAGTTTGACGTATACTCCTAAAATTTGTTTAATAATAATAAGACTAGCGGGTGTGAAAATTGGGCTCATTTTCGTCCAAAAAAATGGGCGGCCAATTTCCCTCCAATCAAAATTTCACTAACTTAAATTCTTTCTACACCTAATCTCTCTCAGCCTTATCACTCCCCCATCTCTCTCTCGACGTACTCTCTTGTCCCCCAAATTACACCTCCCTCTCTCGGTACTAGACATGACAATTCGGATAACCGGTTCGGTTTTGGATCGGATCCATTTCGGATCGGATCTACTTTCGGATTATGATATATTTGAAGACCATTCGGATCGGATCGGATTTGATTCAGATCAGGTCTAATTTGGATTAAAATCAGATAAAATTCAGATCAAAATCGGACAAAATTCTGTTCGGATTAAATTCAGTTCGGATATTTTCGGATCCTAACTTATTTATTTTTTCAATTTTTGAGATTTAAAAAATTTATTTTTTATTTATTTAGTATTTTTAATATAATATAATGTACTTTTACAAAAGAATATGATTAAATAAGCATATTATCATAAATATAAAATTGTTTAAAGTATAAATTTTGCATATTTCGGATCATATTCGGTTCGAGTATTATATTATTCGGTTTTAATCGGTTCCAAATTATAATCGGATCTTGTATTTCGGATCATTTTCGGTTAAATTTTCGGTTCAGGTATTTTTCTGATCGGTTTAAATCGGATTTCGAATAATTATCGGATTGTATGATTCGGATCTCGGATCGGATCTCGGTTTCATGAATTTCGGTTCGGTTCTTCGGATCCAGACCCATTTTGCCAGGTCTACTCGGTACTCACCGATTCTTTCTGTTTTTTCTGTGAGCAGGTACCAAACATGGGCAAAACATGACTTTCATCTCTGTTGCCAACAACATAATGGTTACTGCTTGCTTGAGATAATTTAATCGGATTCCATTTGTTGTGTTCCTTCTGCTGTGGTTGCATTCCACTCCATTTACCTCAGAAAGTCCCATCATCTCATACGATTCCAAACCCCTTTTTGTATTGAGGGTTAAGTTTGTGTTTTCTTGAATGTCACCAACTATTTGATGAAATGCCTTAATGAATTTTTATAGCAGATGGTGGTTAAATTAGTTGTAACGGGCTTTAAAATCAATTGGGTAAGAGATAATTGATTGAATTATGTGGAATCTTCGTTAGACTCGCCACATCTTGTGGTTGTGCAGTTGTTGGTACTGCATTATATGTTGTTGTTTACTTACTTAATGAGAATGATCTATTAGCTGCATAAACATTTTTTCTGCTTTTATTTGACTTTTCAACTTGATTAATGGTTTTTTGGTTCTGTTCTTTTTATAGGTGGAAGGCATTAGATTTTGCAGCTCTCAGGCGGAGCTCGGTGTCATAATTTGATGTGAAAAATAATAAAGTGCAATTTCTAGATGGGCTAGGGCTAGATAAAGAGCTTCCAAAGTAATATCTTGCTTCATTCTTACAGAGTTGTCCATTCCAATGTCTACATAATTTTTTGGATTTTAATATTAACATAATTGTGATTGCAAGTCGGGAAGGGATTAAGCAAGAGTGAAAAAGCTCAAAAGTTAGCTCTACAACATTGGCTTGAAGCTATAAGTTTTATCTTCTTTTGATTGTAGTACTGCACTAACAATCTATTTGTTAAATGCTTATATATTGATACACGACATCGCTATGGACACAATTTAACATGTACTGTGATGTCTGGTTTGCAAGTGAAGGTGTTCAACCTTTCTTCTACTGGTGAGTAACTCGATTAGTGTCTGTGCTTGGTGACATACTTCGCCGAACAGATTAGCATGGATCTTTTTATGTGGATATTTTCTTAATGACCTATGACTAAATATTTACTTTTGAAAAATGAAGGTTGGATGTTGGTGATGGCAAAGACGTATATTTGAAGGTCCGAGAAGCAAGCTAAAACGTCAATGCATCAAATATCTGGGACTAGTAAGTTATGGATCATATAATAATTTGCTTATAGAGTATATTTGAATGTGTCGTGGTTTAAATGTTGCTAATAATTTTAATTTCTGAAACAGGATGAAAGGGAGGCATATGAAGTGATTGTAGAAAACGGAAAGCTTTTGTACAGATGAAGTGGAATATTTTTGGAGACAGTTTAGGGTTCAAAGTGGATATTTGTTCTTAGCACGTTGAGGAATTTGTACGTGGGAAAGAAGAAGAAAGGCGAATTTCAGCTTTCTAGTTTTCTTTCCGGTGGAGCTACTATGGATGCTGGAAGATTAGTTGCTCATGGTGGTGTTCTTGAGGTACTTAATTTTACCATTGTTTATAATTATTCGCATCCAGAAGTCATGTTATTGGTCTGATCTAAAGCTTATTTGTTGCTTTGCATATGCAGGCGATATGACCTTATAGCGGGCACTACCACCTAACAGAAGAAAAATTTAAGGAATTCATAGGCTTCTTCGAAGAAAACAATGTGGATCTCACCAATGTAAAGAGGTGTACAATAGATCATGACTCATTCTCATTTGATAAGAGCACTGAGGAAATAATAGCAGATAATGCAGTACCAACAACTACACAACCATAAGATGTGGAGACTCTAACCAAGATTTAAGACCCTTGTAGGACTTATTACTATGTCAATCAATTGATTATCTTTGACCCAATTATGTGGAATCGGTAATAAGTATTCTATTAATTAAAAAGTGTAAAGCTCATTTTCCAATTCAATTGGAACTACAGGAGGCGATTAAATGTATGCACCACTCAAGAATAACAACATTGATGACAGATGACATTGATATTGCACTTAAATTGAGAAATAAATGTTGAGGTAATATTTTAGAAATATGTACCTAATCTTAAAAAACTTTCTTGATTTTCTTTGGATGGTTTTTATCCGACTTCTAGTGATATATAACTCAGCCAATATATGGATTTGCCTCTGGTGATCCTTTATGATTCAGTCGATATATGGATTTGTCCCGGAGAAAACTAAGTTTAAGATTGATGGAAATGAAGGGGTAGCCAGCTTATGTTGTTTACTTGTACACTTCTGTCTTATTTACTGAAAGATAGGATTACTATTACAGGTTTAGTTCCGCTGTTTGTTAAAGGCTTCCAGAGCTTTAGTTCCTCTGTTTCGCTCATGATTAGCTATGTATATGTTCATTTTATTTATATTTTGGTATTTTTGTACTTGAAAAAGGTTAGTATTTTAAGTTGTTTATAGTTAAAAGTCACAACTTAATATTTTAGCTCTCTAAAAAATAAAATCAACTTCAACTTTTTGATAAAGATATTGTTATTAACTGATATAAATTGTTTACTTCACTTGATGAAGTGGTGAATAGGCTTATGGCTTCTCAATGTAATTATACTTTAAGCACGATTGAATTAAAGCAGTCCACCAGTCATGACAAACAGTTTTGGAATCTGTACAGTTTTTGAACCTGATAAGCTTAGTTATCTATTTTGTGAATTGTTTGATTAAGCCGCTTTAACACATCAGTGAATTGTGGTTCTGAATTGTTTATCACTTAAAATGTTGAATGCTAATCTACTTTTTATCACTTCTCAGGAGGTGATTCATTTCCGGTTATTTTAGTATTGTCCTACTCCATGTACTCTGATATGTGTATGTTAAATTGATTTTTCAAGTTTATATAGTCTCTACTTCCTCCGGTATGTGTTGTTGTGTAATTTGAATTTCCTCACATTCTTATTTGACATATCATTTAAATGGATGAAGTCAAGAAATTTTACCCTCTTTCTGGACTTGAAGCTAACGTTACTTTAGTCCCTTCTCTGGTAGTTTGCTATAACAGATAACTATAACAAGGTTTTAATATGTCACGAAAAACTGAAAATGGTAGATAATGGAAAACTTGAATTTTTGGTATCGTCCAGTAAATTAGGGATCTTACCACTTTGGTGGTCGCTTATAGTATTAGCATTAACTAGTATTTTAATATTTTTTCTTTTGAAGTTAGGTTTTATGTACTTTGGAAGTTAGAATTGGGTGTATGTACCTCATTTAGTTTAGTTTAGTAAAGTAAATTTTTAAAATTTTTTAGGTGCTTGTTGGGTTGACTGTTGAAAGCCTTGTTTGGCCGAAATCATGTAAAAATAGAACAATGATGTCCAGTATTTTATTTATAAAGTGTTGCATTTGACTACATATAATGAAAAATGATGTTGCAAATGACAATAATGGTGTTACAATTGACTACAATTGGTGTTGCATATTAAAAAAACCAATGTTGCATTACATATTGTGGGGCCCACTATTGACGTGGCAAATGTGGGGCCCACTACCGACGTGGCAAAAAATGGGGCCCCTACTGATGTGGCAAGTGGGACCCCTGCTGATGTGGTAAGGTAGGGACCATTGTTGATCTGGAAAAGTGATGTGTCACTTGCCACGTAGGACTCTAGGGTGATGTGGCTTATTTCTTATGCAACATCAGGTGTTGTTGATATTGTATGCCATTAGTGTTACAAAAGAGGCATAATGCAATACTTTCTAGTATTGCAGAAAGTGTTGCATTAGGCGTCTACGGCCACGTCCATATTGGCAACCCTCGTATGGTGTTGTCTATTACCTTATGCAACACCATTTAGGCCTTATGCAACTGTATCGTTAGGGTTTCCTATGTGCACTTATGGCGTAGTGTCAGTGATAGTAAAATTCTTCGTCAAGGAATGAAATCTTTACATCAATATCCTTCTTACCCATGTTTGATTGTATAGCTTCAAGATCTTTAAACCCTCTGTAAGTCGAGGGCTTGCTCTGATACCAATTGATATGTACCAATAATCAATACTAGAGTAATTTGTAGAAAGGGGGTTGAATACAAATTACAATTTTCAACTTTTAAACTTGAAAAATTACTAAACTAAACTAAGAACACAAGACATACAAATTTTAGGTGGTTTGTTTGAGACTTGCTACCTGAATTATATCTTGAATAAATAATTTATGCAAATTATAAGAATTTCACAGTTGCGATTTACAGTTTTTTCTAAGATATAATGCTCTTGACTAAGCTCTATTGAAAATTCTATATTCTTATTTCTTAGAGAATATACTACTCCTACTCGGTTTATAACACATAACACAGACTTCGAGGTCCAGCAAGAGTACTTCTTGATTCTCTTTTCCGTCATGCTTGACAAATGAGGCCTAGATTGTATCTTGATATATTGCTTTGAATATCCCTCCAATTTATCATGCATGGAAATAAAATGTTTCTTCTTCTTTATTATCCAATATCACATGCAAGTTTTGTCTTTGATCCCATTTTCAAACTGAGATCTTCTCTCAACCTATGTGGTCTGTCAGATATGATATATGTGCTCTGTCAAGTCATTGTTAATTAGGACTTGCTACATTAGCCATTGACAGTTGTAAGTCATATGTCATAGACCTATTTGTATATTCGAGGATTCAACTCAACTCAAATAAGAATGTAATAAGTAAATAGTGGATCGACCGTCAAAGAGATCTCGCAAAGTAATATCTGTCAAAGGATTCAGAGACAATGTTCATCTACAGACTTGAGGAGTTAATTCACTGGAAGAAGTTCAAGAAGTTGATCATGCCTCAGTGATAATAAATCAAGATCGTGGATTTAATCAAGTGACAGAGATCTCGTCAGGGTATCATTAAATTACAAGGATTTAATCTGAAGAAAATCAAAGTGTCAGAGTCAAGACATGAAGAAACGTCACGGAAGTTAGTCACTCATGAACCAGACAGTACATCGAGTGTCAACGTTGAAGTGGTGGAATTGATTCATATTTTTCAGTGATTTTCAGAAGATTTGCAGAAGAATGGTTGCTGCTCAAGACTAGAATTAATTCTCTATTAATTAATTAATTCATCTAATTTAATTAAGAAAATAAATTATATCTGCAAAGAATAATTTATTTATTAATTGAATTAATTGATTAATTAATTCTGAATTAATTCTAGGAATTTTAGGAATTTTCAGAAGTTTAATTGGATTAAATTTAAGCTTTAAATCAGCAAGACAATTGAAAATGAACTAGCATGACAATCAGGATTGTCATACCGATTGTCATGCTAGGCCATTTTAGATTGTCTCACCGAAAGTTACTCTAGGAGGGTGATTGTCTTGCTAGTTCATTCTGATTGTCTTGCTAGTTCATTCAGATTGTCTTGCTAGTTCATTCAATTGTCCTACCGAAAGTCATACAAGCTTAAAGGATTGTCATTCCAATTCAATTAACTCAGCTGTTGATAAATAGAAGCAGAAGACTTTTCTTTAAAAAAATCTCAATCATTATTTCAAGAACAAGAGACAGCAGCCGCAGCAAAACATTTTATCTTCATCTGCTTATTTCAAAGATCATAATTTCTAGATTGTAATGTTAAATCTAATCCACTAGAAATCTTTATCTTGTTCTTGTATATCAATCTAGCGGATTAAAATCCCTAGAACTTAATCTCAAATTGCGTTTAGCATTTGAATCTTTTTATTACAAAAATAGAAAAAGTTCATGTCGAATTTATTCTAGATTTGTGATAATTAATTTGAGATTAATACCTTGTAATCGATACAGTTGTTGTAACACATTTCAAGTTTAATAATATTTTTATTTAACTTGAATTTTGTTTCACATTTTTTATTCCGCATTTTATTCGATTATTTGGTACTGTTTGTATTCAACCCCCCTTCTACAAACACATTGGGACCCAACAATTGGTATCAGAGCCTTCTGATTAACGAACAAATCAAGATCCTAGACTTTTGTGATTTTTCAACTCCTTGAATTTTTATTTATTCAAAAATTCATAATGACTTCACATAAAGTTGGAACCGTTAAAATTCCACAATTTGATAAAGAGAATTATATCATGTGGAAGAAGAAGATGCTATTATTTTTACAAGTTGCAAATCCCAAATATTCAAACTTGTTAAAGAAGGGTATAAAAACTCCGATGGTTATTGAACCGGAGGTAATAATAGATGGTGTGGTGACTACTGAAGCTAGAACCTATCCAAAAGAGCCTGAAGATTTTACTCCTGCTGAGAAGGAAGAAGCCTCCTTGGATGCCAGCCTTCAATTAATATTAATTGATTCCCTTGATCCCTTGATGAACAGACATGTGATGAACTGTAAAAATTCCAAACACATGTGGGAAACTATTGAGGTAATTAATGAAGGCACAGAGGAAGTTAGGGAGAACAAGTTGGAAATCCTAACCTCTGAATATGAACATTTCAAATCAAATCCAGGAGAAGGAATTACTGAAGTGTTTGAGAGGTACAATGCGTTGATCAACAACCTGAACATCAATGGAAAGTATTATTCAATCAGGGAGGTCAACAAAAAGTTCCTTTTAACACTGCCAGCTCATCTTGAACATAGAATCACTGCCATTAGAGAAGCTAGAGATCTGAGTGAGATTTCTTTGGACAGGCTCTATGGAGTGTTAAAAACTTATGAGTTGGAGCAGATTCAACAGAAGGAAGTCTACGGGAAGGATAGAATGGTCAGCACATCTACTGCACTTGTAGCTGAAGGTCAACAACAACAACAATCTCAACAGTTAGAAAGAATGGTACAGTTTTCCAAGGGTGAGGAAAATGAGTTAGTAGCAGAATATGATCCTCCTACTACAAATCAATCAAGTGATGATTTTTATTCCTTGGAAGAGCTGGAGCAATTGGAAGATGAATCAATGGCCCAAATTGTCAAGAGATTCTCCCATGTCAGATTCAGGAGGAATCCCAAGCTTAAGTACAAGTCCAACTACAACAAATTCCAGAAAGGTGGATCTTCATCCTCTAACACCAGCAGTGGTGGGTACAAAACAGGGATGGTTGATCGAAGCACCATTAGATGCTATAACTGCAATGAGTTGGGACACTTTGCCACAGAATGTAGGAAGCCAAAGCAAGTAAGAAAGAACTCTGAAAGGG
The DNA here is from genome assembly GCF_009905375.1 of Apium graveolens. Taxonomy (NCBI): domain Eukaryota; kingdom Viridiplantae; phylum Streptophyta; class Magnoliopsida; order Apiales; family Apiaceae; genus Apium; species Apium graveolens. The sequence goes on from NC_133654.1 coordinate 245,103,543, forward strand.
CTTATCTGGCAAAGGGAAGAAGCTGGGATGATACTGACAGTGAAGATGAAGATGAAGGAAATCTTGCTCTTATGGCTATTGATGGAAAAGCTTCATCGTCAAGAATAGAGGTAAAACTTTCTGATGCTGAAATGGTTTATCATCTAAGAGGTAACTTAGATTGTGCACGTCATGATAATGAACTGTTAAGTTTACAGATCACAGACCTTGAGAAAGAGGTCAATGAATTAAGACTTGTGCACATTAATCAAGACAAATTAAAAGAACAGGTATCTTTTCTAGAGAATAGAGTTGACTGTTATAGAAAACTCGAAACTATTCTCAAAGACAAGATCACCGGTCTTGAGACTAAGGTTAGAGCCTACTTCAATTCTTGTACGAAGGCTAAAGAGTTCTACAGTAAGCATGCTATTAATCAAACATCTGGAATAGGTTATGATTACAATGCTGCTATTGGAGAATTAGGCATAAACTCCCTTCCTCATGTCTGTGCTAAAGGGAGGGAAGTACCACATGTGCTTAAGGGTGTTGATGAACCCCTCTATAAAGCATCAATTGCTGAACCATTTGATGCGACCTCTTCTGTTATTCAAGAAGAAATACGTTCTGAGGATCATGCTAATGAGAAGATTGTTTCCAAGTCAAGTGAGTCGAAAGTTCCAGTCAAAGTTGTGAAAGCAACTGAGACTAACTCAGACACACATGAGTTGGATAACAATAATGCCATGTCTACCATGCATAAATTGCCTGCTGTTAATCACTCTCATAAAGCATGTGGTGTTGCTAATTGTATGTCTTGTGCTTTTAATATGATGTATGCTTATTTTAATGGTAAGCATGTGTCTAATGATAAGACTACTCCTCGTCAGCATGTGAATAACAAGAAGCATGATAGGTCTAAGACTGCTAGTCCTTCTAAGGCTAGAAAGGAGACATTTGTGCCTAAGCTTAAACAGAAATTTGTTAACGCTGTTTACAAGGTCAAATGTTCAGTCATTGAGAAAGTTGAGGCAATTAAAATTAAAAATGTTGTTTTGCCTGACAAAGGACAGTTCTACAAGTATGCCGGGCCCAACCAAGTTTGGGTTCCGAAGAAGGTCTAATCCATTTGTAGTGCAGGGCATTAAACAGGTGTAACCGGTAGTGTGGATTCTTGACAGTGGATCATCAAGACATATGACCGGAGATAGAGCCCTGCTATCAAATGTGGATTGAGAAAGCTGGCCCCATGGTTACCTTTGGAGATAACAGCAAAGGTTTATCTGAGGGATATGGCTGTTTGCAAGCTGGGAATGTTATCATTGTAATTTTGTATATTGTGCTAGGTTATTATCAGGAAGCAGTATCTAACATATAGCACCAGTGATGAGACTTGAGAATATTACGACATATCAGACACCTGCTGCACATTACACTTGGAATTGTACTCTAGTAAGATGTGTACAAGTGTACTCCTGATTGGTGAGTCAAAAGAGGAAGTCAGTGCACCACAGTTCATGGAATTTGCAGTTGCAGATCTATTGGACTATGCAATCTCTTCTTCACAATCTCAATTCAGGTTGGTATGAACTAGTATACTGCTCAAGCAATCGTCAACGACATGGTATGGCACTCTAACAGAAGTTATAATTTTATATGAACTAGTAGAGTCGTCATATTTATAACTATTTTATCACTAAGCACAATCATATTGTTTTATATGTGCAGTGGTATATTAATTATGCAACATAACAATTAGTATATAAAGTACTTGACAAGTATCGGTCAATGATATCTTGTTAACATTATGTTGCAGATATTTGTAAGCTTTTGACATGAATGAGAATTACTTAGATTTTACCCTAAGTGATCAATGTTTTATCAAAAACTCATTCATATTGAAAAACAAAAATCAAACTTCTTTCTACATTAGTGATTTCTTATTTCATGTAAAATCTTTTGAAATCACTATTGTAAATCATTTTCTCTCTATTACCATATGTTCTGTGTTACAGGTTCAGTCTCCAATGACTTTCTTTCATTGACAGTCATGAGGTTGAAAACCCACAACGTTTATCCCAGACTGTAAAGACAAACACAAAAACAGAACCAACCAACACTCTCTTACCACTAAATGTAGTATGAATGAGCGTGAGGGAGATAGTGCCTAGTGCACCACATAAGGAAGGTTCTGTAGTCAACCCAGTAGCTCTGTCTCCTACATAGATGAGTAGTATTTAAACCGAGACAACTGCTAGCCCCCATACATCTTCTCAAAAAGATGTAATGACTGAAAAGGCACAAAAACAGTTACTAGATTCATTCTCTCAACAGGGTGCGTCTATTGAATTTTGCCTGTCGGCCAAGGTATCCGATGTAGTGTCACCACTTCAAACATAATCAATTATTGATGCACAAGGAGAGGTTACACACACAAAGGATGAGTTGACGGAAACAAGAGTTTCGACCATTTTAAGGTCAGATTCGATTGTTCAAGGTTCGTTAGTGGACCAATTGCCTTTACAGGTGTTAGGAGAGGATACTGATCCAAAAGCCATATGTCAGTGGTCAGTGTCTACCTCCCCAGGCTTAAATCCCCTGGATGCATCTGCGGATAGTGGATCTGACATAGGTGCAGATCGGCAACTTGTTGACAATGATTCAGATATTACCTGATAAGTCACAAGGAAATGTCTTCACAGACATTAGAAGGGAACTTTGATCTTTATGCTAAATTCTTTGGATCATTGTTTACCTTCCCAGAATTCAAATCTGGAACCCTAAAAGGGAAACTAGCAACTTGTAGATTATGACTCAGATTTATCTGACGAGTTTAACAAGGATGGGGATTTGTGAACTCCCATTGCACCACCTGTGACCTCCTTAAGGATGGCTAAGGTGATTTTCCTTGCAGGTACAGCTGGATTATGGAGCTATGAGAGAAGAGTGATACACTTGTGAGAATGAGTGTAAACACGAGTGGAGAGAAGAGTGAAACACATGTGAGGTACACTAAACAGGATCACACACTCACAGTGAGGAAGAAAAAGAAACTACTTGTTATTTCTTTTCCAACCAAGTGAAATATGAGAACTCCTTCAGACGACGGCATACATTCCTTCTTTAAGGGGGAGATAAAAGCTTAAGCAATAGTTTGGAGGATTCCTCAACTAAGGGGGAGAAATAGCAGGGAGTAAGAAAAAGATCCTACATGTACACTACACCACACCATTGTTGTTTGTAACTACGGATCCTATTGTACGGGAGAGGTGGTAAACACAAGGTGATTTCCTAGTAAGGGAAGAAGCTGTTAGGGGAGTACCATTGGTTTTTATCTGCGGATCCTATTGTACGGGAGAGGTGGTAAAACGAAGGTGATCTTCTTTAATCAGTTGATTCTCATAGGGGGAGAAGCAAGAGATATGGGCTTCTCAACAGGAAATGTGGTTGTACAAATGAAGATGGAACTACTTGAAGATATGTTCAGTCTAGAGGAACATCTACTTGGAATCTGGAAAATGTTAAATCTCATCCAGAACTTTTCTACTATTTACTTTGCATTTCTGTTTATATCTTTTTCTTATTTGTTAGTTGAGTTATCCTCTAGGTATTTGTGTGTTATTGTCTAACAAACAAATAGGGGGAGATTGTAAGTCATATGTCATAGACCTATTTGTATATTCGAGGATTCAACTCAACTCAAATAAGAATGTAATAAGTAAATAGTGGATCGACCGTCAAAGAGATCTCGCAAAGTAATATCTGTCAAAGGATTCAGAGACAATGTTCATCTACAGACTTGAGGAGTTAATTCACTGGAAGAAGTTCAAGAAGTTGATCATGCCTCAGTGATAATAAATCAAGATCGTGGATTTAATCAAGTGACAGAGATCTCGTCAGGGTATCATTAAATTACAAGGATTTAATCTGAAGAAAATCAAAGTGTCAGAGTCAAGACATGAAGAAACGTCACGGAAGTTAGTCACTCATGAACCAGACAGTACATCGAGTGTCAACGTTGAAGTGGTGGAATTGATTCATATTTTTCAGTGATTTTCAGAAGATTTGCAGAAGAATGGTTGCTGCTCAAGACTAGAATTAATTCTCTATTAATTAATTAATTCATCTAATTTAATTAAGAAAATAAATTATATCTGCAAAGAATAATTTATTTATTAATTGAATTAATTGATTAATTAATTCTGAATTAATTCTAGGAATTTTAGGAATTTTCAGAAGTTTAATTGGATTAAATTTAAGCTTTAAATCAGCAAGACAATTGAAAATGAACTAGCATGACAATCAGGATTGTCATACCGATTGTCATGCTAGGCCATTTTAGATTGTCTCACCGAAAGTTACTCTAGGAGGGTGATTGTCTTGCTAGTTCATTCTGATTGTCTTGCTAGTTCATTCAGATTGTCTTGCTAGTTCATTCAATTGTCCTACCGAAAGTCATACAAGCTTAAAGGATTGTCATTCCAATTCAATTAACTCAGCTGTTGATAAATAGAAGCAGAAGACTTTTCTTTAAAAAAATCTCAATCATTATTTCAAGAACAAGAGACAGCAGCCGCAGCAAAACATTTTATCTTCATCTGCTTATTTCAAAGATCATAATTTCTAGATTGTAATGTTAAATCTAATCCACTAGAAATCTTTATCTTGTTCTTGTATATCAATCTAGCGGATTAAAATCCCTAGAACTTAATCTCAAATTGCGTTTAGCATTTGAATCTTTTTATTACAAAAATAGAAAAAGTTCATGTCGAATTTATTCTAGATTTGTGATAATTAATTTGAGATTAATACCTTGTAATCGATACAGTTGTTGTAACACATTTCAAGTTTAATAATATTTTTATTTAACTTGAATTTTGTTTCACATTTTTTATTCCGCATTTTATTCGATTATTTGGTACTGTTTGTATTCAACCCCCCTTCTACAAACACATTGGGACCCAACAACAGTGTAATCTTCTTAGCTGTTGATGGGCTAATTCATTAGCCATTGAAATTATGTTCACCTTAGCCATTGATGACTCACTTCATTGAATCAGAATTACATGACATCGAGTATTTACAATTAGCCATCCTACTCTACTTATCCATTGAGTCAGTGATGACTACGGAATGAACAATTACCACAATGACTATCATTTGAGATCTACATGAAAAATGCTGCAAATTCTTATCACATATAAGCTACTCTACCAACGGCTATCAGATAATGATAATTTAGTCGTTAATAGTTACACCTACTTAATGAAATATTATGCTATATGTTTTGTTCATCATCAAAAATACACATGATTCCTAACAAGGGTTGAAACTTAGAATTACGTAAGTAAGGAATTTGTCTATCAATAGTTTTACAATTTGTCGATCAATAGTTTTACAATTTAAGTTAACATACTATAAGTGTAACTCTTATACCTAATGAACTGTAAATGGCGCAAACATTTACAAGATATACAAGAAAGTCGGTTTATACTTTTTATGAACATTGTGCACAATCGCATGCAATAATTTATAACAAGTTAAATACAAAGAAAAGTAGAATAAATCTTACACATGCCAAATATTAAATATCAAATCTACTCAATGCGCAATTGAAAAATACCTGAATCATGGATGATTTTATCGGTAACCAAATAACTATGTAGATAAATATAACATAGGTATCACAAATCAAGAACATCACACACACTGCAACATCTCCGAATTTTAAATTTTATAACTGAATAAGACCCGTGCTTCGCACGGCTTTTCATGCTAGTTACTATTCTTTAGGATTAAACTATATCATGAGAAAATGTTCGAACTTAGTTCACATTCTCTTGTCCTAAAATAATCATAGTCTCAAGTACCCCAAAATTTCCTAAAATCCTACACACATATTCGTTTGGAAATTTATTAGTACGCAGCCTACGATTTTGTCCACATCCTCTAATCTAATTGTTCACTGATGATCCAAATTTTATAAAAACAAAAATTGTCCACTACAAAGTGAACAAAATAAGATACCAAGGAGCCAATAAAAGATGATATAAAAAAGCAGTGTTAATAAAAGCTGGGGAGTCTTGTAGGTTGTAGCCTGTAGGAACCAAATTAATTGGACTAGTAAATAAATAGGTCAAGATATAACAAAATATTACGAGGACGTAGTTAATATTTTAATTGGGAATGTGTAAGATATTATATTTTTATTTTATAAAGGAAAAAGCAATTGCGGTCCATTATGCAATCTAGCTCGGGGCCCTTAATAGTTAAAGTGGAAGGACACTAGTCTTAAGTGTATTAACTTCGATTACTTTTTCTCTATATTTTTTGAATTTTCAACATAATATGAAGAAATGGTATCATGTCAAAAAAATGAAGAAAAAGTATTGTTGAAATAATCAAGATTAAATAGATAAGTGCACATAATGCATATCAAATTTCCACGATGTCAACATGTTTGCATTAATTATTCATTTAAAAAAAACTTACAATTTTGTTTAACATAAATATTTACATGTACAAAAGTTATCATTTTCACAGTATTGATCTATCAATTCTCCATGAGAAAATTTGTCGAAACACAGATCCCAACAGTTATCCGGATTTTTTAGACAATTGGGAAAATGATTAACACTGTAACATATGGTACCACTGTCATTAGGCATAGGTGTATCTGTCAAATCAAGAAACAAAAAAATATAAATAGTACGATAAATCTAAAATTCAGAAAGATCATATACCGTAAATTCTAAACTTGGATACTTTTATATATATTATATAATTCAATAAAGATTGTATGAGAAAAGTTATTCAAAAATAAAAAAACAATATATTTACGTTGTTGAACAATTTAAAATTTTAATACATGTCTTGCATCCTTACTCTGATGAAAAGGGTTTTAAATACAAATGTATCTGACTACACATTATATTATGAATTTTATTTATAAAATTACAAGAAAAAATAATGAATATTAGAAAACAAGTGTAGATGAGTTACATACCCCGATCGTCAATGACCTGGATGGAAAGTCTCACACTTACTAGGAGCGTGACGAGTACATAATAACTTAAAGTTGTTTTCATCTTGTTTTACTTCTGAACAGGAGATACAGTTGATGATGTCTCTTTGGTTATGCTCTTTGATCTTATATAGTGCTACTGTTATGTAGAGTTAAGCACATAGATTTGACTTTTTTACGGATAAATAGATTTGACTTTAATGTCATTAAATGAAAGATTTTATTACCTCTTGAATGCTTTAATGCGATGAGACGTTCTTTAATATGTATTCCTATCTTATTACTCATATATTACTTATGATGACTTCTGATATTATGTTCTTAGCAGATAGCAACATTGTAAACTTGTGTACACGAATTAAGATATTTTGTACAATTATAATCTGTATATATTATTTATATATTTTTTAATGTAGATTATAAGATGACAAGTTTAAATAAATCTCAATTTCGATACACACTAAATGAAAACTACTAACCAACTGCATGCAAGTCAATGTAGAAAATAAGATATATATATATATATATATATATATATATATATATATATCAAGAGAGTAACTCAAATGAGAACCCCAATTATAGTGAGATATAAAATTTAATCATGACGATATATATTTTTAAGTACTTTTAATCTAGACCATTCATTTCAATCATATCATTTCCACTCCTATAGTAGACAAATTTATTTCTCCTCCCTCCTCCCAGAGAAACAACCATCACCACCAACCCTGCCCACTTCCGCCGCCGCCCCACCATGTCTCCTCCGCCATGCTTTTCCTCCATTTCTATCGGCTTCTCTCTCCCTCTCCTCCTCTATCTTTCTCTCTAAATAATCAAAGTCTCGTTTTATATAATTTTGATGTCCTAATCAGAATTTCAAGTAACCAAACTCATCCTCTTACAATCTTCTATCTCTCAACACCAAAAAATCTTCGTTTCGAGCAATTTCGAAATAAAGGTAGATCGTGGTTTATAAATTTGAAAATTATTGATATTTTTAATGGCATGAGAGCACGAATCTGTTATACTGGAGTCAAATGATGGGGGAAAGCCCTAAATATTGGGCGTCACTGGAATCAACCGCCGCCAACAATAAGCTCTAGCGAGTCGAGGATAATTATTTTTTGTTTAAATTTAGTTTTCTTATTTTCGAATGATTTTTCATGGCGTGATAGTGGGTTGCGATGTTCATAGTTTATTTGTGGTGATTTATATTTAAATCAGGTGATTTCTATTATGATGTTAGTGGTCGGAGTTGATGAATGAAGCTCGTGGCTACATCTGCTAGGCGGAAACAGTGGATAGTTGTGGTGATTTTCTGTTGCCGGCGGTGATTTTTAATTTTTTGGTGGTGAATTTTCTCTTTTCGGTGGTGATTTTTATTTTGACGGTGGTGATTTTATTTCTGCCGTTGGTGATTTTTTATTGGTCGTCAGAGGTGATGGTGGCCGAAATTGATGCTCGTCGGAGGTGACGGTGGCTGATGGGTGGTTGAATTAGATAAAAGATGATAAAAACTAAATATTAAAATATTATATATTATATCAACAGTAAGAGATGAGTATGATATATTGAAATGAGTGAATAGGATTAGATCTCGTATATCATAATAATTGGGTGGTCATTGGAGTAAGACCTTATGTATAATATCCTATTTTCTTACATACTTTTTTCATGTGAATAATACTAGTTACGTATAAGACTTCAACTTAAACAAAGTTACCAACATTCAGTGATAAAAAAAACTCATCATTGCGAGGTGAGATCAAACCGCTTTAATACCAAGAGAAAATATGCACAAGAGAAAATATACAGATTTGAAGAGAACTTGTATATGTTATGAAATATATGTATGACTCTCTAGAAACTTCTTGACTTTTGGATGTTCCAACTTTTGGCCTTTCATATATTTTAACTTTTGGCTTTTCATTGATGTAACTTATTAATTCATTGGACTATATAAATCATTATATGCACATGAGTTTAATATATGAATAAAAAGATGATCTCTTCTCTCTAACTTTCTCTATTCTCTCTATATCTTATATATATAGCTTATGCTATTATATTATGTTATCAGCACGAAGATCTAAGAAAAATAGAATTGCAAGGTGGTCTAAAGTCGCAAGCATAGAAGCAGAGTATGCTAATATAAAAGTAGGAGCAATTCATTTACTATCTAATTGTTTAGAAATATCAAAAGCAGGGGATATAAACTTAGTTGGTGTTGAAAAGAAAAAGGAAGGGTCTTAAACTTTGAAGCATTGTTGAACGCAATCCAGTTAAAATCTAAGAGCACTTTTTCTTATTCATCGTGTAATTACACTCTTAAAATTGTTTTTATTTGTATATGAATTATGATATTGTTAGGTAATGAATTACACACAGAGGGGCGGTGAATGTGTTTTTGTGTTTTTCTGCATCTTTTGATTTGTTTATGGTGGTGAACAAAGTAAATTAAACCTTGTAGTGAAATATGTTAATACTGAAATTAAATATATAAAAAATAGTGAACACAAATCTTTCAAAACTCACTTAATTTTATATTAAAATAAATAATGTCTTGATATAAAATTTCTAGGCTCTTTGTTAATAAACAGCTTAGCATCTTCCTTGAGAGAATATAAGATTTTTAATCAAATTGTTACTCTTAAAATAAAGCATCCAGTGTTTACTTTATAGAACAGTAAACACTGGTTATTCCATAGTATGCAATAGCATGTACTAAACCCTATTTTTGGATAACCAAATCTTTCTATTTCTGTCTTAGTGTATCTTTGCTAATCTTACACGCCTGTGACTTTACTTTGCCAATTAATCTTGGCCTTTGATCTTGTACTCTTCAAGCTGCTTTTTGTAGACTTGTCAATCCAACTGATTGAATTTTTGTTGATTGATAATCTTGGATATTTAACTGGTCTGCACTTTGTACTTTGAGTTTTCCCTCGAGATCTTCAGTTTGGTATAAAGAGAACTTGACATCTCGTTAAGTATAATGGCTCATCGAGATCTCTCATCACTATATAGTTGTTTTGACTTATCGAAGTCTCTAAGTTCACTATAAGAGAATTTGGCTTGTCGAGATCTCTCATCTTCATATCTTCACTTTGGTTTATCGATAACTCTGAGTTCTCTAGTGACATATTGGCTTATCGATAGCTCTGAGTTCTCTAGTGATAAATTGGCTTATCGATAACTTTGAGTTCTCTAGTGATAAATTGGCTTATCGATAAATCTGAGTTCTCTAGTGAAGAAGTGACTTGTCGATATCTCCATTCTTTATGTCTTCAATTTTGCTTGTCGATATCTCTCAGTTCTCTAGTAGTTTTTCTTGACTTCTCAATAAGTCATTCTGGATTCTCGAATGACTTCTCTATAACACAAAATCTGTGACTCGTAGACTTCTTGACTTAGAATGTTTTTCACAAAATAGATTTATTCAACTCCAAGCTTCTTCATACTTTCTTTGAGGCATGATCTTTATGATCTTCTTCCAGAGCTTATTCTTAGGCTTGAGACTGTTTACAAAAAAATACTCCGGTCTAGTCTATTTACATTTTTACAGACTTAAGTGTTACAATACACAATGCAAACATAGATTACCATACAACTTACTTAGGGTTGTCAATTTGACTTAGTCTTGTTATATTACAGGCATGTCTTGCACAACAATCTCCCCCAATTTGTGAGAAGATTGCTTATCACAAATTCATGCCTATTAACAAGACTAACCCCAAGCTATAATGAACAATTTAGACTTTACATGCAAATTGACAGAAATATAACATTTGACATTTAAATGGTCATTGAAGTTTTAACAAGAACATTCATGACATGAAATCTTCATAGCCTGGCTCCTTTCTGATGAGATCTTTAACAGTCGCTAACACTTCCATTTTTTCGAAAATTTTAGTTCCTCTTAAAGCTTCTACAAGTTTGAGCCACTCATCTAATGAATAATCATTTAAATAACCAGCCCTAAACCTGGGTAATCTGCCAACCTTGATGTTAAAAAAATGTCCATCTCTGGAGAGTCTACTCAACCCTTTTACCTTGTGCTCATTTGATCTTTTCTCCATTTTTTCCAGTTCTTCATCATATTTCCTGTCTCTTTCTTCCTTCTCATCTTTTGCCTTTGCATTTTTCTCATCTCTTTCTTTTACCCATACACAATACACAGCTTTCTAGAATCTTGTAATAGTATCCTTATCCTTCATTAGACTGATAACTCTTTTAAACTCTGTGGTTGAAAGTGTGTCCATTAGATTGCTGCCCGGTAGAGTGAAAGAATCATCATCATAATAAATTTTGACTTCTGTATATGATACAACCCAGACTCTAACTATTTCTTTAGCCAGCTATTGAAAATACTCTTCATCTGTGTAGCACCAATTTAGTGGGAGAAAGTCAGTTTGATTATAGCAGTTCCATAATGATCTCTCAGTAACTGGCAGTTGCTTTGCTTTTCTTCCAACAAATTTAAAGTGTGTCTTGATTGGAGGTTTATATGAAGGTAGGTTTATGATTTTCTTCAAGCTGGTTTTAGTAGTAGTGATTGGGATTTTGAGAAATGAATTTGCAGTTGGCTTGTACAGAAATTTTGGCTTTAAAGTGATAGATGGTTGAGTGTTTGAGCTAAGAGATTTGGTAGGTTGAGATTGTGTCATTTGGATTTATAGGGATTGTTGATGAGGTTCTGAGCCATCTTTCTTTTTCATGCTTCTCCTTTCTTCTCCTCTTTTCTTGTCATCATTCTTCTTTTCATCCTGCTTCTTATCCTTGCTACTAGTTGCTCTTGATGATTGACTTGGATTTGAGCCAGAAGATTTTTGTTCATCATGCTTCTGCTCATCATCATCCTTGTCATTTCGTAGATTAAACTGAGTGGGTGGAAACATGGTTTCAACATTTACCAGATAACTTTCAAGAATCCTAATCATTTCCTCATCTTCAATTTTCTTGGTCTTTTTATACTTCAAATCAGATTGAAGATTCATGTTCATCCTCATATTCCCTCTCACACAGTTCTTGGGAACATTGAAGATTTTGTTTTTCTTGGTTTGTGAGCAGATGTAGGACACCCCTTGCTTGGATATAGATAGGCTTCAGGAAAAGCTGTTATCTGTGCATCTCTAAGCTCATGAAGAAGCTGAGTATCCTATGTGATTACTACATGGACTTTGTCAATCACAACATCTAGCTCAGATGCCCTTAGAGTTCCGAGATTTGAGAGAGAGACTTGAAGGAATCTATCCAAACCACCATCATTGATATTAACAACAATCCTCTTCTGTAGATAGTCCTCAATATTCACAACTACTTCCCTGATAGAGTTGTTAGTCTTGGCTAATGCCCTTTTGTATGTGATGAAGTTATTTTTAAGAGACATCCTCAGGACTGCAAGAAGTTCACCGAATTCTTGATCTTGATTTGGTCCTTCTGTAGCCTTGATAAGTCTTTCTTTTCCTACATCTTGAATTTGTTAAGTTTGTGAAAAGCTTTGGCCAACCTGAATAGGCTCTTTGGACTTAGATTTAGCATTTCTGGATTGTTGAATCCTAGCCTCAATCTCCCCCTTAGTCTTGGTGACAGGCATGAGTAGAGGAGTTGGTAATTCTGGCCTTATTTCTTCGGGTAGTAAGGGCAGTGGTATGTTGAGCTTCCCTATGATGGCTCCCAAAGCAACAGAATTCTGCATTTGGAGATGCTTGTGAGAGTCCACCATGGTTTTGATATATGTTTGTTGACTCTACACCAAGGATGTAAGAACTTGAACTTGGGCACTTAGTGAGTCATTAGAAGATTTGAGAGAAGAGACTTGATGTTACAATTCTTCAACTTGCAGTGTGGATGAGGATTGAGATGAGGAGGAGGTAGAAATACCAAAATTTTCCTTAATAGCCTTCTTGATTTCATCCATGACCCAGGCTGAAGGAGTGTATCTTCTAGCGTGCATTTGATCCAGCTTCAGTTTTGTATTATTAGAATGAATGATAAGATTTTGAACTTGTTCATTCAGGGCCATAAAAGAGGTCTTGAGATTTTTCATATGTGTTTCCATTCCACTGAGATCATACCTTGACATCTGGTCAGCAAAGGTTATGAATTTGTTTTTTATGTCAGTTTGAGAAGGAATGATTTGATCCATCTTTTTTCTCACCATCTTCATTATTTTATCTTGATATCCATTCAATGTGATTTGAAGTGCTTTTCCATAGTTGTGGAAAGCCTTGATTTGAGCCTTGTATACATCATTGATGGCATCATACACTTTCTGAGGAGTGAGAGATCTAGCATTGCTTCCAAAAATAGTTATATACTCTTCCCTGAACTTAGCTAGCACAATATCCATTTCAACAGAAAATTCTTTATCTAGTCAAGCATCACAGTTTGCATCTTGACCAGCTTCATCAACAATTTTTGCTTAATTTTCTTCAACATCTGTCTGGTAGGTGAGCATGATAGCTTGGTAATCCAGATTTGACATATTGGATGTGAGCAACTATTTTGAGATTTGTGCAAGGCCTCTAATATGGTCAACTACAAGATCTTCAATGGTTAAAGGTTGGTCTTCAGTTTCTTGGAGCCATTGGGAGATTAGGTGTGGTTGTTGAGGTTGAGGGTTGAGGGTCAGAACCACCTGTGACAGAAGTCACAGTTTGACTCATAGATTTCTCTGTGTTGGTGACAAGTTGTTGTTCCTCATATGTGGTGGGAACCTCCAATTGAATTGGAGGGGATTTGACTGGGTTTTTGTCATGTACACCAGTCTCAAACCCTTGTGTGTCTTGCACCACGCTGTCACTTAAATGTGCTATACTTGCCTCCTCTATGACAGGATCATTGGCAATTGTAATCCTAGCATCAATTGCTAATACAATTTCTGCTAGGGTTTTGAGGGGAGTTGTTCCTAGAAGAAGAACCTCCAATTGAATTGGAGACGAATTAGATAGCTCCCCTCAGGAGTACTACCCTCAAACCTTACATTCTGTGAAGACTGATTTACACATGAAGGTGAAGAGTTTTTAGCACATAAACGTAGAGAAAACGTAAATTTAAATCTTAAAAAAAAACAAAACCCTCTGCAGGATCCATGCGAAAAATAATATTTAATTCGTAGTTCAGTATGTTTACCTTAAGAAGCTTTACGTTAATGGAAAGATGGAGGTCTTTAATGGCGATCCAAAAACGATGAATAATTAATTTATAATCAATTAAATCTCATTTAATCAATTATTAAATTTGCCAATTAATTATTTATTTCATAAATAAATAATTATCAGCCATTATTAATTAATTCCTCCACCATTAAATCATTCTCTTTTATGGTGTGACCCTGTAGGTTCAATATTAAGCCGGAAGTAGAAATAAATAATAATAAAACTATTTTATCATTATTTATATAGATTCTCTAATTCATTAAATATTATTAATTAATTAATCATACTTATTCTACATCGTGAGGGATACTTCTCAGCATATCGCGACTATCCGGATAATACGAATTCACTGCTTAGAATACCAAGAACCTATTCAGTGAGTAGTTACCGTACAATCAATTCCTTCTACCCTGCAATGTCACGATTAAATACAAGGCATGGAACTTGTGTCAAGCCTATCTTATTTAATCACTTGCTTTCCCATTCACTATGCTTAGTTCTATTTAATGTAAATTAGAAACTCCTTTCTAATTTCATTCACTCTGGCCAGAGATTCCTGAACTAGCATAAGTGGATCAGCATTGAACATTCTCTTCCTTTACTGGAAGGGGTAGATCCTTTATTGATCATACACTATCTTTGTGTACAAATTCCTATACCCAGTAGAGCCCTTATAATTGTCCGTTGAGACTAAGAACTAAACCAAAGCATAGTTCAGTGTACATAAGATGACTATGATGACCTCAAGTCTAAGGATACTTGTACAACTATCACTATGTGAACAACTGCTGACACGTGAGTGAACTCCATCAGTTGTTCAGCTGTGTGAGTCATGTTCAGTGAACTTATTCTATAATAAGCACCTACATACTAGCTATAGTGTCACCACACAAATGTCTATGAGAACAGACATCCTTCATAATGAAGCAAGCATAGTATGTACCGATCTTTGCGGATTATTAATTACGAGTTAGTAATCCTACGACCAGGAACTATTTAAGTTTAGAGTTATCATCTTTTAGGTCTCATTATTATGATCTCACACAATCCATAAAAAGCTTTACTATAAACTGTGGTATATCTTATTTAAACATTTAAATAGATAGAGCCCGTAATAAAAACAAAACAAGTATTTTATTAATATCAATGAAATCAAAACATATTACATAAAAGTTATTCCTAAATCCTCATACATGATTGGACTTAGGACATATCTCTTTCAATCTCCCACTTGTACTAAAGCTGATCACTCTGGTATCTAATACCGATCTTGTCTTTATGACGATCAAAGTGACTCTGAGAAAGTGGCTTTGTGAGTGGGTCTGCTACGTTGTTATGTGTGTCAACTCTCTCGACGTTGACATCTCCTCTTTCAACAATCTCAATTGCACCACCATTCAGAGTAAACACGTACCCTGACATGGATTTGCTATCACTTTCTGATTGAAAACTAGAGTCAATATAACCCTCTATTTTCAACTCAGATTCACCACCTAAAACAAGAAAAATGTCCCGAGTCCTTCGCAAGTACTTAAGGATGTTTTTCACTACTTTCCAGTGGTCTTCACCTGGATTGGATTGATATCTGCTCGTCACACTAATTGAATAAGCAACATCAGGCCTTGTACACAACATCGCGTACATGATAGATCCTATTGCTGAAGTATAAGGAATCTTACTCATATGCTCTCTTTCCTCAGGTATCTTAGGTGACATTTTTTCGGAAAGGGACACTCCATGGCTCATCGGTATGAGACCTCTTTTGGAGTTTTCCATGCTAAACCTTTTAAGCACTTTCTAGATGTATGTACCGTGGGTAAGACCTATCATTCTTCTAGATCTATCTCTATAGATCTTCATACCGAGAATGTAGGATGCTTCTCCCAAGTCCTTCATGGTGAAGTTCTTTGATATCCATACTTTGACTGATTGTAGCATCGGTATATCATTTCCTATAAGAAGTATGTCATCCACATACAATACAAGAAATGTTACCGCGCTCCCACTAACCTTCTTGTAGACACATGGTTCATCTATATTTTTGATAAAACCAAACTCTTTGATTGTCTCATCAAAACGGATGTTCCATCTATGAGAAGCTTGCCTTAAACCATATATGGTTCGCAGTAGCTTACACACTAGGTGTTTATTTCCCTTGGAAAGAAAACCCTCCGGCTGTGTCATATACACTTCCTCCTCAAGTTCCCCATTGAGGAAGGCTGTTTTCACGTCCATTTGCCAGATCTCATAGTCGTAGTAAGCAGCAATCGCAAGCAAAATCCGAATTGATTTTAACAGGGCTACAGGCGAAAAAGTTTCATCAAAGTCAATCCTTTGCCTTTGTTTGAATCCTTTTGCCATGAGCCTGGCCTTATAGGTCTCCACCTGGTCATCTGCTCCAATCTTTCTTTTGTATACCCACTTGCACCCAATAGGCTTAACACCTTCAGGCGCCTCAACCAGAGTCCATACTTGGTTGGTATACATAGATTCCATTTCGGATTTCATGGCACTATGCCATTTCTATGAATCAACACTACTCATAGCCTCATTATAGGTCACAGGGTCGTCATCATCAATGATTGACAACTCATTGTCATTCTCAATGATAAGGCCATAATACCTCTGAGGTTGGAGAGATACTCTCCCTGTCCTACGAATGGGCGGTTCCACAGAAGGTTGTTCAGTCTGAACAGGTATTTCCACTTGATCCGTAGTAGTTTGTGCTTCTTGAACTTCATCAAGTTCAATTTTGCTCCCACCGTTTCCTTCAAGGATAAACTCCTTTTCCAAGAAGGTAGCATGTCTGGAGACAAACACCCGATGATCGGTGTAAAAGTAATACCCCAAAGTCTCTTTAGGATATCCCACAAAATTACATTTTACGGATCGAGATTCCAGCTTATCTGGGTCAACTTTCTTGACATAAGCTGGACATCCCCAAATCTTAACGTGTTTAAGACTCGGTTTCCTTTCTTTCCATATCTCATATGGTGTTTGAGGAACAGATTTGGAAGGCACCTTATTCAGTAAATATGCTGAGGTTTCCAATGCATAACCTCATAGGAATACTGGAAGATTCGCATGTTAGGTCACACACACTGTAGAGGGGGGTGAATACAGTGTATAATACAATCAAATCGATATTTAATATATTAAGTAACAGAAAACAAACTTTATTGAAACAATAAACTCTGTTACGGTATGGAACTGTTACCTCTCAGTGATGAACAAATATCACGAGAGCTGCTAGGGTTACAATGAATAATCTTCTCGAATATGATAACACTTATAGTGTAAACCCTATGTCTGTGTTTATATACTACACAGTTACAAGATAATCGCTAATTGATATGGAATATAATTCTGCTTCCTAAAACATATCAATCAGATATCTTTTCATCCAAGTATTCCATTCTTCACGGAACTCCTTCTTCATGCATATCTCTTTTTATGTTTATCTTGATCTTCTTTCCTTTAATCAACTACTGTCCTTATCTGATCGTCCTTCAGCACTTAAGTTCTGATATCTAACTTCTGATGATTATCTCCTGATAATATAAGTACTGATATCCTTAAGTCCTGACTTCCAGTATAAGTACTGATCAACAGTTAAGTACTGATTTGTCCTGTTAAGTAAGATCTGAAATCTAAACATAAATTATATTAGCCATGACATTATCAAATATATCTAACAATCTCCCCCAACTTGTAAATTAGCATAATATACAAGTTTAATAGATATTTGATGATGTCAAAAATATTAAGTACAAATGCATGAGAATTAGACTAGATAACTACAACTTACAGTCCTTAAAGCTTTACCAATATTCAACTTCTGATAACAACTTCAGTCTGTACAAATATCAAAATTTAAGCAGTTGTAGATCTTCGACTTGGCTTCATCATCTGATCTCTCTGATGTCAGGAGTTGTTCTGAGATAGTTCTTCAACAAACATTTCTCAGCATATCTGAGTTCATCAATCATTCTCCTTTTGGCATCTTTAAGCTCTGCAGTATCTTCACCAATTTGAAAGATTGCAGCTCTGAGATCATTGATCTTTGCTTTTCTTATATCCTGATCCAGTCTGATCAAATAAGCTTTATCAGACTCAAGATTGAATTCAACAGCCCTGTACCCCAGAAAGGTAGTTATAATCTTAGCAGTGTTGGGCTTCATTTCAACTATATCACCATTGTGATCTCTGTACTTTGGAACATATATGCTGTCAGACTTAACAGAATAAAGCCTTTTCTGTCTCTGAATCTGTTCTTTTAAATAGTTTGCAGCAGTTCCTGTTATTCTGTCATCCACTTGAAGTAAGAAAAGTACATGCTCCAATTCTTCAAAATACTTCAATAGAATGGCATTTTGTCTTATATGATAAACCCTACCATCTGTCATGAAATACAACATGATGTATTCTTTCAAGTAGGTATGGTAAACCATCTGTACAGATTCCAGTTGATTCAATCTCTCAGGAGTTGCTCCAATACCTGGTTCACTCAAGGAAGTTGGATCATTGGTAGTGTTATGTATTCTTCTTTCATCAGTACTTCCCAATCCAGTTTTATCTCTAGCTTCCTTTCCAGTAACTACTCTTACTTCAAAACCACTTGCAGTAGTCTTCAAAGATTGAGTCTGTTTTACTTTAGTGAATCCAGTGTCTTTGGTCTATCTTCTGATATCAAGTTAACTTGAGCTATGTCAGAGGTTACTTGCTCTGAACAACTTGAGCCATGTCAGAGGTTGTTTTAAGAACTTTTCTTGAAGTCAGAGCAAGATCATCCTTTTCATCAGTAATTTCTTCATCCTCAGGAGGCACATAAACCTTGATAGGTTCACCAACTTTTTCTTTACCCTTGGATCTTGGATCTATCTGCGGTTGTGATCTAGCCAATGTTGCTTCAGTAAGTGTCCTTTCTTTGATCACAATGCCTTTGAGTTTTGGAAGTGGCTTTTTACCAGAAGCTTCAGATTTAGATGTGACTTTCTATGATTTAAGCCTGGCTTCTTCTTTCATTAAACTCTCCAAGTCCATTCCTGGATTTTCCTGAAGAAATTACTGTCTTGACATTTCCTTATCAAGATCTAAAAGTTCATCAGAACTTATCCTTTTACCAGTAGCAAAACTTATTCTCTTCCCAGTATCAGAACTTGTCCTGTGACTAGCTTGTCTTGATGTGAATGCTCTACCTTGACTATGACCTCTACCCATTCTAGAGTTTCCTTGATCATCTTTTTCATTATCCTTTCCTGTCAGTGTCTTGTCAGTCTTGCATTTAGACTTAATTACTTTCTCCCCCTTTTTGGCATCAGCAGGTAGTAGAAGAGATATAAGCAATTCCACTGAGGATTGGATTTCAGTTAGTTGTGATTGCTGAGAAGCTTGATTTTTTAGAATTTCATCAATCTGAGCTTGTTGATGATCTTGAGTCTTCTCAATATAAGCAATACTGTCAATGGTAGGTTGGAAGAACTTTTTCTTATCAATTTTCCAAACTTGTTCCTGTTTGATAAAGTTCTCCTGAATCTTGTGTAGCTCTGCATGAGTAGTTGAATGAAGACCTTATAGATGTTTAGTACTCAATGCAGTGACTCTAAGCTGGGTTTTGAAATCATCAGAATTTAACATTTCATCAGCTTTAGTCAAGTGCTCAGCAAGATGCTTTTCAGTTGGAACACATGAAACCGAGTTCCATTCCTTAGTCCACTCCTGACCTGCAGGAGTTTCACTCCAAGGTACTGGTGCTTCTCTGGTAACAAACTTCTTAACCAGTTCAGACTTTAGAATAGTCTGTTGAGGAGCATGTCCTGAAGGACCTGCTGTATCAGCATCTGCAGTTGGAGCAACATCACCAGTATCTCCAGCATTTGCAGCATTTGAACTTAAAGAATCAGTATCTTCTGATAAGACAACAGTGTGAGTAGCAATAGAGGCTTCAGCATCCTCTAATTGCTGATCTTGTTCTAAGTTCTGATCAACAGCCAAATCCTGATGCTCACCTAAAGTCTGATCATCATCATCATGATTCAGAGAAGATGTTGTTGATAACTCTGGAGTTTGAACAGCATCAGGAACAGGTGTTGTAGAAGGATTAGTTGCTGGTGGAGCTTCTAAGAAAAGTATTTCAGGCACAACCAGGTTCTGAATATCAATTTCAGCACTTAGGCCTGGATCAACAGGAGAGACAGACTTTTGAACATGAGACACAAATGGTGTGTTGGCCTTTTCAGTAGCAGCTTCCTTAGATGGAGTTGATGGAGAAGAAGTGACTGGAGCAAATTCCTTGTCTTGTGAGATCAGAGATTCCTGATCCCCTTCCTTAGCTGCTTCCTCTTCATCATCTAAAACTGGCCTTTTTGCCCTCTATTTCTGGTATCTCTTAGTTGATTTGGATTCCTTGGGAGTTTCAGGAACTGTCATTCTTCTAAGCCTTTTGAGAAGCCTAGATCCCCCAATTCCAGAATCCTTCTGAGAATTCTTTTTCTCAGCTTCACCTACAACAGGTTCTGAAGAAGGTACCTGTTCCTCAGTATCAGATTCATCTCTCAAGGCAATCCTCCTTCTCTTTTGAGGTGTTTGAGGAACAGTCTTTGTCCTCTTTGGCTTGGAGGATGAAGGCTTCACAGTAGGTGCTGAGGCTGAGGGATGATCAGTCTGTGAAGTGGAGAGATAGGATTTGAGATATTTCCTGAGGGTAGGTTGAGTAGAATGAGTGGTAGGTGCTGAGGATGATGGTTTTTGGGTGTTTGTTGTTGGTTGGACATCAGAGTAAACAGATCTATAAGTATCAGGACCAGCATTTACTAAGATCTATTTTACAGACTGAGGAATCTGTAATGGTCTAACCACTGATTTCTTAGTGTCAGCATTTACCAGGTCATTAAAGTATCGTTTTGCAACTTTAAAAGGTGGGGTTGTGGAACTGAATAATTGATGTTCATCAGTACAAAAAGTATATATAAGTTGACAGAATCTAGCAAAATAGACAACATTCCTATCCTCTATCATTCTATCCCCAATAAAACCAATTATACCAGTTGCAAAATCAAAATGACTTTGATTGATAATAGCATACCCGATATGCTGACTCAGAATTGGAATAACATCAAAATTCGAACATTTGTTCCCAAAAGCTTTGGTGACGCAGTCGAAGAAGAAGCTCCATTCTCTTCTGATATGAGCCCGTTTCAACTGCCCAAGTTTTGCCAAACTCCGTTCATACCCCAAATTTGCCATTAACTCCTGAAGAGCTGATTCTTCTGAAATTGAAAAAGTACAACCTTCTGGGAGATGTAGAGCTTTGCGTATTGTACCAGGAGTGACTGCATAAGAAGAATCACCCACTTCGAAAACAATACTGGGAGTGCCATGTTTACCACCATCATCACAGTGCCCAGTCCGCCAAAACGTCAGAACTAGTTGACTCGAAAAGACTGAAGGCTGGGTTAATGCATACCCAATCTCACTGTGTGCAAGAAGATCTTGCACAAAATGCAATTCAGATGGAACTACAGCATGATCAAGAATTGCAGCATAGTTGTTTGGAACAAACTTAGCTCCATCAATAATTAAATCCTTAGGTGCCATGTGAAAAATTGAGATTCAAAAGTGCCTGTTAGGTGTTTGATAAAATGTCTGTATGAAAAACCAACGTGAGAGAAAGAGAGAGTAAAAGCAAGTAGAGAGAAAAAGTATGAAGGAAATAAAAGAAAAAAAATCATTTCTCTGTCGTACTTATACTCTGAAAAAAATGTTACCGTTGGACACCTGTCAGACATGCAGTAATAACGGATAGTTACTGGGCACGAGAAAACAGTAATCATTACTTGCCCACTTGCCTGTTTTTAAGGAAAAAACCGTTCCATTTACCCAGATATTCCATTAATCAAGGTGAAACAGTTTTAATTCAAAATTGAACCCGTTCCCACTGATTTAATTAATTTTCACTGCATCATTAATATTCTGAAAAAAAATCAAGTGAAAATGACCAAGATAAATCATATAAGTAAGTACTGATAAAGGAAAGTCAGAACTTAAATTAAAACAGAATTTATATGGTCATCAGAATATCAATCAGGATTTATCAATGCATTACAAAATAACTTAGAGACAAAATCTTGAAATAAAGACAGATTTCATTAATATATCAAGAGAATACATTCATGAAATGGAAATTACATCAGTACTTATACAAGATTTCCCTAAGCTACTAAACCTAACATCAACAGCCTTAGTCCTAGCTCAAGAAGCAGGGCAAGGCTGATGATGAAGAAAAACAGGAAGAAGACAAGATTAAATCATTTCTTCTTCTTCCTACTCTCGACAAACAGAATGGCGAGTCGGATGATACGTTCTTGCTGGCGGAGAGCTTCCAGCCTTTCCTCCTCCAATCGCTCTAGATGGCGATGGTAGTCCATATAGAAGAACAGGAGGTGGGTCAGTACCTCCTGTGGGACAGAGTCCATATCTCCTCAGGAATGGCCGTGATGTGCCATTCCTGCTGCCAGTCGGCACAACTTAGCTCCATATTGAAGTTTTGGTAGTTCAAAAACATGTTGTATCTGACCATTGTGTTTTTGAAAGAAAAAAATATGAAGGTAAGTTTGTGAGAAAGAGTTTGATGGAAAGGTTGATGTGAAGTGGCTGCTTATATAGGCAAGAGAATGCCAGGAGACGTAAAAATATTTAATGCTGAAAGGTAGAATTAATTCTACCTCGTTTCCCCAGACTTGAAAAAGAATAACATTCATTGGAAGGAGAAAACATGGTTGAATGCGCACAAGACACAAGTAAAAGTTGACTGTTCAAGTACGAGTACCATTAATCCTAACCATAGTGACTATTAATCTTCCACTTCACATGTTCTAGTTGGTACCGAGACTGTTAGCAAATTTCATCCACATATAAGTCAAGTAAAGAATTTAAAATGTAATATCAGAACTTAGACCTATTTCAGAACTTAACAGTCATCAGAACATAATTTCTTAACTAGAAAGAAAAATGCGTATCTGAGTAAATCCTCATACAAGTTCTGAGTTATACTCTTCAGAACTTAATCTTCAGAATATGTAATCAGAACTTGTCCTCAGAATTAGTGCAAGGTGACACAATAACTGTTTATCTAAAACAACATAGACCACCACAGTAATTTTCATCATTCAGATGGAGTGATTAGTGTGTGCATTAAGCTAAATTTCAGACAAGGAGTAAAGTTTGATTCACTTCAGTATATCTTAGAAATAAGACATAACTAAAATTTTGCTAAAAAGCTGTCATTATCCTGAAACCTACTGATGAATGAGTTCATGCTTGAGTCCACCTCAACTGTTTTGTGCTAATTTTATGCATCTTTTTAAATTCTATTTTACAGTGGCTTCTCAGTGTAAGTGAGTCACGACTGCTTATCAGAATTTATGCTATTATCAGAGTATTTCTCCAGTAATCATAGAGTGTGAAAAGTCACCAAGAAAATATTTTGCTTTTCTAATGCATATTTACTTAATACCAGCAATGCACTTGGGTCTTCCCTTCCACATTTTTACTCTAGATCTCAAAGGAGTACCTGATTTTTATTCTTTGATCCTTTTTATTTTTCTTTTTATAAGTGAGGTTTATCAACACTTAGTACATTCAGCAGTTTTACTAGTATCAGAACTTAACAGATGAGTAGCATTATTCTAATTTGTGACTTAGTAATAAGATAAACAAAGTAAACTCAACTAAGCTCAATTATCAGAATTTGCTTGTGTCATAAAATTTCCACAGAAATAATTACTTCTTAAATGGGATCATTTGTTTATTGAAGACTACTAGGTCAGTATCTAGCACAGTTATCCTCATAGGATTGAATTGTTACTTAGACAGACAAATCACTTATCAGAGTTTAGAAACATATATCAGACAACAGTCAGTACTTAAAAACATTTAGCAAATAATCACAGAAAGAGATTAAATTCAGTAAGTACTGATCATAAAGTCTGATAATACAGAACAAGACTAAGCAGATTTAGAGAAAGAACCTGAAATCATTCCAAGTTCATTTACCAATCTTGTAAAAGTGGCTTCACACAGTGGTTTTGTGAAGATATCTGCTAGTTGTTGATATATTGGAACAAAGTGCAATTCCACTGTACCTTCATCCACATGTTCCCTTATGAAGTGGTACCTGATGCTAATGTGCTTTGTCATAGAGTGTTGTACTGGATTACCTGTCATAGCAATAGCACTTCGATTATCACAGTAAATAGGGATTTTGAAATATGTTAACCCATAATCCAGTAACTGATTCTTCATCCAAAGAATCTGTGCACAACAGCTTCCTGCAGCAATATGCTCTGTTTCTACAGTTGATGTGGAAATTGACTTTTGTTTCTTGCTGAACCAAGAAACCAATCTGCCTCCAAGAAATTGGCAGCTTCCACTTGTGCTTTTCCTGTCAATTTTGCAACCTACAAAATCTGCATCTGAGTAACCTATTAGTTTAAAATCTAATTCTCTAGGATACCACAATCCCAGATCAGCTGTTCCTTTAAGATACTTAAAGATTCTTTTCACAGCTGTTAAGTGAGGTTCTCTTGGATCTGCTTGAAATCTTGCACAAAGACAGGTAGCATACATGATATCAGGTCTACTAGCAGTTAGATAGAGTAGAGAGCCAATCATACCTCTGTAGTCAGTAATATCTACTGATTTACCAGTATCCTTATCCAGTTTTATTGCAGTGGCCATGGGAGTGGATGCACTAGAACAATCTTGCATTCCAAATTTCTTCAGCAAGTTTCTAGTGTACTTGGTTTGACAAATAAAATGCCTTCTTCATTCTGCTTGACTTGAAGGCCCAGAAAATAGCTAAGTTCCCCCATCATACTCATCTGATATCTTGACTGCATTAGTTTGGCAAACTTCTTGCAAAGTCTGTCATTTGTAGACCCAAAAATGATATCATCAACACAAATCTGGACCAGAAGTAAGTCCTTTCCATGGTTGAGGTAGAACAGTGTTTTGTCTATTGTTCCTCTGTTGAATCCATTTTCCAGAAGAAACTGAGCTAAAGTCTCATACCATGCTCTAGGAGCTTGCTTAAGTCCATAAAGTGCTTTATCAAGCCTGTAGACATAATCTGGATGTTTGGAATCTACAAAGCCTGGAGGTTGTTCAACATATACCTCCTCCTCCAATTCTCCATTGAGAAAAACACTTTTCACATCCATTTGAAAGACAGTAAACTTTTTGTGAGCAGCATAAGCCAAAAATATCCTTATGGCTTCTAACCTAGCAACTGGTGCAAATGTTTCATCATAATCAATTCCCTCCTGTTGAGAATATCCTTTTACAACCAGCCTTGCCTTATTCCTTGTAATTATGCCATCACTGTCAGTTTTGTTTCTGAATACCCACTTTGTACCAACAACAGATCTATTCTTTGGTCTTGGCACTAGGGTCCAGACTTTGTTTCTTTCAAATTCATTTAACTCTTCCTGCATTGCTTGCACCCAATCAGCATCTTGAAGAGCTTCTTCCACTTTCTTTGGCTCAGTCTGAGAGAGAAAAGAATTGTAGAGACATTCATTTGAAGTACCTGTTCTAGTTCTGACACCTGCATCAGGATTTCCAATTATCAAATCAGGTGTATGTGATTTTGTCCACTTCCTTGCAGATGGAAGGTTTTCTCTAGAACTGGATGCTCCCCCATGATCCATGCTGTCTTCATTTTCATTTTCTGATGCTCCCCCTGAAACTATGCTCTCTGAATTGGATTCTTCAGTATATAGATTTTTAGCACTATCAGAACTTGGCTTATCAGAACTTGACGAATCAGAACTTGAAGAGCCAGATGTATGTTCTGATGTTTCTTGAGATGTGGTAGGATCTTGAGTATGCTCCCCCTGCATAGGTGCATCTTCCTTTGCCGTAGTCACCACAGTTTCAATAACATCAAAGTTTAATCCATCATAATTTACAGTATCAGGACTTAGACTGTCAGGATTTTCAGTATCAGAATTTGAGTCTTCATTTTCAAATCTCAGCTGATCATGGTCAATGAAATCTTCAAGACCAGTAATCTTCTTTTCATCAAAAGAGACATTGATAGATTCCATGACCACTTTTATTCTCAAATTATAGACTCTGAAGGCTTTTGTGGAAAGTGGATATCCAACAAAGATTCCTTCATCAACTTTTAAATCAAACTTGGATAGCTGTTCAGGATGAGTCTTGAGAACAAAACACTTGCATCCAAATACATGAAAGTATTTCAGATTTGGCTTCTTTTTCTTCACCATCTCATATGGTGTTTTTCCATGCTTGTTAATGAGTGTTGCATTTTGAGTAAAACAAGCAGTCTGCACAGCTTCAGCCCAGAAATAGTTTGGAAGCTTTGCTTCTTCAAGCATTGTACGTGCAGCTTCAATGAGAGTTCTATTCTTCCTTTCAACAACTCCATTTTGCTGTGGAGTTCCAGGAGCAGAAAATTCTTGCTTTATTCCATGGTTTTTGCAGAACTCTTCCATTATCAAATTCTTGAACTCATTGCCATTATCACTCCTTAAAATTTTCACAGAATCTTTGACCAATTTATCCAAATGTTTGACATGATCAATCAAGATAGATGCAGTTTCACTTTTTGTGTGCAAGAAATACACCCATGTGTATCTGGTGAACTCATCCACTATGACCAATGCATATTTCTTCTTTGCAATAGACATGACATTCACTGGACCAAATAGATCAACATGTAGTAGATGATAAGGATCAAGAATTGATGATTCAGTCTTGCTCTTAAAAGAAGATTTTCTTTGTTTGGCTTTCTGACAGGAATCACAAAGGCCATCAGGAGCAAATACTGACTTTGGCAGTCCTCTCACAAGATTTTTCTTGACCAGTTCATTTATTTTGTTGAAATTTAAATGAGAGAGTTTCTTGTGCCAATTCCAGCTTTCTTCAATTGATGCTCTACTCATCAGACAAATTGCAGAACCAGTACTTGTTGAAAGCTTAGCTTCATAAATGTTACCACGCCTGTATCCTTTCAGAACAACTTTGCCTTTAGATTTATTCACAATTTCACAGTGTTCTTCAAAGAAATCAACATGATAACCTCTGTCACAGATTTGACTTATACTCAGTAGATTGTGTTTAAGTCCTGAGACCAGAGCTACTTCTTCAATTATGACATTTCCAAGATTGATATTGCCATATCCCAATGTTTTTCCAATGTTGTCATCTCCATAAGAAACACTTGGGCCAGCTTTCTCCACAAAGTCTGATAGCAGGGCCTTATTTCCTGTCATATGTCCTGAACATCCACTGTCTAGAACTAGAATATTTTTCCTGTTGCCCTGCAATCACAAAGACCACTAATTATTAGTTTTAAGGACCCAGACTTGCTTGGATCCTTTGGCCTTATTAAGTTTGTTAACATTTGCAGCGGATTTAGCATCAGAGTTTATGTTAATATTTTTCTTATCAGAACTTACACTATCAGACTTTGAATCAGAATTTACACTAGAAGGAACAATGGAAACTTTCTTCAAAGAAGGTTTTATTTGATAATAATCATAGTACAAACTATGATATTCCTTACAAGTATAAATGGAATGCCATAAACTACCACAATGAAAACAAGGATTTTGTGGTTTGTATCTAACAGACTGACTCTTAACTCCTGATTTTGAAGGTAAGGAGTTAATATTCTTATTCTTCCTGCAAAAAGAAGCCAGATGGTTAGAACTTCCACAGTTATGACATGTTTTCCTAGGAGCATCAGGAACAGGTTTATAATCATTGCTTTTATTCACACTTTCCTTTCCATTCCTATTTTTCCTAGGTGATTTTACCTTGTTTGCATTCTTAACATCTTTCAGCTTATGCTTAAGCTGCTTCTTTGTCATTAAGCCTATGTTCACTTCAGCTGTCTTTTCCTGTTTTAGTTTGTCAGAAGTTGATTCCTCTTTAACTTCTGATTTCTCATTTTCAGACTTTACAGTTACAAACTTAATAGGTTTTAACTTTGGCTTTTGCTTAACAACAGGCTTAATTTCTTCAGTTCCTTTATCATTCTTATCTTCTCCATAACCTAAGCCTTCTTTCTAGTTTCCACTACTTAGCAAATTTTGAGTTGTTTTGCCAGAGTTAGTCCAAGTCCTGAAAATCTCTCTTTCCTTTTCTAACTCAGTTTTTAGAGATTCATTCATTTTTAGCACTTCATCCCTAACATAAAAAGCATCATCTCTATCCTTCTGAGTTTGATGGAACATGACTAACTCTTTTTCTAAGAAATCATTTCTTTTCTTTAAAGCAAGATTTTCAGAAGTTAATCTTTCACATGTTAAAGTTTGATCTCTATAACTCACAAACATGGTTTTAAGATATCTTCTCAACTCATTAATATCATCAGTATGAAAAGCATAAGTAGTCTGAGGTACCTTTGTTTCAGCAGCTTCAGAACTGCTATCAATACTTTCTTTATCAGCATTGGCTATCAATGCATAGTTCTCCTCACTTTCAGAGTCTAAGGTGTCTGTCCAGTTTTTCTGCTTTGTGACAAGAGCCTTGCCTTTGTCACCCTTTG
Organism: Apium graveolens; assembly: GCF_009905375.1. Taxonomy (NCBI): domain Eukaryota; kingdom Viridiplantae; phylum Streptophyta; class Magnoliopsida; order Apiales; family Apiaceae; genus Apium; species Apium graveolens. The sequence goes on from NC_133654.1 coordinate 245,132,287, forward strand.
CCTTTTTGCAATCAGGAGATATGTGGCCTTTCTCACCACAGTTATAGCATTTAACATTGGTATAATCTCCTCTGTCAGACTTTCCTCCTCTGCCTTCAGATCTTCTGAAATTCTTCTTATCAGAACTTATGCCTTTCCTGGAAAACTTCTTTCCCTTCCTGAACTTCCTGTATGCAATCTTTGTGATTCCTTTCACCATAAGAGCACACAGCTTCATCATCTCCTCATCAGCATCAGTCTCAGGCAAGCTTTCAGAATCTGAGTCATCATCACTTTCAGAACTTGATGACTCAGTTTCAGACTTTATGACAAGAGCTTTACCCTTGTCTTTCCTTGAGGAAGCTGCTTTGGGGGATTCTTCTTCAGCCTTAAGAGCAACTGTCCTTGACTTTCCTCCTTTCCTCTTGCTTCTTTGTTCCATCTCAAGCTCATGAGTCTTGAGCATTCCATAGATTTCATCAAGAGTTGTTTCATCAAGATTGTAGTTGTCTCTTATTGTCGTTGCCTTCAAATCCCAGCATTCAGGAAGAGCTAACAGGAATTTAAGGTTTGAATCTTCAAGATCATACTCTTTATCAACCAATGACAAATCATTCAAAAGTTTGACAAATCTATCATATAAATCATTCAATGACTCATTAGTCTTTGAGTCAAAATGTTCATACTCTTGAGTGAGTATTGTCTTCCTGTTCTTCTTAATTGTGTCAGTTCCCTGATACCTTGTTTCCAGAGCATCTCATATCTCCTTAGCAGTCTTGCAGTTGATTACCCTATTTGACATTACATTATCAATGGCACTATGCAGTAAGTGTCGTACCTTAGCATCCTTAGCAATTGATGCTATATCTTCAGCAGTATAATCACTCTTCTCCTTTGGTACGGTCTTTGCTGCTTCACCTGCAACTGCAACAGCGAGCTTGGTTGGTTTGTGAGGCCCTTCCTTGATTCTATCAAGGTCATCTGGATCTGTTGCTTCCAGGAACATGGTCATCCTTACCTTTCATATGGGATATTTAGATGGTCTCAGTATGGGAACTCTGATGGTCTCATACCGACTCTGAATATGTGTCTTTGGTGGTTCCTCAGTTTTGGTAGGCTTAGTTGGAGTTTCTGTGTCCGACATGATTGTGTTTGGATCTTTAACTGTATGTGTGTTAATAGATAAGCTCTGATACCACTTGTTAGGTCACACACACTATAGAGGGGGGTGAATACAGTGTATAATACAATCAAATCGATATTTAATATATTAAGTAACAGAAAACAAACTTTATTGAAACAATAAACTCTGTTACAGTATGGAACTGTTACCTCTCGGTGATGAACAAATATCACGAGAGCTGCTAGGGTTACAATGAATAATCTTCTCGAATATGATAACACTTATAGTCTAAACCCTATGTCTGTGTTTATATACTACACAGTTACAAGATAATCGCTAATTGATATGAAATATAATTCTGCTTCCTAAAACATATCAATCAGATATCTTTTCATCCAAGTATTCCATTCTTCACGGAACTCCTTCTTCATGCATATCTCTTTTTATGTTTATCTTGATCTTCTTTCCTTTAATCAACTACTGTCCTTATCTGATCGTCCTTCAGCACTTAAGTTCTGATATCTAACTTCTGATGATTATCTCCTGATAATATAAGTACTGATATCCTTAAGTCCTGACTTCCAGTATAAGTACTGATCAACAGTTAAGTACTGATTTGTCCTGTTAAGTAAGATCTGAAATATAAACATAAATTATATTAGCCATGACATTATCAAATATATCTAACATCGCATAACTCATCATGAACCGAACCATGTCTAACAAAGTTCGTTTTCTCCTTTCAGATACCCCATTTAACTGTGGAGTATATGGAGGACCATTTTCTTTGAGATAATCGAGAAACTCTCCATTCAAGTATTCACCACCTCGATCTGATCGAAGAGTTATAATACTGTGTTTGGTTTGTTTCTCCACTTCATGTTTATATTCTTTGAACTTTTGAAAGGCTTCAGACTTGTGTTTCATCAAATACACATATCCGAATCTAGATCTATCATCTATGAAAGTAATGAAGTACGAAAATCCACCCATGGCTTGCATAGACATTGGTCCACATACATCTGTGTGTACCAATCCTAGCAAATCTGCAGCCCTCTCTCCATGTCCACTAAATGGAGATTTGGCCATTTTACCCAATAGACAAGACTCGCATGTAGGATATGATTCAAAATCAAAAGGGTCAAGTAACCCTTACTTATGCAATGTCCGCAGTCTATTTTCACTAATATGACCTAGCCTACAGTGCCATAAATAGGTCAGATTTTCATCATCTCGTTTTCTTTTATTAGTTTGTTTACTCTGAAGTAAATCATGCTCTACATCACATACATACAGACCATTATTTATAATACCACATCCATAAAGAACATTATCTCTAAGGATAGAACATTCATTATTTTTAATAATAGATGAAAAACCATACAAATCCAATATAGGGATAGAAACAATATTCCTCATAATAGAGGGAATGTAATAACAATTATTCAGAATAATAGTCTTGCCCGTAGGCATATGTAAACTAAATGATCCTACAGATATGGCCGCAACCCTTGCTCCATTGCCCATACGTAGAATCACCTCATCTTTTTCAAGAGTCCTACTTCCCTTTAGTCCTTGCAACGAATTGCAAATATGAGAACCACAGGCGGTATCTAATACCCAAGTAGAAATTTGACCTAGTGACATCTTAACTTCGATCATGAACATGCCTGAATCAGAAGCGGTAGTCTCACTACCCTTCTTCTTCAATTCTGCAAGGTAAACCTTGTAGTTCCTCTTCCAGTGCCCCAACTCGTTACAGTGAAAACAAACAGCTAAATTAGGACCAGTCAACTTGTGAGCATCTAGTATGCTCCGGAGTGATAGTGTAGAAGACATGACGAATATAGTAAATCTGTAAATGATAAACACATAACAACACTTAGCAAATATTCAATTTCATTTCAAAACACTATATGAATCGGATCTTTATTCATAAGTGTCTCCCACTAGTTTATCTAATTTTTTCAACCCCCTAAGTGAAAATTAAGCATTCATAATGCTAGTGGGAATAGGGATCCTACATTCCATCACACAACCTCGGCTGTGGCACGAAACGTCATGTGATGTTCAATAGGCAGACAACTCTTGTCAGTTACATCTTATGTTATTCCCTAATATAAGTTTAGCCTCTTGAATAATTGAGTCACGACTGTGGCACGACAAACTCAATATTCTAATTCAGTCTAACCCAACATTTCGTATAATTGAATCAGTCTCCAACGGCCCACGGCTGTAGCACGTACCGACCTTTAGATTCTAATTCAATGTACACATCTCTATGTAATAGACAAGTATTTCTTATTTCGAAATCAAAGCCCTCGGCTGTAGCACGAAACGACAATGATTTAAAAATAAGAACCACTTTCTACCATGTTGGAAGGCTATGACCGACACAAGCCCGTTGTGTCATTGGCCAATTACTACTTGATATTATTTAATTTTAGAGGGATTATATTACGTTACAATCATAATCATATTATAAAGAGATTCTTCCTTTTAAATTAAATATTTCCAATCAATAATCGATAATCAGATGATTCCCAGATCGGGTGGAGCATTGTCAAGAGGCGTCACTTAATAACCCTTTCTTACAAATAGAAATCTGTTGTTGACAGAATCATCATTTCTCTCAATATTGAAAATTCATATTCAATTACGTGTTTCATAAACACAAGAATCTCATGATCGTATTCATAATATTTGTTGTTAAGGCAAGAAACGATTCCTATTCTAGATTTTCTAGAGCACGCCTTATATTGATTTAAGTTCACCTAAATCTATCATCGCATGGTAAACATAGGCATATATCTCATATATAAAATTAAATAAACAAGTAAATGTAAAGTGTAATAAAGTAAATGTGTTTGGTTATGGCCCCATCCTATGTGATCTTTATCAAGCTCATGATAAAGATCAAGGTCAATCTAATATGGTGATGTAAATAAATACAACTACTTATTACATAAGTTTTCTTCTTGGTTTAGACTTCTTGTATGCCTCGTCTTCTTCTTTGTATCACCTCCATTGGATAGCCTTCTTGAGTCTTCAATTACATTACATGATTGAAAGTAAAACTAATTTAATGAACTTACAAGAATAACTCGAGTTACATTCGAGATTTATGAATACAAAGATTGACGACATGCAAGTCGTATTTAAAACCAAAACCAAAACCATTACACTAAGGTCGAAAGGCCATAACCATCTACCATGCTCATACAACACATAAAAGCATGTTAAAACACATAATCTGATCTTAACATATCATATTATCCATGATCTAATCATAAAAAGAAAATATGACAAAAATCAGAATCAAAGCAGAAAAACAAGAATCACTGTTTAAGGGCAGTAAACGACGTCAAACACCTTAAAGACGAGTCGTTGATAGCTTTAGCTATCAGTTTTGTTCAGTCGCTCGTTTACCTATGGAATAGGGTATTCGTTTGCGTAAATCGGACACCAGACCCAGATTTCAGCAAATCTGCAGCAGCCAATTCAGAATCCGTATCTAATATGATTCTCATAATTAGAACAAACATAAATCATGTATATATCAGTATATATACAGATTACATAATCATCTTATGATTATACAACTCACATGAATATCATATATTCAAAACCATACATATATAAGCATATTATATCAACATCAAATCATGGCGAATCACGTACATGCTCATATATCAAAAACAGTTAAACACATAAAAGAATTAAAAACTTTTCGCAAATAGCTCTGATGCCATTGAAGGGTTTTTAGCACATAAACGCAGTGAAAACGTAAATTTAAATCTTAAAAAAAAAACTGAAACCCTCCGCAGGATCCATGCAAAAAATAATATTTAATTTGTAGTTCAGTATTTTTATCTTAAGAAGCTTTACGTTAATGGAAAGATGGAGGTCTTTAATGGCGATCCAAAAATGATGAACGGAGATCCTTAGCAGCTGCTCCTCAAGTGTGAAGCACTCCACCGGTATCCATCAAGAAAACGATGTAATGAAGGAGGAGGAGATGGAGAGAATTAGGGTTTTGTAAATCTTTTTGGTTGAGGCAAAAATAGGGTCTATAATAGTATATATAATAGTATATTTAATCACTTACTTTCCCATGCACTATGCTTAGTTTTATTTAATGTAAATTAGAAACTCCTTTCTAATTTCATTCACTCTGGCCAGAGATTCCTGAACTAGCATAAGTGGATCAGCATTGAACATTCTCTTCCTTTACTGGAAGGGGTAGATCCTTTATTGATCATACACTATCTTCGTGTACAAATTCCTATACCCAGTAGAGCCCTTATAATTGTCCCTTGAGACTAAGAACTAAACCAAAGCATAGTTCAGTGTATACAAGATGATTATGATGACCTCAAGTCTAATGATACTTGTACAACTATCACTATGTGAACAACTGCTGACACGTGAGTGAACTCCATCAGTTGTTCAGCTGTGTGAGTCATGTTCAGTGAACTTATTCTATAATAAGCACTTACATACTAGCTATAGTGTCACCACACAAATGTCTATGAGAACAGACATTCTTCATAATGAAGCAAACATAGTATGTACCGATCTTTGTGGATTATTAATTACCAGTTAGTAATCCTACAACCAGGAACTATTTAAGTTTAGAGTTATCATCTTTTAGGTCTCATTATTATGATCTCATCACAATCCATAAAAAGTTTTACTCTAAACTGTGGTATATCTTATTTAAATATTTAAATAGATAGAGCCCGCAATAAAAACAAAACAAGTCTTTTATTAATATCAATAAAATCAAAACAGATTACATAAAAGTTATTCCTAAATCCTCATTTATGATTGGACTTAGGACATATTTCTTTCAGAAGGTGCATTTCCAATATTTTTTATAATTTTATTCTTTTTTCCAACACTTTAGATAAGAAATGACAACACTTTTATGTTTTTAAAGAATACCTAATTTGTTCATATACGCTATCCAATACAATAACCAAATCAATATACAACCATGTCATTACAAAATTCAGATCCTAATAAATACAACCAAATCAATATAGCTTGGTTTTTTATTTCCACCAACAACATCGTAATAAATTAAAATCCCATCCAACTAACAAGAGTTCCTCTTTAATCAACCAACTAGATGTAGAACACCATTACACTTCCTTTAATACCACACCTTGTTCAGATCCTCATATTGGACTTGTAAAAATCTGCAAACAGATAAGGAAGCTATATTTGTTACACTGATGATTAAAATAGGTGTTGTAGAACATTTACACAACGGCCATAGAGTTAAAGTAGTCATGAAGGAGCTACGGGTTTTTAAATTAAATTAACCGCAGAAAAGGGCATTTTTATTATACAAAATACATGCACTAACTGAAAACTATAAACAATTATAAAGTAAATCTTTAAGAACATTTTACACTAATTTAAGCCCCAAGTCCGCGAATCCAAATTTCTAATATATTATTTCTGTATAATAAAATAGACTCGTGCATGGACATAAAGCTTCAATGTAGCCAATAAAAAACTTTTATGTGCAGTTTTGCATATATACGAGATCATATAATTAGGAATCTTATGGAAGGAAACATTTAAAATCAATTATATATAATTTTAATTTCTAATATAAGCATATTATTACTTCCGTTTATTATTGGTCAAGCATGCACCAAACTAAACAGGATGGTTTTTCTGACCCCTCAGGATGACATAGTTTATTGTGTAAATAAATATCTATTTTGGTATGGTTGAATTATATAATGTAGTTTGCATTGATTTAGAGTTTAAACCGTCGCATGATCACCCATGGACAAAAATATACATGCACAAATCTTCTTCCGCGTGTTAGTACAGTAAGTGGCCTCATTTTTGTGTAAAGCGCCAAACTCAGTAAAACAAAGAAAAAGCTATGTAGTGTGGAATAAACAGTAAAGCAAATTTTAGTAAAGTAACTATAAGTGGGAAATCTTAGTGATAGGGGATAAAAATAATCCTATCTATGCAGTAAATAAGCGCATTAATTATGCCTTGGTCCAAGGATGAAGCCCATTTATTAAGGCCCAACAATTAATATGTCATTAATTAGACTCAAAGGACCCGCAAACCAGGGATTTAATTAAATTCGTAGGCCTTGTATTAGCCCAAGTTATGATTGAGAAAGTAAGTTCAAATCTTAATAAAACTCTCAAAAGAGTAGTCCTCAAGCCACACAGTCCTATAAGGAAGTAAATCCCTACATTCTAGGACTCTAAAGTCTATTCTAAATCTAAAACTTACCCACCAAGTCTCCTAACCCTAATCTGATTCAAGGCATCCAATGCCTATATAAGGGGCATCACCCCACAAATCAGAACTATGTTTTTTGAATTGATCATTGGCATAAAGCAAGGTACGTAGGCATCTTGTGAAGGAAAATTGAGTCACGAAATACGAGAGTAGTCAAATAGAGCCTTGAGCTCACGAATCCTAGTCTTAAATACTGCATTAAATACACCCTAGTTTTTTACTCATAACATTTGGCGTCGTCTGTGGGAAGAAAAACAACTATGGTGAACACACAGAGCAGAAACAATAGTGGAATTGGCGATCCTGTACCATCACAAACAATCTCATTGGTGCTGGAGATACCCCCGCACTCAACCTATGCCTCCACTCAAGGAGGGATCCCCATAGGAGCATCTGAAGCCCATCCTGAAGGGACGAATCCCCCAATTCAAGATCCGCTCCAAGAGACGAATCCCCAAGCTCATCAAGGGACGAATTCCCAATTTCAACAGCTACATGCGACCATAAACCCCCATCCTGTTAATTATGAGTACTCGACGGTCATAACTCCTGGAACCACCAACCTACCTTATGGGATGCCTATATACCCCGAGGTTGGAGGAAGTGGACCTTCTAATCGAGGTGAAGGTCAAGGGTGGGTGCCCTTTATATATATGTAGTTTGGGACCTATTCCTGAGAATCGAGAGTTCTCCGGACCTTACTCTGCTAGGGACTCTGACTTGTCGGATGACAAAGTAGCTCCAAGAAGGATGCATGTTGGAAAGGAGCTGGTGCCCAGCGACTATCCTAGGAGCACTAAAGGGACAACTCCCCAAGATGTATAGGATATGATCAAGGCACATGAAGCTGAGATCCAAAGACTGAAACACTATTTGGAGTTACATTTGACATCGAAACCTCCGCCTGCAGCAAGATGAATGGATCCTCCTCCTATTATAGACCTGGAAGGTCCAACACCAAGAAGGAGGGCTCCATCCTAGAGGGATGATCCTAGTGATCTGATGTCTTTAGGAGACCCTGATAATCCGACTCCACCATTCTCTGAAGAGATAATGAATGCCCACATTTCAAGAAAGTTCAAGATGCCCACCATTAAACCATATGATGATACTAGTGACCTACCTAATCATGTTAGGACGTTCTCTACCGCCCTATTATTACAGCCCGTGAATGATGGTATCAAGTGTCGAACGTTCCCATAAACTTTATCAGGTATGGCTCAAAGGTGTTACAGCCGTCTGCCCTCAAATTCAATTAGATCTTTCAAAGATCTAAGCCAATCCTTCCTTATGTAGTTTATTAGTGGCAGGACACGAGAAGAGTTTAGCTTCTCTCATGGGTTTAGTCCAAGAAGTAAAGGAATCACTTAGAGATTACCTGAACCGATTCACAAAAGAGGCCTTGAAGGTCCCAAATCTTGACGATAAGGTAGCTATGATAGCCCTACAGCAAGGGACTAGATATAAGTTTTTCAAGATATCATTGGCCAAGTGCCATCCCGAGAGTATAATCTAGCTCCAGGTTAGGGCCGGGAAGTACATTAAGGTGGAGGAAAGTATGAAGAAGACGGTGGTGAACAATGAGCCCGCTGGTGGAAAGAAGCGAAAGACTGACCAAGAATACAATGCCAAGGACAAGTATCCTAGAGTAAATAAAGAATCTGAATATTCACCTATGGAGGGGGGACCTTGATAGAAATTTACTGAGTATTCTAGACTTATTGCTCCTAGAAGTCAGATTCTGATGAAAATCGAGAGAGACAGAGATGTTTATTGGCCAAAGCATGTGAAGGCGGATCCTGCAAAGTTGGATAAAAGTAAGTATTGTCGATTTCACAAGGATGCTTGCCATGATACCGATGAGTGTCGACAATTAAAAGATGAAATTGAGTTCCTTATTCGAAAAGGGAAGTTGAGTAAGCATACCGGGGATGGAGAAAGAAATAATAATGGAAGAAGGAACTTTGATGATCGTAGAAGAGATCAAGATGATCGAGGGTGAAACCCCCAACCCCGAGGACCAGTGATAAATATGATCTTTGGATGACCAAACACGACCGGAACTTTCTCAAGGAAGGCCTATGCGCGTGAGGTCATGCACATAGTTGGGGAAGCCTTAAAAAGGGCCAAGCTGGAGTAACAATATCGTTTGATGATTTTAATTTGGAAGGGGTCAAATTTCCTAATGACGATCCTTTAGACATAACACATATCATAGGAAACAGCCCTGCTAAGAGAGTCCTTGTATACTATGGGGCATCAGTGGACATTTTACTCTATGACACCTTTATAAGGATGGGATACAATGACTCTCAATTAACCCCGACTGATATGCCAATATATGGATTCGATGGAGTCGAATACCGCGTGGAAGGGATAATTAAGTTTCCTTTCACCATGGGCCAAGAGCCAAAGCAAACAATGCAGATGTTGAACTTTATAGTGGTTAAGGCAGGGTAAACGTATTATGCGATCATGGGGAGAATAGAAATACATGCCTTCCAGGCAATTCCCTTATTTTACCATTCCGTGATAAAGTTTCCAACCAGGAACGGGATAAGAGAGGAAATAGGAGATCAGAAGATGGCAAGGAGTTGTTATATGGCCTCATTAAGGGCAGATGGAGTCGGGGGCAGGTTCTTCCCATTGAGGAAATGGATATCCGTGAGAATGATGAAAAGCGTGGAAAGCCGGATGAGGATTTGGTTCCCATTCCCTTGATTTTTGAAGACCCCAAGAAGGTAACTTTCGTTGGGGCATCATTGGAAAAACCCTTTAAAGGGTGGTTGATAAGTTTCTTACAAGAAAATAGTGATGTGTTTGCATGGTCAGCAACAGATATGTTGGGGATTGATCCTGAGTTGCTCACCCAAAAGTTGAATATGGATCCTAATCGGAAGAATTTAAAGAAAAAGAAATAATTTTCTCCCCTGAAAGGTAGGAAGCCATCAAGCAAGAAGTTAAGAAGCACTTAGGGGTGGGTTTTATTGAAGAAATACAGTTTCCCGAGTGGTTGGAAAACCCTGTGATGGTGAAGATGGCTAACGAAAAATGGAGGATGTGTGTTGACTTTACTGATCTAAATGATGCATGCCCAAAGGATTTTTTCCTACTTCCAAAGATGCATAAAGATGACATCCCAAAGGTATTATTCATCACTAACTTTGGTGTTTTTTGTTATCTTGTTATGGTATTTGGTCTCAAGAATGCAGGAGTTACCTATCAAAGGTTGGTAAATAATATCTATATATATATATTATTGGGAAAACTATGGAAGTATATGTAGATGTCATGTTAGTCAAGAGTCTTGTAAATACTGATCATATATCCCATTTAAGGGAAGCTTTTGAGGTCCTGAGATACCACAAAATGATGTTAAATCCTACCAAGTGTACTTTTGGAGTTGGATCTAGAAAATTTTTAGGATTGATTGTCTCCAAGAGAGGAATTGAGGCCAAGTTAGACAAGATAAAGGCCATCTTAGACATGGAACCTCCACGTTCTGTAAAGGATGTTCAGAAACTTAGTAGAAGGGTTGTAGCTTTGGGACGTTTCATCTCTAAGTTCGGGGAAAAGTGCTCAACATTCTTCAAAGCTTTGAGAAAGTAAAAGATTTTGCATGGACTAATGAAAGTCAAGAGGCGTTTAAGGAATTGAAGAAATACATGGTTCAAGACCCACTATTAGCCAAACCAGTCCTAAATGAAACTTTGTACTTATATTTGGCTGTTTCAGAACATGCCTTGAGCTGTGTTAGTTAAAGAGGACCTCAAAGTCAGAAAAACCCGTGTACTATGTCAATAAAATTCTGCATGGAGCCGAGCTGAACTATTCCACCATATAAAATTTTGCTTTAGCTTTGGTTATGGCTTCAAGGAAGTTGCGTCCCTATTTCCAAGCCCATAAGATTGAGGTATTGATGAATCAACCTCTGAGAAACATCAATCATAGTCTGAAGGCCAGTGGAAGGCTAATTAAATGGGTCATTGAGCTTGGGGAATTTGATTTCAGATTTAAGCCTCGAACGGCAATCAAAGCTCAGGCACTGGCTGACTTCGTGGTCGAATGTACCATTGACAAGCAAGAAGTCGAGAGCAAGAAGATAAAGGAGATACAACCCAAGGCGAGGGAGGAGAGAAGAAGATCGAGAACAAGGAGTTCCGGATTCTTTATTTTGATGGGGCATGAAAAACAAATTTGAGTGGAGCTGGTTTAGTTTTGCAAAGTCTCGATGGATTCCTTATTGAGGGTCCGTTTGGTATTATTGTTGCAGACAGCTACTACAGTTTCTTGCTGAAAAGCTGTTAGAAAGGTGTTTGGTAAATTCTAAAAGCTGTCATTTGAAAAAGCGCTTTTGGTCTAAAAGTTGCTGTTAGCAAAAGCATGTCCCCCTTGCTTTTGGAAAAAGCTATTTTCAGCTTTTGCAGGAATTAGCTATCAGTTTCACAATCAAACTTTCTCAAAAATATTATTTTTATATATTAAATCTCAAAATATGCATAAATTAAAAAAAATTACCAAACAGTTATCTAATTTTCCTGACAACACTTTTTACACCAGCACTTTTTCTCACAGCACAGCAGTTTTCAATAGCACACCCAAACAGAGCCTGAGTATGCCATGAAGTTAGATTTCTCCACTACAAACTAAAAATCAGGATATGAATCCTTGATAGCTGGTTTGGGTCTTGCTGGAACACTGAGAGTTAAAAACTTGAAAGTTTGTGGAGATTTAAAGTTGGTGGTATCCCAAGTTAATGGAGAATTCGAGGCCAGAGATGAAACCATGTCCAGATATGTATGACTTGTAAGAATCGTGATGACTCAGTTTGACGAATTTCATGTCGAATATATCCCGAGGGAGGAGAATTTTAAGGCAGATGCGTTATCAAATTCACCTCTTCTGAGATCGAGAATAGTTCTGGAAGTGTATACTTCCGTTCTTTAAAGAAAAGGAGCATTAATGTTAAGCTGGTTGCCCCTATCGGGCTTGGAGAATCTTGGATAGATCTCATTAAGTCTCATCTATAAACCGGATGGCTTTCTAGCGATGTAGCGGAGGAGCGAAAATTATCTGTACGAGCCATGAGGTATTCTTTGATTGATGGGATTCTTTATAAAAGATCCTTTGTAATTCCTTATTTAAGGTGTCTCAGGCCTGATAAGGCCCGACTTGCTGTGCATAAGGCATATGCGGCCAACACTTAGGGGGCAGGGCCTTAGCTCACAAGATTACTCGTTTAGGCTTTTATTGGCCAGAGATGATGGTTGATGCTAAATATTATGTGAAGACATGTGATCGCTGTCAAAAGCATGCCCCAGTAGTAAGGCAGCCACCAGAAATGCTGACCTCCATAAATACCCCTATCACGTTTGCTATGTGGGGGTGGATATTCTTAGACCATTTCCTATGGCTACAGCCCAAAGGAAGCAGAAGGAATATATACGATTTATTTTTTAATAATAAACAAAGCATAAAAATACACATGCATCTATTAAAGTAACAAAATATACACATACATGTAAAATTAGAGCGAAATCTTACCTAATCGAGCAAACCCAACTTATTTCAAGATTAACAGAGCTCCAGAGACCTGTGAACAAAACTCTATGAAAATAAAAACATAAAATTCAAAATAAACATACTTTTCTCATACTAATCGAGTAGACCCAACTTCTTTCAAGGTTATTTAGCACCAATCGAGCTTGATTTATGAATTAATCGAGTTTAATTAAGGGTTTGTACAAATAGGAGTTTTAGAGATTTGAGATGGGTATAATTAGGTTTAGAGAGAGTGAGTGAGAAGAGAGACAGTAAGATATGAGAGAGAAGAGAGACTATGAGAGAAGAGACAGTACGATGAGAGAGTGAGAGAGAAGAGAGACATTGAGAGTGAGAGAGAAGAGAGAAGAGAGACTATGAGAGAGAGTCCAACGGGGGAAAAGTTTTTGGTAAAAGGGGGGAAAAACCGAGAAATAAAAATTTCGTTAAGGGGGGAAATTTTTTAGTGTATTAATGGGGGAGAGTAAGAAACGGGGTTTTTCTTTTTCTTTTTTAGAAAAATGATAATAGACATCAGCTATTTAACCAAGTGATGTCTTAAAACCTCTTTAACATCAATTTTGAAATGTTCGATGTTAAAATTACTTTTAACATCTAGGACATTCCTAACCAATGTTAAAGGGGTGATGTCGTAGGCACTATTTCTAGTAGTGGTAGCAATTGATTACTTTACCAAGTGGATTGAAGCCAAGCCTTTGGCCAAGATTATAATCAAACAAGTTGCCCAATTACTGTGGGAAAATATAATGTGTAGATATGGGATTCCTCCTATCTTGGTCACCGATAATGGAACACAATTCAACAACGAGGAGTTCAAGAAGTACTGTGAAGAGAATGAAATCGAGTTGCGGTTCACTTCGGTCGCTCACCCTCAAGCCAATGGCCAAGCAGAAGTTGCAAATCAGATTAGTTTAGACGGATTGAAGAAAGGGATCGAGAAGTCGAGAAGCAATTGGGTGGATGAATTACTCCCTATACTTTGGGCCTACAGGACCACATGTAGGGTTACAACTGCAGCAACCCCATTTATGCGGGCATATGGAGCTGAAGTTGTTGTTCCTGTGGAGATATCGCATTCATCCCCAAGGATTCAAGCTTATAACGCAGAAGAAAATGAGGAAGGGAAAAGGCTAGCCTTGGACTTAATAAATAAAGTTCAGGATCAAGCTCATGCTAAGATCGTGGAATATCAGAAAAAAGATTCTTTTTATTATAATCTGAGGGTAAATGAAACGTTCTTTCAGCAAGGAGACCTAGTTCTAAGGAATGTTGAAGCATCAGGAGTTGGACATAAAGGAAAGCTAGCCCTAAACTGGGAAGGACCATACAAACTTAAAAGCATTCAACGACGAGGATCTTACAAGTTAGAAACAATGGAACGAGAAGAAGTGCCAAGGACTTGGCATGCCCATAACTTGAAAGTTTACTACGTATAGTTTCTATAATCAAGAAAGATAATGCGAGTATAATAGGATCTATATCCCAGTTTATTAAGTTATTCCAGTTCTCTAGGATTTATATTTCAATTTATGATTATCAGGGTTGGACCCGTCTTATGTAAGGTTTTGAAAGACCAAATTGTGTTCTTGAAGTTATGATTTGCTCGGTTTTGAAAGACCATATTATATTCTTTAAGTTATGCTAAGCTTTGAAAAACCAAGTTATATTATTGAGTTGAAGTGATGTTTTGTTTACTTAAAAAAAATAACATATAACAAGTAACAAAAAAAGAAACTCAGAAATTCAATATAAAAACTTCAAAAGTACTTTACAAAACAAAGAAAGGAAGTGCAAAAAAAAGAAACTAAACATCCAACTTAGGAGGCTCAGACTCCTTACCAAACTCGCTCCCCGAGTCATCCTTGGAGCCGCTCTTTGAGGTTTTCTCAGATGTTTCCTGAGTTGGCCCCTCGGAGGTTTCCTCAGAAGTCTCCGCGGAGGTCTCCGCTGAAGTCTCCTCAAAAGTGTCTTCAAACACCCTTTGAGGTACTTGCCTAGAGGGATCTTCCACCCTTGCCTTTTTCGTGACAGGATCAGCTTCTTCCTCAGAAGAGGATTCTTATTCTCCAGAGCTGGATTCAACCTCCTTCCTTTCTTGGCCCTAGCTCACAACTGGTTCTTTGGACCTAGAGGCCCTTGGATCAGGAGAAGGGATGGATTGTTCTTCTTCTCAAATAAGATCCACGACCCTTTCTATGACACCCCCAAGGTTTGGATTTTTGAGGGGGCAAGGAAAGGATTCTGCCTCAAGCATCTCCGGGTATTTGGCTTGACTAGCCTCAACCGCGGCGTCCCAGCCCTCCTTGTAGCTTATGGGGTGAGTAAGGGTATCGTGCTCCTCCATAAAATCTTTGAACTCCTGGGTATCTATCCAGGGGTCAAACCTTTTTTTCTTTTTCGTCATTTAGAACGACGATCTTGGCTCGAGCGGTTTCCAAATCAGAAGTTGAGGAGGCAAGCTGCGCCTGGAGGTTTACGATCAGTTGATTGGTCTCCTCAAGCTTCTTGGTTGTATCATCATAACCAACCTTCTAAGCCTTAGCTTGGTGAAGTACCCCTTGAAAATGGGCATTTTCCTGAAAGAAAAGGAAAGGAAGAAAAATAAATTTGGTCCAAGAAAGGGTAAGTAAATAAGTAAGAAAGTTTGGCAAAGACAAGTTACCATCGCCAAGGCTTGAGTACCAAATAACTTATTAGCCTCCAAGTCCTGTTGAAGGACAAAATCCTTATCATCCACCGGGGAAATAGACTGAAGCGACCACTCATTGGCATGCTTCATATTTCCGACTATGGTGTCTTTCCCCCGGATTCCCCAATCATGCTGAAAGAAGGCCCCTGCCTTCTGTTTGGTCCTTAGGGGCTTATTAGGGCCTTTCTTATCCCCTTCTCCCACGTGAGTTAAGAACTCAGGGAAGCGATCCCCCAGGTGCAGGTCTTTAAAAAGCTGTACAACCCACTTCATCCTGGTGGTTTCTGAGTCTTTAGGCTTGGTCACCTCCATTATCTTTGCAGCTGCTACATAAGAAAATCAACAGTTAAAGATAGAAAAGCAAGTTAAAACTGGAAATATAGATTAAAAGATCAAAGTTAGAACTTACTTTTCATTGAGACATGAGAGCCCACGCCCTATGAGAACTGACTCCTTAATAAGGTTTAGGAATGGGATGTGCCATTATCCTTAGTGAGGATATCAAAGGCCTTTGTCTCTTTCTCGAACAAGATAATGTCATTGGGGCTCCCGTCGACTACCTGTCCAAAGATGAACGGAAGAGGGTGCCCCAATATCCTCCTTCCCAGACCAGATAGACGGACTCCTTCTTCCACTTCAAGTTATTATCCGGGATAGACTTCACATTTACAATGTGGGGGATTGTAGGGAGTTGGTTCAAAGAAACTTAACCCAGATTCTTGTTAGGGCTGTTTTTAAATTGGAAAATTTTCCTGAAGACTGTTATTGAGGGGGACACATTGTGCTTAGCACATTGTGATAAAAAATATAAGATTAATCTCCAAGAGTTTTGAGGAAGCTGGAAGGGACTAATCCTAACATCAACAAGAAGAATGGAAATAAAAGGGTAAAAATGGAACTTGACACCTGCCCTGATGGTATTCCTAAAAACGCACAGTGCATCTTTCTTCCAATGACAAGCCCTATCCGTGGCACTAGCCAAAATCAGTTTGTAGGGCTTCTGAACCTTGTACATAAGTTTCATCCTTTCCAGCTTCTTCATATCGTAAAAAGTGTTGACGTGATCGAACACATCTATTGAGCGTCAGATGGATACTCATCCCCCCGGGTATTGATCATATCGATCAGAAAAGAGTACCTTGATCGAATAGGGAATTCACTTGATTTTTTAGCCACGTTCATTTTGGCCAAGTGAAGTGATTTCTTGTCTGCCATCTAAGAAATACAAGAAAAATGAAGAACATGGTGAATATATGCATGAAAAGTGCATAAACACCCGAAAGTGATGATGATATTCATCCGAAAAATGAAGTATCTATGAAGATATTCATTGAAAAACCCAGAAAAAGGGGAAAAAATGGAAAAGTATGAAGGATTCAATAAACATACCGGGAGAAGATATGAAGACTTGAAGATTTTGCCGGAAAATAGGAAAGACTGAGAACCTAGAATTTCAGAGAGCAAACTGAAAAAAGCGGGAAAATGCAGAGAACGTTTGGAGTAAAGTTTGTGAAATAAGAAGTGAGAAAGAAATGAATCCACTCACTCTAATATATTAAAAAATTTAGGGAAGATGGATCGTCAAAAGCCCATAAGTCTAAGGCCCAACAGAAATAAAGCCCGAATTCTGGAATACTCTGGAACTTTCCAAAAGGAAACAACTATAGGCTGTGGGCCCAATCCTAATTGGATTCGGAAAAATAGGCCTATAGGCCCAATCCTAATTATATTTAGAAAATAGGCCCAATCCTAACTAGATTTAGAAATATAGGCCTATAGGCCCAATCCAATATTGGGTATGGAAAATTAAGCCAACGGCCCAAAAAAAGTTGCAAAGGAAAAGTCCAAACAATTATGATTGATAGAAGAAAAGAAGACCATGATTTAGGTCAAATTTTCAGATCGTGGATCCTGGTCGATTTACTTCGACTATAGACCCCAAAAGAGACCACAAATTCGACCAGGATTTAGGTCGAATCTCAGGTCATGGATCTTAGTCGATTTAATTCGATTAGAGACCTCAAAAGAGACCATAAATTTTACCAGAATTTAGGTCGAATTTCAGGTCATGGATCCTAGTTGATTTACTTCGATTAGAGGCCCCAAACAGACCATAAGTTCGACCAGGATTGAGGTCGAAATCTAAGTCGATGTTCCCCGTCGAAATGTTTCGATTAGGATGCAACCGATTACTAGAATTTCAATCAGGATCCTAGTCAAATTCCAGGTCGTGGATCCTGTTCAAAAATTTTTGACTAGGCTATAGGAGTTGGCAGCGAGACCCCCGAAGTCCCAGTATTGGGGGCATTAACCGATTCACGTCATATTCTAGCAGAGGAAGTATGTAAGGAATGAGTATGAAAAAAGTTCCAGAAAATAGTTTAAAGCCTTGAGAATGGTAAATCATTATAAATGTATAGGTCCCTCCATATTTTACGACAAAAAAATACCCTGCAAGGGCAGAACAAAAACTTAACTTCTACGAAATCTTATATGTTTTCCTAGAAATTGGGGGGAAAATGATAGGGTATAAAAATAATCCTAACTGCGTAATAAATTAGTGCATTAATAATCGTTGTAAGTTGTGATTGGGAAAACAAGTTCAAATAAGAATCAAACTCTCAAAAGAGTAGTCCTCAAGCCACACAGTCCTATAAGGAAGCAAATCCCTACATTCTAGGACTCCAAAGTCTATTTTAAATCTGAGACTTTCCCACCAAGTCTCCTAACCCTAATCTTATTCAAGGAATCCTATGCCTATATAAAGGGCCTCACCCCAAAAATCAGAACTACATTTTTTGACTTGATCCTTGGCATACAGCAAGGTACGTAGTCATCTTGTGAAGGCAGATTGAGTCACGAAACATGAGAGCAGTCAAATAGATCCTCGAGCTTATGAACCCTAGTCTTAAATACAACATTAAATACACCCTAGTTTTTTACCCATAATATTGAGAGTGATATCAATGTTTATGACTAAACCATAAAAGAAAAATATGACTTTTAATAGAGATAAAGTAGTATAGAGTCTCAAAACAAATGTGTGTTATATTAATGGATGTATATATTTCAAGGGAAAAAATAAGATGGATAAAAACTATACAAGTGATTATCAAATAAATGGATGATAGGTCAACAGGGGGTCAAGTAAAAATAAATATGGATGCAAGAATAAATGATCGACACATTCAATTAGCTTTGCAATATACATAAACAATGGAGCTTCATAATTTTTGCAACTATAGCCCTCATTTCATCATCAAACCCTAAACTAGAAAGCAATATACAAAAATAGACTTGCTTGTGCTGAAAAAATAACCAGCGCAAGTTTTTATACTAAATGGAGATCAGTTGTAATATGTTTAAAGATCAAATTTACATGATGATGTAGAAAAGTTATAGAGCAATTTTAAGATTTTAGAGGATTTTTATCTTTCTTATGTCATAGAACTCTTACTAATGTACGAGCATCTAACACGTGTTTGTCCATGCTTCTGTGATTCAACTCCTGTTGGAATGAGTTCACTTGCAGTGATCAACATTTGGATCACTGATTCAGTCTGACAAAAAAGAGAGGAAAAAATTGTAAGTATTGTGACAATAATAAGTATAAGAACATAAAGATTTTACCAAAATTGGCCACCAAAAAAAATTAAAATGATATCTAAAAATATCAGTTAACTCAATCCCTAAAAAATTCAAAGGAAGAACACATACTGGTGATTCCCTACAAATGTTTGCCACCACAAGATCTCTAAATATGTCATCCACATAACCACATATATTATTTACAACCTGTGTACAAGCTTCAAAATAGAATTATCAATACAAGGTTCTAACACACATTAGGATAAGTTATAAACATATAATAACAATTACAGGGGAGGGATGAGACACAAAGAATGACTTGGTATTTACACTATCAAAGTTCTGAAGGATAGTATCAAAGCGAGAAATTTCAACATTATCACGGTATATATAGTCTAAATAGAACTAAGTCCCTCAAATCCCAAATCATGTCTCTTGTTCATAAAATCAAGTTCCAACTCTTTAAAACAAATCTTAAATTTATTGTATCATTCTTGTACAAGCACTAACATGACATTCAAATTATAGTACAACTTACACTAAAACCAAGTACACACTGCTTGTTTAAAAAAATCAAATTCACTTGCGGTAAACCAACTTACTCTTTTTAATCACCATATTAAGAATCAATTGTTAAGTTATTGTATCGTTCATGTAACTCATAAACATAATATGGGGTCAATTTAAATCTCAATTTGATCTAAGTGAAGTACCCAGTTTTCCCAGGTCCTGCAGTAAACATATATTTTAAACCCAATATACAAACTAGGAAAAGTCCATCAAATACTACTTATATGCCTTTTAGCCAATCTGGAAGTATGAACTACTTATTACACTCTAGGTAGTAGGGGTATACATGAACCAATACTCGGTCTGGGGATGGAAACCATCTGAGACTTCCGAAACTCACGAGTAAAACACAAAAATAAGTCTCATTAGCAACCTATAAAAAGCTCATTAGTAGCTTGTTCAAACTGAATATCGCGTTTGATAAAGGCTCACTTCGAACTCAAGCTTATTTATTCAAACTTAAGCATTAAAAATTTATCTCAATTAAGCTTGATAAAAGCAAACATATTGAAATATTGATATCCAATCATTAACTATAATATATAATATGAATCTAATTAATAAAAAATCTTACCAAAATTAAAAGGGGGATTAATTACATTCTAGGGTTTCAAAATTGAATTGACGATAGTGGGTTGATCTAGTATGTTTGTAAAATCACTACCGATTGTGTATGTGTGTGTGTGAATCGATCGATGGAGACAGAGTGAGAGGGAGAGAGGGAGGGAATACCTAAGGAATTGGGGGGGGGGCAGCGAGGCTTTTGAAGACTGTGTTTCCCCATTCAATTTTTCCTTAAAGTAAAGAGGCGGTATTTTTCCCGCTCGCCAAAATCTGTACACCATTCTTTAAAGTATAAAATATATTTAATAACTATACAAAAATATATTAATTAATTTTGTAAGATCTTATTATTTAAAAAAGTAATTGTTCATTTCCAATTATAAATAAAGTTAAGTGCATTATTTTTACAAAGAAAACTAGAATAAAAACTATTGCGCCTATTTTACAATCTTATTTTTTATTTTTCAAAATTTGTGTAATTTTTTTATATTTTAAATTATTTATTTCATTTGTAGCTTCCATATCAGCAGTATGGGACCCACCAGGAGGGCCAACTGCCATGTCAATAGTGTGGGACCTACCTGCGGTGACCTCCAGCTGCCACGTTAGAAGTGTGGGACCCATATGTGGGAACCCACTGACACATCAATAGAATTTTAATAAGTTTTAATAAAAATTAAATATTTTTATGTATACAATGTCTTGGCAACACGTTTACTGACCTATGCTAACATAATCAAAATATGTTATAATAAGTTAGATTAATGTAGTGCTATGACAATGTTTTCTACGACAACATCACGTAATAATGTTGTATAAGGCTATTTATGGCGTAATGATAAGTACAAAACTTTAAAGATTTCTTTCATCTTCCTCGAAATTCTAGAACCATGACTACATGATGATATTAAATTTTGATGTTATTAAAGATACAAATATATTTAGAACAAAATTTTAATTTACAACTTTTGGATTTAAAATGTACGAGTATTACATACAAAGTATTACGTTTTAAATCTTTAAGCTTAACTGAGAGATAAAAAGCTAAAAAATATTATAAAACTTTCATTGAATCATTTCAAAGTAACATACAACTTTATTTAGCACAGATATTTACAAGTACAATAGTAATCATTTTCACAATAAGAATCCAATAATTCTCCATGAATGTACATATCCATGCACAAATCGTCACAAGCATTCACTCTTTCTTTGCATTTTGAAAAGTCGTTAACTTTGTAACAAATGCCATCACCAGCTGATGATAAATCCGTAAAACCAAAATATCAAAAACTTTATAAAAATTATATCAAAGATAAGTTCGTCTCCAACCAAACATCAAGACTCAGATGTTATATCGTATGTGATTAGCATTTAACGTGTGAATAAAATAAAAATTTCTTTTAAGTTCGAATTATGAATAAATTATGTACACCAATTTAGAATCGGTCTTAAAATTTACGGAACCTAATTAAATTAGAATTACCAAATTCTAGTTAATTCACATATACCATAAATCTTTCTCAAAACTTTTGCAAATCATATTTACGGTTCATCCACCTACGACTAGGATCCCTTCTTACAGTTAGAGATATACATCAAAATTTAAATTTAAAATTATAAATTGATGAGATACGATATCAAGTCATGATTTGTTCCCACTTACTTCGCTGAAGACTCGCAATCACGTTTGTAGATGATTCGATACTTAGAAATAACATGATAAAAATAAGATAATCAGAATATTTGTTCATCTTATTTGAATATCAATAGTAGTATATCCAAAGAACTTCTATATCTTATATATTAATTCTATACTGTACAAAAAAGTCAATAATTTATAGAATTTTGCATTTAAGACTATCGATTGTATTTATGAATAGATATTGTGCTATTATGAAAGAGATACACTTGCATTTAAGAATAGCATTTGTATTTAAGAGTAAAGATTGTGTTACATGGAAGAGATTTACTTAAAAACTTAGAAAGAGTGGAATAATATTTTTAAATATATTAAACATGAACATTGTGAAACTTGTCGTTTCAATTCTTGAATTTTTTGTGTGATTTTCAAGATTTTATAAGTTGATGAAATCTACTTTTCAAAAATTTATTTTCTCTAAAATTATAAAAGTGATCTTACAAAATTTCTAAAATTCCAAGCTATTTTGTAGTATAATTCTTGTAATTTATGGAATTTTATTTTTATTTATAAAAGTCATTCTTGTAAATGATATTTAGAATTGTGAATAAAGATTTGTTGATTACCCATTTGCCCTTGCATGCATTTGAACATCCAAAAGGAGAGAGGGGTGTCAAAGTCATTGCCAACCCTACTAACTTCTTTCTATTAACCAATTTACTAGAATAACCTTGCATGCAAAAACTTGGTTGTTTTGGGAGAAGGTTAGTTTAGTACTTACCGACTCCACTATCGAAGTAGCACATAAAAATACAAAACCACATCAAGTGAATTATTTTTGGAGATTAACCACTCAACCAAGCTACTTCTTTCTCTCCCTTCTCTCTCTTCTTCCTCTCTCTCGGCCGAACCAAAACAAACACACACACACAAACAAATTTCATTCAATTCTTCAAGATTTTAGTGTAATCTAACCCTCCTACCTTTGTTCAAGTTATGTTTATATGTTTTGTGCAAGAATTTAAGTGATTAAGTGTTGCATGCCTAGGTTATTTAACAACTCAAGTGGAAGACTTAGGTTCTTATAAACTTAAGGTCCAAACCATGAGATGCATTATTTTTGGAGAAGGTAATGGTGTGTGAAATGTTATACTCACACCATTCCCCTCCTCACCATTCGGCAATGGCTTAAAAAGGAGCCGAATGGAGCTAAATTAAGTTGTACTCTTTGCATTTAGTGTAAAAACCATATTTCCAAGCTTATCTCTTGATTTAAGTTCATGCATGTCAATGATCCCCATGTTTTCAAGTCTTGCATATTATTATAAACTCATGCATTCCATATTTTTATTGACATATAATGATATAAATGCTTGCATGTAGGTTTTAGGTTGTGATCTAAAGGAATTAGTAGAGTACTATTAAGTTTAAATGATTTCATGGCTATATAATTTTAGAGTATGGAATGACCTCTTAGTTAGATAATAGTTTGAATAAGAGGGAGTGTGATTTAGTTTTGTTGATCCTTGTGGTGAAGTGTTTAGGGCCGAATGAGAGTAAGGAAGGAAGGGTAGTTTAGCTTGAGTGTTGAGTTGAAGTTTTGGTTAAACGATTGGAGTGTTTTGAGTGAGCATTTGTGAGGCCCTAGTAGGACCAAGCTCTATAATGTTGAGGCATAGTATATTATTGAGTTCAGTAGCCTTAAGTTGAGGAAACGCTTTGGTTTTGATGGGTGGTGCATTGGTGTAAAATCGAGAGTAACCCAAAACAGAGACTATTTTGGAGTTAGTGCGTTTAAGGTCCAATTTAGGATTTGTTTTGGGTAAGTAACCTCGGGCCTTGATAGGTAAAGATGTAATGGAGTCTAGGAAAGCTTATTAAGCCATTAGAACCACCTTAGAGCAAGATTAAGGAGTTTTAAGTTGGGTAAAACAGGGTAGTTTGCAAATTTGCAATCTGTAAAATTGTGTCAACTTCATAGGAAGCCATAGGTGATCCCAAGTGAGGAATTAATGTAAAACCAAGTTTGGGAGTTAGTTTTATGAGTAAGGAGTTAGGAAAAGTTATATTTTAGTGAATTCACTAAGTATAAAGGTTCAAATTTTTCAAGGCACACAAGGTGGTGCCGAATGGTGCTCTCGGGAAGGTTGAGCTTGTGTGAGGTTTTGTGAGTTCAATTAGGTGAGGCCTAGGTGTGTTTTGTTATGTTTAAGATAATTAAAGGTCATTATAAAGGAATGTGCTAAGAAGACTCAAAAGAATTGGAATTATAGTACCTAGGAATTTCAAGGTTTGGTGTCTAAGAATGAGGAATAGCAAATATCGAGTGGTCAAGGGTAGAGTGTCTTGAGATCTTTCGATACTCGTATGATTATGTGAATTATGTGCCATGTTGCTATGTGACTACTTATAACGATATATGATTATGTGCACTAAATGGTTATGTGATTGAGATGCATGGTAATAAGTGAATTCGTGCATATGTGTTGCATTAGAGTCGAATAGTATAATAATCATTCGAGTTGTGTATAGAACCTTTAGTAACAAGGTTATATATATGTAGGTTCAAGAGAAGTTAGAGGAAAGACTCTTTCCATTAAAGTCAAGTAGGGGAGCTCAAGGTTGCTTTTGTGTAGCTAAGGTCGTTAGGAGAGGAAAGTGCACCTCACCTTCATAACTTATCTTATGCAAGTGTTCCTCCCTTATCAAACTTATTCTATTCAAGTGCCTCGTCCCTTTCAAACTCATATTATGCAAGTACACTATTTCCAACTTGTGGTTATTGCGAGTGATTCTCTTTTATACTTATTTGTGCAAGTATCCCTATCTTTATTTATCGTTCAAATGATGATCTCTTTAACTCATTTTAGGCAAGTGTATCACCCCCTTTTCAAACTTACCTTATGCAATTGTTGTGACATATCCTATTGATTATTGTTATGGTTCTTTTCAATACTTTCTTCCTTAGTTATTGATAGGGAATAAAATAAACCCTAATTGCGTAATTAATATCGCATTAATTGTATTGATATTGGGCTGACAGTTAAGCCCATTAGAAGAGGCCCAAGACCCTGATTATTAATTAATTTCGTAATTAATTAATAAGGGAAAAATCAGCTATTAAGAAGAGTCCCAATAAGGACATAAATCCTAGTAGATTAGCCTCCAAGGGACCTAAAAGGATAAGGAATCAGTTTTCTACCACTTAGGACTCCAAATTCCATTCTAATTCTGAGACTTGCCCACCAAGTCTCCTAATCCAAGTCCAATTCAAGGACTCCCAACATCTATATAAGGGGCCTCACCCCACCAATCAGAACTACGTTTTAGACTTAGTCCTTGGAGGACATGTAAGTCACTACGTCCTTCATGAGCCCTCGCCGCCATAGCCCCGAGGGCAAGTATCACCAAGAACTATATTTTTTGACTTGATCCTTGGCAATCAGCAAGGTACGTAGGCATCTTGTTAAGGCAGATTGAGTCACGAAACACAAGAGTAGTCAAATCGAGCCTCGAAGCTCTCGTTCCTTAGTAATAAATACAACAATTATATATCTTAGTTTTTAATCCATAACATTTGGCGCCGTCTGTGGGAAAGCACAACAACAACCATGGCAAAAACACGGAGAACAATTAGAGCCCTTGAAGGAGGAACACCAACGGGGACAACCCAAGTAATTTCGTCAACTGTGGAGGTACCTCCTCATTCGACTTATGCAGCCACACAAGGAGAAGCCCAGATAGGGGCAACTGAACCTCAGCCACAAGTGACGATTCCCTCGGCTACTCAAGGTATGAATCCCCAAGTTTAACAACTACATGCACCTGTGAATTCTCGACCCATTGGGTTCGAGTATTCAATTGTTGTGACTACTAACCCCCTTATGGGATGCCCCTTTACCCCGAAGTTGGAGGAAGGGGACATGCTGGACGGAGTGAAGCACGGGGGAGATCTCCCCCTACATACGAGGTTTGGCTCCTATCCCTGATGATCAGGAATTTTCTGGTCCTTACACTAAGAGAGACTCCGAATCTTCAGATGATGATGTAGCCCCAAGAAGGAGACGTGCTGGCAAAGAGCCGATGGCTAATGGTAGCCAACATCCTAAGAGCACCCAAGGGACGAATGCCCAAGAAATGCAGGAAAGGATCAGGGCTCACAAGGCTGAAATTCAAAGGCTGAGGCGCGACTTGGAGGCGCACCAGTCCACCAGACCCCCAGTACCTCCTAGGGGGAGAAATCCTCCTCCCGTCATAGACCTGGATGGTCCAGTACAGAGAAGGGTTGTTGTCCCAAGGGCTGATCCAAGCAATCTTCTTCCCCTTGGAGATCCTGATGATCCTACTCCGCCCTTCACTGAAAAAATAATGAATGCCCATATCTCAAGGAAGTTCAAGATGCCAACTATCAAAGATTATGATGGCATGGGAGATCACCCTAATCATATTAGGACATTCTCTAATGCACTACTGTTGCAGCCCGTGAATGATGCTATTATTTTTCAGACCTTTTCTCAAACCCTGTCGGGTATGGCTTAAAGGTGGTATAGTCGTTTGCCCCCGAACTCTATTGGGTCGTTCAGAGAATTAAGTCAGGATTTTATTAAGCAATTCATCAGCGGGAGAGTACATGAGAAAAGTTCAGCATCTCTTATGAGCGTTGTGCAGGGAGCAAAGGAATCCTTGAGAGACTACCTGAATCATTTCACAAAGGAGGCTTTAAAAGTCCCAGACCTTGATGATAAGGTAGCCATGATAGCACTACAACAAGGAACTAGGAATTAGTTTTTCAAGATGTCCTTAGCCAAATGACCCCCTGAAAACATGTTGCAGCTCCAGGATAGTGCAGGGAAGTACATCAAGGTGGAAGAGAGCATGAGGAAGACCGTAGTGAGTAATGAGCCCACTGGAGGCAAGAAGTGGAAGACTGATTTGGAGTATATCGCTAAGGATAAGTATCCTAGAACCGAGCAAAACCTTGATTTAGCCCCCAAGAAGGGAGGACCTGGGCAAAAGTTCACTGAATACGCTAAGCTGAATGCTCCTAGAAGCCAGATCTTAATGGAGATCGAGAAAGATCGAGATATTCATTGGCCTAAGCCCTTGAAGGTTGATCCTGCCAAGCTAGATAAGAGCAAGTACTGCAGATTTCATAAAGATGTTGGTCATGACACCGATGAGTGTAGACAGCTGAAAGATGAAATTGAGTTCCTCATTCGAAAAGGAAGATTGAACAAAAACACTGGAGAATGAGGGGATAGGAATAACAATGGAAGGAAGAACTTTGAAGATCGTAGGAGGGACCAAGACAATTAGGAGCGGAATCCCCAGCCTAGAGGACCGGTTATAAACACAATTTTTGGAGGGCCACAACCTTGAGGGCCTGTGATAAACACAATCTTTAGAGGACCAACTACTGCTGGATTATCCAGGAACTCCAGAAAAGCATATATAAGAGAGGTTATGCATATAGTTGGAGAAGCCCCGAAGAGGGCCAGGACAGAAGTAACATTGGCTTTTGATGATTCTGACCTAAAGGGTGTGAAATTCCCTCATGACGACCCGCTGGTCATAACACCGATAATAGGAAATAGCCCGATCAAGAGGGTCCTTGTAGATAATGGTGCTTCAGTGGATATCTTGCTCCATGACGCCTTTCTAAGGATAAGATATAATGACTCCCAATTGACCCCAACCGACATGCCGATATATGGATTTGCGGGAGTAGAGTGTCCCGTGGAAGGGATAATCAAGTTGCCAACCACCATAGGTCAGGAACCAAGGCAAGCAACGCAGATGTTGGACTTTATGGTGGTAAAGGCTAGTTCAACTTATAATGCTATCATGGGGAGAATAGGGATACATGCCTTTAAGGCAGTCCCTTCTTCCTACCATTCAGTTATGAGGTTTTCCACCCGGAATAGGATTGGAGAAGAGAGAGGAGATCAAAAAATGGCTAGAAGCTGTTATATAGCCTTTTTAAGGGCAGATGGAGTTGGGGGACAGGTTCTTCATATTGAAGATATGGATATCCGAGAGAATGATGAGAAAAGAGGAAAGCCAGCAGAAGACTTGGCTTTGATTTCTTTAGCCCCCGAGAATCCTGAGAGGGTGACTTTCATTGGAGCCACACTCAAGGAGCCCCTTAGAGGGAAGTTGGTGAGATTTTTCCAAGAAAATAGTGATGTATTTGCATGGTCAGCAGCTGATATGCCAGGCATAGACCCAGAACTGATTACCCACAAGTTGAATGTGGACTCAAATCGGAAGACGGTGAAGCAAAAGAAAAGAAACTTTGCCCCGGAAAGACAAGAAGCTATAAAACAGGAGGTTGAGAAGCTCTTAGAAGCTGGTTTCATTGAGGAGATACAGTTTCCTGAATGGTTAGCAAACCCTGTAATGGTGAAGAAGGCCAATAGAAAATGGAGGATGTGTATAGACTTCACTGATCTGAACGATGCATGCCCTAAGGACTGTTTTCCGTTGCCAATGATTGATACTTTGATAGATACCACTGCTGGGCATGAGATGCTAAGCTTCATGGATGGATTTAGTGGATACAATCAGATTAAGATGCAGAAGGATGACATTCCAAAGGTATCATTCATCACTGACTTTGGTGTTTATTGTTATCTTGTTATGTTATTTGGTCTTAAGAATGCAGGAGCCACCTATCAAAGGTTGGTAAATAAAATCTTTAAGGATCTTATTGGCAAGACTATGAAAGTCTATGTTGATGATATGTTAGTCAAGAGTCTAGTAAAGACTGATCATATAACCCATTTAAGGGAAGCTTTCGAGGTCTTGAGGTACCATAAAATGATGTTAAATCCTACGAAGTGTGCTTTCGGAGTAGGATCTGGAAAAATTTTGGGGTTGATGGTCTCCAAGAGAGGGATCGAGGCCAACCCCGATAAGATTAAGGCCATCCTGGACATGGAGCCACCAAAAAATGTCAAGGATGTTCAGAAGCTCACGGGAAGGGTTGCTGCGCTGGGACGATTCATCTCCAAGTCAGGAGACAAGTGCTTGTCGTTCTTCAAGTCACTAAAGAACATTAAGGACTTTGTATGGAGTGAGGAAAACCAGAAGGCATTTGAAGAATTAAAGAAATATATGGCCCAGGCCCCATTGTTGGCCAAGCTAGTTTTGAATGAGGTTTTATACTTGTACTTAGCCATTTCAGAAAGGGTCTTGAGCGCTGTATTGGTTAAAGAGGAACTGAAAATCCAGAAATCCATATACTATGTCAGCAAAATCCTGCATGGCGCTGAGTTGAATTATTCAACTATTGAGAAATTTGCTCTAGCCTTGGTAATGGCTTCAAGAAAGTTACGTCCTTACTTTCAGGCTCATCAAATTGAGGTGCTAACAAATCAACCCCTGAGAAATATCATTCACAGTCCCATGGCTAGTGGGAGGTTGATCAAGTGGGCAACCAAGAAGTCGGGGGGCAGAAAGATACCATATCTCAAGACAAGGAAGTTGATAAGGGGAGAAAGAAAAGGATGATAAGGAGAAAGAATATTGGGTTCTCTACTTTGATGGAACATCAAAAACAAATTCAAGTGGAGCAAGTTTGGTTTAAAAAAGCCCTGATGGGTTCTTAATTGAGTATGCCATGAAGTTAGACTTCCCAACCACAAACAATGAGGTAGAATATGAAGCTCTGATAGCTGGCCTCGGCCTAGCAGGAACACTTAGAGTCAAGAACTTAAAAGTCCGTGGAGACTCGAAGCTGATCGTATCCCAGGTAAAGGGAGAGTTTGAGGCAAGGGATGATACGATGGCTAAGTATGTCCGCCAGGTAAGGGCTGTGATGATCCAATTCGATGAATGCCATGTTGAGCACATTCCAAGGGAGGAAAATGCTAAGGCAAATGCATTATCAAATTTTGCTTCATCTGAGATAGAAGAAAGTTCAGGAAGTGTATACTTCCGCGTTTTGAAGACACGGAGCATCGATGTTAAGTTTGTGGCTCCTATAGGCCTGGGGACATCATGGATAGATCCCATTAAGGCTCACATTCAAACCGGTTGGTTGCCAAACGATGCTACTGAAGCACAAAAATTGGCTGTTCGAGCACTAAGATACTCTTTTATAGATGGAATTCTGTATAAAAGATCTTTCGTGGTTCCCTACTTAAGGTGTCTCAGGCCCGATGAGGCACGATTGGCTCTTGAAGAAGTACATGAAGGTATTTGTGGGCAATTCTTGGGGGGCAGGGCCTTAGCTCATAAGATAACCCGTTTAGGCTTCTATTGGCCAGAAATGATGGATGATGCCAAAGAATATGTGAAGAAGTGTGACCGCTGTCAGAAGCATACACCGGTCATTAGACAACCCCCCGAGATGCTGACCTCCATCAACTCGCCCATCCCCTTTGCTATGTGGGGAATGGATATACTGGGACCTTTCCCCATGGCCACGGCACAAAGGAAGTTCCTGATTGTAGCCATTGATTATTTTACTAAGTGGATTGAAGCCAAGCCTTTGGCCAAAATCACAACTAAACAAGTTGCACAATTCCTGTGGGAAAATATTATGTGCCGGTATGGAATTCCCCGCATCCTAGTCACTGACAATGGAACACAATTCAACAATGAAGAATTCAATAAGTATTGTGAGGATAATGAAATTGAGTTACGATTCACCTCTGTGGCTCACTTGCAAGCCAATGGGCAAGCGGAAGTGGCGAATCGAATAATCCTGGATGGACTAAAGAAGAGGATGGAGAAGTCAAGGAATAATTGGGTGGATGAAATACTCCCAATACTATGGGCCTATAGGACTACCTGTAGAGTCACGACTGGAGCAACTCCCTTCATGTTAGCATATGGTGCAGAAGCAGTTGTTCCCGTAGAGATATCACATTCCTCCCCCAGGATTCAAGCTTTCAATGCTGAGGAAAATGAAGAAGGGCAAAGGTTAGCCCTAGATCTAATTGATGAAGTACGAGATGAGGCATATGCGAAGATATTGGAATATCAAAAAATGGCTTCATTCTACTACAACCGGAGGGTTAAAGAAAGGTTCTTCAAACAGGGTGACTTAGTCTTAAGGAAGATGGAAGCTTCTGGTGTAGGGCAGAAAGGGAAGCTTGCCCCAAATTGGGAAGGGCCATACAAGGTCAAAAGTGTTCAGGGAAGAGGAACCTACAAGCTAGAGACTAGGGATGGTTTTGAAATCTCGAGAACTTGGCATGCACAAAACCTAAAGGTTTACTACGTGTAAAATGATCGAGTACGATTCTCACTTGTCAAGATGACAAGTAGGTTGAAAAGCACCTTGAAGCTTTGTTTGCTTAGGATTTACATGTTTTAGTTTGAGGATTATTAAGACTTGTGTAAGGGATGAATCCCAAGAGTTTTCATAAACTTGTTTTAGAACTGTTTGGTTCATACCATATATGGTTGAGTTTGCTTATCTATTTTAGTACAAGTATGAGGAAAAATAAGGGAAAGCTGTGAAACTAACTCCCATAAAATAGTACAAGTACTTGAAAGAAATAGTAGAAAAAGCAAACAAAGCCATGCAAGGCCTAAACACTGAAGATGTTCAAGTCCATGAAGGACCGCAAGTAGATAAAAGCCACACACGGTAAACAAAGCCATGCAAGGCCTAAACACTGAAGAACAATCTATAGTCCAAAATCAGATGATTGGCCAATAATGGCAACCTCAGAAATAACCCAAAGGCTAGGAAAGCCCTGCAAATTTACCATATCCGGGTAAGAGCTATGAACAGAGCCAAGGGACATATTAACGGAGCACACCTCATCATCATGGGTGTCCATCATCTTGAATAAGTCTTCTGACCGTCGATAAATGCTAAGAGAGCTCTAGAATCCCAGTTCTGAAGCTTTCTCTCAAGTTTCTTCATCAAATACCTCCAAGGCCATGTGCTCCCTCCTTCATTTTGCACTCCTAGTGAAAGAAGCTGCGAAGTAGGCGTTGGCCAAATAAGAAAAAGATATTAGAAAGCTAACGTCACGAAATGTATATGGTCAATTGAAGTCTACATTACAAACTCCAGCAGACCGGCCTCCAAGAAATGCCTTAAGCCAGCCAGGCTCCTCCTTTAATTTGTGAAGTATTGAAAGTTCTAAAAAGAACAGATGTACCAAATACAAGGCATGAGCCCCGCACATCCCCACCTCAGGAAGCTGTTCGCCTAATTGAAACAAACTTAACCAATGGAAAAATAAGAGGGGTTAGGCCAGCTTTAACAAGGTTCCTTTGAATTATGAGGACCCATCAAGAACATGAACGTGATAGTTTATGTTCTAGGTCCATCGAGACATGTTGTCCAAGAAAGCAAAAATGTTTCCCCTTGACCGACCAGAGGAGGCCGAGTAGCCATTGAGAATATTGAAGTTCAAGAACTTCCACAAAATAGGATCTCGAAGGGTCAAGAAGCTCTAGACATTAAGGTTATGGCCGACCAGGGCCTCAAGGGCTTGGTCTCTATGGCCGAATAAGAGTCTTTAAAACTGACTCCTCCACATGGAGGGTTAGGCCGACTAGGACGTCCTCGAAGGAACGTCTACAGACGTCCAGAACTAATAGGGATGGCCCCTAAGAGAAGGTTTCAAGAAAACCATGAACTAGAGCCAAGAGATGCTCCTAGTGAAGATAAGAACTTCCACAAAAATAAGTTTCATGAAGACTAGAACCCTTACGGAGGGAAATAAGCTTCATGAAGAGTAAGACGCTGACGGAGGTGAGATTCTGGCCTACCAAGAGTCCATGAGAATAAGTTTCGTGAAGAGAAGAACATCCATGAGAACAAGTTCCGCGAAGGCTAAAGAGTCCATAAGAACAAATTTCGTGAAGACTAGGACATCCACGAAAACAATTTTCATGAAGAATAGAACGTTCACTAGAAAATGATCAGAAAAGTCTAGCTGGGGCTAAACACGAATCGATAGTCTTAAGGGACGATTATGTTAATCACCATGATAAGAAAAAGCCCACATTCCAGAACCTTTCGGAATGTCCTCGAAGATTCTTAACGATTTCTTTTGATCCTTAATGGATTTGGAAATATAAAGGCCCAAAACGAGGCCCAAATACAAAAAGGATTTGGAAAAGTAAAGGCCAGAAATGAGGCCCGAATCCAAATAGGATTTAGAAAAATTAGCCCAAGAATAAGCCCAATCCAAAGACCATAGATCATGATTGAGGTCGAATTTGAGGTCATAAATTCTATTCGAATTCTTTCGAACAGAAACCCGAAAATTACGATTAAAAAAGACCAGGATTGAGGTCGAAGTCCAGACCAGGATTGAGGTCGAAGTCCAGACCAGGATTGAGGTCGAAGTCCAGACCAGGATTGAGGTCGAAGTCCAGACCAGGATTGAGGTCGAAGTCCAGGTAAATAAGACCAGGATCGAGGTTGAATTCCTGAATCAAGCACAATATTTTTTGAGAACAAGGCCAGAAATTTTGACCAAAATCCAAGACAAGGGTCCGACTAGGATCTCGGTCGAAATCCAGGTCGTAAATCCTAGTCGAAACCTTACGACCAG
This sequence comes from Apium graveolens, assembly GCF_009905375.1. NCBI lineage: Eukaryota > Viridiplantae > Streptophyta > Magnoliopsida > Apiales > Apiaceae > Apium > Apium graveolens. The sequence continues at coordinate 245,165,820 of NC_133654.1, forward strand.
GAAACAAATAAGCTCAGAAATTTCGACTAAAATCCAGGTCGAGGGTTCGACTAGGATCCTGGTCGAAATCCAGGTTGTAAATCCTAGTCGAAACCTTACGACCAGGAAACAAAGAAAAATTAGGGAAAATTTGAAAATAATTTTAAAAATTATTTTTGATAAAATATTCTTGAAATATTAAAGAAGTAATATCTGTGAGTATCAGAATATTCTTGAAAATTAGGAGAAAAATCCCAGAAATTAGGGAAAATTCCTGAAAAATAAGAGAAAATTTCTAAAGAAAGGGAAAAGGGTAAGAAAATGATAGGGAAGTAAAAAAAATCAACCCTGAAGCCGTGTACAAGGCAAATCATTGTAAATGTGTAGGTCACTCCACACTTTACGCCAAAACGATACCATATAAAGGAACGAATGAACTTAACTTCTGTGAAATCTTTTACGGTTTCCCAGAAGTCGGGGGGCAAATGATAGGGAATATAATAAATCCTGATTGCGTAATTAATATCGCATTAATTGTATTGACATTGGGCTGACAGTTAAGCCCATTAGAAGAGGCCCAAGACCCTGATTATTAATTAATTTCGTAATTAATTAATAAGGGAAAAATTAGCTATTAAGAAGAGTCCCAATAAGGACATAAATCCTAGTAGATTAGCCTCCAAGGGACCTAAAAGGATAAGGAATCAGTTTCCTACCACTTAGGACTCCAAAGTACATTCTAATTCTGAGACTTGCCCACCAAGTCTCCTAACCCAAGTCCAATTCAAGGACTCCCAACATCTATATAAGGGGCCTCACCCCACCAATCAGAACTACGTTTTAGACTTAGTCCTTGGAGGACATGTAAGTCACTACGTCCTTGGTGAGCCCTCGCCGCCATAGCCCCGAGGGCAAGCATCACCAAGAACTATGTTTTTTGACTTGATCTTTGGCAATCAGCAAGGTACGTAGGCATCTTGTTATGGCAGATTGAGTCACGAAACACAAGAGCAGTCAAATCAAGCCTCGAAGCTCACGTTCCTTAGTAATAAATACAACAATTATATATCTTAGTTTTTAATCCATAACAGTTCTTGAATTATTGATACTCATCCTTGATGACCCTACTAGTGAGAAGTTAATTCATTTCTGATAATAACTTCGTAATTCGAATCTTGAAATCCTACTCCTTTGATTGATGATTGTAATTTTATTGTTTAGAATCCCTTGAAATTGGAACAATCGATATCCTTGATTAGAATCTTTGTAATTTCCCTCTGGCATCAGTTTTATAAAAGACAATTGCTTAAAAGAGATTTCAAACAAAAGAATATTTTTCTTGATATTAGTGGATTGGACTAAGACACAAGTCCCTTTCACATTTATGATATTAGGATTAAAAGCTGCCTAGGGATCCCAATTAAAATTTGTTAGAACCCAGCGAGGTTCGGGATTAGTTCACGGATGATCACCGACTGTAATGCGTAGCGTCATAAAATGATTTTTGAGCAATGATTTGTTTTTTACTTGAATAATGATGCCATCCACCCCAACTTCGAATTACGAATTGCTATTTTTTGTGTTATTATATATCTTGATGAGCAATTGGCTCACTTCTTTCTATTTATTCATGTTATTTCAGCTAGCAAGTATGGTTAGATTCAAGAAGACTGCTCGTAAGTCCTCTGGAGATGCTGAGGCTTATGTGAGAGCTCAGGTAGTATAGCCGGCGATTGTGTGAGGACTGGTAGTTATGTAAAAGATGTAATAGGTGTTAGTGTTGGACTGTTTAAACACTGAACCTTTGCGATCTTGGATTTTGTTGTAAACAACCATTTGTAATAACTTATATTTCTTAGTTGATTATCTTTTAGTTTTATTTTTGGGCTGTGACAAGTTTTGGTATTAGAGCTAAGGTTTAGAGTCCCTGAACAGTCCAAATAGGGTATAGAGTGTATATATATAGGAAATACGAGAGAGTAGGTACATATTATTTGAGTAAGTCGCTAATATTTCCCCTCGTATATATATATATATATGTTTTGTTTTTCAGCAAAGGATGCATTCGTCCTCGTCTTATGCGCCATCTGATAATGTTACGTGCTGATTCTCAATGATCAGAAGAAACTCAGGATCTGACTATATTTAGATGTCATCAGTATTTGATGTGTCGTCAGGATTTGATATATCATCAGCATTTACATGTCATCAGCATGTAGAGGCAGTTAGCTAACAAGATTTGTTATGTTCCTTAGTTTGAGGAATAGATATCTCTTACATCTGGGTTATAGGACTTTATCTATTCAGTTAAAGATATGTATCAGTTTCGGTTAGTTTTTGATAATGCATATCTTAGATTGATTGGCAGCAACTGTGTATTATATAAACACAGTTTAGGTCACCACATAGTGAATGAACTTGAGCATTGTATGACCTAGCAGCTCTCAAGAACATCAGTATTTCTTGAGAGAGTTTGTAACAGTTTTTATCAGAATTATAAAGAACTGTTATATTTTTAATACCTATTCTAAACATATATACAATTGTATCCAACCCCCCTTAAACAATTGCATCATTACTGGGCAATAATTGGTATCAGAGCGGACTGATAATTTACTATCAGAAATGATCTAAACATGTCTCTGAACAAGTATGAAAGTATCAAAATCCCCATTCTGAAAAAGGCTGAATATCCTATATGGAAGGTGAAGATGCTAATGCACTTGGAAGCTACAGATCTAGACTACCTCGACGTAATCAATGATGGACCTTACAAGCCAACAAAATTGGTACCTGTAACTCCTACTGTTGATGAACATCTTCACTTGAAGGAGAAGCGTGAGTGGGCACCAGAAGAGAAAGTCGCTGTGCTGAAGGATGCAAAGGTAAGAAACATTTTGCATAACAATCTTGATTCTGTGATGTCAAACAGGGTTATACCCTACAAGACTACCAAAAAGATCTGGGATGCTCTTGAGACTCAATTCCAAGGAACCACAGCCATCAAGAAGAACAGAAGGGTTGTTTTAGTTCAAGAATATGAACATTGAGGCAAAGACTAATGAAAGTCTCACAGACATCTATGATAGGTTTCTCACTCTGCTCAACAACCTATCTTTGGTGGAAAAGGTGTACGATCTTGAAGATTCAAACACCAAGTTTCTGAGAGCTTTGAATGAGGAATGGGAGACACATACCTCAATCATACGACATTAGTATGATTTGGAAAAAGTCACCCTGGATGAAATCTATGGCATGCTGAACACTCATGACTTGGAGGTTCAGCAAAGGAAACAGAGGAAAACCAAAAAGGCAAAATCAGCTTCCTTAAAAGTGAATGCTAAAGCTTCAAAAGATAAGACAGTTGAAGTTACAAGGAAAAAGAACTATATGCCAGAATCAGATATTGATGATTCATCATTAAATCCTGATGATGATACTGATTCTGAAACTGATGAGAACATGACAGATTCTGATGTCATGCAGATGGTTGCTATGATGGTTAAGGGTTTTAAGATGATGTAATTCAGGAAGTCTCAGAAGAATAGAAGCTTCAGGAAGAAGTTTACTGGAGGAGAAAGGGAGCCTTCTGGAAGAAGAGAAGGAAAGAATTCGAAAGCTGGAAAAGTTGACAGATCAAAGATCAAGTGTTACAACTGAAATGAACCTGGTCACTTTGCTACTGAATGCAGAACGACAAGGAATGACAAAGGGAGGAAAAAATCCTTGATCACATCAAACAAAGACTGGATGGACTCTACTAACTCTGAAAATGAAGGAACAAACTATGCACTGATGGCTAGTTTTGATAATCTTGCTTCTCCTGATTCCAAGGTATCAACATCCTTCTTTTCTTTTGATACTGAGGATATATCTGAATTGAAATCTATTCTTAAGTCTCCGCATGGAAATTTTAAGAATAAGACTCTAGAGAATAATAGGCTGTTAACTGAAATTGAGATCTTAAAATTTAGGAATGATCAGTTAGAGTCTGACTTAACAAATCAGATTGAATTACAAAAAGAATGTGAAAAAGCTAAACATACAGTAAAGATACTTGAGGCTAGATACAGTATGTTGGAAAAGGATTTAGAAAATAAGAGAAAAACCCTTAAAGCCCGGACTAATTAAGGAAAAAAGGTTCATGAGATGATCTCTAAGAAAAACTGGAAAGAATGTCTTAGATATAAAGATGGAATTAAAGATGTTGACACTATAAATGAAATTACCCTTAAGACACCTGTTAAGTTTATTTCTTCAGAATCTAATGAACCCAAATGTACTTTTGAGAAGGGTTCAACCTCTACATATCCGGTAAAGAAAGTAAATGATAAAACTCAAGGAGAGGAAAATAAGGAAACCATTAAGACTGTTAAGAAAGAAAAGAATATAGGACTTTTGTCTAAAGGACAATTGAAAAAGAAATTATCTGAAGTTACTAATAAACCTCAGATAAAAATTCCAAAAAGAAACAGGAATGGTAAGCAAGGTATTTCTAAAGATTCCGACTTTAAGGTTGTTGTTCCCAATGATCCTAGAAAAACTTGTTTTAACTGTGGTAATACTAATCATCTTGCTATTGATTGCAGGAGGAATAAGAAAAAGAAAACTGCTATTCATGAGTCTGATGTTAGGGGTAGATTAGTATTTTACAAACCACAAAATCCTTATTTTCATTATGGTAGTAGTTGGCATTCAATTTACACTTGTAGTTCTTATCATAAGCTGTATCACAATTTTTATGAACCTTTGCTGAAATTCAATAAAACTACTTTTGTGTTTAATACTGTCAGTTCTACTAAATCTAATTATGATAAGACAAATTCTGTTAAAGGGAAAACTGTCGGAAATGATTTTGAATCACAGAAACTTAAGTTGTCCAAAATAAGGGCCCAACAAGTATGGGTCCTTCAAAATCCTTCTAATTAATCATCATTCTGATTGCAGGGTAACAGAAAAAACATTCTTGTCTTGGACAGTGGATGTTCAGGACATATGACTAGAAATAAAACCATGTTGTCAGAATTTGAGAGGAAGGCTGGCCCAGATGTATCTTATGGGGATGGAAACATAGGACACACTCTGGGATATGGAAATTGATAATTGGAAAGATGGTAATAGAGAATGTGGCCTTGGTGGAAGGATTGAAGAACAACCTACTGAGCATTAGTCAGATCATTGACAAAGGTTATCATGTGGTGTTCTATGACTCTCACTGTGAAGTTATTCACAACAAGACAAAGAAAGTTGTCTTGAAAGGATACAGACATGGTAACATATATGAAGCAAGGCTGCATAAAAGTCTTGAAAAGGAAGCTACTTGCCTTATCTCTAAGGCATCAATAGATGAAAGCTGGAATTGGCACAAGAAACTCTCACATCTCAAATTAATTCTATAAATGAGCTTGCCAAGAAGGAGCTGTTGAGTGGCATTTATGAAAATTATTCATGCTCTAATAAGCTTTGAATTGGTATATTTGTACTCAAGTTATTTGTGTTTTATTGTGTTTTCAAGTGTTTTTGCATTTCAGGCATTAATTTGTGAATCAGGTGAATTAGCATTGTTTTGATGTTAATATGGTGTCTAGGTGGTGTTGTAATAAAAGCTCGTTGAAGCCGGCTCGAAGCTACAAGAATAAAGAGAAAGAAAAGAAGTGTTTTTGGCAGAAGTCCAGCGCGCCCGTACTGATGAAGCACGCGGCCACACCGGGGTACAGGAAGTCAGCGCGCCCGCGCTAGTAAGCGCACGCCCGCGTTGGGTCGGGATAAACAAAATCCTGATTCTATTACAGTTCTATTTTCTGGACTCCAAGGATGATTGAACTGCTATATATTGATAACTTAAAGTCTTTTTTAAGAAGGAGACTTACCAGAGCACAAGGAGAAGACGGCAAGAGACCTAGAGCACAGTTCAACAAAGGCGAAGACGATCTGGTTTTATTCTTGTGAATCTTTATTTTGAGTTATAATCTTGGATGCTTGTTTCTTGTTTTGTTTAACCAATACTCTTGTTTGTACTTGGTTTTATTTATTCGTATAAAGACTACATTTTCTATATTCATGTCTTCATCGGAACCCACGTTGATGATGAGTCCGATTATGGGCTAATCATTACTACGGGGTTCTAGCGGATTTATTTATCGATTTCTTTAGTTAAATTGTTTGATGCCTTAGTATGTGGTGATTTTATGATATCCTAGTATTGGTTGTGTGTATTCATCTTATGAGCATCACGAACTTATAAGATAGTGTGTTAATTCTTAATGAAGTGAAAGTGAATTTAAGGATTTAGAACTTGCCATGCTAGCATAGGTTCCTGTATTTGTTATGCATGATTTGTAGGTAATTTTAACCATCTTACTTGCCCTATGTAATCAAGATAGATAACTTGTGCTTAAACCGTTATGTTGTCAAATTCTATAGACATATAGGGTCTCAATATAATTGGTGCCTATTTAGCTTCTATCTCTTTTGTGGATGTCTGGTAAAATGGTACTCGTGCAATGACAGTTGGCGTTTATCAGTTTCGTGTTGTCTGATTAGCATCATCACCATTGCATGCTAAGGTTAAGAACAATAAGACTATTGAATAAAGTATTTAATAAAGTTAGAATCCCATGTTTGTCATACATATTAATTTAGTCAATCTTATTCTTGTAGTTATAATTTTAGCATTGGATAATAACCATACATTGTTGCTTAGGTGTGTAAATTACTTAGTTAACCAATACAGTCTCTGTGGGAACGAATCTGATTTATATCTTATACTATTTGTGAACTCGTATACTTGTGTGTATCATTAGCGCGTGTTTTACGACTAACAAGTTTTTGGCGCCGCTGTCGGGGACTGCAATGTTAATTATTAGTTTATGTGCTTTCTATCAGTGGTCGTTAAAGTTCATTGACTCAGACATTGTTACTTAATTATTTCCTTGTCTTATTTCAGGTGATCTAGCGAGGGTTTATGCATACGCATTCGCGTACTCGCAAGAGAACACTGGATAAAGTCGAGGAAGAACTTGTGGTTTTGATCATAGTTCGAGTGCTACAAAATTCACTAAGTTAAATCTACTAAGGTGTTTTATTTAATTTATCATCAAGTTCACAACATATTCCCAACAATCTCCCCCAATTTATGTCTACTGGAATTATAGCCATAAATTAAGAGAAACTTGATGGTAACAAAAACCCTAAAAACACAGATTGAAAAATTATAGATAAAACTGATAAGTGCTACAAAAATTTACTGAAAATTAATCTAGGAAAAGTGTACAAAGAGTTGCTCACAATCATTATCAAGGTGCTCCTCTAGTCTAAGAAGATAATTCTATTTCCTTGATTGTCTGGATTTCTTCCCAAGCTTCCTGTTGTTCTTTTCAATCTGATTCTGGAGTTGTCTGTGGAATTCAAGTTCATCAGCTTCAGATAAATTCAACATTTCTTGCATTTCCAAAAGATTCTCATTGCTAGAGATGCTCAGTTGGTCATCCAGTCTAAAGAATCTTCTAACTCCCTTATCATCCATGAATTCTATTAGCCAATAAGGCCTCAAATGCACTCTCTTTCCTATGAAGGGAATAGACAGAGTTCTTGGAAGTGCATCTTTGGCTCTATTGCTCCTTAGATCCTCTATTTTCTTTAGGACTATCCTCCTTGCAGTCACATTAAATCCAAAGTTCTTCTTGAAGGATGAATAGACCTTTATTAAAACAGATTGGCTTTCTTGAAGAATCCTGTGAAGTGGCCATGTGATCTCTTTCCCTCCCTTGGATTTGAACACTAGTCTTTCAGGAAGATGTCTGTAAGCATCAATCCCTCTTACTTCTTCCAATTCTTCCAATTAGAGGTTTATTTCAGAGAACTCCTTGATGTCACAGATGTATAAGATATCTTCCTTGTTGACTGTGGGTTGAGATTTGGTTAGGGTCTTAGATCTAAGAGTCACAGACTTCACTTTCTTGATTTCTCTAGTCTTTGTCTTCTTTGGCTTGTTGAAGATAGGAAAATTTACTGGCTCATCCTTTGGAATTATAGGCTCACCATGAATATTCCTAGTTGGATCTACCACCTTGAATTCTTCAAATACCATTGAGGGTTTTGATGTATGAGTTGAAGTTGTAGACTTTTTGGAAATGTAATCTTCCATTTCCTCATCACTGAAGTCCAATTTTCTTTTAGAGGGAAGCTTGTACCCGAATCTTCTTTTATGTTATGGTGCATCTTGCACTTTCTGATCTTGAGGTTCAGTATAGGAAGAAGAAATATTAGATATAAGAGTTTGAAGGTTAGGACTGAGTGTTGGCAGCTCCCCCTAAATGGATGAGGGAGCTTCAAGAGATGTGCTCTCCTTGTGTGTGCCATCGTTGTTTCTCCTTCCATACACTTGTATTTGATCAAGTGATGGTTGTATAGACTCTTTACATGGTGAATTTGAGAATATGCTCTTTTCAACAGAAACACCCTGTTGAGAGGATGTCTCTAGAATCTGTTTTGGCCCCATTTGTACAACTGCATCCTTTTGGGAGGATACAAAGGTGGCTTGAGTGGTCAACTTAGTTTTCTTAGCCTTTTTTTTGTGACCAAGGGTGATTCAGTTGGTGTTTTTTTCTCACCACTCTCATTTATTACGATAAGGGTTATCTCATTTCTCTTCTTTTTACTCACTTCATCCTTTCAACCGGATGAAGTAGTTGGTTTCCTAGCTGCTATTTATTTTGAATAAGTGGTCTCAGCTTCGGAAGGCCCCTGTTGGTTTTCCTATATTTGAACATCTACAGGTTCAGGGACCATAGTTGTACTAGATTGTACATTTGATCACATGTCAGGCATTGGGTAAGGGTAAGTCTTAAACCTCTACATCATGAATGGAGTGATTTTCAGACTTACATTTACCTTGTTCTTTGTAGTAAATGAACCAAATATTATTTTTGACACTTGCTTACAATTGTCTGTTTTAATGTTATCTATACTATTTAACAAATGTATGTCAATTACTTTATGATTTAAAGTAGACATAATAAATCTAGGAAAGAAAATTTCCTTACCTCTAGCAGACTGGGGCATAGTTAGCCTGGTAGCAAGTTCTTCCAGGATCAATATGTTGGGTTTCGAGCACATAAACACAACGGAAACAGTAATTAAAAATATGAAAAATCATAATTTTCAAAACCCACCACAGGATCCATGCGAAAAACATATATTTAATTCATAGATCAGATTGTTTACCTTAAGAAGCTTTACCAATTGGTTGACTAATGGAGATCCAAAGCATGTTCAATCACCATGCATCCCGCTCTCGCGATCTATGATCTATCGGTGTCCACATGAATACTTGAACTCAAGGGTTGAATGTGTACTAGCTCAAACTCGTTTCTTCTTGCTCTCTCCATCTTCTCCCTTGGTGGCTAGGGTTTTAGTAAAAGTCTTGCTCCCAAAAAATCAGCCACACAAGAGATATTATATAGAGAGTAGAAAACGAATTATAACTCTTAACTAATTAGGAGTTATTATTAATTTGAAATTCATGTTTGTATTATAATTAAGTCTCACTTAATTATTTAACAAATAAATTTTATAATTAATATAGTAAATTCGAATATCAATATTTATCTAATTAATTAAGTCATACTTAATTAATATCATAAATAATTCGAATTACTTTAATATAATTTAAATCCAATTTAAATTAAATAATCCTTCAAGCATTCTTAGTGTGTGACCCTATAGGTTATTATTACGTTGGCAACAAATTTTAAATCTAATTTAAAATCGTAAACAATGAGCGGCATCTAGTAATACATCATTGCTACCCAAGTAATAATAATTGAATCGGTGATCGATTAAACCTTTCGTGAATAATGTACAATGTAATATAATCCCTTTAACCAAATATTATAGATTAAACTAGAGGCATGTAATGTGTCAATTTCATCATAGCTTAATCCAAGTTTCCTTGATCAATGAGTAGACTATCATATAATATCAACATTTGAGCGTGGCCACGCATTTCATAGTCTAGCTCACATAAGAGGCCAATAATATCACTCCTAAAATAGGAGTGTTAAATTCCATCTAGATCATTCATATTTCTCATACGATTCATAATATACCCAATGTCCACTTTTATCATTACCCGGTCAAGGATAACTTTTAATGGAATCAATGTATATTAATTCTCATATAGAAATCTAATGACTTCAGGTCTAAGGACCATTACATCATTACCACTGTGAGAATTACTTATGACACAGCAGACATGTAGAATCTCAAATTGGGTATGTCCAGTACCATGTACATATACATCTGCCTATGTTTTTTGACTTTAGTATCATCATACCTATGATCAATGAGATGTGATCATCAGTCAACAAACACACCAGTCTTAATGCATTATTATTGTCCCTTAATAATAATACTCGACCAGGGACCTTTAGGAATATTGATACTATTCTCATAATCTCATTTCTAAGTCACGTACTTAGAGATATAGAATTGTATATCATATTCCAAGGACATTTATTAAACTAACATTTATATCGCAGTAAATTAAGTATTAATAAATTATAAAGGGAATAATCGATAGAACATAAATATTAATAATCTAAATTTCTTTAACTAAAACATAATAGTGTTATCTCTAGGGCATAAACACTAACAATCTCTCACTTGCACTAGAGCCAATCACCCATGTATCTAATACTCATGGAACTAGTATGACCATCATGCTTCTACTGCGATAAAGCCTTAGTCAGTGGGTCTGCAACATTATCAGTACTATATACTTTACATTTATATCTCCTTGATCATTAATCTCATTAATAAGGTGATATCGCCTAAGGACATGCCTAAACAGTCTCCTTGGCTTTTTCGGAAAGTATTAATATATTCGGCTTCCATTATAGAATCATTAATGTTCTTACTATGAACCATTCCAGTAACATAACTTATATTTAGACAAAACACAAACCAGACATAGACACATAATCATCCTTGTCTATCCAGAAATTAGGTTAAGAAACTAGTATCAGTGTAACCCTTTACAACCAGTTCCCTATCTTCTCCATATACCAAAAATAAATCTTTAGTCCTCTTTAAGTACTTAAGAATATTCTTGAAAATAATCCAGTGACCCTCACCTGGATTAGACTGGTATTTGTTCATCATACTTAAAGCATATGAAACATCAGGATAAATACATATCATTGTACACATTATAGATCCAATTGCTAAAGCATATGGAGCTTTCTCAAATGACCCTTATCATCTTATGATTAAGGGGCAGTTATCTTTTGAGATCACTATCCCATGAGACATCGAAACATATCATTTCTTTATCTCCTGCATCCTAATATGATGCAATATTTTATCAATGTATGTACTCCGACTAGGTCGATTAATCTTTTCAATCTATCTCTATAGATCTTGATCCCTAATATATAGGTAGCATCGCTCAAGTCTTTCACCGAGAAACTATTTCTCAACCAAGTCTTACCAGCCTGTAGAGAAGGTATGCCATTCTTTATTTGTTATATGTCATCTACATATAATACTATGAATGTCACATGGCTCCCACTAACCTTCTTGCAAACACATGGTTCAACTTCATTTTGAATAAAGCCAAAATCTTTAACTATTTCATTAAAATGATGGTTACATCTCCTTGAGGCTTGCTTCAATCCATAAATAGATCGAAGCAACTTATAGACCATCTTAGCAAACTTGGGATCGACAAAACCTTCAGGTTGTATCATATTTACATCCTCTTCAAGGATCCCAATTAAGAAAGAATTTTTGACATCCATTTGCCAAATCTCATAATCAAAGTAAGCAACTATGGCTAAAAAATCCTGATGGACTTGACCATAGTAACCGGTGAAAAAGTCTCATCATAGTCTATACCATAAATTTGTTTGAAACGTTTTGCCACTAGCCGCGTCTTATAGGTCTGTACTTTACCATCCATGTCAGTTTTCTTCTTGAAAACCCACTTGCACCCTATAGGTTTTACCCCTTCGAGTGGATCAACTAAATTCAATACTTTATTTTGATACATGGATTCCATCTTGGATTTCATGGCCTTCGGCCATCTCTCGGAGTCTGAACTGTTCATAGCATCTTGGTAGGTGAGAGGATTATCATTATTCATAAGCATCACATCACCATCTTGAGTCAAAAGAAATTCATAATTTCTCCCGGGCTCATGGTGAATCCTACAAGATCTACGAATAACCTGTGTTTCCTGAACAGGATTACTTTCAACATTTTGATGTACATCCTGATCTTATTCCAACTTTGGTTCAATGTTATCATATGGTTCTTGATCTTCATCGAGATGTATTATCCTCCCATGATTTTCTTAGAAAGTAGTTCTCCCTCAAAAAATACAGCGGCCCGACCAACAAACACTTTATTCTCGAAAGGATTATAAAACTATACCCTAGTCTCACTTGGATATCCCACAAAATAGCATTTATCTAATTTTGGTCCAAGCTTGTCAGAGGCTAAACATTTTACAAACGCTTCACGTCCCCAAATTTTCATAAATGACATGCTATGACATTCATCACTCTATATCTCATACGGAGTATTTTGAACCGCTTTAGTCGGAACTTGGTTAAGTGTATATGCATCCATTTCTAGAGCATAACCCTGGAAACTGAATGGAAGATCTTCTTGACTCATCATCGATCGCACTATGTCCAACAAGGTACGATTTCTCCTCTCAGAATCTCTATTCCATTGAGGTGTTCCAGAAGGAGTAAGTTATAATACACTATCACACTCCTTCAAAAAACTCTTGAAATTGAGGTTTAAGTATTCTCCTCCACGTAAAATTTTATACTTTTCCCTTGTTTTCTATTCTACTTCGGCCCTATATTATTTGAACATTTCAAAAGAATCGGATTTATTCTTCATAAGAACCACATATCCATATCTACTGAAATCATCAGTAAATGTTATGAAGTAGTATAGTCCACCCTTGCCATCATACGCATTTGACCACATACATCATTATGTATAAGTCGTAATCGTTCGGTGGCCTTTCACCTGATCAGGTAAAAGAAGCTTTAGTCATTTTTCCAATGAGACAAAGTTCGCATCTTCCCTATGATTCAAAATTAAACTTATCCAAGTATTCATCTATATGTAACTCAAAAATGTGTTTCTCATTAATATGGCTTAACGACAATGCTAGAGGTAATGTTTGATTTGAGTCAACTTAGAACATATAAATTGTTAACTAAGTGTGCAACATTATAAGTCTTATCATTGAAATAGAATAAACAACTATTGTTTATTTAATTGAAATGAAAACCTTTCTTGTCTTGACAAGAAATTGACTTAATGTATCCGCTAAAGGCAGGCACGTAATAACAATTTATCAAGTTCTCAATCTCGCCTTATGGGCAACATTAGGTATCGAGTTCCTTTAACTAGAGCAATAACTTTTGCTCCAATTCTAACCCTATACCTGAAGCTTGACCATTGCTAGTCTTCTTCTTTAGATCTTCCAAATAAGCTCGACAATTTAACTTCCATTCATCCAGTTATTTTCACAGAAATGACAATCATCTCCTTTAGTAATACCACTATTAGGCTTCAAAAGCCCTTTGGGATTGGACTTTGGTTTGGCATCGAATATGATCAAATCTTCACCTTTCCTGTCCACTTCCCTTTCCCATTTGCATTCCATGTGTACATCATCAATATGAACGTAATTCATGCCTTTACCTTGTTATTTTCAGCAGTTCTAAACATTCTTAACAACTCAGTGAGTGTTCTGTCTATCTTATTCCTTTTGTTCTTAACAAACTGAGAATAGAAGTTGTTCAAAGATCATTTGATCAAATTAAGCTGAGTCTCTAGACCATTCTTGAAACCCAAAATATCAAGATACATATGCCTATCACCTTTAGAACATGTGGTCCAACCGGATATGATTCTCCCATTAATGCAAAAGTATGGTGCCTTATTATTGTCAAATCTTTCTGACGAGCCAATCCATCTAACATCTTTTGAAGGTGCTCAATCATATCATAAGCATCATTATGCTCTTGTTGCTTCTAAAGCTCAGCACTCATAATTACAAGCATAAGACATGAAACATCAGTTGCATAATTAATTTGCTTATGGTAAGCATTTTGTTCTGCACATATTTCATTCTCAGCTAGAAGAAATAAGGGAGGGGTTTCAGTGACATCCTTGAACCCGAGGACAATCCTCAAGTGCCCATGTCAATCGAGGAAATTATTTCATGTCAGCTTGTCCTTCTCAAGGACTATTACATAGAGAAGTTATTTGTGTTATTTGTCATTTGATATCTACAATATTAAAGTGCATAAAATGATTTAGTCTACAAATGATCATTAAATTATTTTCAAGTGATTATTCATATATATATATTCATAATATATATCTCCCACTATATTTATCAAATCAATAGCCTTAACTATTTATTCGGAAAAAAAAAATCTTCTATATCCTTTCTAGTGAGCCAAGATCCATATTTCACCACGCGTCAGGTCAGCTTTGGCTTTTCTCCTAAAACATGATTATTTAGGTAGACACCATTTGTCAATTATATCAACTATATAACTCTTGGATAGCTTGGTGGAACAACATTTGTTCATATTTATCTAATAAATCTCGCCAAACTCTATGCCTCTAAGTTCACAATCCTATTGTGATAACTTAGTTAAGTCAAACCCAATAGTCAAAAAGTATCAACATACTTCAACACATCTCCCACGATAGATAGGAGTACTTCGCTTTGGCGAACCCACTCCTGGTCGATCTAGGGATTAACGCATTGAACTCATTGAAAGGCATCTGATCAACTTAATATTAACTTTAGGGTTTTGTTACTTTAAAACGATCATGATCCAATTATAAAAAGATTCTCAATTTTTCCTTGAATAAAATACTTCAAATTAATATTCGTCAATGGTTTGATTTCCAGGTAGTGAGGGAGTCACAATGGTCTCGCTTAAAACCCACAACCTTACAAATTCAATGAACTCGCTTTTGATAAAATCGCCCCATGTCAAAAACAAAGAAAATTTGTTTTTTATTCCGTGTTTCATAAACACGAGAATCTCATAATCGTTTGTTCATTTTAAAATCTTGAATCGTTACAGATTTTATCTTGTTTAGCAAGCATGGCATGGGTGTCGTATCCAATACATACATCATTAATCTAATTAAGCATGCATCTTTATAAACTACTCTACACATACATTCATCATATGTGCATATATATGTAAAGTGCAATAAATAAATTTGGTTGGTTATGGCTTCATCCTATGTGATCTTTATCAAGCTAATGACAAAGATCTAAGTCAATCTAAGGTGGAAAATAAATACAGGCTAACTATTACATGTATTCTTTCTTATATTGCTTCCTTGGATGGCCTCCATGTGGGATTACCCTTGCTCTTCAAATATTCATGTCTTCATGTACATTACAAGAATGAAATATGAAAACTAATCTAATGAACTTACAAGGAGAACTCGAGTTACATTCGAGATTTAATAATTACAAGATCAAACGACATGCAAGCCGTATTTGAAAAACCAAAACCATTAACCTAAGGTCATAAGCCATAACCATCCACCATGCTCAATTAACACAAAATAACATGTTAAAATAAATAATCTGATCTTAACATATCATACCCATCATGATCTAATCATAAAAACCAAATATTGAAAAAAATCAGAAAATTAAATCTGATAACATTAAATCATATATTACAGGGCCTAAACGACGTCAAACGACTTAAAATCAGTCGATAAAAGCTTTGCTATCAGTTACGTTCAGACGCTCGATTCCATATGAAATAGCGTATTTGTTTGCCAAAATCGGAAACCAGACACAGATTTCAGCAAATCCGCTGCATCCGATTCAGAATCGTATCAAATACAATTCATATAATAAGAACAAATAAAAAACATATATATCAGTATATATACATATTATATAATCATCATATGATTATACAACTCTCATGAATATCATATATTCAAAACATATATATACATACGCATATATAAAAATAACAACATGTAAAACATACAAAATCGCATACATAACAGTCATGGAATATTGTATACATGTTATCATCATAAAACCAGTAAACACATAAATGAAGTAAACACTTTTCGCAAGTAGCTCTGATGTCATTGTTGGGTTTCGAGCACATAAACGCAACGGAAACAATAATTAAAAACGTGAAAATCATAGTTTTCGAAACCCACCGTAGGATCCATGCGAAAAACATATATTTAATTCGTAGATCAGATTATTTACCTTAAGAAACTTTACCAATTGGTTGACTAATGGAGATCCAAAGCTTGTTCAATCACCACGCATCCCGCTCTCGCGATCTACGCTCTATCGGTATCCACACGAATGCTTGAACTCAAGGATTGAATGTGTACTAGCACAAACTCGTTTCTTCTTGATTTCTCCATCTTCTCCCTTGGTGGCTAGGATTTTAGTAAAAGTCTTGCTCCCAAAAAATCAGCCACACAAGAGATATTATATAGAGAGTAGAAAAACGAATTATAACTCTTAACTAATTAGGAGTTATTATTAATTCGAAATTCCTATTTGTATTATAATTAAGTCTCACTTAATTATTTAACAAATAATTTCATATTTAGTATTAGTAAATTCGAATATCAATATTTATCTAATTAATTAAGTCATACTTAATTAATATCATAATAATTCGAATTACTTTAATATAATTTAAATCCAATTTAAATTAAATAATCCTTCAAGCATTCTTATTGTGTGACCCTATAGGTTATTATTACGTTGACAACGAATTTTAAATCTAATTTAAAATCGTAAACAATGTGTGACGCCCTCCAAACCCGGGTCAGAAGTTTGGGGTCCACACACACACACCTTATTTATAACCTGCTTATAACAATAATAAAGATAATAATAATATGCAGTGACCCTACTTAGCAAATACCACGGACCGCAACAGGTTAAAGTATGCACACAAGCCAAACACACCTACTTATATTACAAACGTTCAAATCCCAACTATTCAAACTCAGAACTGAGTATTAAACATTATTACAAACTTTTACAAACTCAAATTATCCCAGAAGAAGCCTACTAGCTTAACTCTATCAACCTGAACCCCTAGCTCTCGCGCTGGACTGGGGATCTTCGTTACCAACTGGTTCCTTCTTAACTGGAAAAGAACATAAACAACATTGCACAAATGAGCTAACTAGCTCAGCAAGTCACAATGACAAAACTGAGAATAATGATCATCAAATAAAAAGGGTTATGATATCGAGTGCACAATGAATTATGATTTAGAATTGGATATTATATTTTCATTTAAAAACCAAGGTTAGGCTGCTGATCAGTCACGCACTAACCCCGAGCAAAGCACACAGCACTGCTCTAACTACTGGATCCAAGGCACACATTGGCCTCACTTGACCATTATATGGTCTGACCACGAATCTGGTCCACAATTTTATAAAAATAATCCAATTCTAACATAATAACAGAATAAACAGTAATAAGCAATAAATCGAATCATTAATAATATTGGACGTTCAATAATGAAATGGTTTCAATCAGCATAAGGATCAATATGGCATTTTCAAAGCTAGGATGTTAGGTAATGAAAAAATTGGATAATAAAGGAATCAATATTTCAGGGTTACCAGGAATTGGTCTTTCAAATCATAAGGTACAATGGTTTGAGTATATAAGTAATTCGGTTCAGTGTTTGGTATTTAGTTTGTATGTATTTGTGGAGTAGTATCGTATATCTGTGGTTCGTATTTGTGTATACAACAATCAATGGTTTTCGGGATAATAATATATGGTAAAGGCTATTTATAATTACGGAAAATTAGTATCCCGTTGGATCATTCCGGATATAAAATGGTACGTTTATTTATAAAAACTGATCCAAACGGTACCGGTTTTCGGGATAATTATCCAAATCAGTACAATTTGTACTGCGGTCTTGGTCTCAGCGCCTGGTTACACGTATTACGAGGTGATAATTGTGATAGTTTAATAAAAAGATCCCGTTTATCGAAAATACGAGTTTTATTGATTTACCGAAATGAATAATGTATCGAAAATGTTGCGCCGGGACCCGTGCAGGACAAACCGTATGCCGAATCGAAATAGTCGAAACATGGAAAATGCTCGGAATATTACAATTAGGTGAGGAAGGAGTTCTCGGAAGAGTTTCGGGTTATAAAAAGTAAAAACGGATGACGTCGGTTGGTTCCCGATTGAATAAAATAGTTTTTAAATACTCGAAAAAAGATTTTATAAAATTCATATATTTCCTATAAAATCATAAATCATCATAAAAATAAATAGGAAGATATGACAATTATCTATATTTTATTTTGGACATATAAAAATTAAAATACTCAATTAATATTATTTTTAAACATCCAAACACATTCAACACTTAACAAATAATTCACAGAATAGATACTGAACACATATAATAATTATTTATTAGCAAAATAATTACACGGTATATCCCAGATATTACACAATGAGCGGCATCTAGTAATACATCATTGCTACCCAAGTAATAATAATTGAATCGGTGATCGATTACACCTTTTGTGAATAATGTACAATATAATATAATCACTTTAACCAAATACAGGCATGTAATGTGTCATCCTCATCATAGCTTAATCCAACTTTCCTTGATCAATGAGTAGACTATCATATCAAATCAACATTTGAGTGTGGCCACGTATTTCATAGTCTAGCTCACACAAGAGGCGAACAATATCACTCCTAAAATAGGAGGGTTAAATCCCATCTAGATCATTCATATTTCTCTTATGATTCATAATATACTCAATGTCCACTTTTATCATTCCCTAGGTCAAGGATAACTTTTAATGGAATCAATGTATATTAATTCTCGTATAGAAATCTAATGACTTCATGTCTAAGTACCATTACATCATTATCACTGTGAAAATTACTTATGACACAACAAACATGTAGAATCTCATGTTGGGTCTGTCCGGCACCATGTACATATACATCTGCCTGTGTTTTTGACTTTAGTGTCATCATACCTATGATCAATGAGATGTGATCATCAGTCAACAAACATACCAGTCTTAATGCATTATTATTGTCCCTTAATAATAATATTCGACTAGAGATCTTTAGGAATATTGATACTATTCTCATAATCTCATTTCTAAGTCATGTACTTAGAGATATAGAATTGCATATCATATTCCAAGGACATTTATTAATCTAACATTTATATCGCAGTAAATTAAGAATTAATAAATTATAAAGGGAATAATCGATAGAACATAAATATTAATAATCCAAATGTCTGTAACTAAAACATCATAGTGTTGTCTCTAGGGCATAAACACTAACACAATAGACCAACATTCAAGTGTCTGTTATGGGCTATTAAGAACACCAGCTTCTGCACCACACATGAGATGTTGTCATACCTTGTCTTCCTGCATGTGAAGGCCCTAACTATAGAATCAAACACAAAGGACCATTCCTTCCTTAGGTTTGTTATGTTCAAGCTTGCCAGGTTGATTCTTTCATCATAATTGATGAAATCCATGAACTCAGCTAACTCATCTTGTGTTGGCATCTCTACTAGATTTACAGTTGGAAGACCCAAAACTGCATTTACATCTTGTTCATTAAAAGTATATATGTTGGCCTCCAGTTGTGCAAGTTACCATCAAGGACACCGAGTTGTCATTCATAATAGTTCTCACCACAGCTGTTGTCCAAAATTCATGCAGAACATCCAAGTACATGACTGGGTTAGCAGTTAAAGCACCTGCAAGATAGGATTCAGACAAAAAAATTCACAAACCCCTTGAAACTATCAGGGGCATGGTTAGCATCAGTAAAAGCAAGATAGTTGGTTCCTTTCTCTGTGATTGTAGCTCTAACAATATTGAGTGCCATTTTGTTGAGTACGAGTGAATGCCTAAGAAAAATTAGCGAGAAAGAGTTTGAAATGAGAGAGAAATCGGTTTTGAATTGAAAAAGCTAGGTCACTTAGAGTTCTCGAAGGCGTAAGTATATGTATCGAGATGTCTGAGTATTTATATTAAAAGCAAATAACTTATCGAGGACTCAAAAATGGACGTTTGAAGTATACTTATCGAGAAGTCATTTTGAAAAGGCATTACATATCGAGAAGTCATTCTAATTAACTCTTTTAGAGAACCAAAATTAACTTATCGAAATGTTAAATAAATACTCAGTTTGTCCTAAAATGGATTGAATTAATTCTAATATTTATTTTGAATAAATCCAAATAAATTTAGAATGAATTTATCATGAGCAATTTATAAAAATAATTTATTGAATCTTAAATTATTTCAGTTCTGAGTTATTTATAAGTCTAAATGTACTTGTAGAGAACTCTGTGAATTAGCACTACTAGTGAACTCTACAAGGACTTATCGAGAAGTCATAATAAAGCTTATCGAGAAGTCATTCGAGAAGTCCATGAATTAACTTATCGAGAACTCACTCGAGAAGTCTTAAAATGACTTGTCGATAAGTCAATTAGACTTATTGAGAACTTAGTTCTCTATATGCTCTTGATTATTTTGATTCTGTCTTGTGTTTATTTTACATATTGAAGATGTAAATTAACATTTTGACAGTTTTCTTAGAATTGAAAAATTACAAGCTGAATTTTAATTTTTGAAAAATAAATATGTAGAGATTTCTGAAATATTTATATTTAATATTTCAGTTAATTTCTAATAAAATCAAATTAATTTTGATTTACTTGAAATTAATCTGCTGCAACACATTAGCTGAGTTCTTGCCTTAGGATGAAGAATTTAACATTCCAATTTCAACTACAAGTCTAGTGAAAGTTGCTTCATTCAAAGGTTTAGTAAAAATGTCAGCTAATTGTTTTTCTGTTGGAACAAAAATAAGCTCAATGGTACCATTTGCAGCATGTTCTCTAATAAAATGGTACCTTACATCAATGTGCTTTGTCTTAGAATGATTAACCGGATTAGCCACAATAGATATAGCACTAGTATTGTCACACATATTTGGAATTTTGTGTAACACTAGGCCATAGTTCCTTAGCTGATTTCTAATCCAAAGCACTTGAGCACAGCAACTTCCAGTAGCTATGTATTCTGCTTCAGCTATGGAAGTTGACACATATTGTTGTTTCTTGCTATGCCAGGATACAAGTCTTTGTCCAACAAACTAACAGCTTCCACTAATACTCTTTCTGTCAATCCTGCATCCAGCAAAATCTGCATATGTGTATCCAATAA
The DNA here is from genome assembly GCF_009905375.1 of Apium graveolens. Taxonomy (NCBI): domain Eukaryota; kingdom Viridiplantae; phylum Streptophyta; class Magnoliopsida; order Apiales; family Apiaceae; genus Apium; species Apium graveolens. The sequence goes on from NC_133654.1 coordinate 245,187,129, forward strand.
CATCAAAACCAGTTCCCTTAGGATATCATAATACCAAGTTTGGAGTCCTCTTTAAATACCTGAAAATTATCTTCACAGCCATTAAGTGTGATTCTTTTGGATTGGCTTGAAATCTTGCACATAGACATGTTGCAAACATGATGTCTGGTCTACTTGTAGTTAAGTAAAGAAATGATCCAATCATTCCTCTATAGCTTGAAATATCTACACTTTTGCCCTTTCTATCTTCATCCAAATTTATTTCCGTAGATATAGGTATAGAAACAGGTGAACAATCAACCATACCAAAATTCTTCAATAAATCTTTAACAAACTTAGTTTGGCTGATGAAGATCCCATCACTTCTTTGACTAACTTGAAGTCCAAGAAAGTAACTTAATTCCCCCATCATACTCATTTCATATTCACTCTACATAAGCTTAGAGAATCTTTGGCAAAGCTTTTCATTTGTAGAACCAAAGATAATATCATCCACATAGATCTGAACTAGGATCATATCATCACCATGCTTATTGTAGAAGAGAGTCTTGTCTGTGGTACTGTTGGGAATATGTTGTGAACTTGATGATTACATTAACAAAACACTTTAGTAGATTCAACTTAGTGAAAAATGTAGCACTCGACGGATGATCAAATATAGTCCCGACGAATGAATCAATATAGTCCCGACGGATGATGATTTGACATCCATCGAGTGAGTAGCTTATGTAACAATAAGTCATGTAGCACATTTCTGCAAACACCTTTGTATAGATTCAGTAGTAGCATATAAGTCATGTTGACTTTAATTAGATATGCAGAATAGCTTGATTAATTGTAAATATAAGATGTCTTGTAAATCTGCATAAATGAAATGAAGTCAAGTGTCAAATAGCTACCCGACGGATGATCAACAAAGCTACCCGACGGATGATCAACAAGGCAACCCGACGGATGATAATCATGTACTCGACGGATGATCAATTCAAACATCTGTTGACAGTGACAACACAGTCACATGCGTCGAGTGTTTGCAAAAGGAATATGGTATCCTATTCAGCTGGGTTTTTGAGAACAAAGAATCATTACCATTTCCATGCTATTATGAAGATATTCAAAGATGCTGGAATAGAGTAGTGAAGCAGCATGGTATTAGGCTTGATAGGTTTTGTTTTATTATCTTGTCTTATTACTATGTAAACTTGGTGATATATAAACCAAGAGTAGCAAGTAGAACAACAACAAGACTAAGCAAATACATTCCCAAAGAAACAATTGTCAGCTGTATCCTGTAGCATTTCTCTGTATGTTTAGTTGTTCATATTTGTAAGCAGCTGTGAGCTATTCAAGCTTCACAGGGTTCTCTTGATATATATATATATCTGGTGGATACATTCAGATCCACCAGAAAGTTTTAAAGACTTGTGTTTTTATTACTTGTGTTTTGATTTATCTAACTCTTCATTCTGCACCTTAGAAATCAAACACTTATATATTATTAAGATAGAACCATTTTTCATTAATTTGAAAAAGTAGCCAAAATTACATTCAACCCCCTTCTGTAATTCTTGTTGTATTGTTAGGGACTAACAATTGGTATTAGAGCAAGCTCTTGAAGCACAAAGAGTTTAAAGATCACAACAAACAGCAAGATGAACAAGAAGGATGTTGGAGTCAAGATTCCTTTTCTGGACAAAGATAATTACCATCACTGGAAGGTAAAGATGCATCTTCATTTACTTTCTCGGGATGAGGCCTATGTGGATTGCATAGAGAGAGGTCCTTATGTACCAATGAGAGCTGCAACTGGAAATGAGCCATCAGTTCCCAATCCAAGGCATGAATGGTCAAATCCTGATATTGAACAAGTGAGGAAAGACAAGAAGCCCATGAATATCTTATTCAATGGAGTTGATGGTGACATATTTGACAACATCATCAATTGCAAGACAGCCAAGGAGGTTTGGGACACCATTCAAATAATCTTTGATGGCACTGGAAAAGTTAGAGAAAATAAGATGCAGTTACTAATTCAGCAATATGAGCATTTCCACTGTGAAGAAGGTGAAACTCTCACTGATATATTTAGTAGATTTCAAAAGCTACTAAATGCTCTCAAGCTGCATGGAAGAGTCTACCTAACCAAAGATTCTAACCTCAAATTCCTCAGATCCTTTCCAAAAGAATGGAAACAAATGACAGTCTCCTTGGGAAATTCACAAGAATACAAGGAGTTTACACTAGAGAGACTATATGGCATTCTAAAGACTTATGATCTTGAAATAGAGCAAGATGAAAGAATGGAGAAAGGGAGAAAGAAAGGAGGGTCCATTGCACTGGTTGTTGAGTTAGAGAAAGAAAAGGAGATGAAGATAGAAGTTGTTGAGTCTACTTCAAAGGTCTGTGAAAACAAGGGCAAGGGGCTGGTAGCAGAAAATGAAGATTCTTTGAGCCAAGATGATATGGATGATATTGATGAACATCTAGCATTTCTTTTCAGAAGATTTGCCACGCTCAAGTTCAAGAAGAACTTTGGAGCAGCTAAGCCAAATAGAAACATGGTGGATAAATCAAAATTCAAGTGTTTCAAATGTGGCTTGACAGGGCACTTTGCCAGTGAGTGTAGAAAGTCAGATTCCAGCAAGAAGAAGTTTGAGCATGTGGATAATAAACAGAAGTATTTTGAGTTGCTCAAACAAAAGGAAAGGGCTTTTATTACACAAGAAAATGACTGGGTAGCAGATGGTCTGGATGAGGATGAAGATGTCAGCTATGTCAATCTAGCCCTAATGGCCAAGTCTGATGAAATAGAGACAAGTTCTTCAAGTAATCAGGTAATCACCACTAACCTTGCACATTTATCTAAAGCTGAGTGTAATGATGCAATAAATGGCATGTCTACAAAATTATATCATTTGCGTGTTACACTTAAGTCCCTCACTAAGGAAAATGCTAAAATTAAAGAAAACAATTTGTTTTTAAGTGAGAGGAATTATATGCTAGAGTCTCAGTTTATTGAATTTGAAAAATTGAGAATCTTATGTAAGATTGCTAAGGAGGAATTAACTTAGTCCTTGAAGAAAGAAGAAATTTTGAAGAAGCAGCTTGATCGTGAACATGAGGTGATTAAGGCATGGAAATCATCTAGAGTTGTCCATGCTCAAATCACCAAAGTTCAAGGTATTGAGTCCTTCTGTGATGCAGCCTGGAAAAAGAGTAAAGAGAAGATGGAGTCCAATTTGGTTGAAGGATTACTAACATATCTAGACTCGACGGATGATGAGAGTCATCTGTCGGATAATCAAAAAGGTTATCTGTAATATCCGGGATATATCGTGTAATTATTTTTGCTATTATATAATTATTATGTATGTTCAGTATCTATTCTGTGAGTTAATTGTTAAAGTGTTATCTGTACTTGGTTATTCAAAAATAATATTAATTGAGTATTTTAATTTTTATATGTCCAAAATAAAATATAGATAATTGTCATATCTTCCTAATTATTTTTATGTTGGTTTATGGATTTATAAGAATCATCTGAAATTTCTAAAATCTTTTTCCGGGTAATTAAAATCTATTTTATAAAAACGGGAACCAACCGACGTCAACCGTTGTTACGTTTTTGGAACCCGAAACTCTTTCGAGAACTCCTTCCTAACCTAATTGTAATATTCCGAGCATTTTCCATGTTTCGACTTTTTCGATCCGGCGTACGGTTTGTCCTGCGCGGGTCCCGGCGCAACATTTTCGATACAATATTCGTTTCGGTAAATCAATAAAACCCGTATTTTCGATAAATGGGAGCTTTTTATTAAACTATCACAATTATCACTTCGTAATACGTGTAATCAGGCGCTGAGACCAAGACCGCAGTACAAATTGTACTGATTTGGATAATTATCCCGAAAACCGATACCGTTTGGATCTGTTTTTACAAATAAACGTACCGTTTTATATCCGGAATGATCCAACGGGATACTAATTTTCCGTAATTATAAATAGCCTTTTACCGTAATTTATTTCGTATCAAAATTATTTGCAGACAGATAATTATATAATTTTCAGAGAAAAACCCTAATTTCCTAAAACTGTTCTAAGAATCAAACAAGCATTTGGAGGTGTTATTGAATTCGGTTTGGAAAGCTCGAGTAACCAATCTGAAGGTCTTGAAGAGCTCTACCAGATTCTGTAATCCATACACCTGCAGAAATCAAGGTTATTTTTCTAAAAATTTATTTATTTTTGAATTTATTTTATTAAAAATATGAATTTTTGTTCGGATGATTGTTTGTATGATTTGATGATTGCATGTTGTAGAGCTTGTTTTCCTGATGATTTTCATATGTCATACGTCTGATTTGGAGTTCAATAACATGTTCAAATTTGAGTTTGATTTTCGAATTTTAAAATTAGGGTTTATAACCCATATGAATGCTCTTAATTGAAATTTGGGGGTTTCTTATTCTGTGATAGATTGATGTTGTGTTATAGTGGGTTGTATTCTCTGTGAAATTTGCAATCTAGTCCTATAAGTTTCATGAACCAACGAGGTCTGTAGAGAAGGGAGTTGTGTTTTGAAGTTTTCCGATGTTCGCCGGAAACTGGAAAATTTCACGGCCAAATTCCGGCCAACTCAGGGATTGTTAGGTTGTTTTGATTGCATGGTTGTGTTCCTGGTAACCTGTAGATGTGATCTGGAGGTGTTGGTGGGGTGAGGAAGCCGGGAACGTGTTCTCCGGCCATCCCCGACTGTTTTCCGGCGACCCCCTGGAAAATTACAGTTTAGTACCTATAGTTTTGAAAACGATGCAGTTTGGTCCCTGTAGTTTCCAGACTTTGCAAAAATTGGATTTCTGTTTTAAAAATGTTTAAAAATCATATTTCCTATTTATTTTTATTATAAAAATTCGTTTTTAATTTCTGAAAATTCTAAAAATTATTATTTTAATTCTGAAAATTATTTTTAATTCACAAATAAATCTAAATTAATTAGTTAATTAATTTCAGTTAATTTCTAATTGATTAATTGGTCAATTAATTCGAAAATTAATTGATTAATTGATTTAATTAATTATTAATTAATTTTAATTAATTATTTAATTAGATTTAATTATTTAAAAATGATTTAAAAATTCTGAAAAATAGTTTTGAGCTTTAAAATATTATTCTAAATTATTTTCAAGGCTCGATAATTATTCTAAAATTATTTCGGAGCCAGAATTGGCCAACCGAACCCTGTTTATTAACCCGAAATTGATACAACGACCCGTTTAATTCCGAAAAATGTTTTAAAAATCATTTTAAATACCAGAAAGCCTATTTATGACCCGAGACTTCTTTATAAATGATATATCATTGATTACGTGATGTATTATATGCTATATGTGACTTGTTAATTGACTATCGGTCTATATATTCTGTGTTTACTTGATTATTGCATAACTTTCAATCCGTTAATCGGATTTGGGTAAAACGAAGGGTAGATAGAAGTATGTGTTGAATAGAATTCCATGAGTAAATTATTGATAGATGCTTATGATATGTGAGCAGAAGAGGCAAGACGTAGGAAAGGGAAACAAATAGTTGAGGAGTAAGACGCTTGTGATTGGAAGCGAGTGCAGTGTAGTAAGCTAATATCATGCAAGTATTCCGAACTTTCTCGAAATATTGTAATACGTGATAGTCTTGTTGATATTGCAAGTGCTTTGAAGCACTGAAACCTAAACTCTGATTCCAGTTATTGTTCTTGAGCCATTCACCTTATTCTTTCTAGACCATTGATTGTTGTATACCCAAACACGAAGCTCAAGTATACGATACTACTCCACAAATACATGCAAACAAAATCCCAAACACTGAACTGAATTACTTGTACATTCAATCATTGTATCCTATGCATTGAAAGCCCAAATCTTTGAAATCCTGAAATGTTGATTCCTTTGTTAGCCAATTCTTTCATTACCAGCATCCAAGCTTTTAAATTGCCTTATTGATCCTTACAAGGATTGAAACCCTTTCATTGTTAAACATTTATTGTTGTTAATGATTTCGGTTATTGTTTATTATTGCATATTCTGTTATTATGTTAGAATTGGATTGTTTTTATAAAATTGTGGACCAGATTCATGGTCAGACCATATGATGGTCAAGTTAGGCCAATGTGTGCCTTGGATCCAGTAGTTAGAGCAATGCTGTGTGCCTTGCTCGGGGTTAGTGCGTGACTGATCAGCAGCCTAACCTTGGTTTTTAAATTAAAAGTATAATATCCAATTCTAAATCATAATCCAATGTTCACTTGATATCATAATCATATTCACCTGATGATCATTATTCTCAGTTTTATCATTGTGACTTGCTGAGCTAGTTAGCTCATTTGTGCGATGTTGTTTATATTCTTTCCAGTTAAAAAGGAACCAGTTGGTAGCGAGGGTCCCCAGTCCAGCGCGAGAGCTAGGGGTTCAGGTTGAGAAAGCTGAGCTAGTAGGCTTCTTTTGGGATAATTTAAGTTTGTAAAAGTTTGTAATAATGTTTAATACTCAGTTTGAGTTTGAAATAGTTGGGATTTGAACGGTTTGTAATATATTAGTGTGTTTGGCTTGTGTGCATACTTTAACCTGTTACGGTCCGTGTTGGTTGGTAAGTAGGGTCACTGCATATATTATTATTATCTTTATTATTGTTATAAGCAGGTTATAAATAAGGTGTGTGTATGGACCCCAAACTTCTGACCCGGGTTTGGAGGGCGCCACAGGTTTGGTATCAGAGCTACAGGTTATAAGTCACTGTCACAAGCCTAGGTTGATGGGAATGGGTAGAGGGATAGGATTAGAAGTAAGGTATAGGATGATAGAACGTCGAGAGGTTGAGTGTTATGGTATAACCGGTATTAGTATAGGTTGCGTCGTGGTATGAGATTTTTATATTACGATATAATTTCAGATAGTAGAGATGGCCGACTCTTTTATTCCCGTATCAGCTGATCACTCAGAGCCTTTAGTTGGAGCACCAGCATCGGATCCACGTCCTGTTATTCCACCAGCATTGGCTATTCTACCTCCACCGGTGTTGCAGCCCGTACCATTGCAGGCCATTCCACCTCCAGGCATGAGGCCACCTGTTAGAGGACCCCCACCTGCTGATTCAGGCTTTACTAGTCATTCAGTCACATGAGTACCTTTCCAGTTCTCTTCCTATCCTGTCCCATATCATCAGTTTGAGGCTTGCCTTATGGAGCAGCGATTCCTACAGGGTCAGATCCAGGAGTTATTGCATATCATGCGTACCAGAGAGATGGGGAGTGGTGAGAGGCGACTTAGGGAGAGGCTCCAGGCGTTTCGTAGAGCAGCTGCTGTGAAGATTGCTGAGGCTACACATGAGGACATCACCCCTGATTTCCTAGTGGAGTGGGCTAAGTGGGTTCTAGAGGAGCTTGAGGAGATAGCAGGTCCAGATTTGCCATGAGCCAGAGATTCAGAGATGGAGATGCTGAGCAGTGTTGTTATGATTATGTAGTATGTACAGTAGTGTGTAGTGTGTATCAGTAGACTTTTGAGTTGTATTTATAGACTAGCGATGCTGACTAGTGAGTAGGTTGTTGTACCCTTTTTGCTTTTACTTTCGAAGCGTCTTTACGCTTGTACTACCTAAAACTTTTGATCTATATATCAGTACCTTTTTCCTTTCCAACACTGTCATTTACTTTATCGCACCTGTTTTACTTTACCTTATTTATTGCACCAGTATACCCTGTGATACCATGTACCCTGTTTTCCATAACTGTTTATATTCTGTAAAGAAGCATGCAATTTACTTAGTTACAACTGTTTTCAAAAAGAGATATTCCTATTTTACAAAACTTTTCTTTTATACAAAGATTTGATTCAAAAGCTAAATAAATTGATTGATTCTTTACAGAAAATGCCTCCTAGAAGAAATACCCGCACCAACACCCAGAATGAAGAAACCAACAACAATAACAATAACAACCAAGATGATACAAACCAGAATGTGAACCCAGGACCCATGGACCCAGCAATAGCCCAGATTCTTCAAATCTTGGCCTAACAAACAGTTCACCTGGCACAACAACAGCAGAGACAGACCAATCCCCAGGTAACTTTCAAAACTTTTCAGGCAGTAAACCCACCAGAATTCAAGGGTTCCTTAGAGCCAATTGAAGCAAATATGTGGTTAAAGGAAATAGAGAAGGCATTTGCCTTGGTAAAAGTGAAAGAGGAGTAGAAGGTTGAATTTGCAAGTTATTATCTGAAGAATGAGGCCACCTATTGGTGGGAGATGGTGAAGACATTGGAAAGCACAGATGTTATTACTTGGGAAAGGTTTAAGGAATTGTTTTTAGAAAAGTATTTTCCTCAGTTTGTTCAGGATCAAATGGAGCTGAAGTTTTTAGAATTAAAGCAAGGGAACATGTCGGTAACAGATTATGAGGGGAAGTTTGAGGAATTGTCAAGGTATGTGCCGTCGTATGTTGATACTGATAGAAAGAAAGCTAAGAGATTCCAGCAAGGCTTGAAGCCATGGATCAGAGGGAAGGTAGCTATTTTTGAATTGGATACCTATGTCGGGATTGTACAGAAGGCTATGATCGCAGAGACAGAGAGTGAGATGTTCCAGAAAGATAAGGAAAGTAAGAAAAGGAAAGTTGAGGGAAGTGAGGGTCAGTCACAAACAGGGAAGTTTCCAAATTTTAAGAAGGGCAAGTTTCAGCCAGGGAGAAATTTTAATTTCAGGAGACAAAATACAGGAGGCGGAGGCCAGGGCAATCGTCCAGCTAATGTGAATCACCCGAATCGGTTGAGATTAACTTTTCCAGATTGTCAAGTATGTGGAAAGAAGCATGGAGGAGTTTGTAACAAGTTGAATGTGGTATGTTTTAAATGCAACCAGAAAGGGCACTACTCGAGAGAGTGCCGAAATCAGCCAGCAAATAAGGATCAACCTATCCGAAATCCAGCAGTGAAGGTTCCAGCCATAGGATTTACATGCTTCAACTGTGGAAAGCCAGGACATATGGCCAGGGATTGCAAGACACCAGCCCCAGTTAGTAATGCATTAAGGATTATGGGATCTACCCCAACAGTGAATGAGACTCCGAGGGCTAGAGTTTTTGACATGTCGGTTAAGGATGCGATCCAGGATACGGATGTCGTGGCAGGTACGCTTAATGTGAATTCTTTATATGCCAAAGTGTTAATAGATTCGGGAGCAACTCGATCGTTTGTTTCACAAGATTTTGTTAGTAAGTTAAATTGCCCAGTTGGGTATTTAAATGAAATAATGACTGTGGAATTAGCAAATCAAGAATGTGTAACTATTAACCAAGTTTGTGGGAATTGTGAGATTGAGATTTCTGGTAGTAAGTTTTGTGTAGATTTGATACCGTTTAAGTTAGGAGAATTTGACGTTATATTAGGGATGGATTGGTTATCTAAGCATGATGCTCAGATAGATTGTCGAAATAAGAAAGTAATGGTGAAAATGCCAGATGAAAGAATAGTAACGTTCAAGGGACAGAAGCAGGTAAAGAAGTTCTTAATGATGATTCAAGCCAAGAAGTTACTACGACAAGGATGTGAGCATTTCGCAGCATATGTGATCGACAGAAGTCAGGAGCCAGCAAAACTTGAAGATATTCCAGTTGTGAAGGAATTTCCAGACGTATTTCCCGACGAATTACCAGGACTTCCTCCAGATAGAGAAATTGAATTTGCAATCGACTTAGCACCTGGAACCGAACCAGTATCCAAGGCCCCGTATAGAATGGCGCCCGTTGAGATGAAAGAGTTAGCAAAGCAATTACAAGAGCTGTTAGAGAAAGGAGTAATCAGACCCAGCGTATCCCCGTGGGGTGCACCGGTATTATTTGTCAAAAAGAAGGATGGAAGCATGAGACTGTGCATCGACTATAGGGAGCTCAACAAGTTGACAATCAAGAATAAGTATCCGTTACCCAGAATTGATGAATTGTTTGACCAATTGAAGGGAGCCAAGTATTTCTCCAAGATCGATTTAAGATCAGGATATCATCAACTGAAGATCAAACCAGAAGATATACCAAAGACAGCTTTCAGAACAAGGTATGGGCATTATGAATTTCTAGTAATGTCTTTTGGATTGACCAACGCCCCAGCAGCGTTTATGGACCTGATGAACAGAATTTTCAAGGAATATTTGGACAAGTTCGTTATAGTATTTATAGACGATATTTTGATCTATTCAAAGACGGAGGAGGATCATGCGGAACATTTAAGGACAACTTTGGAGATTTTAAGGAAAAAGAAGTTATATGCTAAATTGTCGAAGTGTGAGTTTTGGCTACAGGAAGTTCAGTTCTTAGGACATATAGTCAGTAATGAAGGGATCAAAGTGGACCCGGCAAAGATCGAGGCAATTACAAATTGGGAAAGACCTAGAACACCCACTGAGGTAAGAAGTTTCTTGGGATTGGCAGGATATTGTCGATGATTCGTTCAGAATTTCTCAAGAATTGCAACACCATTGACAAAGCTTACACGAAAGAATGAAAAGTTTATATGGAATGACAAGTGCGAAGAAAGTTTTCAGGAATTGAAGCGGAGATTAATCACGGAACCTATTTTATCACTTCCAGACGATCAAGGGAATTTCGTAATTTATAGCGATGCTTCTTACAAAGGATTAGGATGTGTTCTTATGCAGCACGACAAGGTGATTGCGTATGTGTCAAGGCAATTGAAACCACACGAACAGAAGTACCCTACTCATGATTTGGAGTTAGCAGCTATAGTTTTCGCTTTGAAGATTTGGAGACATTATTTGTATAAAGAAAAATGTGAAATTTTCACGGATCACAAAAGTTTGAAATATATATTTACCCAGAAGGAACTTAATATGAGACAAAGGAGATGGTTAGAATTGATCAAGGATTATGATTGCTCGATTAATTATCATCCCGGTAAGGCGAACGTTGTAGCAGATGCGTTAAGTCGGAAGGAAAGGTTAAATGTGTTATCCGTACCTGAAGAGATATATAAAGAATTTCAAAAATTGGAATTGGAGATTAGAATTTACAAGCCTGAGGAAGCAAAAGTGTACAGTATGATTTTCCAACCGGAGTTATTGGAGAAAATAAAGAAATGCCAGAAAGAGGTAATGGATCAAGATATAAATAGTTTGGTAGGTGAGGAATTATGCACGCAACAAGATGATCAAGGTATTCTTAGGTTTTCTTCAAAAATTTGGATTCCACCAGTAACGGAGCTGAAAAATGAAATTTTACAAGAGGCACATAGTTCAAGATATTCCATCCATCCAGGGAGTACCAAAATGTACAAAGATTTAAAGAAGAATTATTGGTGGCCAGATATGAAGAGGGAAATTGCGGAATGGGTTAACAAATGCTATACCCGTCAGAGAGTTAAAGCAGAGCATCAGAGACCAAGCGGATTGCTACAGCCATTGGAGATTCCAGAGTGGAAGTGGGAACATATTACCATGGATTTCATAGTTGGATTACCAAGGACAAGGACTAATCATGATGCCATTTGGGTTATAGTAGATAGACTTACCAAGTCAGCTCATTTTCTGCCTATAAATGAAAGATTTTCGCTCGACAAGTTAGTTCATATATACTTGAAAGAGATCGTAGTTCGTCATGGAGTTCCAGTGTCTATCGTATCTGATAGAGATCCAAGGTTTAATTCAAGATTCTGGAAGAGTTTTCAAGAATGTTTGGGAACAAGATTAAATATGAGTACGGCCTATCACCCCCAAACGGATGGCCAAAGTGAAAGAACGATCTAGACAATCGAGGACATGCTACGTGTTTGTGCTATTGATTTTAAAGGAAGTTGGGATGAGCATTTACCCCTGGTAGAGTTTGCTTATAACAACAGTTATCACGCCAGCATTGGGATGCCACCTTATGAAGCCCTTTATGGATGCAAATGTAGATCTCCAGTATATTGGGACGAAGTAGGAGAACGTAAAATACTCGGACCCGAATTGGTACAGCAGACAAAGGAAGTTGTTGAAATTATCCAGAAAAGATTAATAGCCGCACAAGATCGTCAAAGGAAATATGTAGACCAGTCAAGAAAAGACATGGAATTTGAAGAAGGAAGCTTGGTATTATTGAAAGTATCACCGTGGAAAGGACTAACGAGGTTTGGGAAGAAAGGGAAGCTAAACCCAAGATATGTCAGACCTTTTGAAATCCTAAAGCGTATTGGCAAAGTAGCTTACGAATTGGCGTTACCTCCGCACATGGAGCACATTCACAATGTTTTTCACATATCAATGCTTAAGAAATATAATCCAGACTCCAGGCATGTAATAGAATATGAGCCAATAGAGCTTCAAGCAGATTTATCATATATAGAGAGCCCGGTAGAAGTTCTAGAAGAGAGAGAGAAAGTATTGAGAAATAAAGTGGTAAAGTTAGTAAGAGTATTATGGAGAAACCCAAAGGTTGAAGAGTCAATCTGGGAGTTAGAAAGTGATATGAGAGAAAAGTACCCTCATTTGTTTTCTTAGGAGATTCTGAGGACAGAATCCTTTTAAGGGGGGAAGGATGTAATATCCGGGATATATCGTGTAATTATTTTTGCTATTATATAATTATTATGTGTGTTCAGTATCTATTCTATGAGTTAATTGTTAAAGTGTTATCTGTACTTGGTTATTCAAAAATAATATTAATTGAGTATTTTAATTTTTATATGTCCAAAATAAAATATAGATAATTGTCATATCTTCCTAATTATTTTTATGTTGGTTTATGGATTTATAAGAATCATCTGAAATTTATAAAATCTTTTTCCGGGTAATTAAAATCTATTTTATAAAAACGGGAACCAACCGACGTCAACCGTTGTTACATTTTTGGAACCCGAAACTCTTTCGAGAACTCCTTCCTAACCTAATTGTAATATTCCGAGCATTTTCCATGTTTCGACTTTTTCGATCCGGCGTACGGTTTGTCCTGCGCGGGTCCCGGCGCAACATTTTCGATACAATATTCGTTCCGGTAAATCAATAAAACCCGTATTTTCGATAAAAGGGAGCTTTTTATTAAACTATCACAATTATCACTTCGTAATACGTGTAACCAGGCGCTGAGACCAAGACCGCAGTACAAATTGTACTGATTTGGATAATTATCCCGAAAACCGATACCGTTTGGATCAGTTTTTACAAATAAACGTACCGTTTTATATCCGGAATGATCCAACGGGATACTAATTTTCCGTAATTATAAATAGCCTTTTACCGTAATTTATTTCGTATCAAAATCATTTGCAGACAAATATTATATTATTTTCAGAGAAAAACCCTAATTTCCTAAAACTGTTCTAAGAATCAAACAAGCATTTGGAGGTGTTATTGAATTCGGTTTGGAAAGCTCGAGTAACCAATCTGAAGGTCTTGAAGAGCTCTACCAGATTCTGTAATCCATACACTTGCAGTAATCAAGGTTATTTTTCTAAAAATTTATTTATTTTCGAATTTATTTTATTAAAAATATGAATTTTTATTCGGATGATTGTTTGTATGATTTGATGATTGCATGTTGTAGAGCTTGTTTTCCTGATGATTTTCATATGTCATACGTCTGATTTGGAGTTCAATAACATGTTCACATTTGAGTTTGATTTTTGAATTTTAAAATTAGGGTTTATAACCCGTATGAATGTTCTTAATTGAAATTTGGGGGTTTCTTATTCTGTGATAGATTGATGTTGTGTTATAGTGGGTTGTGTTCTCTGTGAAATTCGCAATCTAGTCGTATAAGTTTCATGAACCAACGAGGTCTGTAGAGAAGGGAGTTGTGTTTTGAAGTTTTGTAACACCCCCAAATTCGGGGTCGGGGATCCGGGTTGTCACGAGTTCCATTTCCCTTAATAACACCTAATCTTAATACACAATCAACTACTCTGTACTGTGACCCCACAATAAACACACACACCACAAGTTATAGTCTCAGAGATGAATATCCAAAAATAATCACAAGTCATTTTATTCCACAATTATATGTCAATACACCTTAAAAAGGTTTCTGAATAAATTTACATTTCTTTACCATTATTACAATTCATAATTATACATAAGTCTGGTACATCAAAAGTTGAAAGCCTAGCCTATTGGTAGTTCCTACCTCAGCTACGGCGGCATTAATGCTTCTAGAAAACTGCGGAACGTCTCCTAATCGCTTGCGAATCGGGAGCTTGGTCCTGTTCATCTTTTCTATCTGTTGTTGTGTGATGAAAGAAGAAAGCAAGGGTGAGCAGCAAGCCCACCAAAATAATATGTATAATGATTAACAATATGAGCCTTCTCATAGTACTCATGAAAGTCTTGGTCAAAAGAAATGAACCAAGTTTGATATCTTAATGCGATGAAGTCGCAAAATATTTAGTATATATACATATATACTTTTCAAAATATTGGAAGTCCTCTTCCATGCATAATACACACAGAGTTCCAGTGTATAACTGTATAAAAAATATCGTTGCAAGGTGATCTCATATATCTAACCTTGTCTCAACGTTTTTCTGAAAATCTTTGTCATTCATAAGACAATTATTAACTAGATATAAGTTTAAAAGATGAAGTTACCAAATACTTCACTACACTTATATCATTTCTAAAGCTACTTGAACTACCATTGTTCAAAGTATAATGAGCTTTCAACAGTTCATCACATAGATGAGACTACAAGACAAGATTTGAATAGATTAAATCTTAAAAATATTATTAAAGGAAATGAAGTTATGACATACTTCATTAAGTTCTGATATATATATATATATATCCACATATACATCTTCCTTTATACATTTCCTGAAAACCTCTGCCATGTAAAGTATGAACAGAATTGCAATATCCAATAAATTTGGAAAGGAAAAGAATTTTGGCATAAACCAGATATCTTGCTGATCAGGCAAAGATACCCATAAGTAACATTTTCTACTAGTAGATGGACGAATTCCCCACTGGTCATCACCCTGGTCGTAATAGGACCTTATGCTGGACTGCCACTCAGCCACTTATGCATTTGATGGACTCCCACTGACCCACTTACACTATCATGGACGCCCACTGAGCCCATGTTGCTTATGCCGACTCAGTAGATGGACTTACTTCCCGAACGTTGGGTAAGTAATCAATTCATTTACCAAAACTGCAACCGTGTTGCGAATATAAAATACACCACAGAGCCGGATCCCTCAGGTTTTGAGCGAGTATTTAAATCCCCTTAAAAAGGAAGATCTTAAATATAAAAATGAGTTTTGGGATCCGCTCTAACTTTTTAAAAATCATTTTGAAGACTCGAAAATACTTTAAAGAGTGTTTGGAGTAAAGCTGATTTAATGAAGTAAATCAGTCCCCAGAACATTTAGAAAATGTCTGAATATTATTATTTAAATAATATTCCCATAAAGAATAATCTTTATTAAAATAATTGAAGTAGAAGTATTAAAACTTATACTTGAAACGAGTATTAAATAACCAAAGATATACTTATATGAAAGTACTATCTTTATTTGAATAATCGAAAATAAGTTTGATTATTGACACCTTATTCTTTAATAAAATAAAGAATATATTTCAGTAATAAGCGGAGTCATAATATCTCGAATGAATATTATAAATAATATTCATAAAATAAAGGAGTCATACATCCTCGATTGAATATCCAAGTAATATTCAATAATAATATAAAGGAGTCATAAGCCCTCGAATAATATTCGAAATAATATTCAATAATTAATATAAAGTTATCGAATAACCCTTATTCGATTAATAGTTTTGAAAACTATGACCATATATATATATAAGTATATATATATATATATATATATTTATATCCATATATACAAAATCTACGCGGGATCCTCGACTCCCGGTTTTAGAAAATATTTTCACCTTTTGGGTCCCTATACTAAGGGTATATGCAAATTACCTGCTATCCTCAAGCATAGGTATTATCAACTGAATCAACAGATATATATATGGAAAGAATACGAAACAGGCATGCATATATATATACCATAGCAGCATGCTTCAATATATTGCAACATTTGCTAATTAACCAACATGCATCTATCGCAAGATAATGCAAATACATATATACATCACAACAACGGTTATAACGGGTAGAAAACTTGCCTGAGCGACTGGGGGTTACGAATGGCTCGGGACGAGTCTGGTAACCTATAAGCAACAAGTAAGTTGGAATTAAACCAAAGTCACTTGTAAATCTATACTCTAGCCAACTCAGACTCTAACGCTCGTTTTGCGCTTACTGATTCTCTTAAGTCACTCGAGTACCCTCGACTCCACCATTTTTAATAATTTAACCTTTACGAGTTCTAAGGCGATTCCTTCGCGAGTGTCTTACTAACTGCCTAGCACACTTACCATAAATGTTTCATACATTAATTAACCCTTTTTGGTCTTTAACCTATGTTTCAAAGTAAGGCGAGGGGAAAAGTTTTGTTCGCGAAATGCCATTACATGAAACGGTCGTTTCTCCTAAACCGTGCATCAGAATCGAACGAACTACATATCAAAACGAAGCTCGTAACATGAGCTATCTAAACATGGAAATGGTCATAATCTAGCAGGGGGTTCTCGGGTCCTAATGTTATGCACAAAAACAGTCTAAAGAAAATCAGACGTTACGACGGCTATGTTTACGCAATTTCCCAATTTTAAACCATTCAAAACCAACCCAATTCAACCTCAAATCCAACATACAACCAACATCCATCCTTATCACATCATAACAACCCCAACCAATTCAATTTTAACATTCATACTTATGCCTAAGCTTAACTTTAACCATACTTAAGTTCTTTTAATCAAAACAACAACATTTACCATTCCATTTCAATACCATTTCAATCCCAAACTCTAAATCACAAACATCAAGCTACAATATCACCCTACTAATCAAAATCATCTTATAATACATAGGAATCTAGGGTTTGGAGATGGTATACCTTCCTTGAAGTGGTGGGAGTAGCTAGGAAGCCTTAAGAAGCTTTGAGAAGTCTTAGGAATGCTTGGATCTTCAAGGAAAACAAGAAAAATTTCAAGTTAAAAACTTGAAAACACTATTCATTGTCTTCTTCTTTGATTAAATAAAGAAGATTGAGAAGGAATTGATGGCTTAAACTCATGATATAGCCCTAACTAAGCATGAAGATGATTAGGGAATTAACTCACCAATTTAGGAAGCTTGGATCTTTGATTTTGAATTTTCTTGCCTTTTGCAATAGTAAAAAGCCGAGAGCTCTCAAGAACAATGCCTTGGTTTCTTTTTAATTTTGATGAAGAATGAATTTGCTTGGCTTGGTTGATTTGTTTTTGTGTTTGATTTAGTAAATTACCTAGTTGCCCTTGATTTTGTGTGGTTAAAAAGCCACCACATCTCCTTCCTTCTCATGTCATGCCCATGTCATGTGGTGATGTCATCTTTCCCTCCTTGTCCTCTTCTCATTGGTTGGGTGACATCACTCTCTCTAATCCCTTTGATTAACTTCCTAATTGTTTGCCTAATGACCGCTGATCTGTTATACGGTTCGCTTAACTTTCGTTCTCGTTTATCGTTTGAAGGATCATACCCGGGATCTTATTACTTAGGTTCCCTTAACCTTTCTCAATACATTATATTCCTTTTTATGATCCTCTATTATAATCCTTTAATTTAAATCCTTTTTATCCTGTTACCTTATACTCAATTCTCTCCGTATCTAGTGGATTTCCGGGAAAAATCAAAGTGTTCGGATTTGGATTCTGACGATCTTTACATACACTTATATCCCATATAAAGTACTAATAAAATCTCAGAATATCCATATCAGAACCCCTACATAGTGTGGCATGAAAAGTTTTCTCATTCAGCAAAAACACTATTCATAAGGGTTTCAAAAATTTCCCAAAAATTGGGGTTATTACAGTCTCCCCTCCTTAAAAGGATTTCGTCCCGGAATCAGATAGAAAATGAATAGGGATACTCTCTTAGTATTGCACTTTCTAACTCTCAAGTAAATTTTCCCACGTTGTGGTCCTACCACCAAACTCTGCCTAGTTTGATAATCCTTCTCTTAAGCACTTGTTCCTTTTCACTCTATAACCTTCCTGGTTGCTCCATATAGGTTACGTCTGGTTGCATGTCTATGCGCTCATATGCCCCTATTTGTCTGGCATCCGAATTACACTTCCTTAACATTGATACGTGGAACACGTTATGAACTTGCTACAGGTTCGGGGGTAGGGCTAGCTCATATGCTAACTTCCCAAACGTCTTAATATATCCAAGGGTCCAACAAATTGTAGACTTAGCTTTCCTTTCTTTCCGAACCTCATCAATCCTTTCCAAGGGTTTCCAAGGGGATACCTATAACATTACTAGGCCCTCTATTTCATACTATTTGCCCTTTTTGAGTCAAATCAGCATACCTCTTATGTCCATCTTGGGTTACTACCAGCCGTCCTCTGATTAGATCTATTATATCCCTGGTCCTTTGGACTACTGCGGGTCCGAGCATCTTGCGCTCTACAACTTCATCCTAACATAAGGGAGATCGACATTGTCTTCCCTCAAGGATCTCATAAGGCGATACCTCGATACTGACATACGATCGATTATCGTGATATAACTTAATCCGCGTTAAGTGATCATTCCAAATTCTTTCAAGTCTATTGCACAGACTCTCATTATAGCTTTTAGCATTAGAGCTTTTGCTTCTTAATACCCATTCTTTTCCAGTTCGTAATCGCTACTACCTTCCGTTCCTAATATTATACTGGTTATACTTTTGCTCGTTAGCGTTCTATAACCTTTTAATAACCACGTCAACCTTAGTATCACGAATGTGTTTCCATTCCGAATACTACCACAACTTTATTACTCCTTTTTCAGCTGTTTCTATTATCGAAAGCTTCATCCTTCATATAGAAGTAAAATAATTTATTGAGAGATCACTATGATCATGAACACTTGTTATATCACATAGTTAGTACAGAAGGTGGCCAACCTTTAGTACTTGACAAGCAATTAAACAATAGTTGGTATCCTACTAGGCTTCTATCACACAGATAGATAGTCATTCAGCAATACCTCCCCTTCTGGAAGGGTTGTTCTTCTCAGCTTATACAAAATGAAAAGAAGAGAAAAGAACGAATTGAAGAGAATTGTATATATGAAAAAAATATACTGCCACAAAATATCTGGCTTGGAACCTACCTCTGAACTATAGAGGTTTGTCATAGAAGAACAAAACATATATGTATTTATATTAACATCAAGTATTATAGCATCGCATTTCACGTGCCTAAATATTTTTGTTATTCCGTCCATCATTCTATGGACCCATGCTCTTCCTCGAGCTTATACTCAATCACCTTTGAAACTCCCTCGACATCGAAAATCGAATCTGAATCTCATTTTATACATCATCGTTAATAGAATTCTATGCTTGCACCGCAACCTTCGTCGTATAGTAATACGACTCTCTTTTCATAAGAAGGAATAAATATTCAATAGGTAGATACTCTACTTAATTAGTCTATCAATGGTAACTTATACATTACCACGACCCGATTAGTGGTACTCAATCTCAACATCCATTCCAATACAACTCTCACGGTTGTAATCAGCTCATTACTCGCAGAATCATTGCTGCATTACTATGGTCCACCACTGACCTACTGTCGTCATTCACTTTCCATTAAATCTTAATATCTAACCATACGGATTCCATACATCTCGTATCTAATTCTCCTAAGGAGGTAACATGATCACCGTTCATGATTCATGAAGAACACTCCTGAACTTGACGTACTTTCATGACATGAAGTAGATAAAATTGCAGAAGAGTTTTAGTCAAAGCAACGATAGCAGGTAAATACCATTCTTAATCGTATGCCTTAAATAGAAGACTTAACTCAAGGGTTCGTCTAGTCCTTTTTGAAACATGGTCCATGCTCATTCTCAAGATAGTACCTTCTAAGATAGATAGCCCGCTAATGGCGATTACACGAATTAAACCTTTACCCAACTACTATTACGGTTGAGTATTGCACAGTCATCAGAAGGAATGTCAATCTTCCAAACCATAATACAACCTTCATAGCTTTAACCATCATCACTGTATTCCTTTGGCACAAGCGCCTATAATTATCCTCTTACCTTTAAAGTGTCGACCACCTCTTTGGCCTTTCCTGATAGTAAAATTTCCTTACAGTCAATGTCACAGCTTATGTGAAGATGTTTTCCTTAAAATCTGATGAGTAAAAAAAAATCACCATTTTTCCATAAGTTATTGCGTCAGTCTTTAGAGGTTAATCACTGTCATAACTGACTCTCAATCATAATTAGAACATCTTTTATCTTAAGTACTAATTGCCCTGAACAATTTCGACCATTACTGGTTCGATCCATACCTTCTCGTGGTTTAACACGTGCCTCACTTGGCATCATTATAATTACGTCATATTTCCTTTATCAACATTTCTATTCTTGAGAATTTTGAATTTTACCTTTCTCCTTGTAAAACCTCTAAGGTTATCCTTCAATCGTTCCTCATGTATTCCCTAGATACAGGGCATATCAAAATACCATTTACTATTACTAGAACCATTGTCTATATATTTCTAAAAAATTTCTCCACTGATTCTTAAAGGTTGTTATTACCTTAATCCTTTCCAATTCATACTGTCAAAACTCATACTATCCCTATTAAGGGTGAAATGCCAACCTTTATGCATTCCCCTAGGATTCGTTTTAAGTTACCGATGTTCTATCCTTAATTCCACCTTTAAAAAGGTACATGCATCCTTCCATGGATAAATCAAGTCATATATCCCTGATAAGGGTGTCTTATTCAATCATTCCCACCTCGATAGTATATGCTTAATTTCACAATAACATCTGTATTCAAAATGAGGTCAATCAATATGGCCTCCAAAAGATAACAACGGTTATCCGCTTTTCTTGCCTAATTTGGTAACGATAACAAGGATGTTGTGGAAGATATTGGTCGTGTTCAACGTGAACCTCTTCTTAATAATTCCTTATTTACTTTTGTTGTTTATCTCAACAGTCACCTCAATGTTGGGATATCTTTCATACCCGGCGTCTCCCTTTCTGGGTATCGAGCCACCGGTCTTACACTTCACATTCTTGAAGGTCACTTCCTTCATCCAATTTTCCTATTTTCTTACTTCCTTGTCTCCTCAGTCTATCCGCGTCTCATTATTTATCCTTCGAATTATCTCAAGGTTTCCTCGAATCCTCCCAACTTACAGGGGATAAAATATATGTATCTCTTATGCCTTCAACCATCGATTTTAACTCATGGTGAATCACCCTCATCCTGACGAATGCATACTTTTCTATTTCTATTGCTACGAGTCCCTAGGGTTTCCTCATACCCAACTCCCTTATCATACCTCAAACTCCATTGCCTTTATATTCCTTTATACTTCAGTTTCTTTTTATTTTCCTTTCTCTTATCATTATTTCACAAACCAATCACAACATAAGCATTGATTTCAAACATCCCGTCATTCTGGATTTGTGTCCTCAGAACGAATCTTGACAACTTTTACAACTTAGATTCATAATTCATCATACTCGTCTGCCTTTGTTCTGGCTCTAAAGCTTTTACTCTATCTCCATAACCTTGGGAAGTACTTTCCCGAAAACAATTGACTGAACTTAAATCAGTTTATTATAATCTCTTGCTCCGTGCCTTCCTTGGCCTTTCACCAGCTGGTGGTCTCTCTCTTAGGAGGGTAAGTGATAAAAACAGTCTTTTGTGGTTTGTCAATCATTTAGAATCTCAAATGATTCCTATATTTCCTTTAGCCAGGCTCTTGCCTCGATGGGGTCAACTTGTTCCTTGGAACTGTGAGAGCTTAGCGACTTAAAGGTCCTGAAATAATTTCCCACCGCATTGTTTCCTCAGGGTGGTGGTTGGGGATAATAGTCTAAGTTCTGTCTAGACAGGTCCATAAATTGTCGTATAGGAGTACCATCTCGGGTCTCCTTTCCTTACTCGACTTTCTGTTTCCTTAGTATGAAATGTTTCAACCTTCTCCCATAATCAGGGTTATCTTATACATTAAAAACCATGTTTTCCACTCTATTATGTTATGGGTTCTTTTTTTCTTGATGGCAACCTCCCTGACTATCACATTCAGGGTTTGCCCTAAATCTTATTCCTCAAACTATGGCTCTCATCTAAGTTCTCATCCTTAAGCTCTTGAACTTTCAGAACCCAAATTCTATAGGAATACCTCATTATTCCCTTATCATCTTTCTCGGTATTAATCTCATATTTATTTGTTGGCTCTCTGCCTTCATTCATTACCTTTTTCTGGCACAATATGCTCTTTTCCAATAATTCGGTCTCTATCGCAATCTCAAACAGCTTTTCGGTACCGGCTCCGGTTACCTTCACTTCTATTTCCATCTTCTCAAAATCTCTTATAAACTCTCTCAAAGACATTATCATCTTGAGTCTCTCCTTTTTACTAAGGGTATCAGCCACCGCATTAGCTTTCCCCGAATGATAAAGAATCTCCCACTCATCATTTTTGATTAGCTCTAACCGCCTCCTCTGGCGTATGTTGAGCTCTTTTTGCGTGAAAATGTACTAGAGCTCCTATGGTTTGTGAATCTCGCACTTCTCTCCATACAAGTAGTGCCTCAAATCTTTAGGGCAAAACTATTGCCATGAGCCCAAGCTCATGGGTGGGGATATCAAATTTTATATTCCCTTAATTGTCTTGACGCATACGCGATTACCTTGTTGTGCTGTATAAAAAGCACCCTGATTCCTTATGCGAAGCGTCACTACACATCACAAAATCTCATTTTCCATCTGGCAACGCCAACATAGGGGACGTCACTAACCTTTGCTTCAGTTCTTAAAAGTTGTTCTCGCATTTCTCTGTCCATTCGAACTTCTCAGTCTGACGAGTAAGCCGCGTTAATGGGGCTACTATCTTTACAAACTTGCACGAACCTCCGGCAGTGACCGGCAAATCCTACCTCTGGTAGTCGCCCTAACCATGGTTATCAATTCATCAGTGGTCCTTTATTCATCCTTGTCAGGATCCTCCATGGGATCCTCCTCAACAACTATCCCATCTAGGACAACATCCTCAACCGCTACATCCTCAATATCAACATCATCCGGTCCTGTATTAGGACGCTCCATCGGATCCACAATCCGATCTCCAATTAGTAATAAAACATCATCGCGCTGTTACTCCTCAACCTCAGGGTTCGGAGTCCCGCTACTAGATACGATAACGAACTACGCTTCTATCAAGATAATTATAAGGGTTCCCATAAGGGTTTTAACTGTCAGTACTACGTTAGGTAGCCCGACTATGAACTTGGAAAGAGTTCTTATTATCTTAGTGAACTTATTATCTTAACGTCACATCATCTCTGAGGTTTATAACGCTTAGCTCTGATACCACTTCTGTAACACCCCCAAATTCGGGGTCGGGGATCCGGGTTGTCACGAGTTCCATTTCCCTTAATAACACCCAATCTTAATACACAATCAACTACTCTGTACTGTGACCCACAATAAACACACACACCACAAGTTATAGTCTCAGAGATGAATATCCAAAAATAATCACAAGTCGTTTTATTCCACAATTATATGTCAATACACCTTAAAAAGGTTTCTGAATAAATTTACATTTCTTTGCCATTATTACAATTCATAATTATACATAGGTCTGGTACATCAAAAGTTGAAAGCCTAGCCTATTGGTAGTTCCTACCTCAGCTACGGCGGCATTAATGCTTCTAGAAAACTGCGGAACGTCTCCTAATCGCTTGCGAATCGGGAGCTTGGTCCTGTTCATCTTTTCTATCTGTTGTTGTGTGATGAAAGAAGAAAGCAAGGGTGAGCAGCAAGCCCACCAAAATAATATGTATAATGATTAACAATATGAGCCTTCTCATAGTACTCATGAAAGTCTTGGTCAAAAGAAATGAACCAAGTTTGATATCTTAATGCGATGAAGTCACAAAATATTCAGTATATATACATATATACTTTTCAAAATATTGGAGGTCCTCTTCCATGCATAATACACACAGAGTTCCAGTGTATAACTGTATAAAAAATATCGTTGCAAGGTGATCTCATATATCTAACCTTGTCTCAACGTTTTTCTGAAAATCTTTGTCATTCATAAGACAATTATTAACTAGATATAAGTTTAAAAGATGAAGTTACCAAATACTTCACTACACTTATATCATTTCTAAAGCTACTTGAACTACCATTGTTCAAAGTATAATGAGCTTTCAACAGTTCATCACATAGATGAGACTACAAGACAAGATTTGAATAGATTAAATCTTTAAAATATTATTAAAGGAAATGAAGTTATGACATACTTCATTAAGTTCTGATATATATATATATATATATCCACATATATATCTTCCTTTATACATTTCCTGAAAACCTCTGCCATGTAAAGTATGAACAGAATTGCAATATCCAATAAATTTGGAAAGGAAAAGAATTTTGGCATAAACCAGATATCTTGCTGATCAGGTAAAGATACCCATAAGTAACCTTTTCTACTAGTAGATGGACGAATTCCCCACTGGTCATCACCCTGGTCGTAATAGGACCTTATGCTGGACTGCCACTCAGCCACTTATGCATTTGATGGACTCCCACTGAGCCACTTACACTATCATGGACGCCCACTGAGCCCATGTTGCTTATGCCGACTCAATAGATGGACTTACTTCCCGAACGTTGCGTAAGTAATCAATTCATTTACCAAAACTACAACCGTGTTGCGAATATAAAATACACCACAGAGCCGGATCCCTCAGGTTTTGAGCGAGTATTTAAATCCCCTTAAAAAGGAATATCTTAAATATAAAAATGAGTTTTGGGATCCGCTCTAACTTTTTAAAAATCATTTTGAAGACTCGAAAACACTTTAAAGAGTGTTTGGAATAAAGCTGATTTAATGAAGTAAATCAGTCCCCAGAACATTTAGAAAATGTCTGAATATTATTATTTAAATAATATTCCCATAAAGAATAATCTTTATAAAAATAATTGAAGTAGAAGTATTAAAACTTATACTTGAAACAAGTATTAAATAACCAAAGATATACTTATATGAAAGTACTATCTTTATTTGAATAATCGAAAATAAGTTTGATTATTGACACCTTATTCTTTAATAAAATAAAGAATATATTTCAGTAATAAGCGGAGTCATAATACCTCGAATGAATATTATAAATAATATTCATAAAATAAAGGAGTCATACATCCTCGATTGAATATCCAAGTAATATTCAATAATAATATAAAGGAGTCATAAGCCCTCGAATAATATTCGAAATAATATTCAATAATTAATATAAAGTTATCGAATAACCCTTATTCGATTAATAGTTTTGAAAACTATGACCATATATATATATAAGTATATATATATATATATATATTTATATCCATATATACAAAATCTACGCGGGATCCTCGACTCCCGGTTTTAGAAAATATTTTCACCTTTTGGGTCCCTATACTAAGGGTATATGCAAATTACCTGCTATCCTCTAGCATAGGTATTATCAACTGAATCAACAGATATATATGGAAAGAATACGAAACAGGCATGCATATATATATACCATAGCAGCATGCTTCAATATATTGCAACATTTGCTAATTAACCAACATGCATCTATCGCAAGATAATGCAAATACATATATACATCACAACAACAGTTATAACGGGTAGAAAACTTGCCTGAGCGACTGGGGGTTACGAATGGCTCGGGACGAGTCTGGTAACCTATAAGCAACAAGTAAGTTGGAATTAAACCAAAGTCACTTGTAAATCTATACTCTAGCCAACTCAGACTCTAACGCTCGTTTTGCGCTTACTGATTCTCTTAAGTCACTCGAGTACCCTCGGCTCCACCATTTTTAATAATTTAACCTTTACGAGTTCTAAGGCGATTCCTTCGCGAGTGTCTTACTAACTGCCTAGCACACTTACCATAAATGTTTCATACATTAATTAACCCTTTTTGGTCTTTAACCTATGTTTCAAAGTAAGGCGAGGGGAAAAGTTTCGTTCGCGAAACGTCGTTACATGAAACGGTCGTTTCTCCTAAACCGTGCATCGGAATCGAACAAACTACATATCAAAACGAAGCTCGTAACATGAGATATCTAAACATGGAAATGGTCATAATCTAGCAGGGGGTTCTCGGGTCCTAATGTTATGCACAAAAACAGTCTAAAGAAAATCGGACGTTACGACGGCTATGTTTACGCGATTTTCCAATTTTAAACCATTCAAAACCAACCCAATTCAATTTCAAATCCAACATACAACCAACATCCATCCTTATCACATCATAACAACCCCAAGCAATTCAATTTTAACATTCATACTTATGCCTAAGCTTAACTTTAACCATACTTAAGTTCTTTTAATCAAAACAACAACATTTACCATTCCATTTCAATACCATTTCAATCCCAAACTCTAAATCACAAACATCAAGCTACAATATCACCCTACTAATCAAAATCATCTTATAATACATAGGAATCTAGGGTTTGGAGATGATATACCTTCCTTGAAGTGGTGGGAGTAGCTAGGAAGCCTTAAGAAGCTTTGAGAAGTCTTAGGAATGCTTGGATCTTCAAGGAAAACAAGAAAAATTTCAAGTTAAAAACTTGAAAACACTATTCATTGTCTTCTTCTTTGATTAAATGAAGAAGATTGAGAAGGAATTGATGGCTTAAACTCATGATATAGCCCTAACTAAGCATGAAGATGATTAGGGAATTAACTCACCAATTTAGGAAGCTTGGATCTTTGATTTTGAATTTTCTTGCCTTTTGCAATAGTAAAAAGCCGAGAGCTCTCAAGAACAATGCCTTGGTTTCTTTTTGATTTTGATGAAGAATGAATTTGCTTGGCTTGGTTGATTTGTTTTTGTGTTTGATTTAGTAAATTACCTAGTTGCCCTTGATTTTGTGTGGTTAAAAAGCCACCACATCTCCTTCCTTCCCATGTCATGCCCATGTCATGTGGTGATGTCATCTTTCCCTCCTTGTCCTCTTCTCATTGGTTGGGTGACATCACTCTCTCTAATCCCTTTGATTAACTTCCTAATTGTTTGCCTAATGACCGCTGATCTGTTATACGGTTCGCTTAACTTTCGTTCTCGTTTATCGTTTGAAGGATCATACCCGGGATCTTATTACTTAGGTTCCCTTAACCTTTCTCAATACATTATATTCCTTTTTATGATCCTCTATTATAATCCTTTAATTTAAATCCTTTTTATCCTGTTACCTTATACTCAATTCTCTCCGTATCTAGTGGATTTCCGGGAAAAATCAAAGTGTTCGGATTTGGATTCTGACGATCTTTACATACACTTATATCCCATATAAAGTACTAATAAAATCTCAGAATATCCATATAAGAACCCCTACATAGTGTGGCATGAAAAGTTTTCTCATTCAGCAAAAACACTATTCATAAGGGTTTCAAAAATTTCCCAAAAATTGGGGTTATTACAAGTTTTCCGATGTTCGCCGGAAACTGGAAAATTTCACGGCCAAATTCTGGCCAACTCAGAGATTGTTAGGTTGTTTTGATTGCATGGTTGTGTTCCTGGTAAGCTGTAGATGTGATCTGGAGGTGTTGGTGGGGTGAGGACGCCGGGAACGTGTTCTCCGGCCATCCCCGACTGTTTTCCGGCGACCCCCCTGGAAAATTACAGTTTAGTACCTATAGTTTTGAAAACGATGCAGTTTGGTCCCTGTAGTTTCCAGACTTTGCAAAAATTGGATTTCTGTTTTAAAAATGTTTAAAAATCATATTTACTATTTATTTTTATTATAAAAATTCGTTTTTAATTTCTGAAAATTCTAAAAATTATTATTTTAATTCTGAAAATTATTTTTAATTCACAAATAAATCTAAATTAATTAGTTAATTAATTTCAGTTAATTTCTAATTGATTAATTGGTCAATTAATTCAAAAATTAATTGATTAATTGATTTAATTAATTATTAATTGATTTTAATTAACTATTTAATTAGATTTAATTATTTAAAAATGATTTAAAAATTCTGAAAAATAGTTTCGAGCTTTAAAATATTATTCTAAATTATTTCCAAGGCTCGATAATTATTCTAAAATTATTTCGGAGCCAGAATTGGCCAACCGAACCCTGTTTATTAACCCGAAATTGATACAACGACCCGTTTTAATTCCGAAAATGTTTTAAAAATCATTTTAAATACCAGAAAGCCTATTTATGACCCGAGACTTCTTTATAAATGATATATCATTGATTACGTGATGTATTATATGCTATATGTGACTTGTTAATTGACTATCGGTCTATATATTCTGTGTTTACTTGATTATTGCATAACTTTCAATCCGTTAATCGGATTTGGGTAAAACGAAGGGTAGATAGAAGTATGTGTTGAATAGAATTCCATGAGTAAATTATTGATAGATGCTTATGATATGTGAGCAGAAGAGGCAAGACGTAGGAAAGGGAAACAGATAGTTGAGGAGTAAGACGCTTGTGATTGGAAGCGAGTGCAGTGTAGTAAGCTAATATCAGGCAAGTATTCCGAACTTTCTCGAAATATTGTAATACGTGATAGTCTTGTTGATATTGCAAGTGCTTTAAAGCACTGAAACCTAAACTCTGATTCCAGTTATTATTCTTGAGCCATGAACCTTATTATTTCTAGACCATTGATTATTGTATACCCAAACACGAACCTCAAGTATACGATACTACTCCACAAATACATGCAAACAAAATCCCAAACACTGAACTGAATTACTTGTACATTTAATCATTGTATCCTATGCATTGAAAGCCCAAATCTTTGAAACCCTGAAATGTTGATTCCTTTGTTATCCAATTCTTTCATTACCCAGCATCCAAGCTTTTAAATTGCCTTATTGATCCTTACAATGATTGAAACCCTTTCATTGTTAAACATTTATTGTTTTTAATGATTTCGATTATTGTTTATTATTGCATATTCTGTTATTATGTTAGAATTGGATTGTTTTTATAAAATTGTGGACCAGATTCGTGGTCAGACCATATAATGGTCAAGTTAGGCCAATGTGTGCCTTGGATCCAGTAGTTAGAGCAATGTTGTGTGCCTTGCTCGGGGTTAGTGTGTGACTGATCAGCAACCTAACCTTGGTTTTTAAATTAAAAGTATAATATCCAATTCTAAATCATAATCCAATGTTCACTTGATATCATAATCATATTCACCTGATGATCATTATTCTCAGTTTTGTCATTGTGACTTGCTGAGCTAGTTAGCTCATTTGTGCGATGTTGTTTATATTCTTTCCAGTTAAAAAGGAACCAGTTGGTAGCGAGGGTCCCCAGTCCAGCGCGAGAGCTAGGGGTTCAGGTTGAGAAAGCTGAGCTAGTAGGCTTCTTTTGGGATAATTTAAGCTTGTAAAAGTTTGTAATAATGTTTAATACTCAGTTTGAGTTTGAAATAGTTGGGATTTGAACGGTTTGTAATATATTAGTGTGTTTGGCTTGTGTGCATACTTTAACCTGTTGCGGTCCGTGGTGGTTGGTAAGTAGGGTCACTGCATTTATTATTATTATCTTTATTATTGTTATAAGCAGGTTATAAATAAGGTATGTGTGTGGACCCCAAACTTCTGACCCGGGTTTGGAGGGCGCCACATTATCCGTCGAGTGACATAAATCCTCATCCGTCGACTGTGAGCAACCCTGTGAGTAAAGCCAAACTTGCCAAGTTAAATGAAAAATATGGATCAGTTTCCAAAAACTTTATTTCAGGAGAATCTAGTCAAGTGAAGAAGGAGAAGAAAGTGAATGTTGGTCATCTGTTCATCAAGCAATTGAATGACAGACTAGAAAATATTGAGATTAAAACAGAGGCTAAAAAGAAAAACAATAGAAATGGGAAAGTAGGGATTAACAAACATAACAACTATACACCTGATAAGTATGCTCCTAGAAAAATCTGTGTTAAGTGTGGTAGTGTTAATCATTTGTCTGTTAATTGCAAACTTGCCATACCTACTTCCATGACTGTACCACCTTCTTTTCCCAACATGAGTGATATGCCTTCTATGCCTTTGAATGCTATGTCTACACAGAATATGAATGCACAATTTGCTAATAAGCCATTTGCACCTAATCCTTATTATGCTGCATTTAGTATGCCTCAAATGCCATTTAGCATGCCCTACTGGAATAACATGTTTGCAAATAGCATTCCATTTCCTGTTAATCAAAATGTGCATGATAATTCTATTTTAATGAATGGTTTCAAAGGTCCAACTCAGATGACTAAGGATGAATCTGATATCCCCAAGTCAAAAGAGATCAAACCTAAGAAACAGAAGAAGAAACTTGGGTTCCAAAATCAGCTTGATTTGGTTTTAATGTGTGCAGGGAAACAGAAGGAATTTGTGGTACTTGGACAGTGGTTGTTCAAAACACATGACTGGAGATTCTACCCTGCTCACAGAGTTCAAGGAGAGAGCTGGCCCAGGTATTACTTTTAGAGATGACATCAAGGGTTATACTGTGCGATATGGCTTGATTTCAAAAGATAATGTCATCATTGAGGAGGTTGCCTTAGTGGATGGTCTCAAGCACAGTTTGTTGAGTATCAGCCAGCTTTTTGATAAAGGCAATTCAGTAATATTAAATACAGAAGCCTGTGTTGTGACAAACAAGAGGTGCAACAAAGTGGTTCTCACTGGAGTGAGAAAAGGAAATATGTACCTAGCTGACTTCAACTCATCAAATACAGAATCTGTTACTTGTCTTCTCAGTAAAGCAAGTCAAGATGAAAGTTGGCTATGGTACAAGTAGCTATCCCATCTAAACTTCAAGACCATGAATGAACTTGTAAAGAAAGAACTGATTAGAGGTATTCCTAAAGTGGAGTTTTCTAAGGATGGACTGTGTGATGCTTGCCAAAAGGGTAAACAAATCAAAGCATCATTCAGAAAGAAGCTTGATTCAATAATTGAAGAACCTTTGCAACTGCTACACATGGATTTGTTGGACCAGTCAATGTGTTGTCCATCTCAAGGAAAAGATTTTGCCTAGTAATTGTAGATGATTTTTCAAATTTCTCTTGGACATATTTTCTAAAGTCTAAAGATGAGGCTAGTGAAATCATCATCAATCACATTAGGCAAGTCAACAATCATCCTGATTTCAAAGTTAGAAGAATCAGGAGTGACAATGGAACTGAGTTCAAGAATTCTGTTATGAGAGTATTTTGTGAAGAGAATGGGATTATGCATGAGTTTTCAGCAGCAAGAACTCCACAACAAAATGGAGTAGTTGAAAGAAAGAATAGATCACTTATTGAAGCTGCAAGGACAATGCTTGAAGAATCAAAGTTACCAACATACTTTTAGGCTGAAGCTGTAAATACTGTATGCTACACTTATAATATTTCTCTGGTAAATCAAGCAAAATGCATGACTCCCTACCAATTGTTCAAGAACAAAAAGCCAACTCTAAATTTTCTTCATGTCTTTGGTTGCAAATGTTATATCTTGAGAAATCAAACTGATCAAAATGGGAAGTTTGATGCTAAAGCAGATGAAGGAATTTTTGTTAGATATGTTGTTGTTAAGCATACAGAGTCTACAATCTAAGAACCAACATTGTTATGGAATCAATACATGTTGTGTTTGATGATAAAAAGATTGAAGGACTGCAAGATGGAGATTACCATGAGAGCCTCAAATTTGACAATGTGGAGATGGTTAGTGATGACAGTGATGATGAAAGTGATCAAGAAACTACTAATAAGGATAGTGCAGAAAAATCTACAATCAATGAAGCTAATAACTCAACATCCATCGAGTTATAAAATGCTTCATCCGTCGACAGACAATCTGTATCATCCATCGGGAGACAATCAACTTCATCCGTCGGAACTCAAAATACACCATCCGTTGGGTCATCAAAAGA
This sequence comes from Apium graveolens, assembly GCF_009905375.1. Classification (NCBI taxonomy): domain Eukaryota; kingdom Viridiplantae; phylum Streptophyta; class Magnoliopsida; order Apiales; family Apiaceae; genus Apium; species Apium graveolens. The sequence goes on from NC_133654.1 coordinate 245,219,195, forward strand.
AGCTGAAAGTCAGAATAGATTACTTATAGAAAGTTCCCCTTTCTCAAATCATAAATTCACAAACTCAGGGGGAGTTTCTAATAATCAAAACTCAATCTCATATCAAGACAACAATGATGTCTCTTCATCTAGAGCTAATCTACCTCAACAAAGAAAATGGACAAAGGATCACCCCTTTCAACTCATCATTGGTGATGTATCTTCTAGAGTTCAAACAAGAAGAGCAACTCAAGAAGAATGTCTATATAGCAGTTTCCTATCTAAGGTAGAACCAAAGAAGGTAGAAGAAGCTTTGTTGGATCCTGATTGGATCTTAGCTATGCAGGAGGAGCTAAACCAATTAGAAAGGAACAATGTATGGAAGCTGATACCCAAGCCTAAAGGAAAGAATCCAATAGACACCAAATGTATATTCAGAAACAAGATGGATGAAAATGGCATAGTAGTCAGGAACAAAGCTAGATTGGTTGCTAAGGGCTATTTTCAACAAGAAGGAATAGATTTTGATGAAACCTTTGCTCCTGTTGCAAGACTTGAAGCCATCAGAATCTTCTTAGCCTATGCAGCCCATGCCAATTTCAAGGTCTATCAAATGGATGTCAAGAGTGCCTTTCTAAATGGAGATTTGGAGGAGGAAGTCTATGTTAGTCAGCCTCCTGGTTTTGAAGATCCAAATCTACTTGATCATGTATACTATCTTTTAAAAGCACTCTATGGATTGAAGCAAGCACCTAGAGCCTGGTATGATACTTTGTCAAAGTTTCTTTTAGAGAATCACTTCACTAGAGGTACTGTAGACAAAACTTTATTTTTTAGAAATGTTAATGGCTCTAGCATACTTGTTCATATTTATGTAGATGATATTATTTTTTGCTCTACAAATGAAAAACTTTGTAAAAAGTTTGCCAAATTGATGCAAAGTAAGTATAAAATGAGCATGATGGGAGAACTAACTTACTTTCTTGGTTTGCAAGTTAAGCAAGTTAGTGATGGAATATTCATTAGTCAAACTAAATACATTTATGATCTTTTAAAGAAGTTTGAACTAATGGATTGCACATCTGCAAAAACTCTCATGGCCACTGTAACTAAACTTGAATCAAACACTACCGAAAAGTCTGTGGATATTTCAAGTTATAGAGGCATGGTTGACTCACTTCTATACTTAACAGCTAGTAGGCTAGATATAATGTTTGTTATATGTCTTTGTGCTAGATTTCAGGCTGATCCTAGAGAATCTCATTTAATTGCTATTAAGAGAATTTTCAAATATCTCAAAGGTACACCAAAACTTGGCATTTGGTACCCAAGAGATTCTGGTTTTGATCTAACTGGTTATTCAGATACAGATTATGCAGGTTGTAGAATTGATAGAAAAAAGTACAAAAGGAACCTGTCAATTTCTAGGAAATAAGCTTGTGTCCTGGTTCAGTAAGAAGCAAAATTTAGTTTCTACTTCTACAGCAGAAGCTGAATATATTGCTGCTGGCAGTTGCTGTGCACAGATTTTGTGGATGAAAAACTAATTGCTAGACTATGGTCTGCAAGTGGAAAAAATTCCCATCTTCTGTGATAACACAAGTGCAAATATGTTAGGCACAAAGCATGCGCTAATAATTCACGCAAGTATACGCGTTCGCAAGTAATATAGAATGATTTCTAGTTCGTTCCCACAGAGACTCAGACTAATTATATTCAATTAACACTTACTCACCAATGTATGATTACTTCTCAATGCCAAGACAATAACTCTTAAGGTTGATTAACTAATTATTAACTACCATTAACTACGAGAATAAAACACTTAAATTAACACTTGAATTAACAATATTAAATACACATGAGATCATAACTTCATTACTACTTCAATCAATAGTTATTATTATTACCCTTAGCATGTAACGGTGATGATATTAATCGAACAACACGAAACTGATAAAAGCCAACTTTCGTTGCACAAATACCATTCTACCAAACATCCACAATTAAGATAGAAGTTGAATATACATCAATTATGTTGAGACCCTATATGTCTACATAATTTTACAAAATAATGATTTAAGCGCAAGTTATTCATTATGATTACACAGGGCATAAAACGGTTAGAGTTACCCACTAATCACGCATACAATACATGAACCTATGCTAGTATGGCAAGTTCTAAATCTCAAAATTCACTGTCACTTCACAAGAGATTAACAAGCTATCTTATATGTTCGTGATGCACATAAGACGAATAAGCACAACCTATGCTAGATATCATATAATCATCACATACCAAGGTATTAAACAATTAACTAAAGAAATCCATAGTAAATCCGCTACGGCCCCATGATCACGATTAGCCCATGATAGAACTCATCGTCACCATGGGTTCATATGAAAACATGATAATCACACAACGATATAAACTAATAAAAATACTTATCAAAACCAGAGTACGTCATAAGAGTATTAAGGTTCAAAGTAAAGAAAACTAGCATCCACTGTTATAACGAATAAAAGAATCATAAGATAACGTATGCTTCCTCTTCTTCGTTGTGGTGTGCTAAAATGGTCTTCTTAATCTTCTCTCCTTGCTCCTTGCTTGTTACTTGTTGCTTGTTAATTCTTCTTATTGTGAAACGTCTCTCAAGATTACTTATATAGAAGTCCACAAGAAACAGCACTGTCAGAAGCCCAATAGAACTCTAATTAGAAAATCCAGATTCTAAAAATACGACCCTAGGCGGCCGCCTCAATTCCCAGGCGGGCGCCTGCATCTCCAGGAGGTCGCCCCACATCCCAGGCAGGGGCCTGCACTGCTTCTGGAAAAATCCACTTTCTGCTCCTGATTTTGCTGAATTCTTCGCACAACTCCCCGCAACTGGTTCCAAGTACTTCCTAGGCTTATTATGATGAAATCTCCCTAATTATGAAAGTAATACCCTGAAATGCAAAGACACTAGAAAAACGCATCAAATACACACAATACTTGATTTTAAGACATCAATTCAAGCCATTATAAGACGTTCTAAGTGGTATAAAATGCCAGTTATCACACCCCCAAACTTAAATCGATGTTTGTCCTCAAGCGTCACAGACTCAAAAATAAAATAAAAATATGCATGAATGCAATCTACATGAAATGCAGCGATCCCCATCGTAATGACTAAACCAACCAACACATGACATCTCAACAAATGCAATTAGGCGACTAAAGATCAATCAAATCATGCAAGCTAACATACAACTAGAAATGTGGTGTATGCGAATGCTTAACAGATTTGCTTCGAAACTAGATCAATTATCATAACTCAATTATCCTCAAGGCAATCACAAGATTATACGAAAAATATATTATAGACACAAAATGACTTATAACACTTCAAGATCACTAGAGCTTATTACGGAATCATGCTTTTATTCCACACAATAAACAAATGCTTATTTGATCGTGCAATGAGTGAGGTCCATAAAAGACTTATGTAATGGCATCCATTTAGCGAGTGTTAGGTTAGCGGATCCCAGACTATAAAAGCCTTAGGTCACTAGGCACAAAGTCCCCTAAGAACTTAATAACTCGAATACCAAAGAGCTCACTCGTGATCAATTATGCATTAAACCATACTTTTTTTCCTTTTTTTCCAATTTCTGAGCAAGTGTGTTTCCCTCCATCTTGCTCAACCCTAGACTACTCGCATACAATACGAGCCGACTACTAGCCATTTGATGCCTAGCCATGACTAGCAATGAATTCCAATTTTTACTCCAATTTTATCTTTTCATGCCTTTTATCATTAAGAGCCTATCATATATTCTAAGCATAATCAATAGATTAAACTTAATAACCATCAAACCATGACAACAATCTAGTCCTTAAGCATACTCTAAGACTTAGTGAAATACAAGTGTTTCTAGCATGTATGTCAACCTAACAAGATTCAACATCACTTTACCGCTATCACTACACTCGCATCAATATCACATATCAATTGGTAAAGCAACATAAAAGGGATCATGGTATATGCATGAGCTATATGACATGATAAAACTATGAAATAAATAAATAAATAAAAAACTATATGGCAAAAATATGCACTATATGAACTAAACTATCATGAATGTGCAACTACATGACACACACACAAATATGTTCCTTAACTACCACACCCAAACTTAAAATCTTCATTGTCCCCAGTAAAGGTAATAGAAAGGAACACAAGGTATACCTACTCAGAGAAATCATCATCATCATCATCCTCAGAGGGTGGAGTGTCAGGAGGTGGAGAAGCAGAGTCCTCACCAAAAATGGGCTACTAGATGTCAGCTCCAAGACCTCTGAAAGCAGTCCCAAGTGCTAGGGTGAGCTCCTGCGCAAACCTACTCTGCGACTCATACATCGCATCCATTATCCTGGAAAGCCTCCTGTACTGGACATTCGCCATCCCTGAACCATCACCTCCCTGGGCTCTAGAAGAACCTGCCTCGCCATGAGCCTGACTGGGCCTAGCCATCGTAGCACCAGCTGCTGAACGTCCTCCTGGAAGATAATATCCCAAACCATGCTCCTCGGGCTCTCCACCCGTCCACTCCTGCATCGCATTCAGCATTGATGAATCAATAGGAGCGGCTGGCATCTACAGCTGCTCATAAGAAGGCCAGTGGACTCCAACTGCCTTGCACAGCTTCGTGACAACAGAGGCTTAAGGGATGTTGTTATGCGCTCTCCCCCTTAAAAACTTCAAAATCCCTTGGTAGATGAACTCACCAAGGTCCACATAATACTCCTCATTCAAAATCCCCCACAACAACCTGGCTCTCTCAACTGTAACCTCATGTGCATGCGAAGAAGGCAAAATATTAGCACAAATAAAGGCATTCCATGCACGGGCATACCTGTTCATCGCCGCAGCCGGAAAAGAACGATACTCGTTAGATCCCGTCTTAAACTTCCACACCGTGCCCGGCTAACAGAGAGTAGCAATAATCAAATCCGAGTCAAAATCCACAGGGGTCTTCTCATTCCAATTCTCCTCCTGGGCCTTCCTTTGTCGCTACCCAATAACACGGCGAATCACCTCGGGCTGATAATCAATAGTAAGCCCACGAACAACAGAATACCCATTCTTGTTGGCCTTGGCATTCGCATAGAACTCACGAACAACACTCATCGGGACTGCCTCAGGCGACTCACAAAAAGTAATCCAACCCTTCTCTGCAATCATCGGTAATAATTCACCATCCCACCCTGATGGCAAAAATCCCTTCTCCTTCAGAATCGGCTTAGTCAGAAGCCTAGCATACTCCTCCCCAGCAGCCTTATCCACCAATCGGGGCCTCGCAGCAGTACCCCTTGAAGAATCAGCAGTAGAAATGGTGCTGCTGCTATCGACAGTTTGAGATCTCTTTGGGGCCATTGAAACCGAGAATAAGAGTTGTAGAGTTGTGTTTTGTGTGTAGGAAAGGGTTTGTAAGTTGAAAGTATATGGAGTGTATATGGAGAGGTTGTGTGTATATATAGGGTAGGATTAGGGTTAAAATTAGATTAGGAGTGGGGTTTGTGGTTGATTTAGAGAAGGAAATTGTGGGTAATGGGGTTGTAGTGCTGTGGAATTTTTTTTTTGTGTTTTTTTTCTATTTTTTTGGTTTTTTTATAAGGCTGAAATAATTTTTCAAACAGTCAGTCTCCAGGCGGTCTCCTGGAACCAGCAGGTGGGTGCTTGCCAACAAGCGGCCGCCTGGAACCTCCAGGCGGGCACCTGGAAGGTTCCTGGAAAAAAAATACAATTTCAGCCATTTTTTTCTGATTTTTTTGGGTTTTTGGATAGAGTACTAAATTCTAAGGGTTCATATGGTCTGATATATTGGGTTGCCTCCCAAGAAGCGCTTCTTTTACGTCATTAGCTTGACGTAGAGTAGTTCGATCAAGTTGACAATAAAACGGCACTAACCACTTCCCAGTTTGTCATATCCCCATAATAGTGCTTCAATCTCTGACCATTTACTTTGAATGCTTGGCCCAGATTGTTCTCAAAAATTTCCACCGCTCCATGTGGAAACACAGTTTTGACGATAAATGGGCCAAAGCATGCGCTAATAATTGATGCAAGTATACGTGTTCGCATGTAATATAGAATGATTTCTAGTTCGTTCCCACAGAGACTCAGACTAATTATATTCAATTAACACTTACTCACCAATGTATGATTACTTCTCAATGTCAAGACAATAACACTTAAGGTCGATTAACTAATTATTAACTACTATTAACTACGAGAATAAAACACTTAAATTAACACTTGATTTAACAATATTAAACACACATGAGATCATAACTTCATTACTACTTCAATCAATAGTTATTGGTATTACCCTTAGCATTTAACGGTGATGATATTAATCGAACAACACAAAACTGATAAAAGCCAACTTTCGTTGCACAAATACCATTCTACCAAACAACCACAATTAAGATAGAAGTTAAATAGGCATCAATAATGTTGAGACCCTATATGTATACAGAATTTGACAATATAACGATTTAAGCGCAAGTTATTCATTATGATTACACAGGGCAAGTAAACGGTTAGAGTTACCCACTAATCATGCATACAATACTTGAACCTATGCTAACATGGCAAGTTCTAAATCTCAAGATTCACTGTCGCTTCACAAGAGATTAACAGGCTATCTTATATGTTCGTGATGCACATAAGATGAATAAGCACAACCTATGCTAGATATTATATAATCATCACATACCAAGGTATTAAACAATTAACTAAAGAAATCCATAGTAAATCCACTACGACCCCATGATCACGATTAGCCCATGATAGAACTCATCGTCACCATAGGTTCATATGAAAACATGATAATCACACAATGATATAAACTAATAAAAATACTTATTAAAACCGGAGTACGTCACACGAGTATTATTGTTCAAAGTAAAGAAAACTAGCATCCACTGTTACAACGAATAAAAGAATCATAAGATACCGTATGCTTCCTCTTCTTCATTGTGGTATGCTAAAATGGTCTTCTTAATCTTCTCTTCTTGCTCCTTGCTTGTTACTTATTGCTTTTTAATTCTTGTTATTGTGAAACGTCTCTCAAGATTACTTATATAGAAGTCCACAAGAAACAGCACCGTCAGAAGCCCAATAGAACTCTAATTAGAAAATCCAGATTCTAAAAATACGACCCCAGGAGGCCGCCTCAGTTCCCAGGCGGGCGCCTGCATCTCCAGGAGGTCGCCCCACATCCCAGGCGGGCGCCTGCACTGCTTCTGGAAAAATCCACTTCATGCTCCTGATTTTGCTGAATTCTTCGCATAACTCCCCGCAACTGGTTCCAAGTACTTCCCTAGGCTTATTATGATGAAATCTCCCTAATTACGTAAGTAATACCCTGAAATGCAAAGACACTAGAAAAACGCATCAAATACATAAAATACTTGATTTCAAGATATCAATTCAAACCATTATACGACGTTATAAGTGGTATAAAATGCCACTTATCAAATTGCCATCACTGAGAATCCAGTACAACATTCAAGAATAAAGCACATAGACATCAAGTACCACTTCATAAGGGAACATGTAATGAATGGTACTATGGAACTACATTTTGTTCCAAGTGAAAAACAGCTTGCAGATATATTTACCAAGCCACTGGATGAATCCACATTTTCAAGGTTGGTAAGTGAGTTAGGCATGCTTAATTATTCTTGAATCTTTTCAGATATTTTGCAAGTTGCGATGCAGCCAGAAATTTAATTGATTTTTCAGTCTTGGATGAAATTTTGGCTAAGTCAAAATTTACATCCCGACGGATGATCATTATCCATCGAGTTCGATCATCCGTCGATATACATTTGTTAATAAAATCAATTATTTTTCTGGAATATTTTATATCTCGACGGATAACTGATTTATCGTCATCCATCGAATTGTCTAAATCCTACCCGTTAATTTTCTGAACATTATCCATCGAGTTCATCGAGTATACTTACAGTTTGTAAGCATAACACGATGGATAATTGATGGAATTTTTACAATTTATTTTATTTTAATGGCTCTTTTGGGCAATTTTATTGGTCACTTTATTTTACTTTATTATTTTTGACAGTTATTTTTTTGAGACAGTATAAAAGCAAAATTCATTTTCATTACTTTTCTTTTATCATTCTCAATTTATCTGCTCTAACTTCTTTATTTCTCAAAATCAATTATCCTCTCTCTCTTTGTAATTTTCACTCTCTAACAATGGCACCAGTCATCAAAATCATGTCTCAAACTGGCTTTATCTATGAGAAGAACAATTTCACGGCTCTAGTGAACAAGGGGATTCAACAGTCTGGCGATTACCACAAAATGATGGATTTTGTGCAAGGATGTAAGCTCAAATATGCCATGCTGGAGTCTCCCACTATCTACTGTGAGGTTGTGGAGGAAATATGGACGACTGCAGTGTACAACTCAACTGACAAGACCGTCAATTTCACTATTAAAGGTAAGGAATTATGTGTTAATAGTGACATTGTTAAAGCATGCTTTAAGATTCCTGATAATACTGTCACTACTCCACACACAAACACTGATATTGTTAACATGTTAAACTCCATGGGTTATGCACTCACCATCTCTAAATTAAGTGAAATTAGGAGATTGGGTCTTTGGAAAGAATGGAGTTATCTGTGTGATGTAGTTACTAAAGTATTTTCTAGTAAAATTAGCAATTTTGATTCTGTTAATATCTCCATGCTCAATATGCTCTACATGCTAGTAAGTAATAAATACTTCAATTTTAGTGATCTAGTCTTGTTTGAGTTGGGGTATAAGTTAGGGGAGCTTAAAAAGAGAGGTAAGAATGTTTATTGTGCTAGATTTTTCATGATGCTTGATAACCACCTCTCTGAGGATATTGTGCTTGAGAACCCAACCAACAAGTTAGATTGTTGGGTTCAAGAAAGAAGAATTATTGCAGATCTCAATAGAGCAGATCACCACAAAGAGGTGCCACTCTTTTACTTTCCAGTAATGAAGGCACCTCAGGTAAGTGAGGTAATTTCAACTGTCTCTACTCTTCCAACCTCAACCATTTCTTTGCCTTCTAGTGTAGCAGTGGCATCTGTGTTAATGACCAGATAGATGCCTACCCAAGCTACCAAAACCAAAGTTTCAAAACCAAAGACAAAGAAAGCCCCCTCTGGTGTCTCTCAAAAGATGCTAGTTGTAAAATCCACTAAACACAAAGAGGGGAGTGTGAAGGTGGGAAAGATAGGCGAGGGACAGGGTGAAAATCAAAGAAGCCCTAAGGATAAGGATGGTGAGCATAGTGTACCCAAACCAAGCCGCACCATAGTTTCCCAACAAACTGTGGTTGTTAATAAGGATAAAAGCTCAATTCTAGTTTCATCCTCCCAAAAGGATGTAACTATTGAAACAAGCTCTCAACCAGGAGCACAGAACAAAAGGGGTAGGGACACAAGTTCACCACAAACCTACACAAGAAAGAAGAAATCTAAAACCCTTTGAGATGCACAGGGCAAACACACAGTGCAAACTGGAGCTAAAGACCCAGTCACTGCATCATCTTAAAGTCAAAATAATGTGGCTCCAACAAATGTGGAGTCACATCCAAAATCTGTACAAATTAAAACACCTCAAACACCAAATTCTCCCACACACTCTTTGGATGTTGACATGATTCAAACATCACAACCATATTATCCATCTTTAACTCTGTTGGAGAAGCCAAAAATCCATGCAGGTGAGCATCATCTTCTAGATGATTTGTTGGCTCACTTGCCATTTCTTCATGAGACTGTTGAGACATCTGTGCCAAAATTTTCATCAATCTGCACAGAGTCCACAGTAGTCTCCACTCCAAACTCATTCATTTCTACTCACTCGATGGATATTGTTCATCCGTCGAGTAGTGATTGTATCCCGACGGATGTGCCTAACAGCAGTCATCCATCGGATCGTCAAATTACTAACCCAATGGATATTTCTCATCCATTGGGTGTCTCTGCACAACTCCAAAGTTTAACTATAGTTACGAGTGCAGATGACTTAGTAATTGTGCAATCACTATTAGGATTGAGGGAAGGTAGTGACATGAGTGAGAGTCTGGGTTGCTCCCAGGAAAAAGGATAGAAAAAGAGTGATCCAATGCAGTCCATTTCTTCAGGACTGGAAAAAGTGAGTGTGAGGAGTCTCACCTTAGATGGTGAAGGTGAGGGTGTGAGGGTGGGGAGCCAAGATGAGACCTTGATGCAAGAAAAGAGAGATTATGAGAGAAATGCAGGTACATGAGATATAAAGGTGCGTGTCATTGCAAGTGAGTTAATGAATGTCCAGGATGCTAACAGGGAGGAACTATTTCAGCACAGTCAAGCTGTTGTAGATTCCACCTCCTTGGATGGTGAGGCATTTACTCACCCTGTTCCAGCATATCAACTTCTAGCTGGACAGGGCAATGACAATGCAGAAAGGATGCTAAACATGGTGCACACCACACAGTCCATGCAAAGATCTAAGGATGCCATCACAGTTTTGCCTTCAACAGCTGGTGATGTTGATTATGAGACTGGTGGCTCAGAAGAATTCTTTGGAGGTGAGGGTGGAGATAGTGAAGAAGAGCCATTGGACATAGGGGAGAAGTAGGCCCTAGTTCAAGATCAGGAATGCCATTTTGGGCATTTTCAAAGCAGGGTGATGAACACCATTTCAAGACCACTCTCATCCAACTTATCAGCCAAACACAGTCTGCACTTCAATCAGTCACAAATGCTAGCACCAAGAAGCCTCTTCAAGCACATCTTGCTTCTCTGCAACTACAACAAATCCAAGGTCTTCAACATACTCAAGATGTCAACACTATCAAATGTGATATTGATCAGATGAAAAGGGACATTTCTGAATGGTTGGACTCTAAACTTCCAGAAGCTATAATGCTTGAAATTAAAAGACAACTCAGGAAGAATTCTGATCTTGCCACAAAGATAGATGCCTTGGATACAAGAATGACAACAATGGAAGCCTCTTTCACAGCAATTCATCTCCACCAAGCACAACAAACAGACTTGCTTCAGAAACTGGTGGCTGCACAGACCTCCTCCTCTACTCAGCTTGATGATAACAAAAAGGGGGAGAAAGAGAATTCTAGGAGTGAGGGGGAGCAAAAAGTGCTCAACAATCAAGTGAGTAAAGCAATTGTGCCAACAATTGCTTTCACAAAGCCACCAGCTAAAGATAGCATTGATCTAATAAATGAAGCAGCAACCACTTTGAGAGCAGCTGAAAAGAAGCAGTTTAGTCCAATAAAATGGGAGAAAATTGATGAAGATATTCAAAAGAAATTTGGTCTAGCTAAGAAGCCAAAAAAATCAGCCATTCATCACTCTCAAGTCAGGCAAATTTCTGTGAATGATATGAGCATGAACTATCTGGAAAGAGGCCAGACATCCTGCATAAAATATCCAAAGGCAGATCTAATCATGAAGCCAAATGTGAAATACCCAAAATCTTCACTAAAGAATCCTTTGGACACAGTGTATGAGATACCAAAGCCTGATGAGAAGAATTTGTTGGCCAGGTCTATAGCATTCTACAAGGATCCTGCAGATTCAGTTCTAAAAAGGAGAATTGCCAAGATTTTCAGAAATGCTAAGGAAATTTGTGTGGTGGCTGGACACCCTCATTTTGTTGAAGCAAAAAGGGAAGAAAAGGCAAGATTGAAGCAAGAAAAGAAGCAAGCTGCTTTAGATGCTAAAAAGCTCAAACAAAAGAAGGAGCAAGCTACTATCTTGGCCAAGTTGCAAGCTGTGAAACCCACACAACAAATTTCTGCATAACCATCTGTAATTGCTGAATCTCAAGATCAAGTAGTGCAAGATGAACCTCCACAGACAAAGAAACCAAGGTACAAGCAAAGAATCAAGAGAAAATTGGATTTCAGTGATGAGGAGATGGAAGCATACTTTCCCAAAGAGTCTACTTCTACAACAACTCAAACATCCATGCCCTTTGTGGCACATGAAGAATTCAAGATAGATCCATCCAAGAATTTCCATGGTGAACCTATCATTCCAAAGGATGAGCCAATAGACTGGGATAGTCTACCAATTCCTGAACTCAATCTACCTCATTTCATGAAGCGAAAGAAGAGAAAGACCAGAGCAGTCAAGAAAGTGAAGCCCTCAACTCTCAGATCCAAGTCCCTAACCAAAGCTCAGACGAAGGTCAACAAGGGAGATATCATGTATATCTGTGATATCAAGGAATTCTCTGATCTAAACCTCTATCTAGATGAACTGGAAGAAGTTAGAGGGATTGATGCTTACAGGAATCTACCTGAAAGGTTAGTATTCAAGTACAAGGGAGGAAAACAGATACCATGGCCACTTCACAGGATTCTCCAAGAGAGCCAATATGTATTGATAAAAGTGTATTCATCCTTCAAAAGAACTTTGGATTCAATGTGACAGCTAGAAGATTAGTTCTAAAGAAGATTGAAGAACTGAGGAGTATTAGAGCCAAAGATGCACTCCCAAAGACCTTAACTATTCCTTACATAGGGAGTAGAGTGCATCTAAGGCCCTACTAGCTGATGGAATTCATGGATGATAAGGGAGTTAGAAGATTCTTCAGATTAGAGGACCAGTTGAGGATCTCTAGCAATGAGACTCTTCTGGAAATGCAAGGAATGCTGGATCTTTCAGAATCTGATGAACTTGAATTCCACAGACAGCTCCAAAATCAGATAGAAGAAAACAACAGGAAGCTTGGGAAGAAATCTAGACAATCAAGGAAATAGATCAATTTGCTCAGACTAGAGGAGCACCTTGAAAATGATTGTGAGCAAATCTTTGTACACTTTGTCTTGTAAATTTTTCAGTAAATCCTGCAGCACTTCTTAGTTTTATCTACTACTTTTTAAATCTGTATTTTTAGAGTGTTTTTTTATCATCAAGTTTCTCTTAATTTATGGCTACAATTCTAGTAGACATAAATTGGGGGAGATTGTTGGGAATATGTTGTGAACTTGATGATTACATTAACAAAACACCTTAGTAGATTCAACTTAGTGAAAAATGTAGCACTCGATGGATGATCAAATATAGTCCCGACGGATGACTAAATATAGTCTCGACGGATGATGATTTGACATCCATCGAGTGAGTAGCTTATGTAACAATAATTCATGTAGCACTTTTCTTGAAACACCTTTGTATAGATTTTGTAGTAGCATATAAGTCATGTTAACTTTAATTAGATATTCAGAATAGGTTGATTAATTGTAAATATAAGATGTCTTGCAATTCTGCATAAATGAAATAAAGTCAAGTGTCAAATAGCTACCCGACGGATGATCAACAAAGCTATCCGACGGATGATCAACAAGGTAACCCAACGGATGATAATCATGTACCCGACGGATGATCAATTCAAACATCTGTTGACAGTGACACCACAGTCATATGCGTCGAGTGTTTGCAAAAGGAATGTTGCAGCCTATTCAGCTGGGTTTTTGAGAACAAAGAAGCATTACCATTTCCATGCTATTATGAAGATATTCAAAGATGCTGGAATAGAGTAGTGAAGCAGCATGGTATTAGACTTGATAGGTTTTGTTTTATTATCTTGTCTTATTACTATATAATCTTGGTGATATATAAACCAAGAGTAGCAAGTAGAACAACAACAAGACTAAGCAAATACATTCTCAGAGAAATAATTATAAGCTGTATCCTGTAGCATTTCTCTGCAAGTTTAGTTGTACACATTTGTAAGCAGCTGTGAGCTATTCAAGCTTCACAGGGTTCTCTTGATATATATATATATATATATATATATATATATATCTTGTGGATACATTCAAATCCACTAGAAAGTTTGAAAGACTTGTGTTTTTATTACTTGTGTTTTGATTTATCTAACTCTTCATTCCGCACCTTGCAAATCAAACACTTATATATTATTAAGATAGAACCATTTTTCATTAATCTGAAAAAGTAGCCAGAATTACATTCAACCCCCCTTCTGTAATTCTTGTTATATTGTTAGGGACTAATAGGCACCTCTAGTAAAACCATGTTTAAGTAGGAATTTTGATAATGTTTCATACCAAGCTCTGGGTGCATGCTTTAGTCCATATAGAGCCTTGAGTAGCTTGTACACAAAATCTGGAAATTCTGGGTCTTCAAAGCCAGGTGGTTATTGCACATAAACTTCTTCTTCTAATTCACCCTTTAGGAAGGCACTCTTGACATCCATTTGATAGACTTTGAAATTTGAATGTGCAGGAAATGCTAGAAAAATCCTTATTGCTTAAAGTCTTGCAACTGGAGCAAAAGTTTCATCATAATCAATTCCTTCTTCCTATGAATAGCCTTTTGCAACCAACCTTGCCTTGTTTCTGGTAACTATACCATTTTCATCCATCTTGTTCCTGAACACCCATTTTGTTCCAATTACACTTCTGTTCTTTGATGCATGAACTAACTCCCAGACTTTGTTTCTCTCAAACTGATTAAGCTCTTCTTGCATGGAAGATATCCAATTAAGATCCATAAGAACTTCTTCAGTTTTCTTAGGCTCTACTTGAGACAGAAAGCATGCATGTAGGCACTCATTAGCAGTTGCACTTCTAGTCCTTACACCGGTATTGGGATCACCAATTATTGCATTTGGATTATGACTCCTATCCCATTTTCTGGTGTGAGTTTATTGACTGGTGTCTTCATCATTTTCTTCATTATTTGTATGACTAGTAGATCTTTCTTCTCTTTCTCCCCCTGAGTTTGTGCTATCAAATTCAGGTGTTTGAGATGAGCTTCCATTTCCATGATTTTCTTGTTCAGTATTCTCTTCATTCATCATCTTTTGTGCATTTTCTTCAGCTTCTTCATCAGAATCACTGTTAATGTTGAGATTTTCTACAAGGGCTTCATCTTCATTATCATCAAGGCATTCCAATCCTGGACATTTGTCATCATCAAAAGTCACATCTGTGCTTTCCATGATTTTCTTTTGATTAATTACATAAACCTTGTAGGCAGTCTCTAATGAATATCCCAGAAAAATTGCTTCAAAAACCTTTGAGTCAAATTTTTCCACATATTCAGAGTTGTCTTTTAAAATGTAACACTTGCTTCCAAACACATGAAGATGCTTTACAGTTGCTTTCTTTTAGACATGATTCAGTAAGGTGATTTGCCATGAATCTTGTTAATGAGATCTGTTTTGAATGTAGCATGCAGTTTTAACAGCTTCTTCCCAAAAACTAGTTAGCAGATTGGCATCTTGAAGCATTATCCTTGCAGCTTCTTCTAATGTTATGCTCTTTCTCTTAACTACCCCATTTTGTTGAGGTTTTCTAGCAACAGAGAGTTCTTGAACAATGCCTTTTCTTGCAGAATTCACTCAATACTGGATTTCTAAATTCTGTCCCATTATCACTTCTCAATCTCTTTACATAGTTTTGATCTTCAGCCTGTTTTTCTATCTTCTTTATGTGCTCAATTATGATGTGTGGAGTCTCATCTTTAGAGTGCATAAATTCTATCCAAGTATATCTTGAGAAATCATCCACCATCACAAGTGCATATTTGTTTCTTGAAATTGATAAGACATTTACTGGCCTAAACAAGTCCATGTGAATAAGTTGTAATGGTGCACTTATGGAATTCACAGTTTTTGACTTGTGACTTGATCTTTTCATTTTTCCTTTCTGACAGGCTTCACAGACTTCAATTTGAGTAAACTCTAATTTTGGCATGTCTCTCACCAACTCTTTCTTGACCAGAGTGTTGATTGCCTTGTAGTTTAGATGTGAGAGTTTCTTATGCCATAACATGCTTTGCTCTATGGATGCCTTGGTGTAGAAGTAACGAATTCTATCCTCATTTGTTGAGTCCAAGTCTGTAACAAACAAGCTATTTTTTCTTGCTCCTTTTAGAGCAACTTCATTGGTTTTCTTGCTGATAAAGATACATTCTTCTTTGTCAAATAGATCTATAAAACCTTTTTCTGCAAACTGACTAATACTGAGAAGATTTACTTCAAGACCAGCTACCAATGCTACATCATCAATGACAATATTTCCAGAAATAATCTTGCCATATCCCATTGTGAATCCTTTATTGTTGTCGCCAAAGGTCACCAAAGGGCCAGCCTTCTCCTCAAATTTTGATAGCAGGGCCTTATCACCTGTCATATGCCTGGAGAATCCAATGTCTATAATCTATATGACCTTCTTCATTTTTCCCTACACACAATAAGTTTTAAGTGTGTTTAGCAACCCAAGCAGTGTTGGATACTTTCTTCTTGTTAATTGATTTAGCAGAATTAGAGTTAGAAGTCTCAGAGAGAATAATATTCATAGATGTTTGTGCATTCTCCCTTGAAGCTGTAGATCCAATACTGACATCTTTGAGATCTACTCTCAGCTTGTGGTAACTTTTCATTACTTTTAGAATGCAGGGAATGCAATCAAACTTGTCACAAAATGAATAGGGATCATTTGCCTTGGCTTCATTATACTTGCAGGCTCCCTCAACTGGCTTGCTAACCATTTTTTTACAAAGATAAGTTAGGTGATTCACAGAGCCACATTTTTCACATTTCTTCCTGGGAGCATCTGCAACATAAGTAAAATTGTTGCTTTTATTTATTCCAATCTTCCCATTTCTATTATTCTTCTTCTTTCTTGCATCTTCAGTTTTTATTTCCTTGACAAGTGTCTTGGAATCTTGGGATCCATGAGCTTCATTTTAAATTCAGTAGCAGGAGCGCTTTTTTCACTTGTCTTTGCAGCATCTTTATCTGCTAGCTCTTGTTTGATTATCAACTCATTTTCACTAAAGTTAATTTCTCCAGCCTTGAACATAGGTTACTTTACTTTTCTCAGTATTACTGGAACATCTTCACTGGAAATGCTCTTGTCTTTGTCATCTGCAACATTCTTTTTGATGTTCAAAACCTCATAATCAAATCCAATAGCTATGTAAGCACATGGTTTATTTTTCTCATGATATAATCCAACCAACTCAGTTGCATTCTTGAAGGACTTCAATTTTACTTCATTCTTCTCTAGCTTCTCCCTTAACACTACTTCAATCTCATTTGCACACTTGAGCTTGTTCTTCAAATATGCATTTTCTTGTTTCACAATTTCAAGCTCTATCATCAACAATTCAGTTTCTTGTTTCTCATTTTCAATCTTTTTATTTATCTTTGTCAGTCTGCTAACCTCTTCATTTATAGCAACCATACTTGTATGAATGTGAAATATTTCCGTGTTCATCTTTTCAAAAGTTTCCTTATATTGATTCACATTTAAATCAATGGTGGTAACAGTTGGTACCTGTGTTTTTGATGAGGATGACTCTCCTTGCTCCAAGGCCATAAATGCATAATTTCTAACTTTTTCATCTTCATCATTATCAGAATCATCCCAACTCTTTCCTTCTGCAATATAGGCTTTGCTTTTTTGTTTCTTCAGAAGAGCTTAATACTTTGCTTCCAGTTCAAGATAAGCTTTGTCTTTCTTTGCTTTCTTGGGTTTCCTGTATTCCGTAGCAAAATGGCCTAGTTCATCACGGTTATAGCACCTTATCTTTTATCTGTCAATAGATCCAGTTTTGTAGCCATTGTTTCTATCAGGTGTGCACTTCCGTTTTCCCTTCCAGCTGATGTCTTTGTTGAATGATTGTCCCTTTCCCTTGAATAATCTTGGCTTCTTTACTCTAATGTTAGAGAACTTTCTTTCCAGATAGGCATTGATTGATCTAGCTCATCAAGTTCATCCAGGGTGTAGAACTCATCTTCTTCCAATTCCAGTATGACTTGTTCATGTGAATCATT
This sequence comes from Apium graveolens, assembly GCF_009905375.1. NCBI lineage: Eukaryota > Viridiplantae > Streptophyta > Magnoliopsida > Apiales > Apiaceae > Apium > Apium graveolens. Next base: position 245,237,056 of record NC_133654.1, read on the forward strand.
GTTTATTTGCTCACTAGTTGAGACATTTGGAGTTTGGAATCTTGGCTCATCATTAGAGGTCTGGCTTTCATTAACAATAAGAGCACTTGAACCATCTACAACATTCCCTTGATCAGCTTTTAATGATTTCCTTTGAATCATTTCCAATTCATATGTTTTTAAGATTCCATATAGAACTTCCAGAGTTAATCTGCTCAAGTCTCTCCCTTCTCTGATCGCTGAAATATTCTGTTCCAAATGGTCAGGGAGTGTGAAGAACTTCAAGTTCACTTTTTCAGCTTCATAATATTTATCTTGCAGTTGCAATTCATAAATCATCTTGTTAAACCTTTCAAACACATCAGTAATGCTTTCCTTTGGCTTAGCCATGAAACCCTCATACTGTGAAATTAGTATTCTTCTTTGATTTGACCTAACTTCCTCTGTTCCTTCACACAGTATCTCTATCTTTTCCCAGATCTGCTTAACACTGTCACAGTTGACAATGTTGTTGTACATTACATTGTCAAGTGACTCTATTAAGATCAGCTGCAAGCCACTTTCTAGGGCGACTTTTTCTTTCTCCGGATCAGTGTATTCAGAAGGATCTTTAGGAGCATAATGAGCTGGAATGACCATGTCTCCATCTGTAGATTCCTCAACTCTTAATATAGGAGTGAAGGGCCCATTCTTGAGAATCTGAATGTATAGTGGATTAGCCATCCTGACAAACAACAACATTTTCTTCTTCCATATAGTATAGTTAGTCTTATCAAAAGTAGGGATTTTGATGCTACTGATTTTCTGTGTATTCATTCTTCCAAGATCTTGAATCTATTTATTTTTAGATTTTTCTCTGATACCACTTGTTAGGTAATGAATTACACACAGAGGGGGTGAATGTGTTTTTGTGTTTTTGTGTTTTTCTGTTTCTCTTGATTTATTTATGGTGGTGAACAAAGTAAATTAAACCTTGTAGTGAAATGTGTTAATACTGAAATTAAACATATAATAATAATGAACACGGATCTTTCAAATCTCACTTAGGGTGTGTTTGGTATTGCTGTTGCAGACAGCAACAACAACTTTTCACTGAAAAACAGTTAAAAAACTGTTTGGTAAAATTTAAAAGCTGTTTTTCTAGAAAAGTGCTTTTGGCCTAAAAGCTGCTGTTAGAGAAAGCAAGTCCCCCCATGCTTTTAGAAAAGCTGCTTTTCAGCTGTTGCGGGAAGCAGATGCTGATTTCACCATCAAACCTTACCAAAAGCATCATTATTTTTAATCTTTTGCATCAACACATATCCGTATCAAAAAAATTACCAAATAGTCATCTAATTTTTACAACAACACTTTTTCTAACAGCACAACAATTTTTAACAGCAATCCCAAACAGAACCTTAATTTTATATTAAAATTAAGAATGTCTTGCTACAAAATTTCTAGGCTCTCTGTTAAGAAAGAGCTTAGCTTCCTCCTTGAGAGAATACAAGATTTCTAATCTAATTGTCAATCTTAAAATAAAGCATCCAGTGTTTACTTTATAGAACAGTAAACACTGGTTATTACACAGTATGCAATAGCATGTACTAAACCTTATTTTTGGATAACCAAATCTTTCTATTTCTAGCTTAGTGTATCTTTTATAATCTTGCACGTCGGTGACTATACTTTTCCAGTTAATCTTGGCCTTTGATCTTGTACTCTTCAAGCTGCTTTTTATAGACTTGTCAATCCAACTGATTGGATTGTTTGTTGAATGATAATCTTGGATATTTAACTGGTCTGCACTTTGTACATTGAGTTTTGCCTTGAGATCACCAGTTTGGTATATAGAGAACTTGACATCTCGATAAGTATAATGGTTTATCGAGATCTCTTATCACTATATAGTTGTTTTGACTTGTCGAAGTCTCTGAGTCTCTATAAGAGAATTTGGCCTGTCGAGATCTCTCATCTTCATGTCTTCACATTGGCTTATCGATAACTCTGAGTTCTCTAGTGATATATTGGCTTGTAGATAACTCTGAGTTCTCTAGTGATAAATTGGCTTATCAATAAATCTGAGTTCTCTAGTGAAGAAGTTACTTGTTGATATCTCCATTCTTTATGTCTTCAAGTTTGCTTGTCGATATTTCTGAGTTCTCTAGTAGCCTTTCTTGACTTCTCGATAAGTCATTCTGAAGTTCTCGAATGACCTCTCTATAACACAAAATCTGTGACGTGTAGACTTCTTGACTTAGAATGTTTTTTATAAAATAGATTTATTCAACTTCAAGCTTCTTCATACTTTCTCTGAGGCATGATCTTCTTCCAGAGCTTATTCTTAGGCTTGAGACTGTTTACAGAAAAATAATCCAGTCTAGTCTATTTATATTTTTACAGACTTAATACACAATGCAAACATAGATTACCATACAACTTACTTAGGGTTTTCAATTTGACTTAGTCTTGTTATAGTACATGCATGTCTTGCACAACATATATGATTGCTTTTATATGCACCCATGATTAACACTATGTATTCTAAAATTCTTAAATTAATTCACATGCACATATGTTTACTTTAATATGCATGAAATATTATATCCTGGTGTATAGTTATAATTTATGAGTTATAGATTGCTTGATCTTTTTACCTTAGTTGTCAAACTTGTTTGCATTAAGTGATCTCATATTATGTTGCTTTCAACGGTAATAGTAGCATATCTCCTGTTTTGCGTTAGAAATAAGATTGATAATTTCATGACATGACTTTCAAAAGATATTTTTAGGTTTACCTAGTTCTTGTTAAGTGCAAATATGATTTAATAACAAAACCTATACGCACCAATATATTTTAGAATACATACAGTAGTGACTAGTAAGTATGTCCTGATTTTGGGTTTTAATTTTCTATATTGCACTAGAATAAAAAAGGTGTATTTCATGAGTCAATGCATAAATTTTGGTCCCCATCATATAATTACATGTTGGGTTGGAAATATATACACTAAAATCAAATTTTATTTTTTTCTTAAAAATAGCCTCTAAGTTAATTAGGCTTTAAGTGCTACAATAAGTAGTTTATGATACTATGAAAATTTTATGAAATCATAAGTTATATCTGACCTTGGATACAATTTCTAATGTTAAAGAAGAGTGGTGACACCTGTTTATAAAGACATTTATATGTGGTGCATAATTAAATTCTAAATTCATAATATAGAATCTTTTTTTTTACTTATTGTCTTAAATTAATTTGAATGCTATTTTTTTAGTACTTGCAATGTTAAATCTTATGAAACTTGAGTTCAATATACTTGATGTCACCGGCAAGAATTATTTGATATGGATATTAAATGTTAAAATTCATCTTAGCACTATGGGTCTTGGTGACACCATAAAAGAAGGAAATGTGACATTTGAGCAAGACATGGCAAAGGCTATGATATTTTTTCACCACCAACTTGATGAGGGATTGAAAGCTAAATATTTAATTTTGAAAGATCCCTCAACTTTTTGGAATAATCTGAAAGAAAGATATGACCAACAGAAAACTATCATACTTTCAAAAGCTCACTATGATTGGTTATAGTTGCGCTTACAAGATTTTAAAAGTGTTAGCGAGTATAATTCTACAATATTTAATATTAATTCACAATTGAAATTATATGGTGAAAATATATTTGATAATGATATGTTAGAAAAAACCTACTCCACTTTCCATGCCAATAATATGCTCCTGCAGCAGCAATATCGTGAAAGAGGATACACAAAATATTCTAAACTTATATCAATTTTCTCCTTGACGAGCAAAACGATGAACTCTTGTTGAAAAATTATCAAGCACATTCAACTGGTTCAACACCATTCTCTGAAGCGAATGTTGTGACTAGTAATGAATATGAACAAAATAAGCAATTTGGACGTGGGCGTGAGCATGGATGTGGGCGAGCCCGTGGACATGGGCATGGTTTTGGACGTGATCAAGCCATGATCACCAAAAATTCTCAAATTTTAAGAAATCTCACCACCAGAAGTGGACAAAAATGAGGAGAAGCCCAAGGGAAGGATTGAAAACATTTATCATCGTTGTAGAATGAAATTCCATCGGGGTCGTACTTGTCGTACCTCTAAGCACCTTGTTAATCTTTATCAAACTTCTTTAAAGGGAGTGGAGACTAATTTTACTGAATAAAGAGATCCTTTGGACATAACCCACCTTGAAGCACACCTTGGAAGGGGAAATAAATCAATCCAATCAGCTCTACTCATATGGAAGTGGCTAACTTCTTTGAAGATGGCAATATGGAAGTGGTCAAATTTGGAGAGATGATGCCAATATTAATTAAACAAATAGTTCTTGTCTTCTTGTAAAGATTTATATTTGAACCGTAAGATTTTATGTTTGAACTTTATATGTTTCTTATTTTATCATCAAAAGAAATGATAGGTATATTTCTAATTAATGTGTCATTTATTTTTGTGAAGAAATATGGCAAACAGCCTCTCTTCATGTGTTATAAATGATGAAAAATCACTTTTCTTAGCGGATAGTGCAACAACACACAAAATGTTGAAAAATCAAAAATACTTTACGCATCTAGCTAAAGATAATGTTAACACTATATCTAGTACATTAGATCTTATTGAGGGCTCCGGAAGAACAAACATAATGTTACCTAATGGAACACAGTTTAGCATCAATAATGCAATATTTTCCACTAGATCACAAAGAAATCTTTTTAGTTTCAAAGATATACGTAAAAATGGTTATCACATTGAGACAATAAATGAAAATGATGAAGAATTTTTATATATCACGTCAGTTATATCATGAATAAATAAATTCATGGAAAAGCTCCCCTCATATAAATTTGGATTGTATTATACTTTTATAAATCCAGTTGAGTCAAATATGGTGATAAACCAAAAATTAAAGGACCCAACTAATTTTATTATATGGCATAATCGTTTAGGTCATCTGAGTTCAACAATGATGTGAAAGATTATAGAAAACTCAAATGGACATCCCCTCAAGAACAAAATTCTTCCTTTGTCTAAAGATTTTTCATCTGTTGCTTGTTATCAAAGAAAATTAATAACAAGACCATCTCCAGTAAAAGTTACAATTGAATGTCCAAAATTTTTAGAAAGTATTCAGGGAGATATGTTGACTTATCACCCCATCAAGTGGGCCATTTCAATACTTTATGGTACTTATTGATGCATCAACACGATGGTCGCATGTCAATTTCTTGTCCACTCGAAACATTGCATTAGCACGACTACTTGCTCAAATAATTTCGATTGAGAGCACAATTCTCTGATCATAATATAAAGAAAATTAGATTGGACAATGCGGGAGAATTTTTATCCCAATGTTTCAATTATCATTGTATGTCGATTGGGATTGAAGTGGAAAATTATGTTGCTCATGCGCATACTCATAATGGTCTAACAGAATCTTTTATTATAAGTCTACAACTGATTACTAGACCTATACTCATGAAAACAAATTTACCAAGTTCTGCATGGGGACATGCGAAATTACACGCAGCTTCTTTAGTTCGGTTAAGACCGACTTCTTATCATCAATATTCCCATATGCAACTTATAAATGGTAAAGAACCAAATATCTATCATTTAAGTGTTTTTGGTTGTGTAGTTTATGTTCTAATATTTCCTCCCTGATGAATAAAAATGGGACCTCAAAGAAGATTAGGGGTACATGTTGGATTTGGTTATCCCTCAATCATTAAATATTTGGAGCCCATGACTTGTGATTTATTTAAGGCAATGTTTGCCGACTGCCAATTTGATGAGACATTATTTCCTGCATTAGGAGGAGATCAGACAAAATTTATAAAAAAAAGAAAAGAAATTTTGTGGAATGCAGTCCCTATGTCTCATTATGATCCTCAAACAAATCAAAGTGAACTTGAAGTTCAAAAGCTTATCCACCTACAAGAAGTGTCAAATACACTATAAACGACTCGTGTATTTTTATAATATTTAAATGTGTAATTATTCAATTATTAAATAAATAAAATATGTATATGGGTTCTGTCAGATGTGTGTTGTTTGTTATTATTCATATGTAATTTATTGATGTACAAGGTTTGTTTGCGTAATTGATTATTGAGTGGTATTGATTTATTTTCACTTTTAAAAGTGGATTTATTGTAAATTTATTTGCATAAATATTTGGATTGTCTCTAAAATTATTTTTATTACAATTTCAATAATTATTTTTTTGGATTTTATAAAACTTAGAAATCAATAGTTCATTAATTATTTATCTTTTAAATAATTTTTTGATTTTATTTATTTGTAAAATCAGTATTTAATTATAGAATTATTCAAAAATTATGAATTTCATATTTTATTAAGTTTCTAATATTTTGAAAATTTTAAAATTATTTTGAAAATTTTTAGGATTAAATTCACCCGCACGTTATTTCGTTTAATCGCTAAATGCGTGTATAAGTTGCGTTTCAAAAATTATTTAAAAATTACGAAATTTATGTTTTATTAGTCTCGAAATATTTATAAAATTTTCGGAATTATTTTGATATTATCTCCGTGGATTTTCGCACGCGGTATGTATCGTTAAATTTACGGTTCGGTGTATAAATCAGGTTTCAGTCTAGAAAAGAGACAAATGTCCCTTTTATTGGACACGCGGCTTAACAGAAATATGGTAGCTAAATTTTTGAGAGTTGGATTAACATCATCTCTTTCTCTCTCGTCTCACCCTCTCTGTCTCTCGACTCTCTCTCCCCCCCCTCTCTCTCACAGCTCTCGATCTCTCTCTCTGTAACTCTCTCTCCATCCCTCTTTCTTCCCTCTCTTTCTTCGTTCTCCCCTCCCGCCTTCTACTTCCGCGATTCCGGCCGCCGCCCCTTTCATTTTCCGGTATCTTGTCTCCTTGTTCGGTTTTGTTCCAATATATATATATATATATATATATATATATATATATATATTTCTGTGTATATGTGTGTGTTTCGTGTGCTTAGTATGTGTGCATGTATGTGTGTTTTGGTGGAAGCAGTGGTGACTGTGGTGGTGTGTGGTGGCGCGTGTGTGCTGTATGTTTTGTGGCTGATTCCCTGTGTTAGTTCAAATGGTTATTTCTAAATGGAATTTTTTAATTCTTTTTTGCAAAAAATTATTGATCGAGTATTCCTGAAATAAATAATTTCGAGCGGGAATTATTAATAATAATCGGTGAAATTTTTGAGTTGGAATCCGAATAACCAGGTGCCCCGAAAATTTTGCCGCTGTCCGCGATGAATTTTTACAAGCGGACGGTGGACGGTGATGATTTTTATCTGAGTCCTAAATATTTAAAACAAATAAAATGATTCGTATAAATTATTTTCGAAACTAAATAAGAAAATGTGTTGTGAGTCGTATGGAATTATAAATTGTGGATTGTGAATTGTTGGGAATTTGATGTTGATGATGTTTCGACGGGTAGGCCTATAAATAGAGTCGCTGTCCAAATTTTTTGAAAAATTATTTTAAATACAAGGCGAGCGTATATATTTTAATAAATACTAATCAAACCCTGATTGTTACGTGTATTATTATTACGGGTACTATATTATGTGTATAAGTACGAGTCCGGAATCGTTATCGTTGGGTAAAGTGTCTAGCGAGGATATGTCAAACATAACTGGTCGTCAAACCTAGGATGGTATTAAAGTGGATCATGTAAAGATTGAAGCTGTATCTAGATGGGAACAACCAAAGACCCCGACAGAAGTTATAAGTTTTCTTGGACTAGCAGGATACTACCGAAGATTTGTAAAAGACTTTGCCAAGATTCCAACTCCTTTGACCAAGCTGACTCGAAAAAAATGAGAAGTTTGTTTGGACTGAGAAATGCGAAGAAAGTTTCCAAGAGTTGAAGAAAAGATTAGTGACAGCCCCAGTGCTAGCATTGCCAGATTAAACGGGAAACTTTGTGATCTACAGTGATGTTTTTTTGAAAGGTCTATGTTGTGAGTTAATGCAATATGATAAAGTTATTGCTTATGCTTCCAGACAGTAAAAACCCCATGAGCAGAAGTATCCAGTACATTATTTGGAACTAGCAGCAATAGTATTTGCGTTGAAACTTTGGAGACACTACTTGTACGGAGAAAAGTGTGAAATCTACACGGACCATAAGAGTTTGAAGTACATATTCACCCAAAAGGACTTAAATATGAGACAACGAAGATGGTTGGAGCTGATCAAGGATTACGATTGTGCCATCAAATATCATCCGGGAAAATCCAATGTGGTAGCAGATGCCTTAAGCGAGAAAGAAAGATTGAATGAGATCAAAGTTTCTGAGGAACTAGCATGGGAATTGGAAAAGCTGGAAATTGAAGTTTGAGTGCTAGAAGGTAATAAAGAGAAATTGTATGAAATCACTTTTCAGCCAGAATTGATTGAAAGAATAAGAAAGTGTCAAGAGGAAGTTATGAATCAAGGATTGGATAATTTGACTGGAGAAGAAGTTTGTACTCAGAAGGATATCAAAGGTACATTCAGGTTTTCTTTAAGAATATGGATTCCCAATGTGACTGAATTGAAGGATGAGATTTTACGGGAGGCTCCTAATTCTAGGTTCTCTATTCACCCGGGAAGTACCAAGATGTATCAAGACTTGAAGAAGAACTTCAGGTGGCCAGGAATGAAGAAGGAAATTGTAAATTGGGTGAGCAAATGTCATATATTCCAGACAGTAAAAGTAGAACATCAAAGGCCAAGTGGATTGCTACAACCCTTAGAGATTCCACAGTGGAAATGGGAAGAGATTGCGATGGATTTCGTAATAGGATTGCCAAAGACGAAGTCGAACCATGATGCTATTTGGGTAATCATTGACAGATTGACAAAGTCAGCACATTTACTCCTTATCAACAAAAGATATTCTTTAGAAAAGTTAGTTAAGTTGTATTTTGACGAAATAGTAACCAAACATGGAGTTCCTGTGTCCATCGTATCAGACCGAGACCCAAGATTCAATTCAAAGTTTTGGACTAAATTTCAAGAGTGTCTTGGAACTAAGCTAAACATGAGCACCGCCTATCACCCTCAGACAGATGGCCAAAGTGAGAGAACGATTCAGACAATAGAAGACATGTTAAGGGTCTGTGCTTTGGATTTCAAGGGAAACTGGGATGATCACCTACCATTGATTGAGTTTTCTTACAATAACAGTTATCATGCTAGAAATGGAATGCCACCCAAAAAACCCCTATATGGACGTAAGTGCAGATCGCATTTGTATTGCGATGAAGTTGGAGAGAAGAAAGTACTAGGACATGAGCTAGTGCAGCAGACTAAAGATGCAGTAGCATTGATTCGAAAAAGGTTAGATACCGCCCAGGATAGACAGAGGAAGAATGCAGATTTACATCGAAAGGATATGAGCTTTGAGGTAGGGTCATTGGTATTGTTGAAGGTATCACCTTGGAAAGGGTTAGTTCAATTTGGACAGAGAGGTAAGCTCAGCCCCAGGTATATAGGGCCATTTGAAGTTTTGAAGCAAATAGGAAAGGTTGCATATGAGATAGTGTTACCGCCACAGTTGTAACATATTCATAATGTGTTCTACGTATCCATGTTGAAGCCATACATCCCTGATTCGAATCAAGTTATTGAGTATGAACCCTTCGAGCTTAGTCAGATTTGTCCTATGTGGAGCAACCAATCCAGATTCTAGATCGTAAGGAGGAGTCCTTAGAAATAAGTCTATTCTTGTCGGTAAAGTACTTTGGAAATATCCTCGGGTAGAAGAGTCTACTTGGGAATTAGAGTCAGATATGCTTGACAAATATCCTCACTTGTTTAATTAGTTAAGATTCTCATCACAGAATCTTTTTAGGGGGGGAGGATATAACGACTCGTGTATTTTTGTAATATTTAAATGTGTAATTATTGAATTATTAAATAAATAAAATAGGTATATGGGTTTTGTCAGATGTGTGTTGTTTATTATTATTCATGTGTGATTTATTGATGTACAGGGTTTGTTTGCGTAATTGATTATTAAGCGGGATTGATTTATTTTCACTTCTAAAAGTGGATTTATTGCAAATTTATTTGCATAAATATTTGGATTGTCTCTAAAGTTGTTTTTATGGTTTTATAATTTCAATTATTATTTTTGGGATTTTATAAAACTTAGAAATCAGTAGTTCATTAATTATTTATCTTTAAATAATTTTCTGATTTCATTTATTTGTAAAATCAGTATTTAATTCTAGAATTCTTCAAAAATTATGAAATTCATATTTTATTAAGTTTTTAATATTTTGAGAATTTTAAAATTATTTTGGAAATTTTTGGGATTAAATTCACCCGCGTGTTGTTTCGTTTAATCGTTAAATGCGGGTATAAGTTGTGTTTCAAAAATAATTTAAAAATTATGAAATTTATGTTTTATTAGTCTCGGAATATGTATAAAATTTTCAGAATTATTTTGATATTATCTCGGTGGATTTTCGCACACGATATGTATCGTTAAATTTACGGTTCGGTGTTATAAATCGGGTTTCAGTCAAGAAAAGAGACACGTGTCCCTTTTATTGGACAGGCGGCTTAACGGAAATGTGGCAGCTAAATTTTTGAGAGTTGGATTAATATCATCTCTTTTTATCTCGTCTCATCCTCTCTGTCTCTCGACTCTCTCTCCCCTCTCTCTCACAGCTCTCGATCTCTCTCTCTGTAACTCTCTCCATCCCACTTTATTCCCTCTCTCTCTTCATTCTCCCTTTCTCCTCCTTCTACTTTCACGATTCTGGCCGCCACCCCTTTCATTTTCGGGTATCTTGGCTCCCTGTTCGGTTTTGTTCTAACACATATATGTATATATTTATTTCTGTGTATTTGTTTATGTTTCGTGTGCTCAGTGTATGTGTGTGTTTTGGTGTGTGCAGTGTTGACTGTGGTGGTGTGTGGTGGCGCGTATAGCGCGTGTGTGCTATGTGTTTTGTGGTTGATTCCCTGTGTTGGTTCGAATGGTTATTTTTAAATGGAATTTTTAATTCTTTTTGCAAAAAATTATTGATCGAGTATTCGTGAAATAAATAATTTTGAGCGGGAATTATTAATAATAATCGGTAAAAATTTTGAGTTGGAATCCGAATAACCGGGTGCCCCGAAAAATTTACCGCCGTCCGCGATGAATTTTTACGAGCAGACGGTGGACGGTGATGATTTTTATCTGAGTCCTAAATATTTAAAACAAATAAAGCGATTCGTATAAATTATTTTTGAAACTAAATAAAAAATTATGTTGCGAGTTGTATGGAATTATAAATTATGGATTGTGAATTTTTGGGAATTTGACGTTGATGATGTTTCGACGGGTAGGCCTATAAATAAAGGAGTTGTTGTCCAAATTTTCAGAAAAATTATTTTAAATACGAGGCGAGCGTATATATTTTAATAAATACTAATCAAACCCTGATTGTTACGTGTATTATTATTACGTGTACTATATTATTCGTATAAGTATGAGTCGGGAATCGTTATCATTGGGTAAAGTGTCTAGAGAGGATATATCAAGCATAACTGGTCGTCTAACCTAGGATGTTTCGGTTCCGTAGGTTCAAGTCGAAGGACTCAATAGTAATGTCGGTTTAAAGTCAAGCCAGTTTTAGTTGTTAAGCTTCACAAGGCAAGTACCCATGAACCAATCTTTTACAGTTCAGTATATATGAATAATATTGATTTAATTTACGTACTGGAACAGAACGCTTTAAGTTACGTATCTCCCGTGTTTAAAAATGTTATGTTAACTTATGTTTTGGGGGAAAAGTAACTTCTGAAAATGCCTATCTCTAGATTGTGATTAAAATTGGAAACGTTTTGGAAAGTGTGTTGTGGTATAATTGTTTTAAAAGATACAGGTATAAGTGGTTTTGGAAAACTGGACAAAATGAATCAGATATTGGATGGTTGCGTAAGAGGCCCGTAACGGCCCAGCGGGTTTGCGTATGAGGCTAAGTTGGTTGCGCACCCTATTTAAACTGCTTAGTCCAGCGTGATAGAGACCTAGCTAGTCTCTGAGTTCCAGAACAGGTTTATGGTGGGATGGACTGATCAGCTATCACTAGGATTCGTCCAATTATATATCTGATTTTGATTTGGTGGTTCCATAACGTAACAGATGATTTTGTGTTTCCTATAATGGAACAGTGGATTTATAAATGAAAATAGCATGCTAAAATTGGACTCTGGTATTCAAACATCACACAACTGATGATACATTTTATAGAGCATGCTAGATATTGATATCTAGTTTATATCTGTTTTACTTGTTTTCATAAACGAGTTATGATTTCTGTTCCTATAACTGTTTTTATATAAACTGTTTTACTTGTTATTCATATAGTGGCACTGTTGAGCAATTGATTGCTCACCCTTGCAGCTGGTTTTGTATATGTATATTACAGATGTCTAGAAGACCCATCCGACCTTGGCATAACCGAGTCTCAGCCCCTTCAGGACATGGCTCCTCCGAGGTATTTTGTATCAGACAATGAGGTCTGATGAGTTGCTGTAATAAGTTAGAGTGTCGGTCTTGTTGAATAAGTTAGTTGTAGTTTTGTAACCTAAATAACATTTGAACCTGTATCGGAACTTAGTTTAGGGTCGTGTTGGTGTAATAATGTTTAATTAGTAGGTTATATTTGTGGTTTGTTATATTTTAGTCACGTCAGCTCCTGACCCCGAGGTTGAGGCCGTCACAAACTGCTTGGTCTAGAAGTGCCATATCTTAGTATCATTGGAGCACTAATGTACCTTGCCAATTGTACACGTCTTGATATTGTATTTTCTCTTAACCTATTGGAAAGACATAGTTCTGTTCCAACTCAAAGACATTGGACTAGTGTGAAACAAATATTTAGATATCTCCGAGGAGCAATGGACATGGGTTTATTTTATTTTAATGACTCAAAAGTAGAATTAGTTGGTTATGCAAGTGCAGGATATTGATAAGTGGATTTTATATCCACTTGGAACGCTTTATTACAAGCTTAAATTGGTATTTGGGACTCAAGTTGTTGGTATTTTGATGTGTTTTTGTGTTATTGCATTTCAGGTATCAGTTATATGAAGAAATGAGCTTTTAAAGGAAATATGATAAAAAGTGATCAGATTTGGAAGCCAAGGCCATTGTCAAGTTGTATAGAATCTCAATAGCTTCGCGTGGGCAGTTGAATCGCCTAATTCGGACGAGTAGAACTCAAGTTATGGCCAAAACAAGATTCATCAAAAAAAATTCCAGACAGGAGCTGAGCGCCCGCCCAGGAGAGCTGAGCGGCCGCCCAGGAGAGCTGAGCGGCCTCCTGGAGAGCTGAGCGGCCTCCCGGAGAGCTGAGCGGCCTCCCGGAGAGCTGAGCGGCCTCCCAGGCGCGGCTGGTCGTTGATTTCGCTGAAAAAGCCTTTTTTGAGTGGAATTTGATGATTTTAAGGGTCCAGGTCCACTAGGGGCGTATATATACTTAAAAAAAAGGGTTTGCATCATCCGGGAAGATTGGGATACCAAGGAGAAGACCTAGAAGCACAGAACAACTCCGAAAAAGAAGATTCTATTTTCAACTTGTGATTCTTTGAATTAGTTATAAATTTGGATGCTCGTTTTCGTTCTTGCTGAACCTAGATCTCGTTTATTCGTACTTTAATTATTATTCAGTTTATTAAGACCTTGTTTATACCATGCTTTCATTGGAACCCATGGTGATGATGAGTTCAATTATGAACTAATCGTTGTCATGGGGTTCTAGCGGATTTACTTATGGATTTCGATAGTTAATTTGTTTCGATATCTTGGTGTGTGGTGATTGATTGATATCCTAGTATTGGTTGTGCTTATTCGTCTTATGTGTGTAGCTAACATATAAGATAGCGTGTTAATCTATATTGAAGCGACGGTGAATATAGAGGTTTAGAACTTGCCATGCTAGCATAGGTTCATGTATGTGTATGCATGATTCGTAGGTAACTCTAACCGTTTTACTTGCCCTATGTAATCAAGATAGATAACTTATGCTTAAACCGTTATGTTATCAAATTTTATAGACATATAGGGTCTCAATATAATTGGTGCCTATTCAGCTTCTATCTCTTTTCTAGATGTCTGGTAGAATGGTACTCGTGCAACGAAAGTTGGCGTTTATCAGTTTCGTGTTATCTGATTAGTGTCATCACCATGACATGTTAAGGTTAAGAACGAAAAGGCTATTGAATGAAGTATTTAATGAAGTTAGAATCCCATATTTGTCATATATAGTAACTCAACCTCAATTCTCTTAGTTAATGTTATTTAGTATAATCTCTTAGTTTAATAAAAACCCAATTTGTTATTTGTCTTAGCATTGAGCGATAACCATACATTGTTGCATAGGTACATAAATTGAACTTAACCTAAACCAGTCTCTGTGGGAACAAATCTGATTTATATCTTATACTACTTGCGAACGCGTATACTTGTGAATATTAGCGCATGCTTTCGCCCTAACAAGTTTTTGGTGCCGCTGCCGGGGACTCGGTGTTAATTTTTAGTTTATGTGCTTGTCATCAGTGGTCGTTAAATTTCACTGACTCGAATTCTTTTACTTTCACGGTTTATTTGTTTGTGTTTCAGGTACTCATTACAATGGGAGATCCAGCAGCACGAACGAGAGCCTTGATGGATTTTTCTCAACCCAAGATCAATGACATTCAATCTAGCATTATCCAGCCATCTATCATAGCTAATACCTTTGAGATCAAGCCTGGCATAATTCAATGGGTATAGACTTCAGTCCAGTTTGGGGGTTCTCCAACGGAAGATCCCAATACACACATTAGGGATTTCATAGAGATCTGCGACACCTTCAAGTTCAATGGTGTTTTTGAAGATGCTGTGAAGCTGAGACTATTCTCATTCTCTCTGAGGGACAAGGCTAAGAGCTGGTTACACTCTCTACCAGCTGGTTTGATTACTACTTGGGAAGATCTTGCTCAGAATTTTCTTACTAAATTCTTCCCTATGGCAAAGACAGCTACACTCAGGAATGCTATTACTCAATTTGCGCAACAAATGGGAGAATTGTTAAGTAAAGCTTGGGAGCGCTACAAGGAGATGCTTAGGAAGTGTCCTCATCATGGAATGCCTGATTGGATGATCATCACTTATTTTTACAATGGGTTGGGAGCACAGTCCAGACCCATGCTCGATGCAGCAGCAGGCGGAGCATTATGGGCAAAGAGCTATGAGGAAGCTTATGATCTAATTGAACTGATGGTTGCTAATGAATATCAGTATCCAGCCCAGAGATTGCCACATGGAAAGGTAGCAGGAGTTCTTGAAGTGGATACGGCTATGGCTATCACTGCTCAACTAAAGGCGTTGTATATGAAGATCGATTATCTGGCTAACTATGGTGTTAGACAGATAATTAGTGTTTGTGAGCTGTGTGTCGGTCCGCATGTGACGGAGCAATATGCTATATCTAGTGACTCAGCTCAGTTTGTGAGCAACTTTCAGAGATCGCAGCAACCAGTTCCAGCCACTTATCATCCTGACAACTGGAATCATCCTAACTTCAGCTGGAGTAACAATCAGAATACGATGCAACAGCTGTTCCAGCAGTTTGGAAATAAGCTATTCAACCCTCCTGGTTTTCAGCAACAAATTGCACCAAAACAACAACTCCAAATTCAACAACAAAATCATGATGCAGGTCTATCTTCGAATGAAAAATCTGAATTGGAGGAGTTGAGGCTTATATGCAAAAACCAGGATCTTATATGCCAAAGCCATGCTATTTCTATCAAGACTCTGGAGAACCAAATAAGTAAAATTGCTAATGCCTTATTGAATCGCCCACCAGGAACGCTTCCTAGTGATACAGAAACAAATCTAGGAAAGAGGGAAGTTGAAGAACAGGTGAACGCCATCACCTTGAGGTCTGGAAAGGTCGCAAGCCCTAACATTCAGCAAGACGAAGAGCCTGAAAAATCTCAAGTTTCAGAAAATGCAGTTGTGGCTGAAGAAGAAGTGTAGAAGGAAGTAGAGGTGGAACCAAAGAAGACTACTGTGGAACACACTCCTCCTGAGGGTAATACAGAGGAGAAACAGATATATCCTCCACCTTCTTTTCCTAAGAGGCAGCAGAAGAAAAAGCTGGATAAACAGTTTGAGAAGTTTTTGGAGGTGTTTAAGAAACTTCATATCAACATACCTTTCACTGAAGCTCTTGAACAGATTCCTAGCTATGTGAGGTTTATGAAAGGTATTCTCTCTTGAAAAGTGAAGCTCGATGACTTAGAGACTGTTGCTCTCACGGAGGAATGCAGTGTTGTGCTGCAACAGAAGTTGCCTCCGAAGCTTAAAGATCCTAATAGCTTCACTATTCCTTGCACCATCAGAAACTTGTCGTTCGACAAGTGTTTATGTGATTTAGGAGCTAGCATCAATCTGATGCCCTTATCTAACTTCAAGAAGCTTGGTCTGCCTGATCCGAAACCAACATACATGTCATTGCAACTAGCTGACCGTTTCATCGCTTATCCACGAGGTATAGTGGAGGATGTCTTGGTCAAGGTGGATAAACACTTCTTCCCTGCTGACTTTGTAATTCTTGATTTCGAGGAAGATAAGAAGATTCCCATCATCTCGGGAAGACCATTCTTGGCTACAGGCCGAACTATGATTGATATGCAAAAAGGAGAGCTTTCGATGAAGGTTTATGATCAAAAGGTCACTTTTAATGTGTTCAAGGAAATAAAGTTACCCACACCTAAAGAGGAGTGCTTTAAAGTAGAGCAAATTCAGGTTTTAAATGCACCTCCGTGGAAGAGGAAGTTGGATTTGCCATTCGATTCTCTTGGGTTAGCAGAGCTGAAAATTTCTCAGGAGCGTTTTGAACCATTTATTCAAGAAGCTCCCACACTTGTGCTCAACCGAAAGCCAGATCACTTGAGTTATTCATTCTTAGGTGCACCCCATGAAGCTCCCATACTTTGCTGGTGTACGCCGAGAATGGGCATTTCGACGTGAAGAATCTGAAAGCCTTACACATGATCTTATTGTGATGAGTGTAAGGGTTCCTCTTTGTCGTTCTCTATCCATATATCCTCGCCCTCATGAAAATCTTCCTTGGTCTAAATTTAGGCAAAAAGTGGTTAAATCCATGACCCGTATTTGACAGGAAAATAACAGGATGTTGTTGCATAGGAGTCGTTATTATATGTTCGAACTAGCACAATAATCAGTTCGTGCTTCTGGTAGAGAGCTTACGGAAGCAGAACAACACAGACTATTACAGAATGAGAATTATATTTCCGATGATTACATGTCTGATGAACAAACTTGACAAGAATTATTGTGTTCTAATTTGAGTGACCTTTTTTTCCTTTTTGGATTTATGCATTCTAGCTCTATATTAGTCGTTGTTAGATATATTTGATAATGTCATGTGTAATATGATTTGTGTTTAATTTTCAGATCTTACCTAACTGGAAATCAGTACTTAACTGGAAATCAGTACTTATACTGAAGACAGAACTTAAGATATCAAAACTTAAGTTATCAGAACTTAAGTTATCAGAAGATATTTATCAGGAGATAATATCAGGACTTAAGATGACTTTCAGCTAAGGCAGGCGGCTGATTGAAAGGAAAGAAGATCGAGACTAAGACAGAAAGAAATATGCATGAAAAAAGAATTCTATGAAGAATAGAATACTTGGAAGAAAAGATAACTAGTTGATATATTATAGGAAGCGGAATTATATTCCATATCAATTAGAACATTATCTTGTAACTATGTAGTATATAAACACAGGCATAGGGTTTACACTATAAGTGTTATCATTATCGAAGTTATTATTCTTTGTAACCCTAGTAGCTCTCGTGATAATTTGTTCATCACTGAGAGAGGACTGTTCGATATTGTAACAGAGTTTATTGTGTTGAATAAAATCTGTTTTCTGTTACTTGAGTTCTTATATTCGATTTGATTGCAGTAAACATTGTATTCAACCCCCTTCTACAGTGTGTGTGTGTGTGACCTAACAAGTGGTATCAGAGCAATCTGTTAACACACATATAGTTTAAGATCTAAAAACAATCATGTCTGAAGAAGAAACCCCAACCAAGCCCACCAAAACTGAAGAACCTCCAAAAACCATAATCCATAGTCGATATGAGACGATAAGAGTTCCCATATTGAAACCTTCTGAGTATTCCATATGGAAAGTGAAGATGGCTATGTTTCTGGAAGCTACAGATCCAGAATATCTCGACAGGATTTATGAAGGACCACATATGGCAACCAAACTCTCTGTGGAAGTTGTAGGTCAGCCAGCAAAGTCTGTACCAAAGGAGAAAAGTGATTACACTGCTGAAGATATCTCATCGATTGCAAAGGATGCAAAGGTAAGACACTTGTTGCATAGTGCCATTGATAATGTCATGTCAAATAGGGTAATTCAATGCAAGACTGCAAAAGAGATATGGGATGCTTTGGAAACAAGGTGTCAGGGAACTGATTCAATCAAGAAGAATAGGAAGACTATACTCACTCAAGAGTATGAGCACTTTGACTCAAAGCCTGATGAGTCATTAACTGATTTATATGACAGATTTGTCAAACTCTTGAATGATTTTTCACTAATTTATATGCTGATGCAGCTGGTCCATCAGGACATGCACCTCAACAAACAGTTAATAAAGCTGATTTAATCAAGAAGTTTGTTACAGGGGAAGCACCAGTACCTTGGAGTGAAACTCCTAGAGGAAAGGAGTGGACTAAGGAATGAAACACAGTTAGTTTTGTTCCTTCTGAAAAGATTCTTGCTGAGCATCTGGCAAAAGCTGATGAAATGTTGTTAAATGATGATTTCAAGGCACAGCTGAGAGTTACTGCATTGAGTACTAGGCACCTTCAGGGTCAACACTCAACAACTCATGCCAAGGTGAACAAAATTCAAGAAACCTTGATCCAACAAGATATGAATGTGAAACTTGAAAAGAACAGATTTTTCAAGCCAGCCTTTGACAGAATTGCCTATATTTAGAAAACTCAGGAGAAGCAACACACTAAAATTGAAGAAATTCTGAAAAATCAAGCTTCTCACAAAAATCAACTCAATGAGATCCAATCATCAGTGTAATTGCTTGTCTCTCTTCTTTTACCTGCTGATGCCAAAAAGGGGGAGGAAGTGATTAAGTCCAAATGCAAATCTATTCAGACACTGAAGGGAAAGGATGTTGGAAATGATGACCAGGGAAACTCTAACAAGGGTAGAGGTCAAGGTCAAGGCAAAGGATTTTCATCAAGTAAAGCTAGAATTACAAGTCAAGGAACAAGTTTTGATACTGGGAGAAGAATAAGTTCTGATACTGGTAAAAGGATAAGTTCTGATGAACATCTGGAACTTAATGAAGAAATTTCAAAGGAGTTATTTCTTAAAGAAAATCCAAGAATGGACTTTGAGAGTCTAAAGGAAGAAGAAGCTAGACTCAAAGTAGAAGATGTCAAGACAAAATCTAAAGCTTCTGTTGTTGAAAAGAAATTTCCAAAACCTAAGGGTATTGTGATAAAGGAAAGAACGAGTTTTGAGGCAATCAAAGTCAAATCACAAATGGAAATTGATCCAAGGTCTAAGGGCAAAGAAAAAGTTGATGAACCTGTAAAGGTTTATATGCCAGTCATGGATGAAGAAATAACTGATGATGATGAAGATGCTAATCTTACTCTGATGCAAAAGAAGATTTTTCAAACAACCTCTAACATGGCTAATGTTGTTCAGAGTCAAGATGTAGTAAGTTCTGATATGACAGTGAAGCAAGCAACCTCTGACATAGCTCAAGTTGGCTTGATATCAGAAGATAAGGAAAAGGAAATCTCTCACATTGCTCATATTAAACCTTCAAAGATACTCCTACCAGGATTCAGCAAAGCTAAACAGGCTCAACCTTTGAAGACTGCAACAAGTGGTTTTAAAGCAAGAGTTGTTACAGGAAAGGAAGCAAGAGATAAATCTGGATTGGGTAGTTCTGATGAAAGAAGAGTACATAACACTACCAATGATCCAACTTCCTTAAGTGAACCAGGTGTTGGAGCAACTCCTGAAATATTGAATCGACTTGAATCTGTACAAATGGTTTACCATACCTTTTTGAAAGAACATATCTTGTTATATTTTATGACAGATGGAAGGGTATACCATATTAGGCAGAATGCTATACCACTGAAGTATTTTGAGGAACTGGAACATGTTCTATTCCTACTTCAAGTGAAAGACAGATTAACAGATAGTGTTGCAGGTTATTTAAAGTCTCAAATTCAAAGACAGAAGAAGCTTTACTCTATAAAGTCTGACAACACATACTGTCCCAAGTACAGAGATCACAAAGGTGATATTGTCGAAATGAAGCCTAACTCTGCTAAGATTATAACTACTTTTCTGGGTTATAAGGATGTGGAATTCAATCTAGAGTCTGACAAAGCATATCTGATCAGACTAGATCAGGAGATAAGAAAATCTAAGATAAATGATCTCAGAGCAGCTATTTTTCAAACTGGCGAAGATATAGCTGAATTGATAAATGCTAAAAGGAGGATGGTCAATGAACTTGAATCTGCTGAGAGATGTTTGTTGAAAAACTATCTCAGAACAACTCCTGATATCAAAGAAATCAGACATTGAAGCCAAGTCAAAGATTTACAACTGCTTAAATTCTGAAGTGTATACAGACTGAAGCTGTTATTAGAAGTTAAAGATGGTAAAGCTAAAAGGACTATAAGTTGTAGTTATCTAGTCAAATTCTCATGCATTTGTACTTAATGTTTTTGACATCATCAAATATCAGTTGAACTTGTATATTATGCTAATTTACAAGTCGGGGGAGATTGTTAGATATATTTGATAATGTCATGTGTAATATGATTTGTGTTTAGTTTTCAGATCTTACCTAACAGGGCAAATCAGTACTTAACTGGAAATCAGCACTTATACTGAAGACATGACTTAAGATATCAGAACTTAAGTTATCAGAAGATATTTATCAGGAGATAATATTAGGACTTAAGATGACTTTTAGATAATGCAGGCGGCTGATTGAAAGGAAAGAAGATCGAGACTAAGACAGAATGAAATATGCATGAAGAGAGAATTCTATGAAGAATAGAATACTTGGAAGAAAAGATAACTAGTTGATATATTTTAGGAAGCAGAATTATATTCCATATCAATTAGAACATTATCTTGTAAGTGTGTAGTATATAAACACAGGCATAGGGTTTACACTATAAGTGTTATCATTATCGAAGTTATTATTCTTTGTAACCCTAGCAGCTCTCGTGATAATTTGTTCATCACTGAGAGAGGATAGTTCCATATTGTAACAGAGTTTATTGTGTTGAATAAAATCTGTTTTCTGTTACTTAAGTTCTTATATTCGATTTGATTGTAGTACACACTGTATTCAACCCCTTCTATAGTGTGTGTGACCTAACAGTCTTTCTTTGTTGTAATATTATTATCATTAATAGTTGGGTGCTCATTTCAGTTTATTTTGGAATTACTGTTTCGTATTAGTAAACAGTTGAAAGCACATTCAAGCATTTTCAATAATTTTAGATAAACAGTCAAAAAGTTAAAGTGGAATGACACTTTCAAACAGTACATGACAAATCAAATCTTATACATGACATAAAGAGGAAAAGATAAGGCTTTGTATGTAAAGTCATTGCATGTACAGAGTTTCCCTGTCACTTTACAGCAGGTAATGATTCCATAATTTTGAAAATAATGCAGGTGAGAGCAACAATGACAAGTCACAATCAAGTTTTGAATATGAACTATAATTGTATAGTATGTTTAGCACATGAACCGTCCTTCAAAGTACCTCATGTCTTCTTTACCAAATTACTTATAAATAGAGAGTTACAACCTCATGAAGTCATACTCGTCTAAAGTAATTATGTCTTCACTCCCAAATTTGGATTACTCTTTTATGAAAAATTACCTGTTGTAGCGCACTACTGGAAGGGTATTGACGCAGGAAGGCGATTTATCAAATGTCCCGACGGTGCTTGCATTCACGAACGTTGGATCGAAGAACCGCTTGAACCCCGTGCAGCATTTCTCATTGAAATTCTTAGGGAAGAAATTACCACAGAGAATGTAACCCACTCTGCAGAAATCTGTGAGTTACATCGTGAAATTGAGGAGTCAACGAGGGAATTGCAGAAGATGAAGGCGTTCATCGAATCCTATACCTGGAACATCAATGAGGATGATTATGACTCTGATGATGCAGATGGCTGATCTGGTTCATATATTGTCGGCTCTTAATATTTGTATTATTGCATCGTACTCATTTTTATTCATATATCGTCTTATTATTCTCTATCGAACTACGCACAGTTTTTCAACTGTGTTTTATTATGTAACTGATGTTATGTCATAGAATTTGTGTTTCAAGTCAAGTATTCATTACCAGCAAATTAGTTCATATCAAATATAAGGCCTCATCAACAAAAAATATTCCCCCATGATACACTATTGCATGAAACTAAAACATTACAAAAAGAATTTTAAAATAAAAGTAAAATTTACGCTACGAATAAGTTTACATCACTGGTCAACAGAAAAAAATTAAACAAAAATAATTTTCTAGGAATTAATTATGAGATTTGCTAAACATGACCCCACGTAACAATTGCACACTCGAGTACCTTGGCACCCTTTTCAAAGCCAAAAAAAATCATATATAAACTATATTTTTTAAAACAAAAAATATGTACTAAAAAAAGGTTTGCATGACTATCCAAGAAAAAAAAATCACCAAAACATTTTTTTAACAATTTAATATTAAGGCCCAAAAATAGGTCTCCAACATTGATTTTCCACTTACAAACTTAGCAATCTTTTACACCAACTGCAATTCAATCCGGGAGAAAAGGAAAAAAGCAAAAAAAAAACCCAGAACGCCACTTCTTCTGGGCCTCAGGGGTTGAACCCCGGAGGATGTGGCGTTCTGTGCCACTTTTGGAAAAATTTGAATACCTGTGCTAAAAAAATGAAGTTTCAATTGAAACGTGCCAAAAATATCCGGGAGCCGACCAACTCATATCTGAAAGCCATGTCACCTTATAGTATAAACACAGAAAAATAATGCACGAATATCCTTGAAACCGATTATTTCTTGGTAGCTTGAAAGAGTATAATTAGACTTAATTTTTAAATTTTTTTAGACCTATACACATTATATATATTAATAAAAAATCTTAAATTATACAAAATATAATCCATTCCAACATCAAACTGGGACGTAGTCATATTAGACACTTGAACTTTTACGGGATTTTTCGGATGATGATTATGTAAAGAAAAATATATAGTGATCGCGAGTATAATGACAATTAACGAAATATAGATTACAATTACCGCTTTACGTCTAGATACTAGGAAAAAATACAAAGCGACTAGTCCTCTATATATAAATAGTAAAGGAAGTAAAAAAATATGCAATATATAACAAATACATTTATACTTGGTACTATTATAATTAGTATCGTCACGCTCATCGTTAGCGACCTGTTGTACTCTTGGCTCATCATTAGGAGCGTTAGGGGTATCTTGCTGGGCTCCATTGGCTCTTGGGTGCCCAAAAGGAATCTGCAAAAATTTCAAACAAATCTTATTTCAATTTTTATGTAGACAGCGCATGCAATTATATATTGAGTGAACAGTGTTATGTACCTGGAGAGGAAGATTATTAATCTTCTGGATGATTGAAGTAGATAAGCGAGCATCATAAAATGGTTCACTCTCACGCAAAGTAACTGAAATTCTGGCTAGCTAGCAAAGCTTCTTTATCTCGAATGTAAATGGTGTGCTCGCAGAAAAACTATTGCAGATAATCTCACTGAATCAATGGAGCATCCAAAATGAACTAAGGATTCCTTGTTACAGTTGGCTGCTCAGAAACACATTGTTAATGTCCCTATTTCTAATGTGAATATTGAGGCTGTGATTCCTTTCTATGTAGCTAGCTTTTGATCCCCGGGACTTTATAGTAATGGTCTAGTAGCTGGTTGTAGACTTATAGATATAAGCAGTGTTAGTGAATGGCTAGTAAAAGTGTTAAGATAATTATGTATATAATTAGCTTAGTCAAATGTACAGTTGTTTGTTATCTTATTTGTAGGATAGGTTTATTATTTCCTAGTCTACCGCCGTGTTTATAGCCAAAGATATGCTTTGTAAAACTGTATAAATATCAATGAGGAAGGGAGTAAATATTCATGGAAAACATTCTTTTATGGTATCAGAGCTTAGGGTGATTTCTTCCGCTGCACCCTAGCTTATTTTTTCTGTCCTTCTTCTTCTTCTTCTTCTTTCCTCAGTTTCAATGGGAGATTCCACATCTTCTTTTCACCCCGCACTTGTTGTGACCAATATCAAGAGCTCCATTAATATTGTTCTTGATTTTGAAAACTCGCAATACTTCACTTGGGCGGAGCTTTTCAAACTTCACGCTCGTTCTAAGGGGGTTCTAGATCATATCCTTCCTCCTACTGAGGAGAAGGCTGCTCTCACTACTGAGCAGAAAGAGTTATGGTCGACCTTAGATGCTGCTGTGGTTAGTTGGATATATGCCACGATTTCCAACGATCTCTTACAGACCATCATCGAACCTGTTGTTACGGCCATGGAGGCTTGGAATAGGTTGCGTGACATTTTCCAAGACAACCAACACTCTCGTGTCGTAACCCTTGAACAAGAATTCTCTACTACCAAGATGGAGGATTTCCCTAATGCCTCGGCTTACTGTCAGCGTCTCAAGAACCTTTCTGATCAGTTGCGGAATGTTGGAGCACCTGTGGATAATAATTGCTTGGTTATTCAACTTGTTTCGGGTCTCACCGAGGCTTATAAAGGTCTTGGTACCCTTATTCGACAGAGTACTCCTCTTCCTCTGTTCTACCAGGCTCGTTCTATGCTCACCCTTGAAGAGGCTGGTCTAGCAAAGCAAGTGGCCACCAGTTCGGCATCGATGATGCTTGTCACTTCTCGTGACTCTGATGACGGGTACGACAATTCAGGTGGTGCTCGTGGACGTAACACGCCACAACAAAGGAATGGTTGCCGAAAATAGAACGGTAGAAAGGGAGGCAAGTCTGGTGGCAGAGGGGGGGAAGACTGGTGGCGGAAATGGTGGTCGTGGTAGTGCTGGCTAGCAGCAGCCACCAAATTTGCAGCAGCAATGGCCACAGTTTCTGGGTGGGGGTGGCCTCCACAGTGGCCTGCTCCTCCATGCCCGTACCCCACCCAAGGGTGGGCTCGTTCTCCAGGCCCGGTCAGGAAGTCCGGCATCTTGGGTCCTCGTCCTCAATAGGCTTATGCTGTTTCAAATAAGTCGATGTCGTACACTCCTACAGACATCGAGTCGGCGATGCACACAATGACTTTGAGCCAACCCGATCCTTCGTGGTACATGGACACCGGAGCCATCTCTCACATGACATCCTCCAACGGTAATCTCTCGTCTTATTTTAATTTGAGCAATCATCCTTCTAATATTATTGTTGGCAGTGGTCATTCTATTCCTATTCTTGGTTGTGGTCGTGCTACTCTGTCCTCTCCACATCCTCCTTTATCCCTCAATAATGTCCTTCATGCTCTCAAACTCATTAAAAATCTTATTTCGGTTCGCAAGTTTACAGTAGATAATAATGTTACTGTTGAGTTTGACCCTTATGGTTTCTTTGTGAAGGATTACCGGACGGGGATGCCAATAATGAGATGTAATAGCACGGGTGATCTATATCCTCTCACCAACAACACTTCTTCTCACTGTTCTTAACCATCGAGTTTTATGACATTAGCTCCTTCTGATTTGGCATGCACGTTTAGGACATCCAGGGTTGAGTATTTTACATACTCTTAGTAGCAATAAAAGTATTGAATGCCATCATACTTCAAGTTCTAGTATTTGTCATTCTTATGTTCTTGGGAAACATATTAAGTTGCCTTTTTCTTCTTCTATGTCGTCTACTACTTTGTCGTTTGATATAATACATAGTGATCTTTGGACTTCTCCTGTTTTGAGTTCTTCGGGACATCGTTATTATATGCTCATTTTGGATGATTTTACTAATTTTGTGTGGACTTTCCCCTTGGCTAAAAAGTCAGAAGTTTTTACAAAATTTTTAGCTTTTCAATCTTATATACGCACACAATTTGAGCGTCCAATTAAAAATATTCAATGTGACAATGGGCGGGAGTATGATAATAATTCTTTTTGGAAATTTTGTGAGTCGAATGGGTTGTCTTTCCGTCTCTCTTGTCCTCATACGTCTCCACAAAATGGTAAAGCCGAAAGAAAATTACAATCACTAAATAATATCACTCGCACTCTTCTCTCTCATGCCTCTTTACCTCCATCTTTTTGGCATCATGCTTTACAAATGGCAACTTATCTTCATAACATTTTGCCTAACAAATTATTAGAAAAAAAAATCTCCTCTTAGTGTTTTGTATCATAGGGAACCTTCATATTCTTATTTACGGGTTTTTGGGTGTCTTTGCTATCCTCTCTTTCCTTCTACCACCATATATATGCTCCAACCCCGATACACTCTAATTATATTTTTAGGCTTCCCTCCAAACCATAGAGGTTATAAATGTTATGATCTTTCCTCAAACAAAATTATCATATGTCATCATGTGCTTTTTGATGAAACTGTGTTTCCATTTGCTACGTTGCATACTCCTATTGCCAACACTTATGATTTCTTAGATGAAGGAATCTCTCCTTATCTTCTTGTAAGTCATATGTCATAGACCTATTTGTATATTCGAGGATTCAACTCAACTCAAATAAGAATGTAATAAGTAAATAGTGGATCGACCGTCAGAGAGATCTGGCAAAGTAATATCTGTCAAAGGATTCAGAAACAAGGTTCATCTACAGACTTGAGGAGTTAATTCACTTGAAGAAGTTCAAGAAGTTGATCATGCCTCAGTGATATAAATCAAGATCGTGGATTTAATCAAGTGACAGAGATCTCGTCAGAGTATCATTAATTACAAGGATTTAATCTGAAGAAAATCAAAGTGTCAAAGTCAAGACATGAAGAAACGTCACGGAAGTTAGTCACTCATGAACCAGACAGTACATCGAGTGTCAACGTTGAAGTGGTGGAATTGATTCATAATTTTCAGTGATTTTCAGAAGATCTGCAGAAAGATGGGTGCTGTTGAAGACTAGAATTAATTCTCTATTAATTAATTAAGTCATCTAATTTAATTAAGAAAATAAATTATATCTGCAAAGAATAATTTATTTATTAATTGAATTAATTGATTAATTAATTCTGAATTAATTTTAGGAATTTTCAGAATTTAAATTGGATTAAAATCTGCATTAAATCAACAAGACAATTGAAAATGAACTAGCATGACAATCAGGATTGTCATACCGATTGTCATGCTAGGCCATTTTCAATAGTCTCACCGAAAGTTACACTAGGAGGAGGATTGTCATGCTAGTTCATTCTGATTGTCATGCTAGTTCATTCTGATTGTCATGCTAGTTCATTCAGATTGTCTTGCTAGTTCAATCCATTGTCCTACCGATTGTCTTGCTGAGCTTAGGATTGTCTTGCCAGTTCAATTCTATTCTGTTGATTAAAAAGAAGCAGACAAGCAGCAGTTCAATTATCCATCCAAAGAAAAGAAGTCAAGAACATACAGAGAGAAAAAAAGCAGCCAAATATTTCATCTTATCTGCTAATTCAAAGATCAAATTTCTAGCTTGTAAAGTTAAATCCAATCAACTAGAAATCATTCTCTTGTTCTTGTTCAACAATCTAGCGGATCAAAATCCCTAGAACTTAATCTCAAATCGCGTTTAGCATTTGATTCTAATTATTGCAAAAATAGAAAAAGTTCATGTCGAATTTATTCTAGATTTGTGATAATTGATTTGAGATTAATACCTTGTAATCGATACAGTTGTTGTAACACCTTTCAAGTTTAATAATATTTTTATTTAACTTGAATTTTGTTTCACATTTTTTATTCCGCATTTAATTCGATTATTCGGTGCTGTTTGTATTCAACCCCCCTTCTACAAACACATTGGGACCTAACAATTGGTATCAGAGCCTTCTGATTAACGAACAAATCAAGATCCTAGACTTTTGTGATTTTTCAACTCCTTGAATTTTTATTTATTTAAAAATTCATAATGACTTCACATAAAGTTGGAACCGTTAAAATTCCACAATTTGATAAAGAGAATTATATCATGTGGAAGAAGAAGATGCTTTTATTTTTACAAGTTGCAAATCCCAAATATTCAAACTTGTTAAAGAAGGGTATAAAAACTCCGATGGTTATTGAACCGGAGGTAATAATAGATGGTGTGGTGACTACTGAAGCTAGAACCTATCCAAAAGAGCCTGAAGATTTTACTCCTGCTGAGAAGGAAGAAGCCTCCTTGGATGCCAGCCTTCAATTAATATTAATTGATTCCCTTGATCCCTTGATGAACAGACATGTGATGAACTGTAAAAATTCCAAACACATGTGGGAAACTATTGAGGTGATTAATGAAGGCACAGAGGAAGTTAGGGAGAACAAGTTGGAAATCCTAACCTCTGAATATGAACATTTCAAATCAAATCCAGGAGAAGGAATTACTGAAGTGTTTGAGAGGTACAATGCGTTGATCAACAACCTGAACATCAATGGAAAGTATTATTCAATCAGGGAGGTCAACAAAAAGTTCCTTTTAACACTGCCAGCTCATCTTGAACATAGAATCACTGCCATTAGAGAAGCTAGAGATCTGAGTGAGATTTCTTTGGACATGCTCTATGGAGTGTTAAAAACCTATGAGTTGGAGCAGATTCAACAGAAGGAAGTCTACGGGAAGGATAGAATGGTCAACACATCTACTGCACTTGTAGCTGAAGGTCAACAACAACAACAATCTCAACAGTTAGAAAGAATGGTACAGTTTTCCAAGGGTGAGGAAAATGAGTTAGTAGCAGAATATGATCCTCCTACTACAAATCAATCAAGTGATGATTTTTATTCCTTGGAAGAGCTGGAGCAATTGGAAGATGAATCAATGGCCCAAATTGTCAAGAGATTCTCCCATGTCAGATTCAGGAGGAATCCCAAGCTTAAGTACAAGTCCAACTACAACAAATTCCAGAAAGGTGGATCTTCATCCTCTAACACCAGCAGTGGTGGGTACAAAACAGGGATGGTTGATCGAAGCACCATTAGATGCTATAACTGCAATGAGTTGGGACACTTTGCCACAGAATATAGGAAGCCAAAGCAAGTAAGAAAGAACTCTGAAAGGGCTTATCTGGCAAAGGGAAGAAGCTGGGATGATACTGACAGTGAAGATGAAGATGAAGGAAATCTTGCTCTTATGGCTATTGATGGAAAAGCTTCATCGTCAAGAATAGAGGTAAAACTTTCTGATGCTGAAATGGTTTATCATCTAAGAGGTAACTTAGATTGTGCACGTCGTGATAATGAACTGTTAAGTTTAAAGATCACAGACCTTGAGAGAGAGGTCAATGAATTAAGACTTGTGCATATTAATCAAGACAAATTAAAAGAACAAGTATCTTTTCTAGAGAATAGAGTTGACTGTTATAGAAAACTCGAAACTATTCTCAAAGACAAGATCACCGGTCTTGAGACTAAGGTTAGAGCCTACTTCAATTCTTGTTCGAAGGCTAAAGAGTTCTACAGTAAGCAAGCTGTTAATCAAACATCTGGAATAGGATATGATTACAATGCTGCTATTGGAGAATTAGGCATAAACTCCCCTCCTCATGTCTGTGCTAAAGGGAGGGAAGTACCACATGTGCTTAAGGGTGTTGATGAACCCCTCTATAAAGCATCAATTGCTGAACCATTTGATGCGACCTCTTCTGTTATTCAAGAAGAAATACGTGCTGAGGATCATGCTAATGAGAAGATTGTTTCTAAGTCAAGTGAGTCGAAAGTTCCAGTCAAAGTTGTGAAAGCAACTGAGACTAACTCAGACACACATGAGTTGGATAACAATAATGCCATGTCTACCATGCATAAATTGCCTGCTGTTAATCACTCTCATAAAGCATGTGGTGTTGCTAATTGTATGTCTTGTGATTTTAATATGATGTATGCTTATTTTAATGGTAAGCATGTGTCTAATGATAAGACTACTCCTCGTCAGCATGTGAATAACAAGAAGCATGATAGGTCTAAGACTGCTAGTCCTTCTAAGGCTAGAAAGGAGACATTTGTGCCTAAGCTTAAACAGAAATTTGTTAACGCTGTTTACAAGGTCAAATGTTCAGTCATTGAGAAAGTTGAGGCAATTAAAATTAAAAATGTTGTTTTGCCTGACAAAGGACAGTTCTACAAGTATGCCGGGCCCAACCAAGTTTGGGTTCCGAAGAAGGTCTAATCCATTTGTAGTGCAGGGCATTAAACAGGTGTAACCGGTAGTGTGGATTCTTGACAGTGGATCATCAAGACATATGACCGGAGATAGAGCCCTGCTATCAAATGTGGATTGAGAAAGCTGGCCCCCTGGTTACCTTTGGAGATAACAGCAAAGGTTTATCCGAGGGATATGGCTGTTTGCAAGCTGGGAATGTTATCATTGTAATTTTGTATATTGTGCTAGGTTATTATCAGGAAGCAGTATCTAACATATAGCACCAGTGACGAGACTTGAGAATATTATGACATATCAGGCACCTGCTGCACATTACACTTGGAATTGTACTCTAGTAAGATGTGTACAAGTGTACTCCTGATTGGTGAGTTAAAAGAGGAAGTCAGTGCACCACAGTTCATGGACTTTGCAGCTGCAGATCTATTGGACTATGCAATCTCTTCTTCACAATCTCACTTCAGATTGGTATGAACTAGTATACTGCTCAAGCAATCGTCAAGGACATGGTATGGCACTCTAACTGCAGTTACAGTTTTATATGAATAAGTAGAGTCGTCATATTTATAACTATCTTATCACTAGGCACAATCATATTATTTTATATGTGCAGTGATATATTGATTATGCAACATAACAATTAGTATCTAAAGTACTTGACAAGTATCGGTCAATGATATGTTGTTAACATTATGTTGCAGATATTTGTAAGCTTTTGACATGAATGAGAATTACTTAGACTTTACCCTAAGTGATCAATGTTTTATCAAAAACTCATTCATATTGAAAAACAAAATCAAACTTCTTTCTACATTAGTGATTTCTTATTTCATGTAAAATCTTTTGAAATCACTATTGTAAATCATTTTCTCTCTATTACCATATATTCTGTGTTACAGGTTCAGTCTCCAATGACTTTCTTTCATTGACAGTCATGAGGTTGAAAACCCACAACGTCTATCCCAGACTGTAAAGACAAACACAAAAACAGAACCAACCAACACTCTTTTACCACTAAAAGTAGTATGAATGAGCGTGAGGGAGATAGTGCCTAGTGCACCACATAAGGAAGGTTCTGTAGTCAACCTAGTGGCTCTGTCTCATACATAGATGAGTAGTATTTAAACCGAGACAACTGCTAGCCCCCATACATCTTCTCAAAAAGATGTAATGGCTGAAAAGCCACAAAAACAGTTACTAGATTCATTCTCTCAACAGGGTGAGTCTATTGAATTTTGCCTGTCGGCCAAGGTATCCGATGTAGTGTCACCACTTCAAACATAATCAATTCTTGATGCACAAGAAGAGGTTACACACACAAAGGATGAGTTGACGGAAACAAGAGTTTCGACCATTTTAAGGTCAGATTCGATTGTTCAAGGTTCGTTAGTGGACTAATTGCCTTTACAGGTGTTAGGAGAGGATACTGATCCAAAAGCCATATGTCAGTGGTTAGTATCTACCTCCCCAGGCTTAAATCCCCTGGATGCATCTGCGGATAGTGGATCTGACATAGGTGCAGATCGGCAACTTGTTGACAATGATTCAGATATTACCTGATAAGTCACAAGGAAATGTCTTCACAGACATTAGAAGGGAACTTTGATCTTTATGCTAAATTCTTTGGATCATTGTTTACCTTCCCAGAATTCAAATCTGGAACCCTAAAAGGGAAACTAGCAACTTGTAGATTATGACTCAGATTTATCTGACGAGTTTAACAAGGATGGGGATTTGTGAACTCCTATTGCACCACCTGTGACCTCCTTAAGGATGGCTAAGGTGATTTTCCTTGCAGGTACAGCTGGATTATGGAGCTATGAGAGAAGAGTGATACACTTGTGAGAATGAGTGTAAACACGAGTGGAGAGAAGAGTGAAACACATGTGAGGTACACTAAAACACAATCACACACTCACAGTGAGGAAGAAAGAAAAACTACTTGTTATTTCTTTTCCAACCAAGTGAAATATGAGAACTCCTTCAGACGACGGCATACATTCCTTCTTTAAGGGGGAGATAAAAGCTTAAGTAATAGTTTGGAGGATTCCTCAACTAAGGGGGAGAAATAGCAGGGAGGAAGAAAAAGATCCTAAAAATGTACACTACACCACACCATTGTTGTTTGTAACTACGGATCCTATTGTACGGGAGAGGTGGTAAACACAAGGTGATTTCCTAGTAAGGGAAGAAGCAGTTAAGGGAGTACCATTGGTTTTTATCTGCGGATCCTATTGTACGGGAGAGGTGGTAAAACGAAGGTGATCTTCTTTAATCAGTTGATTCTCATAGGGGGAGAAGCAAGAGATATGGGCTTCTCAACAGGAAATGTGGTTGTACAAATGAAGATGGAACTACTTGAAGATATGTTCAGTCTAGAGGAACATCTACTTGGAATCTGGAAAATGTTAAATCTCATCCAGAACTTTTCTACTATTTACTTTGCATGTATATTTATATCTTTTTCTTATTTGTTAGTTGAGTTATCCTCTAGGTATTTGTGTGTTATTGTCTAACAAACAAATAGGGGGAGATTGTAAGTCATATGTCATAGACCTATTTGTATATTCGAGGATTCAACTCAACTCAAATAAGAATGTAATAAGTAAATAGTGGATCGACCGTCAGAGAGATCTCGCAAAGTAATATCTGTCAAAGGATTCAGAAACAAGGTTCATCTACAGACTTGAGGAGTTAATTCACTGGAAGAAGTTCAAGAAGTTGATCATGCCTCAGTGATATAAATCAAGATCGTGGATTTAATCAAGTGACAGAGATCTCGTCAGAGTATCATTAATTACAAGGATTTAATCTGAAGAAAATCAAAGTGTCAAAGTCAAGACATGAAGAAACGTCACGGAAGTTAGTCACTCATGAACCAGACAGTACATCGAGTGTCAACGTTGAAGTGGTGGAATTGATTCATAATTTTCAGTGATTTTCAGAAGATCTGCAGAAGGATGGGTGCTGTTGAAGACTAGAATTAATTCTCTATTAATTAATTAAGTCATCTAATTTAATTAAGAAAATAAATTATATCTGCAAAGAATAATTTATTTATTAATTGAATTAATTGATTAATTAATTCTGAATTAATTTTAGGAATTTTCAGAATTTAAATTGGATTAAAATCTGCATTAAATCAACAAGACAATTGAAAATGAACTAGCATGACAATCAGGATTGTCATACCGATTGTCATGCTAGGCCATTTTCAATAGTCTCACCGAAAGTTACACTAGGAGGAGGATTGTCATGCTAGTTCATTCTGATTGTCATGCTAGTTCATTCTGATTGTCATGCTAGTTCATTCAGATTGTCTTGCTAGTTCAATCCATTATCCTACCGATTGTCTTGCTGAGCTTAGGATTGTCTTGCCAGTTCAATTCTATTCTGTTGATTAAAAAGAAGCAGACAAGCAGCAGTTCAATTATCCATCCAGAGAAAAGAAGTCAAGAACATACAGAGAGAAAAAAAGCAGCCAAATATTTCATCTTATCTGCTAATTCAAAGATCAAATTTCTAGCTTGTAAAGTTAAATCCAATCAACTAGAAATCATTCTCTTGTTCTTGTTCAACAATCTAGCGGATCAAAATCCCTAGAACTTAATCACAAATCGCGTTTAGCATTTGATTCTAATTATTGCAAAAATAGAAAAAGTTCATGTCGAATTTATTCTAGATTTGTGATAATTGATTTGAGATTAATACCTTGTAATCGATACAGTTGTTGTAACACCTTTCAAGTTTAATAATATTTTTATTTAACTTGAATTTTGTTTCACATTTTTTATTCCGCATTTAATTCGATTATTCGGTGCTGTTTGTATTCAACCCCCCCCCCCTTCTACAAACACATTGGGACCTAACACTTCTTCATCATTTACGTGCCGCCGCATCTCCAGGACCCAATCAAATGGACCCAGCTCCATTGGGTGAACAACCCACCTCACCCTCCTCTTACCTCCCAAACGTGCAGCCTACTGTCCCCATTCCTCCACATCCCACACCTCAACCAACCATGGTCACACGTAGTCAACGAGGTATTTTTAAGCCTAATAAAAAAATTTGCAATGTTGCTACCACTTCTATGGTTACGAAATCCCCTGTTCCTCGTAACCCCATAGAAGCTTTACATGACCCCAATTGGAAAATGGCTATGGATGATGAATTTAATGCACTTATTAAAAATAAGACATGGGAGTTGGTGCCCCGTCCGCCTCATGATAATGTCATTCGTTCTATGTGGATTTTTACCTATAAGGTGAAATCTGACGGTTCTTTTGAGAGGCATAAGGCCCGTCTTGTAGGTGATGGCAAAACACAACCGGTGGGCATTGATTGTGGAGAAACTTTTAGTCCGGTGGTTAAGCCTGCGACTATTCGGACTGTTCTGAGCCTGGCTTTATCCAAAACTTGGCCTATTCATCAACTTGATGTCAAGAATGAACTTGATGTCAAGAATGCATTCTTACATGGTGAGCTCAATGAGACAGTCTATATGCATCAACCAATTGGATTTCATGATTCCGTTAATCCATATCATGTGTGTTTGTTGCGTAAGTCTTTATATGGTCTTAAACAGGCACCCCGGGCATGGTACAAAAGGTTTGCTGATTATATGTTATCCATTGGCTTCATTAACAGCAAGTCTAATAATTCTTTGTTTATTTATCGCTCGCGTTCCCATACGACATATTTGTTATTATATGTGGATGACATAATCTTGACAGCTTCTTCTCATGCTCTCCGGTTATCTATTATATCTCTTCTTGGCTCCGAATTTGCTATGAAGGACCTGGGTCCTTTAAATTATTTTCTTGGCATAGTAGTGACTAGAACCAAAGGTGGTCTTTTTCTATCACAATGCAAATATGCAGAGGATATTATTGAGCGAGCGGGAATGTCGACTTGCAAATCATCAGCCACGCCAGTTGATACTAAACCCAAGGTTGGGGCGTCTGGTCCATCCTATGCGCATCCCACCCATTACCGTAGCCTGGTAGGGGCATTGCAATATCTGACGTTCACAAGACCCGATATAACATATGTCGTCCAGCAAGTTTGTTTACATATGCATGACCCAAAGGAGTGTCATATGGATGCCCTTAAGCGAATAATTCGCTATGTACAAGGTACTAAGGATCATGGCCTGCATCTTTATTCTTCTTCTACCTTGTCTCTTATCTCCTACACCGATGCGGATTGGGGGGGTGCCCCGATACACGGCGTTCGACCTCAGGATATTGTGTTTATTTAGGGGATAATTTAATATCATGGTCTTCAAAACGCCAACCTACATTATCCAAATCTAGTTGCGAAGCTGAGTATAGAGGAGTTGCAAATGTAGTATCTGAATGTTGTTGGCTTCGAAACTTACTGCTCGAGTTACATTGTCCACTCAGGAAAGCGACTTTAGTATACTGCGACAATATAAGCGCAATCTATCTCTCAGGTAATCCAGTACATCATCAAAGGACTAAACACATCGAGATGGATATACTTTTTGTCCGGGAGAAGGTTGCGCGTGGTGATGCCCGAGTTCTACATGTACCTACGTGGCATCAAATTGTGGACATATTTACTAAGGGACTTCCACGTGTATTATTTGAAGATTTTCGGGATAGTCTCAGCGTCCGAAGCCCTCTCGCTTTGACTACGGGGGTGTGTTAAGATAATTATGTATATAATTAGCTTAGTCAAATGTACAGTTGTTTGTTATCTTATTTGTATGATAGGTTTATTGTTTCCTAGTCTACTGCCGTGTTTATAGCCAAAGATATGCTTTGTAAAACTGTATAAATATCAATGAGGAAGGGAGTAAATATTCACGGAAAACATTCTTTTAAAAAATGTATGCAATTCTACTAATCTCCTAAGTAGGAGATGTTCCTCTCTTTACTACTAATCTCTTTCTTTTCAAGGTAAAAAAAAAAGACTTACTAAAACAATAAGCCATTACTTTATTAAAACAATAAGTCATTCACTTGTACACTACTGCTAAATTATTGGATGCTAATAAATTGGATTATAAAAAAAAAGGAACTCAATATTTGTATATAATATACTCTCCAAATATCTAGGTAAATATTAATAAATGATCCAAATCTAAAGGAAATTATCTTTCATTTCATTTCATATAGATAATATATATATATATATATATACAGGCATATTTGTTTTATATCATTATACCATTCCTTACTTAACAATTTTAGTTGTGCAATTTTAGCTTTACTTTATATACACTTTAATATATATAGTAATATTCAATCTAACTACAACACGAAAAATAAAATTTGACGTGTGAGAAGCTAATATGATTAAGAGGCCCATCCTAGAGTGATGTAATTTATTTTAGATTTTCTCGAAACTGTAAAAAAGAATTCAAAATATACAAGTCAAAATTGAATTAAAACTATGTAGTTTATTAAGAATCACAATTTAAAAATCTTTTTATTTTAGCCGATTCGATTCTCAAAATATGATTAATCACTATAAAAAACTTTAGAATGTTATATTTCAAAAAAAAGAAGAATAAAATTCATATCGAATAATATATTGACAAAATTAATTGCTTTTGCTTTTCTTTCAATTTCTCATTCCAATTACTACATGACTCCGAATTAAACGACTATCTTGCTGTTGGGTATAATTCTAACTACACAGCAACAATGGGCAGTTATATATATAATAACAAGAACATGGCAAATAACTAACTAACGAAATAAAACACGAAGGCAATACCAAACTATAAAGACTGTAATTGACAAAGAAAGTAAAGAAAACTTATCTCTTATCGCTTTCCAAATTCTGATAAGAAGAAGAACACAACAGCTGAGTCGCCAAACCCTTCAAGAGGACTTGACTGTTCTTGAAGAGATTATTGGCCCCCACTTAAGCTGTGATGGAATGCAGTAATATCGCTTCCAGGATAAAACAGCAACATATCAATCTGGCCACAGAACCAACAATGATCAACGGCGACTCGCACCTCAGTTTGCCCAAAAAACCTATGCAACTCATATATGTTTGCGAGGTAGGCACCGAGACTTGTGTCATTTTAATCTCAAGTATACCTCTCAATATATAGGCATCTCAAGTTGCTCTTCTTCTATTTTACTCGATGTGGTACACCAAGTAACAAAATAGAAAAAGTAAACAAAATGGGTTTTCCTTATTATTTATATTATATCCTGATTAAATAATATTAATATTACAAAATATATTCAGAGTATGATTAAAATAATCCTTACTCAATATATTTTATATTAATAATTAAATAATCAATATAAATAATTAAACTTGTAATAGAAAAGAAAAATATAAGAGTGCCCACTAGCACTAGGCCACACAAGCATTCCACTTATGCTAGTAGTTGTAAACAACACTAACACAAGATGCTATATAAACTCAATATCTTTCTTTTACAATACCAATGTGGGACAAAATCCCCATAACCCATTTCAAACAAGCAACTTTGTCTCAATATATTCATGGATTCCACTAAGAAAATATCTTAGATCCAAGTATGAAAGTTTAAGTCCTCATGTCAAGGAACAACCTCCAAGTGTTAATTTCCGAAAATCATATCAAGAACATATATAAAATATGCCTCAAACTTTCCATTTTCTAACAATCCCCCACAAATCCATAATTAAATTGCATACCAGATTTTATCATGACTTACTTTTCAGAGTCGGTACCCTCTCGGGTTTGAACCCTCCTAAGTCCTCTACTTCGATGGCTACCGGATACAGATGGAATATTTCACCTTGAATCTTCATCCGTTGGCTGTAACCACACTCCATAGACGACGACAAGTCAAAGGCTATGGTGCCAATCTACGGCTTTGAGACGTTAATGGTCATGTCTCGATCCTATTCGTCAAATGTTTCGAGGAATAACCATTTCCTCTAATTGCGACCACACAATTACATTCGCTTAGCTGGGCATCTCTAGAGATGTACTGCTATCATCTCGTCAAACGACTTGACCCCATTCAGAGTTCAAATAACTCTTGCTAACTAGAAGTTCAAGTACCTCCTAAGGTTTATAGGGAATAGACTCAGATACATGAGTATCTAAATGTATATAGTAGAGGTACTACCAATTCATCCTTACAACTTGTTATTACCACATTGAATACACTTCGAGGGATCTCCTCTCAGGTGTATTGGGTTCCCGCTGTTGATGAATTATGATCGGTTACCAGTCCCATCCCCAACCTCGACTTAAGGACTATGACATGTTCAATCCCTTTAGTCAGCGGATCAGCTATATTATCCTGAGTTCCTATGAACTCTATAGCAATAATCCTATCAGACACAAGACCTCTTATAGACTTTAGTCTAACTTGAATGTGTCTCTTTGTTTTAGCATTATACTTTACACTTCTGGCTTTGTCGATAGTTGTACGGCTATCACAATGAACAGAATTGGCAGGAAGCGGCTTGCTTACTACAGGTAACATACTCATGAGTCCATGTAACCATTCAGCCTCCGTCCCCGTGTCATCAAGTGCACACAACTCAGCCTCAAAAGTAGACCGAGTAATCAAAGTCTGTCTAGAAGACTTTCAGGACACTGCTCCACCCGCAAGGGTAAACACATATCCAGTCACTCCATTGAAACCAGATTTCTTAACTATCCAACTTGCATCACTGTATCCCTCGAGTACCCCCGGAAATCTCCGGTAATGCAAGCCAAGGGAAATAGTTCCCTTCAGATATCTAAAAACTCTATCCAGTGCCTCCCAATGAGTCTTGTTTGGACAACTTATATATCTAGCCAACTTAGGCACATAATAAGAAATATCCGGCCTAGTCACATTAGCAAGATATTGCAAACTCCCAATAATCTAAGAATACCTTACCTGAGACACATGAACTCCTGAACTATTCTTGACTAAGGCAACTTTTGAATCATATGGTGTACTAGCGATTCTACAATTTGAATAGCCATACTTCTCAAGTATATATTTATCTATATAATGAGACTGTGACAAAGTTATTCCATCAGTTGACTGAGTCAACTTGATCCCAAGAATCACACTAGCTTCACCCATATCCTTCATCTCAAAGTGCATCTTCAAGAAACTCTTTGTCTCGTTAATAATCTCAATATTGGTTCCAAACATCAAGATATCATCTATATACAAGCACACGATCACACAATCATTACCTCTAACCTTATAGTAGACACACTTGTCACTTTCATTAACTAAAAAATTCGAAGTCTAAAACAGTTTCATCAAACTTTTTATGCCAGTCTATAGGTGCTTGTTTAAGGCCATAGATGGACTTGACTAATCTACATACTTTCCTCTCATTACCAGAAGCAACAAATCCCTCAGGCTGATCCATATAAATCTCTTCTTCAAGGTCACCATGAAGAAAAGCTGTCTTTACATCCATTTGATGGATGATAAGACCATGTACAGAAGCCAATGCAATAAGCATTCTGATTGTTGTCATTCGGGAAACTGGAGAATATGTATCAAAATAATCAGTGCCTTCCCTTTGCCTAAAGCCCTTAGCAACTAGCCTAGCCTTGTACTTATTTATTGAGCCATCAGGGTTTAGCTTCCTCTTGAAGATCCATTTACATCCAATAGTAGAACACCCTGGAGGGAGATCAACTAACTCCCATGTTCCGTTTGAAACAATTGAGTCAATTTCACTCTTTAAAGCGCCTTTCCAATGCCTTGACTCTGAAGAATCCTTGGCTTGACGGAAAGTTAAAGGCTCATCCTCGATATTGTAAGTGATAAAGTCACTTCCAAAGTCCTTGACTACCTTTGCACGCTTACTCGTTCTAGGTTCCTCTGCTTTGTTAGGAGTAGAGCTACTACCAGGATCCACCCCCACATTTGTCATCTTTTCCACATGATCAGGAATAGAACTTAATGTGTGAGTGGGATCATTCTCAGAACTACCCAAAGATATACCAGTCTTCATTGGGAATACTTCCTCAAAGAAAGTTGCATCACGAAACTCAACTATCGTATTCGCCACAATACCATCTATGTCAGATTTTAATACTAAAAATCTCATAGCAGTTGTGGTTTCAAGATAGCCCAGAAAGATACAATCAACAGTTTTCGGACCCAGTTTCTTTCTCTTGTGTTCAGGGACAAGCACCTTAGCAAGGCACCCCCACACACGAAGATAACTCAAACTTGTCATACGCTTTCTCCATAATTCATATGGTGTCCTGTCCATATGTTTCAGAGGGACTCTATTCAGAATATGGCAAGCCGTATTCAGAGCCTCTCCCCACATGTACTTAGGCAACCCAGAATTAATTAGCATACTGTTAATCATGTCTTTAAAAGTTCTGTTCTTTATTTTAGATTTTCTCGAAACTGTAAAAAAGAATTCAAAATATACAAGTCAAAATTGAATTAAAACTATGTAGTTTATTAAGAATCACAATTTAAAAATCTTTTTATTTTAGCCGATTCGATTCTCAAAATATGATTAATCACTATAAAAAACTTTAGAATGTTATATTTCAAAAAAAAGAAGAATAAAATTCATATCGAATAATATATTGACAAAATTAATTGCTTTTGCTTTTCTTTCAATTTCTCATTCCAATTACTACATGACTCCGAATTAAACGACTATCTTGCTGTTGGGTATAATTCTAACTACACAGCAACAATGGGCAGTTATATATATAATAACAAGAACATGTCAAATAACCAACTAACAAAATAAAACACGAAGGCAATAA
The DNA here is from genome assembly GCF_009905375.1 of Apium graveolens. Taxonomy (NCBI): domain Eukaryota; kingdom Viridiplantae; phylum Streptophyta; class Magnoliopsida; order Apiales; family Apiaceae; genus Apium; species Apium graveolens. The sequence goes on from NC_133654.1 coordinate 245,278,247, forward strand.
CAAACTATAAAGACTGTAATTGACAAAGAAAGTAAAGAAAACTTATCTCTTATCGCTTTCCAAATTCTGATAAGAAGAAGAACACAACAGCTGAGTCGCCAAACCCTTCAAGAGGACTGGACTGTTCTTGAAGAGATTATTGCCCCCACTTAAGCTGTGATGGAATGCAGCAATATCGCTTCCAGGATAAAACAGCAACAAATCAATCTGGCCACAGAACCAACAATGATCAACGGCGACTCACACCTCAGTTTGCCCAAAAAACCTATGCAACTCATATATGTTTCCGAGGTAGGCACCGAGACTTGTGTTATTTTAATCTCAAGTATACCTCTAAATATATAGGCATCTCAAGTTGCTCTTCTTCTATTTTACTCGATGTGGTACACCAAGTAACAAAACAGAAAAAGTAAACAAAATGGGTTTTCCTTATTATTTATATTATATCCTGATTAAATAATATTAATATTACAAAATATATTCAGAGTATGATTAAAATAATCCTTACTCAATATATTTTATATTAATAATTAAATAATCAATATAAATAATTAAACTTGTAATAGAAAAGAAAAATATAAGAGTTCCCACTAGCACTAGGCCACACAAACATTCCACTTATGCTAGTAGTTGTAAACAACACTAACACAAGATGCTATATAAACTCAATATCTTTCTTTTACAATACCAATGTGGGACAAAATCCCCATAATCAATTTTAAACAAGGAACTTTGTCTCAATATATTCATGGATTCCACTAAGAAAATATCTTATATCCAAATATGAAAGTTTAAGTCCTCATGTTAAGAAACAACCTCCAAGTGTTAGTTTCCGAAAATCATATCAAGAACATATATAAAATATGCCTCAAACTTTCCATTTTCTAACACTTGCAAACTGCGTGGTGCCTCTTGTCATGAAACATTTTATAGAAAAAGTAATAACCCCCAAGCAACAAAAGACTAATAATTTTCCCTTTAATCTGTAGATTCACCACTAGACTACCTGTTCACAATCAACTCAGTTTTCCCGGTACTAGTTTCCGTCCTAAATTCGGTTTTTTCTTTTAAAATATAAAAAAAAGATACTACACATAATATCAATGCACCCGAGTCTCTTTATGCAAACTAGTACCGGGTCTTTGTCAACAATTTAAAAATATCTGTCTGAATTTGATCAATACTCAAGAAAGAAATTGTAATTTTTTATATAAAATAAATATGATTTATATATTTATTCATATATTTATTTATATTTTTAAATAATCGGTTCGGACCGGATTTTTACAGTTTGATTTGTACTTATAACATAAATGGATAATCGGTTTTGGTTTTTATTTTTCGATTTTGATTTCGGATCAATTTTTATGATTTAATTTTTAACAATTTTTAACGGTTTCAGTTTCAAATCAGAATTTTTTTTCAATTTTTTGCTCACCCTGGAGCTGGCAATGTTTGAGGTGGAGCTGGCAATGTTTGAGTTGGATTTTGGCTGGGTTAGGATTGGCTACATGTCAAATTCTCCCCTATCCCATTTAATATTTAATCTGATTCTTGCCTGCTACAAGTCAAGCCCAGGAATTTCTTTATAAGCCCCATTAATATACATATTGAGCCCAGCTCATCTAACAACTTATCGAGGTATTAGCCCAGAAAATTGGGCAGCTCATTACTATCAGTTTTGATTTTGTATTTCATAATGGGTACACGTTCATAACTATGGGCCTGAGCTTGAAAATTGGGCAGCTCATTATTATCAGTTTTGATTTTGTTACTGTTAAAAATAAAGCAAGTGTTTTAGCAAAAAAAAAAAAGCGCAGTACAAAGGTCCAAGTACGCTCAACAACTATCCAAAACTTTCATTTAAAAAGAATTAAAATCAAACAGATTTTTTTATTTTTTTATTTTGTCAAAACAACAAACAGATTTAAAACTAAAACCGGGCCTCCAATAAAATTAATGGTGTGTTTAGTATTGTTATTTAAATCAGTTAAAAACTGTTTGATAAAATTTAAAAGTTACTTTTCGTAAAAGTATTTGGTCTAAAAGCTGTTGTCAGAGAAATTAAGTTCCCTTGCGTTTTCCGAAAAAACTGTTTTTTAGCTGTGTTGCAGGATGTGGATGCTGATTTCACCATCAAACCAAACTTTATTATTTTTAATTTTTTTGCATCAAACATATATTTATCAAAAAATTACCATACAGTCAACTGATTTTTATAACAACACTTTTTTCAGCAGCATTTTTTCTAGCAGCATGACAATTTTTAACAGTAATCTCAAATAGACCCTAAGTTAGCAATTGAAAAAAAAGAAGAAATCAGCCAGATTGAAAACTGAAATTGGGCCTGCAATAGAATTAAGATAGCAATTGGAAAGAAATCAACCAGATTGAAAACTGAAATTGGGCCTACAATAAAATTAAGATAGCAATTGGAGCGGAAGCCCAAATGAAAGCAGCCCGTTTAACTAGTAGCTTTTCTCCTCCCAACCTGGCCCCACTCAATGTTCTGCCATCCCTTTCTTCTATATTTTTTATAATTTTAAAAATTAATTATTTTAATTTTGTTTGTAATGCATTGAACAGAGATTCAAATGAGCCAAATAGCTATTATAAATGTACAAAATATGGTCTATTGGCCTCTCCCTCCCACCTCAGCCTCAATTTCAGCCAAACTCCCCCTATCAATGTGAGGTCTTCTACCATAGATTAAGGCAGGAGCTACAATAATATAAAATGCAGCACTAGCTTTTAACATACAAGTCCAGTAAAACAGCTCAGGAAACCAGCAACAATATAAAATTAGATGAACCAGAAAACATACGATATGCCTGAGTCTCATAGTCATGCTTGTAGTTGTATATTGCTACTGTAACAACAAAATTCGCAAAGATATTCATAACACATGGATAACATGATCGCCTTATCTCCCTGTAATTCCACACGGACCACACTCGCTACTGATCAGATTTGAAACCAACAGCTTCATACAATCAGTACTAAACTTTAATTTTAGAGTTAATTGCACTTTTCAACCCCCACCTTTCATTTAAAATCAAAACAGTATACATACTTTGTAAAATATAGTTTGCAACTCTTAACTTTCAATATCAACTACAACATGCATCCCTTACGGTTATAAAATTGAAATTGAGATTTTAATATTAATAACTAAAATTTTAAATTAATTAAAATATTTATTTTAATGTATTTTTTACATGAAAAAAATTATAGCTAATTTTCATTAGTAATACTCTAAATTAATCATAATGCTAAATACTTAAAATATATTTATTAAGCAAAATATATATTTATAAAGTTTCTAAATATATCTAAATTTTAAAATTTTAAAAATTATATTGAGTAATAAAATAATTGACATTAAATTATCCGATTTGCCAGGTCTAGCTGTTCCTCTAAATCAAATTGTTGCGATGATGTGGCGGTGATGCGCTGCTTCCCGTCCTCTCTCTCTTTATAAATGTTTTATATTCCAATTCTTTTATATATCCATCCTTCAGTTTAACTAGCGAATTGTAATAATTATTCTCTTATGTAAATAAATTTAGAGATGTCTATGGTTATATATAGAGTATTTTCTGAGTGCTTGTCAGTAAATTATTTACTCAGTCAACTTTCTCTTTTTTATTCAATATTTTATATATATAAAAAAACAATTACTGTATTGACCCCGATAATACCTATTTTCTTAATTTTTGATTGTTGATGGCAAGTCACATACATATTGTAGATTTGAATGATCCTGTTAAATTATATTTTTATTTGCTGAAAATAGTATAGATATTGTACAAATATTTATATTAAAAAATTGAATAATTTAGAGAGTATATATAATCTTTTCAATAATTCTTTAAAAAAATTTTATATAAATAAAAAAGTAGTAACATTTTTATTATATTTAAAAATTATAAAAATGGTTTACCCATATTTTGACCCGGAACCATTAAAACCCAAATCAAATTCTAACTATATTTTATTTAAATATGGGTAAAATATAATTTTGGGTCAGGACCCAACCCATACCCATATTCAATCACCCAAATACGACCCAAATTCATATTTTGCCACCCCTACTCAAGCACTTAACAACAATAAAACTACCACTTGGAAAACTTCTTTGCAATATTCCACCATATCATCTCCTTCAGTAGTACCCTTTCTTCCCCTGTTTTGAAAAATCATTCTGGAACCAAACTTGGTACCTAATAGAATACATGTCGGGCGGCAGTATTGAGTATCTATCAGATTATCCCACATTCCCTCATCTACTCAAATCCTATTCCTATAAATTTCTGTTTGAGTATTTCATCTACAATCACACACTTGTAAAACCCTAACTGCTATCTCTTTCTTTCTCTCCACCATAACATACAGATTAGCATAAGTTTTCTGGGCGAGCTGAGGTCAGGTCGCTATTAAGCTTTACGTAATTGTGGACGAATTGTTCTGTGTTGTTGTATCCTGAAAGTGATATTGTTGTAACCAACACGGCGTTAGTGGAGCAATAATCTCTTCTAGAACAGTCTAGAATTCATGAAGGTTAGGCGCCTCAGCTTTTCATATTCTTTCAGATCTGTTAAAACTTTTGTAGAGCTAGGTGTTCTTTCCTCCCTTTGTCAATTCAGTTACTGATATATCTTGTTATTTTGCCTTAGTGTTTTATTTCGTTTTTTGGCTTAATTACATGTTCTTGTTAATTTGTGATATATATAACTGTCTCATTGTTGCACGTAGTTTTAGTTTATTACCCAACAATCTTGAAGAGATTATATGTGTTATATTTGTATTAACAAGATAGTTAACGAAACTGCAGATGTTCCTCAGACTGTTTGTTGGGCTTGCTGAGCAGGCCTAACTCCACATTAGTATGATATTATCCGCTTTGGGCCGAGCCCGCTCGGGTTTGTTTTTGGACACGTCCCAAAAGGCCTCATACTAATTGGAGTTATCTGGCTGCTTATATTCTAGCAAATTGCCCCTCCCACACGATGTGGGACAACTCCTAACAATCTCCCCCTTCACACATCGGACCCGACACCTGTCGATTCTGCCTCCTTCAGTGTGACCAGGCTCCCGCTCGACCCATACTGAAAGTCCATCTGGCTATCTGCTCCCCCTAGGCCCATACTGGAAGGCTCGTGTCCGCCTTTTTCCTTGAGCCCATTCTGGGGCAAGCCCATCTGCCTCTTCCTAGGTCACTTCTGGAGCCCATCTGATATTATTATGGACCGTTTATAACCTGAAGCTCTGATACCACTTGTTGGGCTTGCTGAGCAGGCCTAACTCCACATTAGTATGATATTGTCCGCTATGGGCCGAGCCCGCACGTGTTTATTTTTGGACACGTCCCAAAAGGCCTCATGCTAATTGGAGTTATCTGGCTACTTATATTCTAGCAAACTGCCCCTCCCACAAATGATGTGGGACAACTCCTAACACTATTGAGACTGGTTCTGGTTCTGGTTATACTGCATCTATTGATTGGACTACGTACCATTTTCTCCAGCCTATTGATTTATTGGGCATGCCTGATAAATTCAATAGTGGAGCTTCTTTTTCTCGTTGGTAGAAAAAGATGAAGCTCTGGTTAGCAGTTAAGGTTTTATGGCTAGTGGTACAGTGTGATCCTCATGTGTTGGATCAAGAGAAGGCTGAATCTGTTAAGGCTTATGCTTTATGGGCTGAGAAGGATGGGCTGGCTAGGGCATCCATAATTTTCGTGGCTTGAGAAGTATTCCGTGGCTAGGTTTCTTGACCAAACCCATAATACTGATTCTCAAGAGCTTGAGAAGTATTCCGTGGCTAGGTTTCTTGAATTCAAACTGGTGGATGGAAAATCCATGGCTGAACAGGTTCATGAGTTTGAGATGTTGGTTCATGCTTTACGTGAACCCGTATGGTCTTGCCTGAGATGTTTCGAGTTAATTCTGTAACACCCCCAAATCCGGGGTAAGGATTGGGTGTCACTACACAACTTCAAATAATAAAAACCTGTATTTTAAAATAAATATACAGACCACCCCTCATTATTCAGGATCGCTTACAGGTTATGGTATGAAACAAGAATTTAACCTTCTAAAATTTTAATGTCTAAATACAACTTCATTACCTCATTACTAATTTCCTCGTATTGATTACTTTAACACCTCCAAATTTCTTCAGCTGGAATCTCTCCACTTTTGCTGTCTATTAAAAGCTATTTACTTTTGTCCTCATTTGATACTTAAAGAAATAAGAGTTCACAAAGCAAGAGTGAGCTAAAAATGCCCAGCAAGTATCATAAATGGTTTCCAGGTATCAGAGTAAGGAAACTCCTGAAAACGATTGTTGAATGATTTCAAAACATCTTTATATATTTAAAATAGTTAAGCGAACAAAACGTCGGCTTTCATTGGCCTCTAATCATAAATCATATTTTCTATGAAAGAACAGTGAACGTTTCAATGTTTCATCCCTGTCCCTGTGAATCAAATTTTTGTTTGTTTTTGTAATTATGAACTACAGAGGAAGGAATGCTGTTAGTGGCGATCAACAATAATTTAGACTGGACACTAAAAACCAATATATGCACTATAACCTGCTAATCAGTCAGGATATATTGTGGATCTATACCCAACTGCATAGACCCAACCAACATATGGGGTACCCAGGCAACTATGGCCTAATAATCAAGGAACCAGTCATCTCTGGCCCTTAAGGTCCAGCTCATCACTGGCCCTCATCGTAACCATCCAGTCCGCGGAGTATTTTGATGTCAAATCATTTTGATTTCAAACATCCCAAATCAGTGTTCGCAAATAACACGAACAAATGGGTACTTGCTCAAGAAATCAATCGATAATCAAGGAACAAGATCAAAAAGGTACTTGTATAGATAAGAGTAATTGCAGCGAAATATAAAAATATTTAACTATTCTGAACTTAGAATAGGAACGAATAAATATTTGCAGTATTTTAGGAGAAAGGTTAGGAATACTTGCCTCAATTGATAACACTATGATCTTTAACTATCCGCCATCATACTCAGTCCTGATGTATCTGTATTACCATTGATAGGCTACTTGCCATTTCTTATCAGTCATCATTTCGGGTTTATCTCTATTCTGAATTCACTCGTTTCATTACTACACGTAATCAGGCTTTACTTTTACAATCTCTGTCTGGCCTTGAATGCCTCAAACTATGTGTATCTATCATAAATAATACTATTCAATGAACTGACAATATATAATTGTCTGGTCCATACGTTTATCCTTATCATCTACCCGCCCGATAATAACAGATAAGGATCACATCTCAATCAGATAACGTTTAAAAGACATGTTGATTCACAAGTCACATAACACGTATACATAAGTCACATAATCATGTTATTTGTATAACACTTAGTCACATAATTCATGTAGCATATAAGTTGAATCGTCAAAACTTAAGTCTCGATGCGTTTAAAATTGAAATCAGGTCAAAAAGAGTATTTTATCGATCAATAGTCGACTCAGAATGATTCATAAAATAAACGACCTTTAAATACAAAAGAATTTAGGTCTCAAAAATATTTTTAATAGAAGCAAAATATTTTTCTGAGTCGAGAGGCGTTCGTTTGGTATTAAACGGAAGAACGGTTGATTTATTATGAATTTTTGAACATTTTTCGGAATTAAAATGGGTCTCCGAATCATTTTATAATTAAATAATAGGGTCCAAACACCCGAATTTGACTTTAAAATAAATATCGAGGCTTGAAAATAATTTAGAATTATAATTTAAAGCTCAAAACTATTTTTCAGAATTTTTAAATTAAAAATAAATATTTAAATTTAATTAAATAATCAATTAAAATTAATTAATAACTAATTAAATTATTAATCAATTAATATTTAAATTAATTGACTAATTAAATAATTAATTATCTACTAAAATTAAATAATTAACTAATTATGATTTATTTTAGAATTAAAATAATTTTCAGAATATCAATTAATGAATTTTAGAAATTAAAAACAGAATTTTTGATTTATTTTTAAAAGGAAAATCCCAAAAACAGTTGACAGGGATAAAATTTGGGGAAAATCAGATCAAAAGCGGGTCAGAAAAATCAAGCAACCGGGTCTTGAAGAAACTCCCGGGTCGGGTTTGAAACCCGCCGGAAACCGGGGGTTAAACCCAGAATCCGGTGAGTTATACCGGACTCCGGCGAACCCGATTGTGGCCAAGAACAGTCCAGATTTGCTCGTTTCTTGCTTCATTTCCTTTCGCAACAAACACAACAACATAATCGCATCCTCCTCAATGACAGACTCTCACCGGATCATCTTCTTCGGCAATAACCTATTGAAGCCGGCGGAAATCCGGTGAAAGTTCGATATGGGTCGATCCTCCACCAAAATCAGTGATTTAGATTTCAAAATAAAGCTAAAATCAAGTATAATCTAACCATGAACTCAATACCATCAACCGATTCAAGAATAATCCCAAAAATTGAAAAGTTAAAACCATAAAATTCAAGAACTCGTTTATACTACTCCCGGGGTTATAATTATCAATTAGGTGTGCCAATCGATTGCAAATAATGTAATAAAGCTTATTCAAACATCCATATCAACAAACGATTCAAGAATAAAAAATCCCTAAATTTCAACTCAAGAACACCATAAACCCTAATTTCAAATTTTCAGAAAATTAAACCTCAATTACTATATATTTTTAAACTCTATTTTTGAAGTATAATATATGAAATTGACCAGAAAAACATACTCTACAACATGGAATCATCAAAACAATCAGATAATCACGTTTGCAAAAATTCATATTTTAAATCATATAAATTCGAATTAAAATAATTAAGTAAGAAAATCACCTTGATTTCTGCACAAAAATGGTTGATTGATTTGGAAAGAACTTTTCGAGAGCTTCGATTTGATATATTGCACGCTTGAATCGGAGTTCGATAACGCCTTCGATTGTGCGTTTGATTTTCAAGAACGCGGTGTTTTTTGGGTTTTCTCTGTAAATTCCATATTTTTACTGATTGATTATGATTATATGAATAAAACGAAATAAGAAAAAGGATATTTATATTTTTGGAATATTGGGTCGTTTTGGATCATTTTGGATCGTTAAATTAGTTACTTAGCCGCCAAGTAACTGCGAAAACGATCCGATTTGATACCCGTATTGGATAATTATCCAAACCGGACTTTTTATAAAACACTTTATACGAAAATAATGTAATAATATCCCGGCTTTCGAGAATACGGGTTTTGTTGATTCACCGAAATGATTTTCGTATCGAAATTTCTGTGCCGGGCCGCGCACGGGTTAAACCGTAATCCAGATCGAAAAAGTCAAAACACAGAAAATGTTTGGAATTACCAGATTAGGTTAGAAAGGAGTTTTCGGAAGAGTTTTGGGTTATAAAAACATTAAAACGGTTAAAGTCGGACTATTCCCGACTTTATAAAATAATTTTGTAATTATTTAGAAAATAATTAATAAATTCATAAATCATTATAAAATCATATAACACTCCAAAAATTACCTGAAAAATACCTTAATTATCTATATTTTATTCTGGACATATTAAAATTAACATACTCACATTTTATTATATACAAACATCCAAATATTATTATCAATCATCAGATAATTCACCAAAAATTCATATAATATTCACATAATAATCATTTATTGATAAAAATAATTACACGATATTTCCCGGATATTACATCCTCGCCCCTTAAAAAGATTCTGTCCTCAGAATCACACTAAGGAATAATACTGATACTTTTCAAGTATGTCACTTTCATTTTCTCAGGTGAATCTTTCAACCTTACAACTTTTTAAAACTTTAACGTGCAATATCAATCATTCCTCAACAGCCTCTCGCTAATGTCATATTCTATTTATTGCTCGTATATTTCAATTTAAATCTCGATCTTCTATATATGATGGAGCTAAATTACTATTTCTGGGTATATACCTTTGAACATTTTATAAACTCGTCATGCCTGTAATAACAAGGCCAACTCATTCGTAATCGTTCTATCTATCTCATTGTCTCAATAGACTAACTTAATTTATACTAATCTGCTTTTCTTTCTAATTCTAATAATTGTGTTTATGAACCTTCCATTTCCCCTGACTGTTCTACTTTACTTCTCACGTCTCCTTCTGTTTGGTTAGTTTGGCCTATGATCATTTTCAATTGTATTTGAGAACCTTTAGCTGGTCTCTTATACTTTCCATCCGTCTGAGCCCGGTATAGTGAGCTCATGGCGTCTGATGCTTCGAAATATTCTAAAGCTATTCAAAACTTAAAAAATTAAAAGAAAATCTCGACAATTGCATTTAACTCACCACTTTGTAGTATACTTCAATTTCTTTTCAATCACCATCAAGTATATTCATCGAGCGAGAATCTTTTACTATCTGAAAGGAAATATTGGTTTGAAATGGAATGAATCATAACTTTATTCAAAACCGAACTCTTGGTACTAATACTTATTTTGTTGTATATCAAATTAGATATCAATATGAACTTTGATGCTCATAAAATTCCATACTGAAGTCAATATCAATCATCTATATTAATACCACCTTTGATATCTAACAACAAAGTGAGTATTAGCATCATCTAGAAACCGGATCAAAACCTGTTCTTCAATTTCTAACTTTCCAATTCCTTTATCCACTCCCCAGCAATCTTAGTTATATTCACCCTTTCTTTTCTACTCAAGACATCTGTCTCTCAATGGATCTTGCTTGGTTGGTAATTAACCATACTTTCGTAGCTCATAATCAGTTATAACCAGAGTTCATACCTTTGAAGCTTCGAACGCAGTTGCTAATCTCTCACCCTTCGCATGCATATCTTCAGGTGTTCAACTTGGTCTTCCTTAGTTCTTGAATGGGAGAAGATGTTATTAATAAATACAATTACACTATCCAATTACTCCTTATACACTATGTTCATTTAATCTTCAGACTTACAATTTCTGATAACCGATGTGTGACTTCATACCTCCATTCTCTTTTCTCCATGATCACTTTTATGTATAGCGCGAAGTACTCTTTATTTCATTATTCTTTCATTCCATATTTTTGAAGTTTTCCTTCACTCAATATCTCATTCCACTTTCCTTCCTAACCAAGTTCTCCATTCTCATGACTCATTGTCTCTTTTTTAATATAAGCAATTCCCTCTTTCTAATTTTATGATTTGATTATCATTAGATAAGCCATTCTGACGCTAATACTGGAATGAAAGCTTTCTATAATTATTCGAATTCTTGTCGACTGAGCTATCAAAATCCATTAACAGTTATTTCCTTAGTCTTACTCACATAATTTTTAATCGCACAACTTTCATTTTTAATCAACTCCAACTATTCTTTGTCGCATCTTTGGCTTCTTCGCATTGAAGATATATTTCAAATTCTTGAGGTCTATGCCCGTTGTACACCGTCTCTCCTGCATAATCAAGAGATCTTTTTTCTTCAGTTCACATGCCAACATTGTCAGCTTATATCAAATACTTGTATTCGCGAGTTCTACGATATTTTGGAATAATTTTCATTACATCGTCGTTCTAGATTGGTAATTAACCATACTTTCGTAGCTCATAATCAGTTATAACCAGAGTTCATACCTTTGAAGCTTAGAACGCAATTGCTAATCTCTCACCCTTCGCATGCATATCTTCAGATGTTCAACTTGGTCTTCCTTAGTTCTTGAATGGGATAAGATGTTATTAATAAATACAATTACACTATCCAATTACTCCTTATACACTATGTTCATTTAATCTTCAGACTTACAATTTCTGATAACCGATGCGTGACTTCATACCTCCATTCTCTTTTCTCCATGATCACTTTTATGTATAGCGCGGAGTACTCTTTATTTCATTATACTTTCATTCCATATTTCTGAAGTTTTCCTTCACTCAATATCTCATTCCTACTGGGTTATACGATACAGGGATTTTGATACCAGCTCGACTCCGTACAGTAACTGATGAGAAATTCTTACCTCATTTTCCGAGGTAACCTTGGTAAATCATTCGTTAGAACCTTCAGGGCTTTGCTTTAATTCTAAAGAATTCCGATATGAGATTCATTGTAACGTTCTTCTTTAACAGTTCAACACTAATACCTTGGTTTAATCTCCCCTATTTACATGCATTCTTCGAATGAAATTTCTATCTTCAATTATCGGCGCTTCACTTTATTCTCCTATCAGTTCTGACACAACTGACGTTCACAACTTGCTTATATCCTGGACTATTTTATAAAATTTCTTTATCATCCTTTTGATTCCACTTTCCTTCCTAACCAAGTTCTCCATTCTCATGACTCATTGTCTTTTTTTTAATAAAAGCAATTCCCTCTTTCTAATTTTACTAATTTGATTATCATTAGATAAGCCATTCTGAGGCTAATACTGGAACGAAAGCTTTCTATAATTATTTGAATTCTTGTCGATTGAGCTATCAAAATCCATTAACAGTTATTTCCTTAGTCTTACTCACATAATTGCTAATCGCACAACTTTCATTTTTAATCAACTCCAACTATTCTTTGTCGCATCTTTGGCTTCTTCGCATTGAAGATATATTTCAAATTCTTGAGGTCTATGCCCATTGTACACCGTCTCTCCTGCATAATCAAGAGATCTTTTTTCTTCAGTTCACATGCCAACATTGTCAGCTTATATCAAATACTTGTATTCGCGAGTTCTACGATATTTTGGAATAATTTTCATTACATCGTCGTTCTAGATTGGTATACCTTCAAGTCCTTCAACAAACCTTATTGCAGATGATGACATCTCTTTGATCATCTAACCATATCCATAATTGATGTAGTTATTGATTTCTCCTTCATTTTCTTCCTTCCTTCTCTTGGCTCTTATCTGAAACCTTATTAGTTCTTGAAAACGTTCTTCTCACTTGTATGTGTATGTAACATTTTAATTCTCTTATCTACTATAAAGGGTATATTTTTCCAATTAAAGCCTCACACATTTGCCGTAACATCGCGCTGATTCCGCTAACTTCTGAATTCTACTGGTGTCCTTACTCCCTCCAAATTTCTCATTGCTTTGACTTCGGATCTGGAATCACATCAGAATTTGACTTAATCTAATTGGATTCAATTTCCATTTAACTAATCATAAGTTGGTATTAACCAATTAACTCTTTTAATTGATCAATCGAAACAAGTGATGGCTAGCTAAATAAAATCAAAGACCAATTATATAAAGTCAGTTTGACTATAGCCACTTCTTTCAGGAACCGAGATTGCAATCATTTGGAGTATCAACAGGAATAACACGCGAAAGTATACTTTTGCCTTTAAAGGTAGGGTATTTCTAAAAATTTGGGCAGCATCTCCTCTATATTATGGACTACCAGTCGGACTCAAGCTGACAACAATAATTAACCAAACAACCAAATCAATCCACCATCATGAACTTATCATTTCACCATACTTTAGAACATATCATACTGATATCTACATATACTACTGACTAACATAACATACATATTTTTATCAAACTGGGGACATAACCATACCTTTCGTATATTCTTTCAAACTATCTCGGAACTCCATTAATGAATATAAAATTATTCTGCTGTTACTCAAAAACTTTATTCCAGGATTCTTCTAGTTCATCATTAAGCTTTCTAGTTAACAATTCATATCACTAATGCATGTTCATAAATCCGGTCTATAGAAATCTTTTAATCTTATTTTTCCACGGCTCATACTTGTATATGGATATTCTTAAAAACATATACTGCATCTTTTATCTGATCAAACAAAACCTCTACCCTTGAAAATATGCGCTTCTTTCATTAATTAACTTGTCTAATTTCTGATAATCAATACATGGCCTCAATTCATACTATCGCAATTCAAGAAAACTCATTTGGTTCTAAAGTGTTACTTCTTAAAAGATTTCGCAATTAGATCACCATTTCTTCATCTTCCTTTGTGTCTCTTCACATGGAACCTTCTTCACTGGCCTAGTTATAGGTATGGAGTTTACCATATCTAACTTACTTGGGTTAGGAGTCTTAACAGTTTCTTGAAGGACACGCTTGAGATTTATCGTACTCGAGATTTCTTCGATTTCGAAATTTCATGACAAACATCTCCCCGTGATTGAAGTATGTTTCACCTTTTTACGTATTAATCTCTTATCTGGGTCATTGTTGAAAATTCCTTCATCTACTTCTATCGTCCCATCAATCGTTTGCCTCGCTTGGCGTACGCAACTTTACTTTCTTATCGATATGGTTAATTACCTCATACGATTTGCTAACTACTCCAATTTACGCCCAAAATCTCAGACTTGAAATGTATCACGTGTACAGATTTCCACTCCTGATTTGATGTCGTCGTGACAACCACGTTATTGTCAATAATGATTCTTCTTTACATAGACATGTCCACCGTTTATTGGCTTGTAATCATCTTTATACTCAACAAGTAATTCCATCTGCTATACGAGGTTATTTTGCTTCTTTTAGAACGCTCAAAGAGTCGAGTTTACACAAGAAAAGAATTTGTGTATATGATTCTGATTGGAAATCTTTTGTAAAGAATAAAATTACAAGGAAACAATCGGAAGGATCCATAAGTCAATAAGTCACAACTGAAGAGAAAAGAATGAATGATAATTTAGATAGAAATGAGACAACCATATTAGTAATCAAGATGGCCAGTCTTTCATACTATATGGCATACAATACATGATTAGGTGGCGTCCCACCAAACTCTTCGTCATTTCGACAAAGCGTCACATCATAACACTGCTTATCTCGATTAAAAAGAAGTATTCTGAGAAGAGAAATAATTTGAAAAGGGACACGATAAATTTTTCTTTCCTTCTTGTCTCATATATTTATTACTGAAAGAAACTCACACGTATTCAAAAATTAAGAAAAGTATACGCAGTCATGGAAAAGAATGACACCGTTGGTCGCCATCTACGTTGCGCTTATGCATACTTTCAGGGCTCATTCGAGTAACAAATTCTAGATCCCCGTCAGATAATAGATTCGAAATGTCTTCTGGAAATATTTTTAACGTTTTAACAATCTGAGCATAATTATCTTCTCGTTGAATTTTCCGTCATCACCTCTTGCTTCATCCCTACCATGTAAGTCTGGTATTTTTAGCATCATGCTTCCCTGTTTGATACTTGAGTAATTTGACCATAATCACGTTCTTTCGGAATTTATAATCACAATTTCTAATTTCTTCTATACCGCGCAGCATAACCATTGATCCTGCAACGCTTCGACTCCGTCGATAGAAATATTATTCTTCTTCAATCATCTGGAGAATTCCTCCATTTTCTTCAATCATCCTCGAGCTTCTTTTGGGTCAACGAACCCATAAATAACATTTCCGTACGTTAATTTGATTATTGATATTATTAACCCATGTTTACACTCTCCTTCCGAGGATTTTTTTTAAACCTCTTCGTATTAACGGCTCTACTTGGCCCTCTGATTTAACAATACTAAGTCCGATCAAATATTCTTCCAGGTAATCCAATACTTATAACAACAAGAACTCAAGTAGTAATTTGACAACCAAAATTTAAAACTGATTTTGTATAAAGATCTTTTAGAAATTTTGTTAAGAGAGTCTTTTTCCGGAAACTTGTTTTAGAATTTTGAAAATCACACATCTGGTCGTCCTTACTATATGAGTTGGTTGTTGTTCTATCCAACCACAACAAGGCGCCTAATTAGGGAAACGACCACCTAAGGTTCATCCATTCCAATATCTCTTCTACTTTTTATTGAATCCAGTTCGCCTTTACTGGCCACCGAAAACTTCATTTATCGTTGCATATCATTTTATTCGTAATGCTAATGACATCCGATACTATCTTTGATATTTTCATCATCGCCCTTGATGTCGTAGTTACCAGAGATTGAAGCAATACCACATTCTGTCCGTACATGGGGTCGTATCTTCTTGTTAATCTTCTATATATCCCATAGGGTAGATATCGTTCCTTACGCGGCGCCCGAAAAGTGATAAGAAGCTTTTCGTCACAGTTGTACCTTTAAACTTGCGAAGCTGGCTCTTCTTCGGCTTCAATCAGCTCGTTACCTCCAGTCTAAAGCTTGTCCTACTACATATTTCTAAGTTGGATCATCCTGAAACTCATCTATCTTTACTTATACAAAGTTCTCACACGAATCAATCTCCTTTTTCTTTAAAATCATATAAAAACAGGGTAATTTACCCATTCTCTGTCGAGCTGTCGACTCTTCACAACTATAGGATCTGAGGACTCAATATATCCATAGCATCAATATATTCGCCTTCCCCTTATCTTAATAATATCCTTTCTTACTAATCCATATCGGATCCGCTAATCTTAATGCACACTCAACTCGAACTCAAAATGAGTATACCTAGGATCTTTTTTATCTTCTACCACTTTTCAATCCTATCTTACTTCCACCTATTCTTATTTCAGGGACCAATAACCTGTAGCTCTGATACCAATTGTAACACCCCCAAATCTGGGGTCAGGATTGGGTGTCACTACACAACTTCAAATAATAAAAACCTGTATATTAAATAAATATAAAGACAACCCCTCATTATTCAAGATCGCTTACAGGTTATGATATGAAACAAGAATTTAACCTTCTAAAATTTTAATGTCTAAATACAACTTCATTACCTCATTACTAATTTCCTCGTATTGATTACTCTAACACCTCCAAATTTCTTCAGCTGGAATCTCTCCACTTTTGCTGTCTATTAAAAGCTATTCACTTTTGTCCTTATTTGATACTGAAAGAAATAAGAGTTCACAAAGCAAGAGTGAGCCAAAAATGCTCAGCAAGTATCATAACTGATTTCCAGGTATCAGAGTAAAGAAACTCCTGGAAACGATCGTTGAATGATTTCAAAACATCTTTATATACTTAAAATTGTTAAGCGAATAAAATGTCGGCTCTCATTGGACACTAATCATAAATCACATTTTATGTGAAAGAACAGTGAACATTTCAATGTTGCATCCATGTGAATCAAATCTTTGTTTGTTTTTGTAATTATGAACTATACAGGAATGAATGTCGTTAATGGCGATCAACAATAAATTAGACTAGACACTAGAAACCAACATATGCACTATAACCTGATGATCAGTCAGGATATAGTGTGGATCTATACCTAACTGCATAGACCCAACCAACATATGGGGTACCCAGCCAACTATGGCATAATAATCAAGGAACCAGCCATCTCTGGCCCTTAGGGTCCAGCTCATCACTAGCCCTCATCGTAACCATCCAGTCCGCGGAGTATTTTGATGTCAAATCATTTTGATTTCAAACATCCCAAATCAGGGTTCGCAAATAACCCGAACGAATGGGTACTCGTAAATTAACTAATTAGAATTTATTTTAGAATTAAAATAATTTTCAGAATATCAATTAATGAATTTTAGAAATTAAAAACAGAGTTTTTGATTTATTTTTAAAAGGAAAATCCCAAAAACAGTTGACAGGGATAAAATTTGGGGAAAATCAGATCAAAAGCAGGTTAGAAAAATCAAACAACCGGGTCTTGAAGAAACTCCCGGGTCGGTTTTGAAACCCACCGGAAACCGGGGGTTAAACCCAGAATCCGGTGAGTTATACCGGACTCGGGCGAGCCCAATTGTGGCCGAGAACAGTCCAAATTTGCTCGTTTATTGCTTCATTTCCTTTCACAACAAACACAACAACACAATCACATCCTCCTCAATGACAGACTCTCACCGGATAATCTTCTCTGGCAATAACCCATTGAAGTCGGCGGAATTCCAACGAAATTTCGATATGGGTCGATCCTCCACCAAAATCAGTGATTTAGATGTCAAAATAAAGCTAAAATCAAGTATAATCTAACCATGAACTCAATACCATCAACTATTTCAAAAATAATCCCGAAAATTGAAAAGTAAAAACCATAAAATTCAAGAATTCGTTTATACTATTCTGGGGGTTATAATTATCAATTAGGTGTGCCAATCGATTGCAAATAATGTAATAAAGCTTATTCAAACATCCATATCAACAAATGATTCAAGAATCAAAAATCCCTAAATTTCAACTCAAGAACACCAAGAACCCTAATTTCAAATTTTCAGAAAATTAAACCTCAACTACTATATGTTATTGAACTCTATTTTTGAAGTATAATATATGAAATTGACCAGAAAAACATACTCTACAACATGGAAACATCAAAACAATCAGATAATCACATTTGCACAAATTTATATTTTAAATCATATAAAGTCGAATTAAAATAATTTAATAAGAAAATCACCTTAATTTCTGCATAAAAATGGTTGATTGATTTGGAAAGAACTTTTCGAGAGCTTCGATTTGATATATTGCACGCTTGAATCAGAGTTCGATAACGCCTTCGATTGTGCGTTTGATTTTCAAGAACGCGGTGTTTTTAGGGTTTTCTCTGTAAATTCCATATTTTTACTGAATGATTATGATTATATGAATAAAACGAAAGAAGAAAAAGGATATTTATATTTTTGGAATATTGTTTTGGATCATTTTGGATCGTTAAATTAGTTACTTAGCCGCTAAGTAACTGCGAAAACGATCCGATTTGATACCCGTATTGGATAATTATCCAAACCGGGCTTTTTATAGAACACTTTATACGAAAATAATGTAATAATATCCCGGCTTTCGAGAATACGGGTTTTGTTGATTCACCGAAATGATTTTCGTATCGAAAATCCTACGCCGGGCCGCGGACGGGTCAAACCGTAATCCGGATCGAAAAAGTCAAAACACGGAAAATGTTCGTAATTACCAGATTGGGTTAGGAAGGAGTTTTCGGAAGAGTTTTGGGTTGTAAAAACGTAAAAACGGTTGAAGTCGGACGATTCCCGGCTTTATAAAATAATTTTGTAATTATTCAGAAAATAATTAATAAATTCTTAAAACATTTTAAAATCATGTAACACTCCAAAAATTACCTGAAAAATACCTTAATTATCTATATTTTATTCTCAACATATTAAAATTAACATACTCACATTTTATTATATACAAACATCCAAATATTATTATTAATCATCAGATAATTCACCAAAAACTCATATAATATTCACATAATAATCATTTATTGATAAAAATAATTACACGATATTTCTCGGATATTACATCTTTTGTGATTGAAAAGCTCCCGAAGTCTTGGGATGAGTTTGATCTCTCCATGAAAAGATAGAAATGAGAGATCACTTGGACTAACTTGATATTGGACATCTCTGTGCAGAAACATCACAAGTACAAATAAGGATATGTGATGTCTGCTGAACATGGGAGCTCGAAGGTGAATGTAGTGACTATAGGATAGAAAAGAAAGGTAGTCACTAAGAAGTCTAACACTAAATCTTACAAGAACAAGGCTAAGAAACCAATGGCAGACAAACCATGTTAGTCTTGTGGACTGGTTGGTCATTGGAGCAAGGATTGTCCTAGTAAGAAAGCTGGAGTGGTAGCTCAAGCAAATACTGTGCTTGGACTTTGAACCACAAGTGGGCCTGTAGCTAACATGGTTGTTGGTGAGGTTGTTGCCTCTGGAACCGATTACGGGTATGTTACTTACAACCCTATACTACTTTCCACTTATCTGTCCATGAGTGGTTGATTGATACTGGATCTAATGTTCATATTTGTGCTGATATTAGTTTATTTGTATCTTATTAACAGAGTCATGGAGTGACAGTGACGATGGGGAATGTTAGTGCTGCACAAGTGCTTGGAATAGGAAACATGGACCTGAAGTTTACTTCTGGGCGGATTTTATCTCTCACCAGAGTGCATCATGTTACCTCCATTCGTAGAAATATAATAAGTGGAAGTTGTCTAGTTAAGAACGGCTTTGAACTTTCGTTGAAATGTATTAAAGTAGTTATTACTCATACTGGTACATTTTATGGCGAGGGTTACTTGTCTGATGGATTGTTTTTAAAAATATTGAACCCGTTTTGGGTGATTTTATTAATGATAGTGTTGCACCTTCTGTTAATTGTGTAGAATTATCTGATTTGTGGCACTTACGACTTGGTCATTTAAATTTTGGTGCTCTAAAAAATATGAAGAATTTAGAGTTGATTCCGAAGCATGCCAAAGATAAGAAATCTAAGTGCCAAGTGTGTGTAACTGCTAAACAAACAAGGAAACCTTTTCATAATGTTATTAGGGATTCAGACTTGTTATATTTAGTTCACTCATATATATGTGAATTTGCTGGTGTGTTGACTAAGGATCACTGTAGATATTTCATTACCTTTATAGATGATTATAGTAGATATTTTTATTTGCTTAACATAAGGATGAAGTACTAAATAAATTCATTATGTTTAAAAATGAAGTTGAAACACAAACTGGCAAAGTATTTAAACGTTTGAGGTCTGATAGAGGTGGTGAGTATACGAGTACCTTGTTTAATGAATTTTGTGCAAGAAGTGGTATAGTTCATGAGGTTACTCCACCATAGACACCTGAGTCTAATGGGGTGACAGAGCGAAAGAACATAACTTTTAAAGACATGATTAACAGTACGCTGATTAATTCTGGGTTGTCTAAGTACACGTGGGTAGAGGCTCTGAAAATGACTTTCCATATTCTGAATAGAGTCCCTCTGAAACATATGGACAAGACACCTTATAAATTATGGAGAAAGCGTAAGATAAGTTTAAGTTATCTTCGTGTGTGGGGGTGTCTTGCTAAGGTGCTTGTCCTTGAACACAAGAGAAAGAAACTAAGTCTGAAAACTGTTGATTGTATCTTTCTGAGCTATCTTGAAACCACAACTGCTATGAGATATTTGGTTTTAAAATCTAACATAGATAAGATTTTGGTGAATACGATAGTTGAGTTTCGTGATGCAACTTTCTTTAAGGAAGTATTCCCTCTGAAGACCGGTATACCTTTGGGTAAATCTAAGGATGATCCTACTCACACATCGAGTTATATTCCTGATCATGTGGAAAAGATGATAAATGTGTGGGCGGATTTCGATAGTAGCTCTACTCCTGATGAAGTAGAGGAAACTAGAATGAGTAACCTAAAGGTAGTTAAGGACTTTGGAAGTGATTTTATCACTTACAATGTCGAGGATGAGCCTTTAACTTTCCGTTAAGCCATGGATTCTTGGGTGTCAAGGCATTGGAAAGGCGCTGTGAAGAGTAAAATTGACTCAATTGTTTCTAACAGAACATGGGAGATAGTTGATCTCCCTCATGGGTGTTCTACTATTGGGTGTAAATGGATTTGAAGAGAAAGTTAAACTCTGATGGCTCAATAGACAAGTACAAGTCTAGGTATTTGTTAAGGGCTTTAGGCAAAAGGAAGGCATTGACTATTTTGATACATACTCTCTTGTTGCCCGAATGACAACAATCAGAATGCTTATTGCATTGGCTTCCATACATGGTCTTATTATCCATCAAATGGATGTAAAGACATCTTTTCTTCAGGTGACCTTGAAAAAGAGATTTATATGGATCACCCTAAGGGATTTGTTGCTCCTGGTAATGAGAGAAAAATATGTAGACTAGTCAAGTCTATCTATTGCCTTAAACAAGCCCCTATAGACTAACATAAAAAGTTTGATGAAACTGTTTTAGACTTCGAGTTTTTAATTAATGAAAGTGACAAGTGCATCTACTATAAGGTTAGAGGTAATGACTGTGTGATTATGTGCTTGTATGTAGATTATATTTTATTGTTTGGAATCAATACTAGGATTATTAACGAGATAAAGAGTTTCTTGAAGAGGCACTTTGAAATGAAGGATATGGGTGAGGCTAGTGTGATTCTTGGGATCAAGTTGGTTCAGTCAACTGATGAAATAACATTATCACGGTCTAATTATACAGAGATATCTATACTTGAGAAATACGGTTATTCAAATTGTAGAATCGCTAGTACTCCATATGATTCAAAAATTTCTAAAGTCAAGAATAGTTCAGGAGTTCATGTGTCTCAGTTAAGGTATTCTCAGATTATTGGGAGTTTGCAATATCTTGCTAATTTAACTAGACCAGATATTTCTTATTATGTGTCTAAGTTAGCTAGATATACAAGTTGTCCAAATAAAACTCATTGGGAGGCATTGGATAGGGTTCTTAGATATCTCAAGGGAACTATTTCCCTTGGCTTGCATTACCGAAGATTTTCGGGGGTACTCGAGGGGTACAGTGATGCAAGTTGGAGGGCTAAGAAATTCGATTCCAATGGAGTGACTGGATATGTGTTTATCCTTGCGGGTGGAGCAGTGTCCTAGAAGTCTTCTAGATAAATTTTGATTACTCGGTCTATTTTTTAGGCTGAGTGGTGTGCACTTGATGCGAAGGGGACGGAGGCTGAATGGATATATGGGCTTATGTCTATGTTACCTGCAGTAAGCCAACCACTTCCTACCATTTATGTTCAATTGATAGCCGTACAAATATCGACAAGATTAGAAGTATGAAGTATAATGCTAAGATAAATAGACATCCAAGTTAGGCTGAAGTCTATAAGGTGTAATGACTGGGATTTTCACGATGTAATTATATGAATAAAATATATAGTTTTGTGATATATTTATGGATTATGTGGATTTATGAGTATAAAATATAAAGTTATATATTTTTGTGGCTTATGTGTAATTTCTGTGAAATAGTGAAAGAGAGCGTCAAATGCCTCGTTCTAGTTTAATGAGTCAGCAAAAGGCATAAGCTATATTTCTGTCGGGCCGTCAGGTAGAACGGGACCCGTAGTGCAAAAGAAGGATTTAATAAAAATTATTAAGAATGAGATAATATTGTGTTAAGTTATCAACATATTGAGTATTTTTGTGTATCTGTGATTATTTGGATTCGAGCACTGGAACATATTGTTATTTTAAAAGTGTCGGATATCTTATCCAGATATTTGTAAAATAAAATTATGTGTGAAAATACATAATCATAAGTTTTGATTAGTTTCATTACGAAGAATATATTTTGTGTGATAGTTACAGTTGAGATTTGGGAGTTTTAATGTTTTTTAAAAGATTTTATTTTATTTAAATAAGATTATTTGATCCTTGTCAATTTTTGTAAAATTATCATAGAATGATCAAAGTGTGAAATTTATTTTATTATCTCTGTTATAGTCCTAGAGATGAACTAAAAATTTTAAATAAATTTATTTTGATGTTATAGTATTTTAAAATTATTTTTCCAGAGATTATTTTATTATTGGTGATTTATTTGTAAAATCCATAGAAATTAAACCGTTCGCTCAAATATTATTCTAAAAATATCAAAGGAAAGATATTTCCATAACTTTTATTTTAAAAATGATTTTTGCAATTCAAATCCTTATTTGCTATTTATTTAATAATTAATTCATTTTTCTTGAATATTCAGAAATCAGAAGATAAAAGAAAAAAAATAAGGACATTTCTGCCCTTGTGACACACACACACACACACACATATATATATATATACTCATCCCCTATTTTTTTTTTAAATTTCGTCCTCTCTACTCTCTCTCTCTCGAACTCTCTTCTCTCTTCTTTTCTCTCTCGAGCTCGGTACTCTCTATCTCTCTCCTCCGTTCTCCTCCGTTTGTGGGTGGTTTTCGAATCTGAAACCATATTTGTGATGGGTTTTGCTTCCTTTATGTTATATGTGGATGCATGCGAGTATCACTTCGATTTCTTGAAACCCTTATTCGGGTTTTGTTCGATTCTTGATTATAATCGATTGGATTATAATTTTGTTGATGTTTCTGTGATGACATGAGTGTGCGATGATTAAAATTAAGTTTATGGGTGGAGTTTCGGTTGGAAACCTCAAAGGGGGAACTACTGTACTTTGCCACCGTCGGCAGTCAACCACCGGGGAGCCGACGGGGACAATGATGTTCTTGAGTCCGAGATTAATACAAAATTTGATGTGCATGTGTGTATGTTCTCGTATTTTTAGATTTTTAGATTTAATTTTCTTAAGTTTGGTTCGAATTTGTTATAACTCGTCATATGATTCATGATTATGTAATTGATTGCTAAAAATATTGATGCACATTAAAATTTATGTGTTTCAGATTTATATAAAATGGCTATCCAAAATTTCTGATATAATCCCGGACTTCTACCATTCGGCCGCGGGGACTTATCCGGGTGCATGTGGAAAAGGGATGCTCTGACTTCTATATCTTCTATGAAATTCTATATCAAGTTTTAGAAATGATAGTTGTTTACGTATATGAATTTGGTTGTGGTGATTATATATCAACAAGAATAAGGGATCAAAACAGACTTTAGTGGCATCTTCTCAACAAGATGTCACTATTGAACAAATCACTCTCCCAAGTGCATCATGTAAAGAGTCTGCACCCCTTCTTGAGCACAATCAAGAAGTTGAAAAAAGTTATGAGGATGGCACACACTATGAGGGCACATCTATTGAAACTCCCTCTTCTACACATAGGGAGTTTCCAACACTCAACTCTGAGACCACTAACATCGTATCAAAAATTTCTTCTTCTTTTAATGAAGGACTTGAATCTACTTCTCAAGTCCTTCCAAAATCAAGTGACACGGTTCTTGAAACTATGCTCACCACTCAGGAACCACATTTAGAGGGTGAGAGGCTAAATGCTGAGTTGGACCTTGATGACACCATCACAAACACAGGGTTTCATCAGTATTTACTGAAAGACCCTGTGTCAACATCTGCACCTTCATGTGCACAAAAGCCTTCACAGGCTTTAAGGTTTCAGGGTGATACTCTTGAGGGGGAGCTACTCAAATCCTCTCCAATTTAATTGGAGGTTCCTCTAGCAGGAACAACTAAACTCAAAACCCTGGACAAAATTGCTTTGACAATTGATGCTACGAGTCCAACTACCAATGATCCATCAAATGAGGAGGCAAGTACTCAAGCACATTCAAGTGCCAGTTCTTCGCAGGAAGAACAAAGCTTTACGGAAATAATACATGACAGTAACCTGATCAACTCCCATCCAAATCAAATGGAGGATCACTCATAAGGTGGTTAATACATTGTCACAACCAAAGTTCACACTGTGAGTCCAACTTGGACTTCTGTCATAGATACTCCATCTACCTCAATCCTTACACAACAAAACCCTAACCTACCATCCACCTCTACTCAACCACCACCTAGCCTTCTAGCCACCTGGATCCAGGACACTCAAGCTCAATCTACATCTGTGGATGATATGCTTGTAGATTAGCTTGAAGGACTTGCCAATATAGCTCAACATTTGGTCACTTCTAACATGCCAAATCATGATTATCAAGCTATTCTTCTATCTTAAAAGGAAGATGTTGAAGAACAACACACAAAGATTGTAGATAAAGCTTAATATGATGGCAGTGTTGATGTTTGGTTATCTAAATCTTTCAATATTGACATGAAGGAAGCATTGACAAGGTTTAGGGAGGGGTATGTCACTATCTTAGGTAGTGTTAGGGCGAAAACACGTGCTAAAATTCACGCAAGTATACGCGTTCGTAAGTAGTATAAGATATAAATCAGATTCGTTCCCACATAGACTGGTTTAGTTTAAGTTCAATTTATGCACCTATGCAACAATGTATGGTTATTGCTCAATACTAAGACAAATAACAAATTGGGTTTTGATTAAACTAAGAGATTAAACTAACAATTATAACTAAGAGAACAAGAATGGTTGAATTAATATATATGACAAACATGGGATTCTAACTTCATTAAATACTTTATTCAATAGCCTTATTGTTCTTAACCTTAACATGTAATGGTGATGACACTAATCAGATAACACGAAACTAGTAAACGCTAACTTTTATTGTACGAATACCCCACTACCAAGCATCCACAAAAGAGATAGAAGTTGAATAGAAACCAATTATGCTTAGTCCTTATATGTCTATAAGAATTGAAAACATAACGGTTTAATGCGCAAGTTATCTATCGTGATTACATAGAGCAAGTAAGATGGTTAAAATTACCTACGAATCATGAATAACAAATACATGAACCTATACTAGCATGGCAAGTTCTAAACCTCTATATTCATTGTCGCTTCAATAGAGATTAACACGTTATCTTATATGTTAGCTACCCACATAAGATGAATAAGCACAACCAATACTAGGATATCAATCAATCACCACACACCAAGATATCGAAACAAATTAATTATTAAAATCCATAAGTAAATCCGCTAGAATCCCATGATAACGATTAGCCCATAATTGAACTCATCATCATCATGGGTTCCAATGAAAGCATGGTATAAAATAAGGTCTTAATAAACTGAATAATAATCAAAGTACGAATAAAAAAAGGTCTAGGTTCAACAAGAATGAAAACGAGCATCCAAAGTTATAACTATTTTCAAAAAATCACAAGTAAAAAATAAGATCTTCTTTTTCGGAGTTGTTTTGTGCTTCTAGCTAGGTCTTCTCCTTGATCTCCCAATCTTCCCGGATGATGAAAACCCTTTTTTTGAAGTATATATAAGCCCCTAGTGGACCTGTACCCTTAAAATTATCAAATTCCACTCAAAAAAGGCTTTTTCAGCGAAATTAGCGAAATCAGCCGCGCATCAGCATGCGGTCGCGTGCTAATCTGACGCGGCCGTGTGTCGGCATGTGGTCACGTGCACTTCTGATGCGGCCGCTTGGGCGGCTTCTGAAAAATTCTAATGAATCTTATTTTGGCCACTACTTGAGTTCTACTCGTCACAATTAGGTGATTCAACAGCCCACACGAAGCTAACGAGATTCTCTACAACTTTACAATGGCCTTGGCTTCCAAATCTGATCAATTTTCATCATATTTCCTTTAAAAGCTCCTTTCTTCATTTAACTGATACATGAAATGCAATAACACAAAAACACATCAAAATACCAACAACTTGAGTCCAAAACACCAATTTAAGCTTGTAATAAAGCATTCCAAGTGGATATAAAATTTACTTATCACCACCCCAAAATTGAATTGATGTTTGTCCTCAAGCATAAACAGGCTCAAAACTACAAAACAAACATAGTGCATAAATGCAACTAAATGATAATGCAATCGATCCCCTTAAAATAACCATGACCAAATGAATAAGTCAATGCCTCTAAGAATGCAATGACTTAAAACAGAGTTCGAATAAATCCCACAAACCAACTCATAAACCAGAAACGTGCGTGTGTGGAATGCTTAATAGATATCTCTCGATACTAGATCAATAACCATAACTTATCTATCATCGAAACAATCAAAAGTTTATAAACAGAATAGACAATAAATACATTATGGCTCACAACACCTCCTTTCTACTAGAGTTATACAAGGATTCACACTATTATTGAACACATAGCAAAGATGCTTATTTGACCGTGCAATGAATGAGGTCCCAAAAGACTTATGCAATAATACCCATGTAGCGAGCGTTAGGTTAGTGGATCCCAGACTATAAAAGCCTTAGGTCACTAGGCACAAAGTCCCCTAGAACTTAATAACTCGAGTATTAAAGAGCTCACTCTTGATCAATTATGCATAAACACATACTTTTTTTCTTTTTTTTCCTCTTTTTTCTTTTTCTTTTTTTTAATAATTTCTGAATGAGCCGACTACTAACCATTTGACGCCTAGCCTTAAAACAACTAGCAATGAAATCCAAGTTTTTCTCCAGATAAAAAAAATCAGTGTTTTTACGTCATTACGAGAATATCACAAATTCTAAAATAACCAAGTGATTAAATCTCAACAACAAACAAGTATGATCATGATCTAGATCAAAAGCAACCCTATAAGACTTTGTGAAAATATTTGTTTCTGGCATGCAAATCAATTCATTAGGACTTAAATATCCCTCTATTTGTCATCACCACACTCAAATCAATATCAACTTATCAAATATCATAGTTCATCTTAAGGGATCATGCTAAATATGCATGCAAATGTAACTATATAAAATCACATAAAAACAAACAAATATGTCCTAAATGAACAATCATGCAAAAATATGAATGAACTACAACTAACCATGCAATATAAATCTATATAAATCTATATGGACACACACACTACTAACATTATCACCCCCAAACTTAAAATTTTCAATGTCCTCATTGAAGGTAATAATAAGGACGCATACCTAATTAGTGGGAGAGTCACCCTCGTCGGGTGGAGGATCAGGTGGCCAATCAACCTCTCCAATAGTGTCTCGAACAATAGTACCGAAAGCGTGTGTCAAATCTTCAGCAAAATATCGGTGGATGACATGCATGGCCTCCATACGCCTAGTCATTCTTCTATACTGTGCATCACCAACACCAGTTCTATCAACTACCTGTTGCACATGAGAAGAACCCTCTATAGGCACGGGAATATCCATCCAGCCACTCTCTACATCATCAAAAATATATCCCAACCCCTTATCATGGGGTGCACCTAAGAATGAATAACTCAAGTGATCTGGCATTCGGTTGAGCTCAAGTGTGGGAGCTTCTTGAATAAATGGTTCAAAACGCTCGTGAGAAATTTTCAGCTCCGCTAACCCAAGAGAATCGAATGGCATATCCAACTTCCTCATCCAAGGAGGTGCATTCAAATCCTGCAATTGCTCTACTCCTTCTTTATCTTCAATAACTGATTCCTCTATTAAAGATCTCTCTAAGGTATTTGACTTTGGCAATTGCTCAGGCTCTGAATTTACTACAGAGTCAACCCACTCTACTTTAAAGTACTCCTCTTTAGCTGTGGGTAACTTTATTTCCTTGAACACATTAAAAGTGAACTTTTGATCATAAACCTTCAACGAAAGCTCTTCTTTTTGCACATCGATCATAGTTCGACCTGTAGTCAAGAATGGTCTTCCCAAGATAATGGGAATCTTCTTATCTTCCTCGAAATCATGAATTACAAAGTGAGCAGGGAAGATGAGTTTATCCACCTTGACCAAAACATCCTCCACTATACCTCATGGATAAGCGATGGAACGGTCAGCTAGTTGCAATGACATGTATGTTGGTTTTGGATCAGACAGACCAAGCTTCTTAAAGATAGATAAGGGCATCAGATTGATGCTAGCTCCTAAATCACATAAACACTTGTCGAACGACAAGTTTACGATGGTGCAAGGAATAGTGAAGCTTTCAGGATCTTTAAGCTTCGGAGGCAACTTATGTTGCAGCACAACACTGCATTCCTCCGTTAGAGCAACGGTCTCTAAGTAATCGAGCTTCACTTTCCGAGAGAGAATACCTTTCATAAACCTCGCATAGCTAGGCATCTGTTCAAGAGCTTCAGTGAAAGGTATATTAATATGAAGTTTCTTGAACACCTCCAAAAACTTCTCAAACTGCTTATCCAGCTTTTTCTTCTGCAACCTCTTAGGAAAAGGAGGTGGAGGATAGATCTGTTTCTCCCCTGTATTACCCTCAGGAGGAGTGTGTTCCACAGTAGTCTTCCTTGGTTCCACCTCTGCTTCCTTCTGAACTTCTTCTTCAGCCATAACTGCATTTTCTGAAACTTGAGATTTTTCAGGCTCTTCGTCTTGCTGAATTTGGGGGCTTGCAACCTTTACAGACCTTAAGGTGATGGCGTTCACCTGTTCTTCAACTTCCCTCTTGCCTGGATTTGTTTATGTATCACTAGGAAGCGTTCCTGGTGGTCGATTCAATAAGGCATTAGCAATTTGCCCTATTTGGTTCTCAAGTGTCTTGATAGAAACAGCCTGGCTTTGGCATATAAGAGCCTGGTTTTTACACATAAGCCGCAACTCCTATAATTCAGATTTTTCATTCAAAGATAGACATGCACCAAGAGTTAGTTATTTTGGTGTAATTTATTGCTGAAAGCAGGAGGGTTGAATAGCTTATTTCCAAACTGCTGGAATGGCTGTTGCATCGCATTCTGATTGTTGCTCCAGCTGAATTTAGGATGATTCCAGTTGTCAGGATGATAAGTGTCTGGAACTAGTTACTGCGATCTCTGAAAGTTGCTCACAAACTGAGCTGAGTCACTAGATATAACGCATTGCTCCATCACATGTGGACCTGCACACAGCTCACAAACACTAATTATCTGCTTAACACCATAGTTAGCCAGAAAATCGATCTTCATAGACAACGCCTTTAGTTGAGTAGTGATAGCCGTAGCTGTATCCACTTCAAGAACTACTGCTACCTTTCCCTGTGGACATCTCTGGGTTGGATACTGATATTCATTAGCAGCCATCAGTTCAATTAGATCATAAGCTTCCTCATAGCTCTTTGCCCATAATGCTCCGCCTGATGCTGTATCGAGCATGGGTCTGGACTGTGCTCCCAACCCATTATAAAAATAATTGATGACACTTCCTAAGCATCTCCTTGTTGTGCTCCCAAGCTTCACATAGCGATTCTCCCGTTTGCTGCGCAAATTGAGTAATAGCATTCCTGAGTGCAGCTGTTTTTGCCATAGGGAAGAATTTAGTAAGAAACTTCTGAGCAAGATCTTCCCAAGTAGTAATCGAACCAGCTGGTAGAGAGTGTAACCAGCTCTTAGTCTTGTCCCTCAGAAAGAATGGGAACAGTCTCAGCTTCACAGCATCTTCAGAAACACCATTGAACTTGAAGGTGTCGCAGATCTCAATGAAATCCCTAATATGCATATTGGGATCTTCAGTTGGAGAACCCCCAAACTGGATTGAATTCTGCACCCATTGAATTATTCCAGGCTTGATCTCAAAGGTATTAGCTGTGATAGCAGGCCGGACAATGCTAGATTAAATGTCATTGATCTTGGGTTGAGAAAAATCCATCAGGGCTTTCGTTCGTGCTGCTGGTTCTCCCATTGTACTGAGTACCTGAAACACAAACAAATAAACCATGAGATTAAAAGAGTCCGAGTCAGTGAACTTTAACGACCACTGATGACAAGCACATAAACTAAAAATTAACACCGAGTCCCCGGCAGCGGCGCCAAAAACTTGTTAGGGCGAAAATACGCGCTAAAATTCACGCAACAATACACGTTCGCAAGTAGTATAAGATATAAACCAGATTCCTTCCCACAGAGGCTGGTTTAGGTTAAGTTCAATTTATGCACCTATGCAACAATGTATGGTTATTGCTCAATACGAAGACAAATAACAAATTGGGTTTTGATTAAACTAAGAGATTAAACTAACAATTATAACTAAGAGAACAAGAATGATTGAATTAATATATATGACAAAAATGGGATTCTAACTTCATTAAAAACTTCATTCAATAACCTTATTGTTCTTAAACTTTGCATGTAATGGTAAAAGCCAACTTTCGTTGTACGAATACCCTACTACCAAGCATCCACAAAAGAGATAGAAGTTGAATAGACACCAATTATGCGTAGTCCTTATATGTTAATAAGAATTGAAAATATAACGGTTTAATGCGCAAGTTATCTATCGTGATTACATAGGGCAAGTAAGATGGTTAAAATTACCTACGAATCATGCATAATAAATACATGAACCTATGCTAGCATGGCAAGTTTTAAACCTCTATAATCACTGTCGCTTCAATAGAGATTAACACGCTATCTTATTTGTTAGCTACGCACATAAGACAAATAGGCACAACCAATACTAGGATATCAATCAATCACCACACACCAAGATATCGAAACAAATTAATTATTGAAATCCATAAGTAAATCCGCTAGAATCCCATGATAACGATTAGCCCATAATTGAACTCATCATCATCATGGATTCCAATGAAAGCATGGTATAAAACAAGGTCTTAATAAACTGAATAATAATCAAAGTACGAATAAAAAAGGTCTAGGTTCAACAAGAATGAAAATGAGCATCCAAAGTTACAACTATTTTCAAAGAATAACAAGTAGAAAACAAGATCTTCTTTTTCGAAGTTGTTTTGTGCTTCTAGGTCTTCTCCTTGATCTCCCAATCTTCCCGGATGATGAAAATCCTTTTTTTAAGTATATATAAGCCCCTAGTGGACTTGTACCCTTAAAATTATCAAATTCCACTCAAAAAAGGCTTTTTCAGCGAAATCAGCTACACATCAGCATGCGGTCGCGTGCGGGTCTGACGCGGCCGCGTGTCAGCATGTGGTCGCGTGCAATTCTGACGCAGCCGCGTGGGCGGCTTCTGGTAAATTCTGATAAATCTTATTTTGGCCATAACTTAAGTTCTACACGTCAGAATTAGGCGATTCAACTGCCCACGCGAAGCTAACGAGATTCTCTACAACTTGAAAATGGCCTTGGCTTCCACATTTGATCAATTTTCATCATATTTCCTTTAAAAGATCCTTTCTTCATTTAACTAATACCTAAAATATAATAACATAAAAACACATCAAAATACCAACAACTTGAGTCCAAAACACCAATTTAAGCTTGTAATAAAGCATTCCAAGTGGATATAAAATCCACTTATCAGGTAGCAATGCCAAGGTACATACGTTTCAAGAAGTTTATGATGCCATCATAGAGGTCTACAAAGCCCAACTCAAATCCTTTCACTGTATTGGTAAAGCACTAAAAAAGACTTTGAATGGTCATCAAGGAAGTGTAAAGGTGATGGTGAGGTCAAGAATTGATGAGCTCATCCCATGCCAGATAGAGATTAAAAAAAAGTTCAACAAATTTTCTGAGAAGCTGGCCACCTTCAATTTCATAGGAATAGAAACCAGTATCAAAAAGCCGAGAGAGTCTTTTCTAGAACTACACATAATTCTACAGAGTCAAATCTCTCAGAATAATGATACTAAAGTCAAGCTAGATCAACTTCACAAGGATAGATATAAACCATCTGCCTTGATAATGGAGGAGATTAAGAAGGTGGTACAGGAAAGTTTTGGCAATTGAGTCTCTACTACTAGTACACCTGCTACTTCTTCATCCCAACAAATCTAAACTCTCCAAGCTCAAGTGACTGAACTTCAAGCTTCAAACTCTAATCTTGCTACTTAAGTCAACCAACTTACTGCTCAAGTTCAAAGTCAGCAAAATGAAATCAAGTCATTGATAGATTCCTAATATTATTTTCAAATACAGATAAGTGTGTCATTGGGAGCTATCATGGGTGCACTAAAAGTCCCTTTTCAAGAAACTCCTAAGATTATCAGGGCACAAATCACACAGAACCCTAGTCAGCCTGAATCCAAGACTAAGGGGGAGATGAAGGCCAAGCTTAAAGCTCTACATGAAAGAGATGTTGGTATGGAGGAGAGACTCAAGATCGCATCTGAATATTCTTTTTTAGAATCGGAGTTTGTTGACTTTCTTGAGGGCCTGGGAGTTTTAGTGAATCACAACCATCATACATTTAAAAAAGGTTGTTGACAGAAATCTAAATTTTTTGTGGATGCTTCTAGTCTCCAAAGTCATGCTAAGGGAGAAAAGGGTTGTTATCAACATGGAAGATGTTGGAGTTGATAGGTGCATGCAGGTTTCTATCTCTATTTTAAAATCAAGGAGAGCCTCAGAACTAGATCTTTATCAATAAAGTCAAGGTGAAGATTCCAGAAGACACTTTCTTGCTAAAAGTATTTCAATCAGGAAAATAAGGACCTTTTCTGAAGCCTATCTAAAAGTAAAAAGGGAGTGGCTAACACATGCCCATACACCAAAAGATTCAGACACTTTCTACTCCCTAAGCATTGTGTCATGACAAATAAAAGGCTAATAATGACAACTAAAACTGAGCTGAAGACAAACAAGCTCAAAACTGCTGAAGAACTTGAAATGATCTTTATCTTGGTAAGATATTTGAGAATTGTTGAGAGCATGATGTCAAAGACCAAAATCAATGAAAAAGATGATGATGATGAGAAAAAGAAAGACAAAAAAAATCTTTTGGCTCCAATCCATGTTACGACCGGTATTTTTAAACCCTATATATATATATATAATTGTGTGTTTATAATTAAAATTTAAATTGTTTAGAATTATAAATGTGGATGATCTATATGACTGAGTGCCTATAAACTAAGTGTTTAATGTATTAGTTTATCTAAATTTTGTTGAAAAGAAAATCTTATCATTTAGTATTTTTAAATGATAGTCAAAGTACTTTATTTTATATAAAAAATCGATTTTAAAAATCTTTTAACAATAAACTTTTAAATTTTATATCATTAAATTTCTAAAATTATAAGCTATTTTATGATATTTATTTTATGATTTATGGAGGTGCATTTATATTTATAAAAATTGTTTTATATAAATTAGTTGATTTTTAAATGGCAAATTACTTAGTTGCCCATGCATGCAAATACCCAATAATTCAATTTAAAAGGGCATAAGAGACAATTCATACCCCACTAACCTTCTTCTATCCACCAAAAGACTAAACTACCTTGCATGGACTTTTGCTTGGTTATTAGAGAAGGGCACTTTAGTACATTCCAAATTCCACTATTGAATTAGTGCATGATGAACCATAAAGAGAGGAGTTAACCCAAAACCAAACTCCACTCAAGCTCATCATTTTCACTCTCAAATTTTCTCTCCTCCCCCTCTCTTTTTCTTCATTTGGGCAAAGCCCCTTCCCCCATTCTCTTCAATTTTTCTTCATCAAATCCTTGTCATTATAGTGTAATTCCATTATCCATTCATATAATATACACTTTAAAAGAAGTTCCATGCTTAGTAGATGAAGTTTAATATTTGCATGTCATGATTTTATGTGATCTACAAAGAGAAACTCTTAATTCATGTGGATTAAAGAGTTCTCTATGAGATATACTTTTTTTGTACATAAACTAAGTGTTTCCATGAATAAAACTCTTTTAAAACCTTTGCATGCTACTGATATTTAGTTGTAAAGTCATAATCTGCTTTGCATGTTAGATATAGGGAATTATTTTCAAGTATAATCATGTTATATATGCTCTTCTTTTCGAAAATATACATGAATGCTTAGTTTGGGTTAAATTCGACTTTATATGTGCTTAAAACGAATTGTTTCCTTGGTATTATGCTTGATCTTAGTTGTTAAAAGGTAGTGTGCATGATCTTTTAAAGTATTTAAGTATTTTAAGTCGAATTTATGAGCTAATAACCCTCTTGTTTAGTCGAACTTGATTTAGTGATCATCTTGAGTTGCATGTTAAATTTTATTTTGCATGTTGGTACTATAGGGCATGGATGATCTCCATTATTTGGTTGAGGCCTTAGTTTAGAGTCTTATAGTAGTAAATTTACCTTAGTTGAGATTTAATTCGTGGTTTTAAAGTGGGAGTTAAGGTGGAAAGGCTAGGATGGAATCCTGAAAATCTTTCCAGATTTGCATGTAAGTTTTGTGTTGATTTTGAAAGGGCATTTCTTAGGAATTGTTAATCCCCAGCCACGGAGAGTTAATAATTGGGGTATAATTGAGTCTATAAGTCACAAATTAGAGAAACCCAACCATTTAGTGAGGTGCACACACCAAAATTTAGAATATGTCCAACAGGGGACACTTTTGTTGCAACATAGAAATGAGGAGTTTTGACCATCTCATGGTTAGGCCCTCACTAAGCCTTGGTTAGCCATAGTTAGAGGGAGTGTCAGAGGAGTTTTTTTCAGCCATAGTTCATAGGAATTGAGTTATAATCATGTGTCACAAGTTAGTGCAAATCAGGACACTTTTTTGTCTAAAAAATAGAGGAACATTGGACTTTAAGCTTAGGCCCAGGTAGGCCCAAGCTAGGCACTTGAGCCAAACCAAGTTTGAGAGTTGCCTCATGGTCAGAAGAGTCTAGTGTAGAAGTTTGAGAGGTAAACTTGAAGTGTAAGTGTGTCAATTGTACTCATAAACCCATCGGTGTCACGTTGAAATCACTATAATGAGCAAAATCACTTAACCATTAGTTTTAGGGCACTTATGAGTGAGACCTAGGTTGACCACCATAGTTTTAAGATAGTATAAGGTCATTAGAGTGTAAGGCCTAAGTCAGGGTTCATAAGAACTTGATGGTTTAGAGAAGGCACTTCGAGTTATGAGGATATTAAGAGTTTTGGCTAGTTTAGCATAACTGAGTGACTTGAGTAGTGGAGTGAGATCATCGAAGCCTAGTGATGCAATATAGTGTGTATGGATATATTATTATGTACTTAAATATGCTATGTGAACATGAGTGGCTATGTGAACTATTATGCTTATAAGGTAATTATAAGCGTTTATGTGTATATAGGCCTAAGTGCCAATGTGCGTAATTTCGGTTTATAATTAGGTTTAGTTAGTGAGTACATATTATAATGATAATATTATTATTTTGTGTAGGCTCTTGAGACGAGGGTAAACTTTCCATTAAAGTCAAGTGATGCTCCAGTTGCTCCCACCTGCCAGTCAAGTCAAGCCTTTCTCAAGGTAAGTTTTTCAACCTACCTTTTTATTTATACTGCAAGATAGTGTTAGCCCGGCTTTTATATATGATGCGAGTATTCTAATTCACCTTGATATATATGACCCAATTGGTTTCAAATCTATCTTTTGTATTATATGCAAATGTCATGAACCCTCAAGTATCTATTGTAAGTAGTTTAACTTTGCTTGGAGATTTCTATGCAAGTAATTCAAAAGTCGTACCATGCTAATATACCAAGTAATTGTGATGTGGAACCCTGTGCAAGTTATACTCAGTAACCTTATCTTGATTCCTAAAAGTCAGCTATCCCTTAAAAGTTGTTCATGATTGCTTGATTATCTTATTCTTACTCATAAAACATGATACCCTGTTATACTTTAAACCGATGCTCACGTTCTTTATATTTCAATACCTATGTCTTATCTGGAACCATTACCTTGAACCTAGTTTGACTTAGTTCCTTCATACTATCCGATAACCCTGCTAAATCTCATTGTCAAATTCCTTGTGAATAGAAACCTTGCAATTCCCTTGATAAAGTATAGTCTAGTTGATCATGGCCTTGAAATTGAGTGGATCTATTCCCTGTGCTTCAAAGTTGATCTAGAACCCTTGATAAGATGCTCACTGTTTAAGAAATTAACCGTCACTTGGCATCAGTTTTTAAAATAAAAAGTTAAAATTTGGATTTCCAGTCCCAAAGGGGGACGAATATTTTCTTTAGATAGTGTATCTGGATTGAGACGCAAGTTCTTTCCGCTCTTAATTTCTAGGCTTAAAAGTTGCCTAGGGATCCCATTTATGTTCTAGAACCCAGCAAGGTTCGGGATTACTTCGCGGATGATCACCGACTATAATCTGTAGCGTCATAAAATGGTTTTTGATAAGGAATGGTTTTGAATGGTTTTATTACAATAAAAGATGCCATCATCCTGAAAGTTTATCTCTTGATACTATATTTTGGAATCTTTCAATTCCAATGTTAATGTTTTATTCTTGTTTAAGTATATTATAGCGCTTGTTGAGCATTTGGCTCACTACTTGCTTACCCTGATATTACAGCTAGCAGATATGGTTAGATTCAAGCAGACAACGCGTAAGACTTGTGATGTCGATTCGTATGTTCGAGCTCAGGTAGTTAGTGATTTTGTTTGTGAGGACTCGATATTGAAATCAGGTTGTATTAGTTAATAGTGTTGGGCTGTTCCTGTAACACCCCCAGATCCGGGGTCGGGGATCCGGGTCGTCACGGTCTTTCTTTCCACAATATCACTTCACTTAATTAATAATAATAACCTTATGCTGTGACCCCACACTAACACACACCACAACCCGTTATAGTCTCAGAGATGAAATTTAAATAAGTACAAGTCTTTGAATCCACAATTTAAAAGTTATTACAACCCAAAATGATTACTTGATAAATTTACAGTTAATTGCCATTATCTGCCACAAGTTATAATTATACATAATTGATTCTCAAAAGTAGATGGTCTGATCTATAATAGATCTACCTCTGCAGCTATAGCAGCTACAACATCAACGCGAAGACGCGGGACGCTTCCCACGCGCTTTCGCTGGGTCTGCTGGAGTCTGGCCATCTTTCCTAACTGTTGTTGTGTGATGAAGAAATAAAGCAAGGGTGAGCAGCAAGCCCACCAAAATAATATGTATAAAGATTAACAATATATGAGCCTTCTCATAGCACTCATGAAAGTCTTGGTCAAAAGAAATGAACCAAGTTAATATCTTAATGCGATGAAGTCGCAAAATATTCAGTATATATATATACATATATACTTTTCAAAATATGGGAAGTCCTCTTCCATGCATAATACACACAGAGTTCCAGTTTATAACTGTATATATAAAAAATATCGTTGCAAGGTGATCTCATATATCTAACCTTGTCTAAACGTTTTTCCGAAAATCTTTGTCATTCATAAGACAATCATTAACTAGATATAAGTTTAAAAGATGAAGTTACAAGATACCCCAAAATACTTATATCTTTCCCAAATACTACTTGAACTACCCCCGTTCAAGTTATAATCAGTTTCAAAGGTTCATCACATAGATGAGACTACAAGACAAGATTTGAATAGATTCAATCTTTGAATATCATTATAAATAATGAAGTTACGAGATACTTCATTAAGTCCCGATATATAAATATATTCATATATATCTCCCATACATTTCCTGAAAACCTCTGTCATGTAAAGTATGAACAGAGTTGCAATATCCAATGAATTTGCAAGGAAAAGAATTTTGGCATAAACCAGATATCTTGCTGATCAGGCAAAGATACCAATAAGTAACCTTTTTTACTGTAGATGGATGAATTCCTCACCGGTCATCACCCTGGCCGTATTAGGACCTCGCGTTAGACCGTTACCCGGCCACTCACGCGTTGATGGACTGCCACCCAGCCACTTACACTTTGATAGACCGTACCCCGGCCTGTCGCTTATGCCGACTCAATTAGATGGGCTTACTTCCCGAACATTGGGCAAGTAATCAATTCATTTATCAAAACAGCAACCTTGTTGTGAATATAAAATACACCATAGAGCCGGATCCCTCAGGTTTTGAACGAGTATTTAAATCCCCTTTAAAAGGAAGATCTTAAATATAAAAATGAGTTTTGGGATCCGCTCTAACTTTTAAAAATCATTTTGAAGACTCGAAAACACTTTATAGAGTGTTTGGAGTAAAGCTGATTTAATGAAGTAAATCAGTCCCCAGAATATTTAGAAAATGACTGAATATTATTATTTAAATAATATTCCCATAAAGAATAATCTTTATAAAAATAATTGAAGTAGAAGTATTAAAACTTATACTTGAAACGAGTATTAAATAACCAAAGATACACTTATATGAAAGTATTATCTTTATTTGAATAATCGAAAATAAGTTTGATTATTGACACCTTATTCTTTAATAAAATAAAGAATATATTTCAGTAATAAGCGGAGTCATAATACCTCGAATGAATATTCAAATAATATTCAAATAATAATAATAATAAAATAAACTTAAAGTTATCGAATAAACCTTATTCGATTAATAGTTTGGAAAACTATAACCATATATATATATAAATATATATATATCCATATCCATATATACAAAATCTACTTGGGATCC
This sequence comes from Apium graveolens, assembly GCF_009905375.1. Taxonomy (NCBI): domain Eukaryota; kingdom Viridiplantae; phylum Streptophyta; class Magnoliopsida; order Apiales; family Apiaceae; genus Apium; species Apium graveolens. The sequence goes on from NC_133654.1 coordinate 245,317,815, forward strand.
TCGACTCCCGGTTTTAGAAAATATTTTCACCTTTGGGTCCCTATACTAAGGGTATATGCAAGTTACCGCTATCCTCTAACATTGGTATTATCAACTGAATCAATAATTATATATGGAAAGAATATGAAACAGGCATGCATATATATACCATAGCAGCATGCTTCAATATATTGCAACATTTGCTAATATAAACATCATGCATCTATCGCAAGATAATGCATATACATATATACATCACAACAACAGTATAACGGGTAGAAAACTTGCCTGAGCGACTTGGGGTGAAAAAAAGGCTCGGGACGAGTCTGGTAACCTATAAACAACAAGTAAGTTGGAATTAAACCAAAGTCACTTGTAAATCTATACTTAAACTAACTTAGACTCTAACGCTTGTTTTGCGCTTACTGATTTGCTTAAGTCACCCGGGTACCCTCGGCTCCACCATTTTTAATAATTTAACCTTTACGAGTTTTAAGGTGATTCCTTCACGAGTGTCTTACCAACTGCCTAACACACTTACCATAAATGTTTCATACATTAATTAACCCTTTTCGGTCTTTAACCTATGTTTCAAAGTAAGGCGAGGGGAAAAGTTTCGTTCGCGAAACGCCGTTACTTGAAACGGTCGTTTGTCCTAAACCGTGCATCGGAATCGAACGAACTACATATCAAAATGAAGCTCGTCACATGAGCTATCTAAACATGGCAGTGGTCATAATCTAGCAGGGGGTTCTTGGGTCCTAATGTTATGCACAAAAACAGTCTACAGAAAATCGGACGTTACGACGGCTATGTTTACGCGATTACCAATGATTAAACTACTCCAATTAACCACCAACCAACTCATAACCATCAATACAACAAAACTTCACCTAAACCATACCACATCAGTCCATAATCTCCAAGGTTTTCAACTCAAACAACCACAATCAAGACCTATGAACTATAATCAAGCTTCAATTACCAAAACACTTCCAAATCAAACCAAACTACTAATAATCACAATCCATGCTTCTCATTTCACAACACCAACCATTAAACTTACTAACAAATAAAGTAAAGGCTAGGGTTTGAAGTTTATACCTTCCTTGGGAGGTGTTAAGTTGCTAGGAAGCCTTAGGGAGCCTCCTACAAGCTTGATCTTTCCAAAGAAATCAAGAACACAAAGTTAGGCTTTGAAGTTTCTAAAAGTCCGATTTAAAGAACTGTAAAAATGAGGGTCTTACCATGATTATTTGGACGAGACTTGTGAACAAGAGTTGTAGGCCATCTCAATATCTTTCCAATGAGCTATAGAACACAATATTTGAGTGAGAAATGAAGGAGATACAGCAGTTTTAGTGTTCTGGTTCTGTTTTGGCCGAGAGCATGAAGAACAATGCCTTGGTTTCTTTTTGATTTTGATGAAAAATGATTTGCTTGGCTTGGTTGGTTTGATTTTTGTGTTTGTTTTAGTAAATTACCTAGTTGCCCTTGATTTTGTGTGGTTAAAAAGCCACCACATCTCCTTCCTTCCCATGTCATTCTTGTGTCATCCTCATGATGTCATCCTCCCCTCCTTGTCCTCTTCTCATTGGTTGGGTGACATCATCCTCTCTAATCCCTTTGATTAACTTCCTAATTGTTTGTCTAATGACCGCTGATCTGTTATACTGTTCGCTTAACTTTCGTTTTCGTTTATCGTTTGAGGGATCATACCCGGGATCTTATTACTTAGGTTCCCTTAACCTTTCTCAATACATTATATTCCTTTTTATGATCCTCTATTATAATCTTTTAATTTAAATCCTTTTATCCTGTTACCTTATACTCAATTCTTTCCGTATCTATTGGATTTTCGGGAAAAATCAAAGTGTTCGGATTTGGATTCTGACGATCTTTACATACACTTATATCCCATATAAAGTACTAATAAAATCTCAGAATATCCATATCAGAATCCCTACATAGTGTGGCATGAAAAGTTTTCTCATTCAGCAAAAACACTATTCATAAGGGTTTCAAAAATTTCCAAAAATTGGGGTTATTACAGTCTACCCTCCTTAAAAGGATTCCGTCCCGGAATCAAATAGAAAACAAATGGGGATACTTTCTTAGCATTACACTTTCTAACTCTCGAGTAAATTTTCCCATATTGTCGTCCTGCCACCAAACTCTGCCTAGTTTGATAATCCTTCCCCTAAGCACTTGTTCCTTTTCACTCTATAACCCTTCCTGGTTGCTCCATATAGGTTACTTCGGGTTGCATGTCTATGCGCTCATATGCCCCTATTTGTCTAGCATCCGAATTACACTTTCTTAACATTGATACGTGAAACACGCTATGACTTGCTACATGTTCTGGGGTAAGGCTAGCTCATATGCTAACTTCCCAATACTCCTTAATATATCCAAGGGTCCAACAATTGGTGGACTTAGCTTTCCTTTCTTTCCGAATCTCATCAATCCTTTCCAAGGGATACCTATAACATTACTAGGTCCCCTATTTCGTACTCTTTATCCTTTTGTGTCAAATCAACATACTTATCATGTCCATCTTGGGCTACTACCAGCCGTCCTCTGATTAGATCTATCATATCCTTGGTCCTTTAAACCACTGCTGGTCCGAGCATCTTGCGCTCTACAACTTCATCCTAACATAAGGGAGATCGATATTGTCTTCCCTCAAGGATCTCATAAGGCGATATCTCAATACTGGCATATGATCTATTGTCGTAAAAAAACTCAATCCGTGTTAAGTGATCATTCCAATTTCTTTCAAGTCTATTGCACAGACTCTCATTATAGCTTTTAGCATTAGAGCTTTTGCTTCTCAATACCCATTCTTTTCGAGTTCGTAATCGCTACTACCTTCCGTTCCTAATATTATACTGGTTATACTTTTGCTCGTTAGCGTTCTATAACCTTTTAATAACCATGCCAACCTTAGTATCACGAATGTGTTCCCATTCCGCATACTACCACCACTTTATTACTCCTTTTTCAGTTGTTTCTATTTTCCAAAATTTGATCAATCAAATAGAAGTAAAGGAATTTGTTGAGAGATTACTATGATCATGAACACTTGTTATATCGCATAGTTAGTACAGAAGGTGGCCAGCCTTTAGTACTTGACAAGCAATTAAACAATAGCTGGTATCCTACTCGGCTTCTATCACACAGATAGATAGTCATTCGGCAATACCTCCCCTTCTGGAAGGGTTGTTCTTCTCAGCTTACATGAAATGAAAAGAAGAGAAAAGAACGAATTGAAGAGAATTGTATATTCATAAAAAAATTTTATTGCCATAAAATATCTGGCTTGGAATCTACCTCTGAACTATAGAGGTTTGTCATAGAAGAACAAAACATATATGTATTTATATCATCAAGTATTATAGCATCGCATTTCACGTGCCTAAATATTTTCGCTATCCCGTCCATCATTCTATGGACCCATGCTCTTCCTCGAGCTTATACACAATCACCTTTGAAACTCCCTCGACATCGAAAATCGAATTTGGGATCTCATTCTATATATCACCGTTACTAGGATTCTATGCTCGCACCGCAACCTTCCTCGTATAATAATACGACTCTCTATTGATAAGAAAGAATAATTATTCACTAGGTAGATACTCTACTTAATTAGTCTATCAATGATAACTTATACACTACCACGACCCGATTAGGGGTACTCAATCTCAACACCCATTCCAATACAACTTTCATGGTTGTAATCAGCTCACTACTCGCAGAATCATTGCTGCCTTACTATGGTCCACCACTGACCCACTGTAGTCATTCATTTTCCTTGAAGTCTTAATAGCTAACCATACGGAGTCCATACATGTCGTATCAAATCCTTCTAAGGAGGTAACATAATCACCATTCATGATTCATGGAGTACACTCCTGATTCTGACATACATACATGACATGAAGCAGATAAAATTGTAGAAGAGTTTCAATCAAAGCAACGATAGCAGGTTAATACCATTCTTAATCATATGCCTTAAATAGAAGACTTACTCAAAGGTTCGTTTAGTCCTTTTGAAACATGGTCCAGGCTCATTCTCAAGATAGTACCTTCTAAGATAGATAGCCCGCTCATGGCGATTACACGAATTAAACCTTTACTAACTACTATTACGGTTGGGTATTGCACAGTCATCAGAAGGAATGACAATCTTCCAACCCAAAATATAACCATCACAGCTTTAACCATCATCACTGTATTCCTTTGGCACAAGCGCCTACAATTTTCCTTTTACCGTTAAAGTGTCGGCCACCTCTTTGGCCTTTCCTGATAGTAATAGTTCCTTACAGTCAATGTCTTTTAACCACCTTCAACTAAATTTTCTACCTCATTTCAATCACAGCTTATGTGAAGATGTTTTCCTTAAAATCTGATAAGTAAAAAAAAATATCACCATTTTTCCATAAGTTATTGCCTCAATCTTTAGAGGTTAATCACTGTCACGACTGACTCTCAATCATACTTAGAACATCTTTTATCTTAGGTCCTAATTGCCCTGAACAATTTCGACCTTTACTAGTTCGATCCATACTTTCTCGTGGTTTAACACGTGCCCCACTTGGCATCATTATAATTATGTCATATTTCCTTTATCAACATTTTTATTCTTGAGAATTTCGAATATTTCCTTTCTCCTTGTAAAACCTCTAAGGTTATCGTTCAATCGTTCCTCCTGTATTCCCTATATACAGGGCATATCAAAATACCATTTACTAATACTAGAACCATTGTCTATATACTTCTGAAAAATTTCTCCACTGATCCTTAAAGGTTATTATTACCTTAATCCTTTCCAATTCATACTGTCAAAACTCATACTATCCCTATTAAGGGTGAAATGCCAACCTTTATGCATCCCCCTAGGATTCGTTTTAAGTTACCGATGTTCTATCCTTAATTCCACCTTTAAAAAGGTACAAGCATCCTTCCATGGATAAATAAAGTCATATATCCCTGATAGGGGTATCTTATTCAATCATTCCCACCTCGATAGTCTATACCTAACTTCATAATAGCATCCTTATTCAAATTGAGGTCAATCCATATGGCCTCCAAAAGATAACAATGGTCATCCGCTTTTCTTTCCTGATTTGGTAATGATAACATGGAGGTTCTGGAAGATATTGGTCATGTTCAACGTGAACTTCTTCTTAATAATCCCTTATTTACTTTTGTTGTTTATCTCAACAGTCATCTCAATGTTGGGATACCTCTCATACCTGGCGTCTCCCTTTCTGGGTATCGAGCCACCGGTCTTACATTTCACATTATTGAAGGTCACTTCCTTCATCCAATTTTCCTACTTTCCTACTTTCTTGTCTCCTTAGTCTGTCCGCGTCTTATTATTTATCCTTCGAACTATCTAAAGGTTTCCTTGAATCCTCCCAACTTACAGGGGATAAAATATATGTATCTCTTATGCCTTCACCCAACAATTTTAACTCATGGTGAATCACCCTCATCCTGACGATTACATACTTTTCTATTTCTATTAATATGAGTCTTTAGGGTTTCCTCATACCCAACTCCCTTATCATTCCTCAAACTCTGTTGCCTTTATATTCCTTTCCACTTCAATTCCTTTTTATTTTCCTTTCTCTTATCATTATTTCATGAACCAACACAACATAAGCATTGATTTCATACATCCCGTCATTCTGGATTCGTGTCCTCAGAACGAATCTTGATAAGTTTTACAACTTAGGTTCATAATTCATCATACTCGTCTGTCTTTGTTCTGTCTCTAAAGCTTTTACACTATCTCCATAACCTTGGGAAGTACTTTCCTAAAAACAATTGACTGAACTTAAATCAGTTTATTATAATCTCTTGCTCCGTGCCTTCCTTGGCCTTTCACCAGCGGGTGGTCTCTCTCTCAGGAGGGTAAGTGACGAAAACAGTCTTTTGTGGTTCATCAATCATTTAGAATCTCAAATGATTCCTATATTTCCTTTAGCCAGGCTCTTGCCTCGACTGGGTCAGCTTGTTCCTTAGAACTCAGAGAGCTTAGCGACTTAAGGGTCCTGAAAGAATTTCTCACCGCATTGTTTCCTCGGGGTGGTGGTTGGGGATAATAGTCTAAGTTCTGTCTAGAAAGGTCCATAAATTATCATATATGAGTACCGTCTCGGTTCTCCTTTCCTTACTCGACTTTCTGTTTCCTTAGTATGAAATGTTTCATCCTACTCCCCATAATTGGGGTCATCTTTTAATTTAAAATCCTCATTTTCCACTCCATTATGTCATGGGTTCCTTCTATCTTGATGGCGACCTCCCTGACTATCACGTTCAGGGTTTGCTCTAAATCTTATTCCTCAAACTATGGCTCTCATCTAAGTTCTCATCCTTACGCTCTTGAACTTTCGGAACCCAAATTCTATAGGAATACCTCATTATTCCCTTATCATCTTTCTCGATATTAATCTTTTATCTAATTGTTGGCTCTCTGCCTTTCTTCATAACTTTTTCTGGCACAATATGCTCTTTTCCAATAATTCGGGCTGTATTGCAATCTCGAACAGCTTTTCGGTACCGGCTCCGGTTACCTTCACTTCTATTTCCATTTTCTCAAAATCTCTTATAAACTCTCCAAAAGACATTATCATCTTGAGTCTCTCCTTTTTACTAAGGGCATCAGCCACCATATTGGCTTTCCTCGAATGATAAAGAATCTCCCAATCATTATTCTTGATTAGCTCTAACTGCCTCCTCTGGCATATGTTGAGCTCTTTCTACGCGAAAATGTACTAGAGCACTTATGGCTTAGGTAATTCTCGCACTTCTCTCCATACAAGTAGTGCCTCCAATCTTTAGGGTAAAACTATTGCCACGAGCCTAAGCTCATGAGCGGGGATATCGAATTTCATATTACCTTAATTGTCTTGACGCGATTACCTTACCGTGCTGCATAAGCACGCACCCTAAGCCCTTGTGCGAAGCATCACTACACTTCACAAAATCTCCTTTTCCATCCGGCAACGCCAGCATAGGGGCCATCACCAACCTCTGCTTCAGTTCTTGAAAGCTGTTCTCGCATTTCTCTGTCCATTCGAACTTCTCAGTCTTACGAGTAAGCCGCGTTAAAGGGGCTACTATCTTTACAACTTGAACGAACCTCCGGTAGTGACCGGCCAATCCTACCTCTGGTAGTCGACCAAACCATGGTCATCAATTCATCAGTGGTCCTTTATCCAATCCTGCCAGGATCCTCCATGGGATCCTCCTCAACAACTATCCCTTCTAGGACAACATCCTCAACCGCTACATCCTTAATATCAACATCATCCGGTCCTGCATTAGGACACTCTATCGGATCCACAATCCGATCTCCAATTAGTAATAAAATATCATCACGATGTTGCTCCTCAACCTCAGGGTTCGGAGTCCCGCTACCATATACGATAACGAACTACGCTCCTATCACGATATTTATAAGGGTTCGCATAAGGGTTTTAACTGTCAGTACTACGTTAGGTAGCCCGACTATGAACTTGGCAAGAGTTCTTATTATCTTAGTGAACTTATTATCTTAACGTCCCATCATCTCTGAGGTTTATAACGCTTAGCTCTGATACCATTTCTGTAACACCCCCAGATCCGGGGTCGGGGATCCGGGTCGTCACGGTCTTTCTTTCCACAATATCACTTCACTTAATTAATAATAATAACCTTATGCTGTGACCCCACACTAACACACACCACAACCCGTTATAGTCTCAGAGATGAAATTTAAATAAGTACAAGTCTTTGAATCCACAATTTAAAAGTTATTACAACCCAAAATGATTACTTGATAAATTTACAGTTAATTGCCATTATCTGCCACAAGTTATAATTATACATAATTGATTCTCAAAAGTAGATGGTCTGATCTACAATAGATCTACCTCTGCAGCTATAGCAGCTACAACATCAACGCGAAGACGCGGGACGCCTCCCACGCGCTTGCGCTGGGTCTGCTGGAGTCTGGCCATCTTTCCTAACTGTTGTTGTGTGATGAAGAAATAAAGCAAGGGTGAGCAGCAAGCCCACCAAAATAATATGTATAAAGATTAACAATATATAAGCCTTCTCATAGCACTCATGAAAGTCTTGGTCAAAAGAAATGAACCAAGTTAATATCTTAATGCGATGAAGTCGCAAAATATTCAGTATATATATATATATACATATATACTTTTCAAAATATGGGAAGTCCTCTTCCATGCATAATACACACAGAGTTCCAGTTTATAACTGTATATATAAAAAATATCGTTGCAAGGTGATCTCATATATCTAACCTTGTCTCAACGTTTTTCCGAAAATCTTTGTCATTCATAAGACAATCATTAACTAGATATAAGTTTAAAAGATGAAGTTACAAGATACCCCAAAATACTTATATCTTTCCCAAATACTACTTGAACTACCCCCGTTCAAGTTATAATCAGTTTCAAAGGTTCATCACATAGATGAGACTACAAGACAAGATTTGAATAGATTCAATCTTTGAATATCATTATAAATAATGAAGTTACGAGATACTTCATTAAGTCCCGATATATAAATATATTCATATATATCTCCCATACATTTCCTAAAAACCTCTGTCATGTAAAGTATGAACAGAGTTGCAATATCCAATGAATTTGGAAGGAAAAGAATTTTGGCATAAACCAGATATCTTGCTGATCAGGCAAAGATACCAATAAGTAACCTTTTCTACTGTAGATGGATGAATTCCTCACCGGTCATCACCCTGGCCGTATTAGGACCTCGCGCTAGACCGTTACCCGGCCACTCACGCGTTGATGGACTGCCACCCAGCCACTTACACTTTGATAGACCGTACCCCGGCCTGTCGCTTATGCCGACTCAATTAGATGGGCTTACTTCCCGAACATTGGGCAAGTAATCAATTCATTTATCAAAACAGCAACCTTGTTGCGAATATAAAATACACCATAGAGCCGGATCGCTCAGGTTTTGAACGAGTATTTAAATCCCCTTTAAAAGGAAGATCTTAAATATAAAAATGAGTTTTGGGATCCGCTCTAACTTTTAAAAATCATTTTGAAGACTCGAAAACACTTTATAGAGTGTTTGGAGTAAAGCTGATTTAATGAAGTAAATCAGTCCCCAGAATATTTAGAAAATGACTGAATATTATTATTTAAATAATATTCCCATAAAGAATAATCTTTATAAAAATAATTGAAGTAGAAGTATTAAAACTTATACTTGAAACGAGTATTAAATAACCAAAGATACACTTATATGAAAGTATTATCTTTATTTGAATAATCGAAAATAAGTTTGATTATTGACACCTTATTCTTTAATAAAATAAAGAATATATTTCAGTAATAAGCGGAGTCATAATACCTCGAATGAATATTCAAATAATATTCAAATAATAATAATAATAAAATAAACTTAAAGTTATCGAATAAACCTTATTCGATTAATAGTTTGGAAAACTATAACCATATATATATAAATATATATATATATATATCCATATCCATATATACAAAATCTACTCGGGATCCTCGACTCCCGGTTTTAGAAAATATTTTCACCTTTGGGTCCCTATACTAAGGGTATATGCAAGTTACCGCTATCCTCTAACATAGGTATTATCAACTGAATCAACAATTATATATGGAAAGAATATGAAACAGGCATGCATATATATACCATAGCAGCATGCTTCAATATATTGCAACATTTGCTAATATAAACATCATGCATCTATCGCAAGATAATGCATATACATATATACATCACAACAACAGTATAACGGGTAGAAAACTTGCCTGAGCGACTTGGGGTGAAAAAAAGGCTCGGGACGAGTCTGGTAACCTATAAACAACAAGTAAGTTGGAATTAAACCAAAGTCACTTGTAAATCTATACTTTAACTAACTTAGACTCTAACGCTTGTTTTGCGCTTACTGATTTGCTTAAGTCACCCGGGTACCCTCGGCTCCACCATTTTTAATAATTTAACCTTTACGAGTTTTAAGGCGATTCCTTCGCGAGTGTCTTACCAACTGCCTAACACACTTACCATAAATGTTTCATACATTAATTAACCCTTTTCGGTCTTTAACCTATGTTTCAAAGTAAGGCGAGGGGAAACGTTTCGTTCGCGAAACGCCGTTACTTGAAACGGTCGTTTCTCCTAAACCGTGCATCGGAATCGAACGAACTACATATCAAAACGAAGCTCGTCACATGAGCTATCTAAACATGGCAGTGGTCATAATCTAGCAGGGGGTTCTCGGGTCCTAATGTTATGCACAAAAACAGTCTACAGAAAATCGGACGTTACGACGGCTATGTTTACGCGATTACCAATGATTAAACTACTCCAATTAACCACCAACCAACTCATAACCATCAATACAACAAAACTTCACCTAAACCATACCACATCAGTCCATAATCTCCAAGGTTTTCAACTCAAACAACCACAATCAAGACCTATGAACTATAATCAAGCTTCAATTACCAAAACACTTCCAAATCAAACCAAACTACTAATAATCACAATCCATGCTTCTCATTTCACAACACCAACCATTAAACTTACTAACAAATAAAGTAAAGGCTAGGGTTTGAATTTTATACCTTCCTTGGGAGGTGTTAAGTTGCTAGGAAGCCTTAGGGAGCCTCCTACAAGCTAGATCTTTCCAAAGAAATCAAGAACACAAAGTTAGGCTTTGAAGTTTCTAAAAGTCCGATTTAAAGAACTGTAAAAATGAGGGTCTTACCATGATTATTTGGACGAGACTTGTGAACAAGAGTTGTAGGCCATCTCAATATCTTTCCAATGAGCTATAGAACACAATATTTGAGTGCGAAATGAAGGAGATACAGCAGTTTTAGTGTTCTGGTTCTGTTTTGGCCGAGAGCATGAAGAACAATGCCTTGGTTTCTTTTTGATTTTGATGAAAAATGATTTGCTTGGCTTGGTAGGTTTGATTTTTGTGTTTGTTTTAGTAAATTACCTAGTTGCCCTTGATTTTGTGTGGTTAAAAAGCCACCACATCTCCTTCCTTCCCATGTCATGCTTGTGTCATCCTCATGATGTCATCCTCCCCTCCTTGTCCTCTTCTCATTGGTTGGGTGACATCATCCTCTCTAATCCCTTTGATTAACTTCCTAATTGTTTGCCTAATGACCGCTGATCTGTTATACTGTTCGCTTAACTTTCGTTTTCGTTTATCGTTTGAGGGATCATACCCGGGATCTTATTACTTAGGTTCCCTTAACCTTTCTCAATACATTATATTCCTTTTTATGATCCTCTATTATAATCTTTTAATTTAAATCCTTTTATCCTGTTACCTTATACTCAATTCTTTCCGTATCTATTGGATTTCCGGGAAAAATCAAAGTGTTCGGATTTGGATTCTGACGATCTTTACATACACTTATATCCCATATAAAGTACTAATAAAATCTCAGAATATCCATATCAGAATCCCTACATAGTGTGACATGAAAAGTTTTCTCATTCAGCAAAAACACTATTCATAAGGGTTTCAAAAATTTCCAAAAATTGGGGTTATTACAGTTCCAAACCCTAAACTGCAAGATCTTGGATTCATATGTATTTACTTCCTTTTGTTAACTATTATAATTACTCGTATATTGTCTTTTGTAAATGTTTGGGGCGTGACAGGTTTTGGTATCAGAGCTATGGTTTAGAGTCCCTGGACAGCCTAAATAGGTTATATATGTATATAGGTTTATAGAATATTATACAAGTGTAGTTATAGGATATTCGAGTCATTCACTACTAATTCTCTTATATAAATATATCTATGCATTGTTTGGCAGCAATGAGTTCTCGTCATCTTCTAAACCGTCTGACATAATTGCTTTCTCCGTGTATGTTGAGTTGAGGCGTGAGTTCGACAGGCTTTAGGACAAGTACCATCTAATGTTAGAGCGATTGAAGAACGTGTATCCGGACAGCCGAAACTATGAAGGAAAGCCTAAGGAGCAGATGACCGCGAGACTTGAGACCTTGGTTCAGTACGTTAACACTAAGCTTGATGAGATGCCATTGCACCGAGATCGTACCAACTAGTATACTATCCAGATGATTGCGGACGAGCTTCAGTGCATTGTGAAGACCCTTCGTGAAGAGAAGACTACCAGACCCCGTTCTGATAGAGTGGAGCCTTAGTTCTTTCCATTATCTACTTTTCATGTCGTTGTATTATTGGACTTTATAGAATTCCCTGTTGTTTCCTTTAATTAAGCATGTTATCTCTAGATTCAGACTCTATTCCAATCATGATGTACCTTGACCCTAATTTCGATAATTATGCATTATCGTTCTATTTGCTTTCAATTGTTCTTATGCTTTTATATGCATCACCCTTATTGTTTAATTTGACACCCGATTGAATGAAATGACTTGTGACACCATAACCATGAAATTTTCTGTATTGTTCATACCTATTTTGATATAACTTTTATTTCAGGATCATGACACCTAAAAAGAAGAACCCGACAATAACTTCTGCCACATATCCTAATATTCTTCGACTTCTGGAAACCTTACAACAGTAAACAAACACTATAGCTCAACAAACACTAACTCTTCAACAATAATTCGAAAACCAAGATAACTGTGAAGCATACCAACCACTTGATCCACCAAAACCACCTCGACAAAATGTCACCTTCAAAGCTTTTCAGAATGTGATTCCACCTGCATTTCATGATACCACCGATCCAGTAATAGCTAATACATGGATTAGGGAAATGGAAAGAGCTTTTGAATTGGTTCAGTTAGGAGAAGATCAGAAGATGCCATATATTACTTACTTTCTGAAAGGGGAAGTCATCTATTGGTGGGATTCTGTGAAAGCTAGGGAAGCAAATCAGCCGATTTCTTGGGAAAGGTTTAAGAGGTTATTCCAGGAAAAGTATTACCCTAAGTACATGCAGAATCAGATGGAGCTTAAATTTCTTGAATTGAAGCAAGGAAGTATGTCTGTATTGGAGTACGAAAAGAAGTTTATGGAGCTGTCAAGGTTTGTGACGAAGTATACCAACACTGAGGAAGAGAAAGCAAAGAGATTCCAACAAGGATTAGAGCCTTGGATCAGAAATAGAGTGGCTATGTTTGAGCTTGATACTTATGATGGAGTAGTACAAAAGGCTACTCTGATTGAGAGTAATGGGATACAGTCAAGGAAAGAAAAGGATAACAAGAAGAGAAAGGTTCCATTTTATGGAGAGAAGTCTGAAGCCGGAAGCTCACAAGACAGAAGTGTGAAAAGGATTGGATTCCACAAAGGCGTAAATTTTCAGAAGAAGGGAAATTTGAACAAGAGACAAGATTCTAAGGGGGACAACCAGTCAAGCCAAGGACAAGTTGGAGAAAATAGATTTCAGAGATCAGAGTGCAAGCATTGTGGAAAAAGACATCCAGGAGTGTGTAATAAGTTGAACATGACATGCTAAAAATGCAATCAGAAGGGACACTTGGCTAACGAGTGTAAGATACCGAAGCCGGGAGTTACATGCTATAAGTGTGGAAAGACTGGACATATAGCTAGGGAATGCAAGTCAACCGGACCAGTCAAGGCTTTGATGAACGTGGCAAGTACTAGTGCAAGCATGCCAGCTGAGGTATTGGCATTACCTCCACCATCTACCGCAACTCCGCAAGCGACATCAAGGACATTTGATTTAAAGATGAAGGACACTATTCAGAATTTTGAGGTGATAGCAGGTAAACTTTTAATGAATAATGTTGAAGCTAATGTATTGATTGATTCTGGAGCTACTAGATCTTTTATATCAGAAACTTTCGTTGATAAACTTAAATGTGATAAAATGACCCTGAACGAGGTAATAGATGTGGTAATTGCGAACCAAGAGAAGATTCCTGTGAGTCAATTATGTCCTAAGTGTGATATTAATATTTTGGGACATAAATTTTCAGCAGACTTGATACTTCTCAAGTTAGGGGAGTTTGACATTATCTTAGGCATGGATTGGTTAGGAAAGAATAACGCCCAGATAGATTGTAAATCTAAGAAAGTATAATTAAAGACAGAGATTGGAGAAAAAGTGGTATTTAAGGGTCAGAGGCAAGAATGATTGTTTCTTACAATCGTCCAGGTTAAGAAATTGATTAGGAGAGGTTGCGAATCGTTCATAGCCTATGTAGTGGATTTAGAAAGAGAGAGCGTCATCATGGAAGATATCCCCGTAGTCAACAAATTTACAGATATGTTTCCAGATGAACTACCAGGTTTACCACCTGATCGACAGATTGAGTTTGAGATCAACCTTGCTCCAGGCACGGAACCAGTTACGAAGGCACCTTATAGAATGACACCAGCAGAAATGAAAGAGTTGGCGAGCCAGCTACAGGAATTGTTGGACAAAGGAGTGATACGGCCAAGTACGTCACCATGGGGAGCACCTGTTCTATTCGTAAAGAAGAAGGATGGAAGCATGAGGTTATGTATAGACTATCGGGAGTTGAATAAGATGACGATTAAGAACCGTCACCCGCTACCAAGGATAGATGATTTATTTGATCAGCTGAAAGGAGCTAAGTGCTTTTCCAAGATTGATTTAAGATCAGGATATTATCAATTGAAGATCAAAGAAGATGACATCTCGAAGATAACATTCAGGAAAAGATACGGACATTATGAATTTTAGTAATGCCTTTTGGGTTGACTAATGCTCCTGCAGCATTTATGGATCTGATGAACCGGGTATTTAAAAAGTATTTGGACAAGTTTGTAGTGGTATTCATTGATGATATTCTTATATATTCAAAGTCAGAAGAAGAACATATGCAGCATCTATGGTTAGCATTGGGGAGATACTCCAACAAGAGAAGTTGTATGCCAAGTTTTCTAAGTGTGAGTTTTGGTTAAAGAAAGTTCAATTTTTGGGACATGTTATTGGAAATGAAGGAGTCAAAGTGGATCCGGCAAAGATTGAGGCAATTATGAGTTGGGAGAGACCAAAGACACCTACAGAAGTGCGAAGTTTACTAGGATTGGCGGGATATTATAGAAGGTTTGTTAAAGATTTCTCAAAAATTGCCAAGCCATTGACTAAGTTGACTAGGAAGAATCAGAAATTTGAATGGAATGCAGAATGTGAAGATAGTTTTCAAGAATTGAAACAGAGGTTGGTTACAGCTCCGGTACTAGTATTACAAGACGATCAAGGAGACTTTATGATTTTCAGTAATGCTTCACATAAGGGCCTGGGTTGCGTGCTAATGCAACACAACAAGGTGATTGTGTATGTGTCAAGACAGTTAAAACCACATGAATTAAAGTATCCTACACATGACTTGGAATTAGCAGCTATAGTATTTGCACTTAAGATCTGGAGACATTACCTTTACGGAGAAAGGTGTGAGATCTACACGGATCACAAGAGTTTGAAGTATATTTTCAGTCAGAAGGAGCTCAATATGAGGCAAATGAGATGGTCGGAATAAATTAAGGACTATGATTGCTCGATAAATTATCACCCGGGAAAGGCAAATGTTGTAACACCCCCAGATCCGGGGTCGGGGATCCGGGTCGTCACGGTCTTTCTTTCCACAATATCACTTCACTTAATTAATAATAATAACCTTATGCAGTGACCCCACACTAACACACACTACAACCCGTTATAGTCTCAGAGATGAAATTGAAATAAGTACAAGTCTTTGAATCCACCATTTAACAGTTATTACAACCCAAAATGATTACTTGATAAATTTACAGTTAATTGCCATTATCTGCCACAAGTTATAATTATACATAATTTGATTCTCAAAAGTAGATGGTCTGAACTACATTAGATCTACCTCTGCAGCTATAGCAGCTACAACATCATCGGGAAGACGCGGGACACTTCCCACGCGCTTGCGCTGGGTCTGTTGGAGTCTGGCCATCTCTCCTAACTGTTGTTGTGTGATGAAGAAATAAAGCAAGGGTGAGCAACAAGCCCACCAAAATAATATGTATAATGATTTACAATATATGAGCCTTCTCATAGTACTCATGAAAGTCTTGGTCAAAAGAAATGAACCAAGTTTGATATCTTAATGCGATGAAGTCGCAAAATATTCAGTATATATACATATATACTTTTCAAAATCTTGGAAGTCCTCTTCCATGCATAATATACACAGAGTTCCAGTGTATAACTGTATAAAAATATCGTTGCAAGGTGATCTCATATATCTAACCTTGTCTCAACGTTTTTCTGAAAATCTTTGTCATGCATAAGATAATCATTAACTGGATATAAGTTTAAAAGATGAAGTTACAAGATACCCCAAAATACTTATATCTTTCCCAAATACTACTTGAACTACCCCCGTTCAAGTTATAATCAGTTTCAAAGGTTCATCACATAGATGAGACTACAAGACAAGATTTGAATAGATTCAATCTTTGAATATCATTATAAATAATGAAGTTACGAGATACTTCATTAAGACCCGATATATAAATATATTCATATATATCTCCCATACATTTCCTGAAAACCTCTGTCATGTAAAGTATGAACAGAGTTGCAATATCCAATGAATTTGGAAGGAAAAGAATTTTGGCATAAACCAGATATCTTGCTGATCAGGCAAAGATACCAATAAGTAACCTTTTCTACTATAGATGGATGAATTCCTCACCGGTCATCACCCTGGCCGCATTAGGACCTCGCGCTAGACCGTTACCCGGCCACTCACGCGTTGATGGACTGCCACCCAGCCACTTACACTTTATAGACCGTACCCCGGCCTGTCGCTTATGCCGACTCAATCAGATGGACTTACTTCCCGAACATTGGGCAAGTAATCAAATTGTTTTCTCAAAACAGCAACCATGTTGCGAATATAAAATACACCACAGAGCCGGATCCCCAAGATTTTTGAGCGAATATTCAAGACTCCTTCGAAAGGAAGATCTTAAATCGGAAAACGAGTTTTGGGATCCACTCTAACTTTTAAAATCATTTTGAAGACTTGAAAACATTTTTAAGAATGTTTGGAGTAAAGCTGATTTAATGAAATAAATCAGTCCCGATATATTAGAAAATATCTGAATATTATTATTTAAATAATATTCCCATAAAGAATAATCTTTATAAAAATAATTGAAGTAGAAGTTTTAAAACTTATACTTGAAACGAGTATTAAATAACCAAAGATACACTTATATGAAAGTATTATCTTTATTTGAATAATCGAAAATAAGTTTGATTATAACACCTTATTCTTTAATAAAATAAAGAATATATTTCAGTAATAAGCGGAGTCATAATACCTCGAATGAATATTATAAATAATATTCATTAAATAAAATAAAGGAGTCATACATCCTCAAATGAATATCCAAGTAATATTCAATTAATAAAATAAAAGGAGTCATAAGCCCTCGAATGAATATTCAAGATAATATTCATTAATAAAATAAAGTTATCGAATAAACCTTATTCGATTAATAGTTTTGAAAACTATAACCATATATATATATAAATATATATATATATATAAAATCTACTCGGGATCCTCGACTCCCGGTTTTAGAAAATGTTTTCACCTTTGGGTTCCTATACTAAGAATATATGCAAATTACTGCTATTCTCTAGCATAGGTATTATCAACTGAACCAACAGATATATATGGCAAGAATACGAAACAGGCATGCATATATATACCATATCAGTATGCTTCAATATATCGCAACATTTGCTAATTAACCAACATGCATCTATCGCAAGATAATGCATATACATATATTCATCACAACAACAGTATAACGGGTAGAAAACTTGCCTGAGCGACTTGGGGTGATAAAAGGCTCGGGACGAGTCTGGTAACCTATAAACAACAAGTAAGTTGGAATTAAACCAAAGTCACTTGTAAATCTATACTTTAACTAACTTAGACTCTAACGCTTGTTTTGCGCTTACTGATTTGCTTAAGTCACCCGGGTACCCTCGGCTCCACCATTTTTAATAATTTAACCTCTACGAGTTTTAAGGCTTCGCGAGTGTCTTACCAACTGCCTAACACACTTACCATAAATGTTTCTTACCCCAATTAGTCATTTAAGGTCCTTAATCAAGGTTTCAAAGTAAGGCGAGGGGAAAAGTTTCGTTCGCGAAACGCCGTTACTTGAAACGGTCGTTTCTCCTAAACCGTGCATCGGAATCGAACGAACTATATATCAAAACGAAGCTCGTAACATGAGCTATCTAAACATGGCAGTGGTCATAATCTAGAAGGGGGTTTTCGGGTCCTAATTTTATGCACAAAAACAATCTAAAGAAAATCGGACGTTACGACGGCTATGTTTACGCGATTTCCAATATTTTAAACCTTTCAAAACCCTCCCAATTCAACCTCAAATCCAATATACAACCAACATCCATCCTTATCACATCATAACAACCCCAACCAATTCAATTTTAACATTCATACTTATGCCTAAGCTTAACTTTAACCATTCTTAAGTTCTTTTAATCAAAACAACAACATTTACCATTCCAATTCAATACCATTTCAAATCCCAAACTCTAAATCACAACATCAAGCTACAATATCATCCTACTAATCAAAATCATCTTATAATACATAGGAATCTAGGGTTTGGAGATGGTATACCTTCCTTGAAGTGGTGGGAGGAGCTAGGAAGCCTTAAGAAGCTTTGAGAAGTCTTAGGAATGCTTGGATCTTCAAGGAAAACAAGAAAAACTTCAAGTTAAAAACTTGAAAACACTATTCATAGTCTTCTTCTTTGATTAAATGAAGAAGATGTAGAAGGAATTGATGGCTTAAACTCATGATATAGCCCTAACTAAGCATGAAGATGATTAGGGAATTAACTCACCAATTTAGGAAGCTTGGATCTTTGATTTTGAATTTCTTGCTCGTTTGAATAGTAAAAAGCCGAGAGCTTCTTCAAGAACAAGCCTTGGTTCTTTTTGATTTTGATGAAAATGATTTTACTTGGCTTGGTTGCTTTGTTTTTGTGTTTGATTTAGTCAATTACCTTGTTGCCCTTGAATTTGTATGGTTCTCATTCAACCACACCTCCTTCCTTCCCATGTCATGCTTGTGTCATCCTCATGATGTCATCCTCCCCTCCTTGTCCTCTTTCTATTGGTTGGATGACATTATCCCCACTAATCCCTTTGATTAGCTTTTAATTGTTTGCCTAATGATCGCTGATCTGTTATACGGTTCGCTTAACTTTCGTTTTTGTTTATCGTTTGAGGGATCATACCCGGGATCTTATTAGTTAGGTTCCCTTAACCTTTCTCAATATATTGTATTCCTTCTATGATCCTCTCTTATAATCCTTTAATTTAAATCCTTTTTTATCCTGTTACCTTATACTCAATTCTTTCCGTATCTATTGGATTTCCGGGAAAAATCAAAGTGTTCGGAAATTGGATTCTGACGATCTTTACATACACTTATATACCACATAGAGTACTAATAATATCCCAGAAGATCAATAACAGAACCCCTACATAGTGTGGCATGAAAAGTTTTCTCATTCAGCAAAAACACTATTCATAAGGGTTTCAAAAATTTTCCAAAAACTGGGGTTATTACAGTCTCCCCTCCTTAAAAGGATTCCGTCCCGGAATCAGATAGAAAATGAATAGGGATACTTTCTTAGCATTACACTTTCTAACTCTCAAGTAAATTTTCCCACATTGTGGTTCTACCATCAAACTCTTACTAGTTTGATAACCCTTCCTGGTTGCTCCATATAGGTTACGTCTGGTTGCATGTCTATGCTCCTATGCCCCTATTTATCTGGCATCCGAATTACACTTTCTTAACATTGATACGTGAAATACGTTATGACTTGCTACATGCTCGGGGTTAGGGCTAGCTCATATGCTAACTTCCCAAACGTCTTAATATATCCAAGGGTCCAACAAATTGTAGACTTAGCTTTCCTTTCTTTCCGAACCTCATCAATCCTTTCCAAGGGATACCTATAACATTACTAGGTCCCCTATTTCATACTCTTTGTCCTTTCGTGTCATGTCCATCTTGGGCTACTACCAGCCGTCCTCTGATTAGATCTATCATATCCTTGGTCCTTTGGACCACTGCTGGTCCGAGCATCTTGTGCTCTACAACTTCATCCTAACATAAGGGAGATCGACGTTGTCTTCCCTCAAGGATCTCATAAGACGACATCTCGATACCTGACATACGATCTATTATCGTAAGAAAACTCAATCCGTGTTAAGTGATCATTCCAATTTCTTTCAAGTCTATTGCACAGACTCTCATTATAGCTTTTAGCATTAGAGTTTCTTCTTCTCAATACCCATTCTTTATCGAGTTCGTAATCGCTACTACCTTCCGTTCCTAATATTATCCTGGTTATACTTTTGCTCGTTAGCGTTCTATAACCTTTTAATAACCATGCCAACCTTAGTATCACGAATGTGTTTCCATTCCGAATACTACCACAACTTTATTACTCCTTTTTCAGCTGTTTCTATTTTCCAAAATTTGATCAATCAAATAGAAGTAAAGGAATTTGTTGAGAGATCACTATGATCATGAACACTTGTTATATCGCTTAGTTAGTACCAGAAGGTGGCCAGCCTTTAGTACTTGACAAGCAATTAAACAATAGCTGGTATCCTACTAGGCTTCTATCACACAGATTGATAGTCATTCGGCAATACCTCCCCTTTCTGGAAGGGTTGTTCTTCTCAGCTTACATGAAATTGAAAGAAGAGAAAATAACGAATTGAAGAGAATTGTATATATGAAAAAAATATACTGCCACAAAATATCTGGCTTGGAACCTACCTCTGAACTATAGAGGTTTGTCATAGGAGAACAAATCATATACGTATATAAATCAACATTAAGCATTATAGCCTCGTATGTCCCATGCCTATATATTTTCGCTATCCCGTCCATCATTCTATGGACCCACACTCTTCCTCGAGCTTATACATAATCACCTTTGAAACTCCCTCGACATCGAAAATCGAATCTGGGATCTCATTCTGTACATCATCGTTACTAGAATTCTATGCTTGCACCGCAACCTTCCTCGTATAATAATACGACTCTCTATTGATAAGAAAGAATAATTATTCACTAGGTAGATACTCTACTTAATTAGTCTATCAATGATAACTTATACACTACCACGACCCGATTAGTGGTACTCAATCTCAACACCCATTCCAATACAACTCTCACGGTTGTAATCAACTCAATACTCGCATAATCATTGCTGCCTTACCATGGTCCACCACTGACCTACTGTAGTCATTTATTTTCCATGAAGTCTTAATAGCTAACCATACGGAGTCCATACATGTCGTATCAAATCCTTCTAAGGAGGTAACATAATCACCATTTCTGATTCATGAAGAACACTCCTGATCCTGACATACATACATGACATGAAGCAGATAAAATTTTGCAGAAGAGTTTCGCTCAAAGCAACGACAGCAGGTTAATACCATTCTTAATCATATGCCTTCAATAGAAGACTTAACTCAAAGGTTTGTTTAGTCCTTTTGGAAACATGGTCCTGGCTTATCCCAAGATAGGACCTCCTAAGATAGATAGCCCGTTCATGGCGATTACACGAATTTAACTTTTACCAACTACTATTACGGTTGGGTATTGCACAGTCATCAGAAGGAATGTCAATCTTCCAAACCATAATACAACCTTCACAGTTTTAACCATCATCACTGTATTCTTTTGGCACACGCGCCTAATATTATCCATTTACCTTTAAAGTGTCGGCCACCTCTTTGGCCTTTCCTGATAGTACCATTTCCTTATAGTCAATGTCATTTTAACCACCTCCAAATAATTTTCTACCTCATTTCAATCACAGCTTATGTGAAGATGTTTTCCTTAAAATCTGATGAGTAAAAAAAATCACCATTTTTCCATAAGTTATTGCCTCATTCTTTAGAGGCTAATCACTGTCAAGACTGACTCTCAATCATACTTAGAACATTTTTTTTATCTTAAGTCCTAATTGCCCTGAACAATTTCGACCATTACTGGTTCGATCCATACTTTCTCGTGGTTTAACACGTGCCCCACTTGGCATCATTATAATTACGTCATATTTCCTTTATCCACATTTCTATTCTTGAGAATTTTGAATATTACCTTTTTCCTTATAAAACCTCTAAGGTTATCCTTCAATCGTTCCTCCTGTATTCCCTAGATACAGGGCATATCACAATACCATTTACTAATAGTAGAACCATTGTCTATATACTTCTGCAAAATTTCTCCACTGATTCTTAAAGGTTGTTGTTACCTTAACCCTTTCCCAATCATACTGTCAAAACTCATACTGTCCCTATTAAGGGTGACATGCCAACCTTTATGCAGTCCCCTAGGATTCATTTTAAGTTACCAATGTTCTATCCTTAATTCCACCTTAAAAAGGTACCTGCATCCTTCCACGAATAAATCAAGTCATATATCCTTGATAGATTATCATATTCATCATTCCCACCTCGATAGTCTATACCTAACTTCATAATAGCATCCTTATTCAAATTGAGGTCAATCCATATGGCCTCCAAAAGATAACAACGGTTATCCACTTGTCTTGCCTAATTTGGTAACGATAACAAGGATGTTCTGGAAGATATTGGTCGTGTTCAACGTGAACTTCTTCTTAATAATTCCTTATTTACTTTTGTTGTTTATCTCAACAGTCACCTCAATGTTGGGATATCTTTCATACCTGGCGTCTCCCTTTCTGGGTATCAAGCCACCGGTCTTACATTTCACCTTCTTGAAGGTCACTTCCTTCATCCAATTTTTCCTAATTTCTTACTTCCTTATCCCCTTAGTCTATCCGCGTCTCATTATTTATCCTTCGAATTATCTCAAGGTTTCCTCGAATCCTCCCAACTTACAGGGGATAACTATATGTATCTCTTATGCCCTCAACCATCAATTTTAACTTATGGTGAATCACCCTCATCCTGACGAATGCATACTTTTCTATTTCTATTGCTACGAGTCGTTAGGGTTTCCTCATACCCAACTCCCTTATCATACCTCAAACTCTATTGCCGTTATATTCCTTTCCACTTCAATTTCTTTTTTTTTCCTTTCTCTTATCATTATTTCATGAACCAACACAACATAAGCATTGATTTCAACATCCCGTCATTCTGGATTCGTGCCCTTAGAACGAATCTTGACCACTTTTACAACTTAAATTCACAATTCATCATACTCGTCTGCCTTTGTTCTGGCTCTAAAGCTTTTACACTCTCTCCATAACCTTGGGAATTACTTTCCCGAAAATAATTGGCTGAACTTTAATCAGTTTATCATAACCTCTGGCTCCGTGCCTTTCTTGGTCTTTCACCAGCGGGTGGTCTCTCTCTTAGGAGGGTAAGTGACAAAAACAGTCTTTTGTGATTCGTCAATCATTTAGAATCTCAAATAATTCCTATATTTCCTTTAGCCAGGCTCTTGCCTCGGCTGGGTCAGCTTGTTCCATGGAACTCTGAGAGCTTAGCGACTTAAAGGTCCTGAAAGAATTTCTCACCGCACTGTCTCCTCAGGGTGGTGGTTGGGGATAATAGTCTAAGTTCTTTTTAGACAGGTCCATGAATTGCCGTATAGGAGTACCGTCTCGGGTCTCCTTTCCTTACTCGACTTTCTGTTTCCTTAGTATGAAATGTTTCATCCTACTCCCCATAATTGGGGTCATCTTTTAATTTAAAATCATTATTTTCCACTCCATTATGTCATGGGTTCCTTCTATCTTGATGGCGACCTCCCTGACTATCACGTTCAGGGTTTACTCTAAATCTTATTCCTCAAACTATGGCTCTCATCTAAGTTCTCATCCTTACGCTCTTGAACTTTCGGAACCCAAATTCTATAGGAATACCTCATTATTCCCTTATCATCTTTCTCGATATTAATCTTTTATCTAATTGTTGGCTCCCTGCCTTCATTCATAACTTTTTCTGGCACAATATGATCTTTTCCAATAATTCGGGCTGTATTGCAATCTCAAATAGCTTTTCGGTACCGGCTCCGGTTACCTTCACTTCTATTTCCATTTTCTCAAAATCTCTTATAAACTCTCCAAAAGACATTATCATCTTGAGTCTCTCCTTTTTACTAAGGGCATCAGCCACCATATTGTCTTTCCCCGAATGATAAAGAATCTCCCAATCATTATTCTTGATTAGCTCTAACTGCCTCCTCTGGCATATGTTGAGCTCTTTCTACGTGAAAATGTACTAGAGCACTTATGGCTTAGGTAATTCTCGCACTTCTCTCCATACAAGTAGTGCCTCCAATCCTTAGGGTAAAACTATTGCCACGAGCCCAAGCTCATGAGCGGGGATATCGAATTTCATATTACCTTAATTGTCTTGACATATACGCGATTACCTTACCGTGCTGCATAAGCACGCACCCTAAGCCCTTGTGCGAAGCGTCACTATACTTCACAAAATCTCTTTTTCCATCCGGCAACGCCAGCATAAGGGTCATCACCAACCTCTGCTTCAGTTCTTGAAAGCTGTTCTCGCATTTCTCTGTCCATTCGAACTTCTCAGTCTTACGAGTAAGCCGCGTTAAAGGGGCTACTATCTTTACAACTTGAACGAACCTCCGGTAGTGACCGGCCAATCCTACCTCTGGTAGTCGACCAAACCATGGTCATCAATTCATCAGTGGTCCTTTATCCAATCCTGTCAGGATCCTCCATGGGATCCTCCTCAACAACTATCCCTTCTAGGACAACATCCTCAACCGGTAAATCCTCAATATCAACATCATCCGGTCCTGCATTAGGACACTCTATCGGATCCACAATCCGATCTCCAATTAGTAATAAAATATCATCGCGATGTTGCTCCTCAACCTCAGGGTTCGGAGTCCCGCTACCATATACGATAACGAACTACGCTCCTATCACGATATTTATAAGGGTTCCCATAAGGGTTTTAACTGTCAGTACTACGTTAGGTAGCCCGACTATGAACTTGGCAAGAGTTCTTATTATCTTAGTTAACTTATTATCTTAACGTCCCATCATCTCTGAGGTTTATAACGCTTAGCTCTGATACCATTTCTGTAACACCCCCAGATCCGGGGTCGGGGATCCGGGTCATCACGGTCTTTCTTTCCACAATATCACTTCACTTAATTAATAATAATAACCTTATGCAGTGACCCCACACTAACACACACTACAACCCGTTATAGTCTCAGAGATGAAATTGAAATAAGTACAAGTCTTTGAATCCACCATTTAACAGTTATTACAACCCAAAATGATTACTTGATAAATTTACAGTTAATTGCCATTATCTGCCACAAGTTATAATTATACATAATTTGATTCTCAAAAGTAGATGGTCTGAACTACATTAGATCTACCTCTGCAGCTATAGCAGCTACAACATCATCGGGAAGACGCGGAACGCTTCCCACGCGCTTGCGCTGGGTCTGTTGGAGTCTGGCCATCTCTCCTAACTGTTGTTGTGTGATGAAGAAATAAAGCAAGGGTGAGCAGCAAGCCCACCAAAATAATATGTATAATGATTTACAATATATGAGCCTTCTCATAGTACTCATGAAAGTCTTGGTCAAAAGAAATGAACCAAGTTTGATATCTTAATGCGATGAAGTCGCAAAATATTCAGTATATATACATATATACTTTTCAAAATCTTGGAAGTCCTCTTCCATGCATAATATACACAGAGTTCCAGTGTATAACTGTATAAAAATATCGTTGCAAGGTGATCTCATATATCTAACCTTGTCTCAACGTTTTTCTGAAAATCTTTGTCATGCATAAGATAATCATTAACTAGATATAAGTTTAAAAGATGAAGTTACAAGATACCCCAAAATACTTATATCTTTCCCAAATACTACTTGAACTACCCCCGTTCAAGTTATAATCAGTTTCAAAGGTTCATCACATAGATGAGACTACAAGACAAGATTTGAATAGATTCAATCTTTGAATATCATTATAAATAATGAAGTTACGAGATACTTCATTAAGACCCGATATATAAATATATTCATATATATCTCCCATACATTTCCTGAAAACCTCTGTCATGTAAAGTATAAACAGAGTTGCAATATCCAATGAATTTGGAAGGAAAAGAATTTTGGCATAAACCAGATATCTTGCTGATCAGGCAAAGATACCAATAAGTAACCTTTTCTACTGTAGATGGATGAATTCCTCACCGGTCATCACCCTGGCCGCATTAGGACCTCGCGCTAGACCGTTACCCGGCCACTCACGCATTGATGGACTGCCACCCAGCCACTTACATTTTATAGACCGTACCCCGGCCTGTCGCTTATGCCGACTCAATCAGATGGACTTACTTCCCGAACATTGGGCAAGTAATCAAATTGTTTTCTCAAAACAGCAACCATGTTGCGAATATAAAATACACCACAGAGCCGGATCCCCAAGATTTTTGAGCGAATATTCAAGTCTCCTTCGAAAGGAAGATCTTAAATCGGAAAACAAGTTTTGGGATCCGCTCTAACTTTTAAAATCATTTTGAAGACTCGAAAACATTTTTAAGAATGTTTGGAGTAAAGCTGATTTAATGAAATAAATCAGTCCCGATAAATTAGAAAATATCTGAATATTATTATTTAAATAATATTCCCATAAAGAATAATCTTTATAAAAATAATTGAAGTAGAAGTTTTAAAACTTATACTTGAAACGAGTATTAAATAACCAAAGATACACTTATATGAAAGTATTATCTTTATTTGAATAATCGAAAATAAGTTTGATTATTAACACCTTATTCTTTAATAAAATAAAGAATATATTTCAGTAATAAGCGGAGTCATAATACCTCGAATGAATATTATAAATAATATTCATTAAATAAAATAAAGGAGTCATACATCCTCAAATGAATATCCAAGTAATATTCAATTAATAAAATAAAAGGAGTCATAAGCCCTCAAATGAATATTCAAGATAATATTCATTAATAAAATAAAGTTATCGAATAAACCTTATTCGATTAATAGTTTTGAAAACTATAACCATATATATATATATAAATATATATATATAAAATCTACTCGGGATCCTCGACTCCCGGTTTTAGAAAATGTTTTCACCTTTGGGTCCCTATACTAAGAATATATGCAAATTACTGCTATTCTCTAGCATAGGTATTATCAACTGAACCAACAGATATATATGGCAAGAATACGAAACAGGCATGCATATATATACCATATCAGCATGCTTCAATATATCGCAACATTTGCTAATTAACCAACATGCATCTATCGCAAGATAATGCATATACATATATTCATCACAACAACAGTATAACGGGTAGAAAACTTGCCTGAGCGACTTGGGGTGATAAAAGGCTCGGGACGAGTCTGGTAACCTATAAATAACAAGTAAGTTGGAATTAAACCAAAGTCACTTGTAAATCTATACTTTAACTAACTTAGACTCTAACGCTTGTTTTGTGCTTACTGATTTGCTTAAGTCACCCGGGTACCCTCGGCTCCACCATTTTTAATAATTTAACCTTTACGAGTTTTAAGGCGATTCCTTCGCGAGTGTCTTACCAACTGCCTAAAACACTTACCATAAATGTTTCTTACCCCAATTAGTCATTTAAGGTCCTTAACCAAGGTTTCAAAGTAAGGCGAGGGGAAAAGTTTCGTTCGCGAAACGCCGTTACTTGAAACGGTCGTTTCTCCTAAACCGTGCATCGGAATCGAACGAACTATATATCAAAACGAAGCTCGTAACATGAGCTATCTAAACATGGCAGTGGTCATAATCTAGCAGGGGGTTTTCTGGTCCTAATGTTATGCACAAAAACAATCTAAAGAAAATCGGACGTTACGACGGCTATGTTTACGCGATTTCCAATATTTTAAACCATTCAAAACCCTCCCAATTCAACCTCAAATCCAACATACAACCAACATCCATCCTTATCACATCATAACAACCCCAACCAATTCAATTTTAACATTCATACTTATGCCTAAGCTTAACTTTAACCATTCTTAAGTTCTTTTAATCAAAACAACAACATTTACCATTCCAATTCAATACCATTTCAAATCCCAAACTCTAAATCACAACATCAAGCTACAATATCATCCTACTAATCAAAATCATCTTATAATACATAGGAATCTAGGGTTTGGAGATGGTATACCTTCCTTGAAGTGGTGGGAGGAGCTAGGAAGCCTTAAGAAGCTTTGAGAAGTCTTAGGAATGCTTGGATCTTCAAGGAAAACAAGAAAAACTTCAAGTTAAAAACTTGAAAACACTATTCATAGTCTTCTTCTTTGATTAAATGAAGAAGATGTAGAAGGAATTGATGGCTTAAACTCATGATATAGCCCTAACTAAGCATGAAGATGATTAGGGAATTAACTCACCAATTTAGGAAGCTTGGATCTTTGATTTTGAATTTCTTGCTCGTTTGAATAGTAAAAAGCCGAGAGCTTCTTCAAGAACAAGCCTTGGTTCTTTTTGATTTTGATGAAAATGATTTTACTTGGCTTGGTTGCTTTGTTTTTGTGTTTGATTTAGTCAATTACCTTGTTGCCCTTGAATTTGTGTGGTTCTCATTCAACCACACCTCCTTCCTTCCCATGTCATGCTTGTGTCATCCTCATGATGTCATCCTCCCCTCCTTGTCCTCTTTCTATTGGTTGGATGACATTATCCCCACTAATCCCTTTGATTAGCTTTTAATTGTTTGCCTAATGACCGCTGATCTGTTATACGGTTCGCTTAACTTTCGTTTTCGTTTATCGTTTGAGGGATCATACCCGGAATCTTATTACTTAGGTTCCCTTAACCTTTCTCAATATATTGTATTCCTTCTATGATCCTCTCTTATAATCCTTTAATTTAAATCCTTTTTTATCCTGTTACCTCATACTCAATTCTTTCCGTATCTATTGGATTTCCGGGAAAAATCAAAGTGTTCGGAAATTGGATTCTGACGATCTTTACATACACTTATATACCACATAGAGTACTAATAATATCCCAGAAGATCAATAACAGAACCCCTACATAGTGTGGCATGAAAAGTTTTCTCATTCAGCAAAAACACTATTCATAAGGGTTTCAAAAATTTTCCAAAAACTGGGGTTATTACAAATGTGGTAACTGACGCTTTGAGTAGGAAAAAGAGGTTGAATATGGCAGCGGTATCAAAGGAATTATCTGGAAAAATCAGGAGATTTGAATTAGAACTGTGTGTTTGCAGAAAAGCTAAGGAGATTTATCGTACTATGTCTTTTCATCCATCATTGTTGGAAAAGATAAAGAAATGTCAGGAAGAAGTGATGAAACAGGAGAATAATCAACTGACCAGAGAAGAGATTCATACTCAAAGGGACAAACAAGGTATATTAAGGTTTTCCTCAAGAATTTGGATTCCTCATGTGACTGAATTGAAGAATGAGATATTGCAAGAAACTCATAATTCTAGATTTTCAATCCATCCGGGAAGCACCAAGATGTACCAGGACTTGAAGCAGAACTTTTGGTGGCCAAATATGAAGCGAGAAGTAGCAGAATGGGTTGCGAGATGCTATACTTGTCAGAAAGTGAAGGCAGAACATCAAAGACCAAGTGGATTAATTCAGCCTTTAAAGATTCCAAAATGGAAGTGGGAAAACATTGCCATGGACTTTAAAGTAGGATTACCACGTACAAAATCCGGACACGACGCTATATGGGTTATAGTTGATCGCCTTACGAAGTCTGAACATTTTCTTCCGATTAACGAGAGGTCTTCATTGGACAGATTGGTCCACCTATATGTGCGTGAAATCGTATTATGACATGGCATACCTGTATCAATAGTTTCAGACGGAGATCCACAATTTAACTCGAGATTCTGGAAGCAATTTCAAGAAAGTCTTGGCACCAAGTTGAATATGAGTACGGCGTATCATCCGCAGACTGATGGTCAAAGCGAGAGGACAATTCAAACAATTGAAGACATGTTGCGTAGCTGTGCGATTGATTTTGCGGGAAGTTGGGACGACCGCCTGCCATTGGCAGAATTCTCCTATAACAACAGCTATCACACCAGTATTGGCATGCCACCATACAAAGCTTTATACAGACAGAAATGCAGATCACCAACCAGCTGGGATGAAGTAGGAGAAAGAAAGATTTTAGGCCCGAAATTGGTGCAACAAATGCATGAGACAGTCAAATTGATTCAGAAGAGATTACTTGCTGCTCAAGATAGGCAAAGAAAGTATGCAGACCCGGCACATAAGGATATTAGATTCGAAGTAGGTGAAGCCGTATTGCTGAAAGTATCACCGAGGAAAGGATTGTCTCGATTTGGAAAGAAAGGGAAGTTAGCACCTAGATATATTGGTCCTTTTGAAGTTTTGAGTCAAGTAGGGAAGATGGCCTATGAATTAGCTTTGTCGCCTCAGTATCAGCATGTGCATAACGTGTTTCATGTGTCATTACTTAAGAAGTATAATCCTGATGTCAACCATGTGATAGAATATGAACCTATAGAGATTCAGGCAGACCTGTCATTTGTGGAGCAACCTGTCAAAATACTCGACTCTCAATAGAAGAGTCTTAGAAATAAGTTGGTCAAGTTGGTAGGAGTACTTTGGAGAAATCCCAAGGTTTAAGAGTCAACGTGGGAACTAGAGTCAGATATGCGTAGCCGGTATCCTCACTTATTCTCCTAGATTCTGAGGACGGAATCCTTCAAGGGGGAGAGGATGTTACGACCGGTATTTCTAAACCCTATCTATATATAATTGTGTGTTTATAATTAAAATTTAAATTGTGTGGAATTATAAATATGGATGATCTATATGACTGAGTGCCTATAAACTAAGTGTTCAATGTATTAGTTTATATAAAAAATTTTGAAAAGAAAATCTTTACATTAAGTATTTTTAAATGATAATCAAAAGAACTACATTTTATATGAAAAAACGATTTTAAAAATCTTTTAACAATAAACTTTTAAATTTTATATCATTAAATTTCTAAAATCATAAGCTATTTTATGATATTTATTTTGTGATTTATGGAGGTGCATTTATATTTATAAAAATTGTTTTATCTAAATTAGTTGATTTTTAAATTGCAAATTACTTAGTTGCCCATGCATGCAAATACCCTCCAATTCAATTTAAAAGGGCATAAGAGACAATTTATACCCCACTAACCTTCTTCTATCGACCAAAAGACTAAACTACCCTTGCATGCACTTTTGCTTGGTTATTGGAGAAGGGCACTTTAGTACATTCCAAATTCCACTTTTGAATTAGTGCATAATGAACCATAAAGAGAGGGGTTAACCTAAAACCACACTCCACTCAAGCTCGTCATTTTCACTCTCAAATTTTCTCTCCTCCGCTTCTCTTTTTCTTCATTCGGTCGAAGCCCCTTCCCCCATTCCCTTCAATTTTTCTTCATCAAATCCTTGCCATTCTAGTGTAATTCCATTACCCATTCATATAATATACACTTTACAAGAAGTTCCATGCTTAGGAGATAAAGTTTAATACTTGTATGTCTTGATTTTATGTGATCTCCAAAGAGAAACTCTTAATTCATGTGGATTAAAGAGTTCTATATGAGATATACTTTTTATGCGCATAAACTAAGTGTTTCCATGAATAAAACTCTTTTAAACCTTTGCATGCTACTGATATTTAGTTTTAAAGTCATAATCTAATTTGCATGTTAGACATAGGGCATTATTTTCAAGTATAATCATGTTATATATGCTCTTCTTTTCGAAAATGTACATGCATGCTTAGTTTGTGTTAAATTCGACCTTATATGTGCTTAAAACGAATTGTTTCCTTGATATTATACTTGATCTTAGTTGTTAAAAGGTAGTGTGCATGATATTTTGAAGTATTTAAGTATTTTAAGTCAAATTAATGAGCTAATAACCCCTTGTTTAGTCGAACTTGATTTAGTGATCATCTTGAGTTGCATGTTAAGTTTTATTTTGCATGTTGGTACTATAGGGCATGGATGATCTTCATTATTTGGTTGAGGCCTTATTTTAGAGTCTTATAGTAGTAAATTTGCCTTGGTTGAGATTTAATTCATGGTTTTAAAGTGGGAGTTAAGGTGGAAAGGCTAGGATGGAATCCTGAAAATCTTTCAAGATTTGTATGTGAGTTTTGTGTTGATTTTGAATGGGCATTTCTTAGGCATTGTTAGGCCCAAGCCACAAGAATTTAAGAATTAGGGTATAATTGAGTCTAAAAGTCACAAATTAGAGAAACCCAACCATTTAGTGAGGTGAACACACCAAAATTTAGAATCTGTCCAGCAGGGGACAGTTTTCTTACAACTTAGAAATGAGGAGTTTTGACCATGTCATGGGTAGGCCCTCACTAGGCCTTGGTTAGCCATAGTTAGAAGGAGTGTTAGAGGAGTATTTTTCAGCCATAGTTCATAGGAATTGAGTTATAATCATGTATCATAAGTTAGTGCAAATCAAGACACTTTTTTGTCCATAAAACAGGGGAAGATTGGACTTTAAGCTTAGGCCCAGGTAGGCCCAAGCTAGGACCTTGAGCCAAACCAAGTTTGAGAGTTGCCTCATGGTCAGAAGATTCTAGTGTAGAAGTTTGAGAGGTAAACTTGAAGTGTAAGTGTGTCAATTGTACTCATAGACCCATTGGTGTCACCCTGAAATTACTATAATGAGCAAAATCACTTAACCATTAGTTTTAGGGCACTTATGACTGAGGCCCAGGTTGACCACCATAGTTGTAAGATATTATGAGGTCATTAGAGTGTATGGCCTAAGTCAGGGTCCATAAGAACTTGATGGTTTAGAGAAGGCACTTCGAGTTATGAGGACGATATTAAGAGTTTTGGCTAGTTTAGCATAACTAAGTGACTTGAGTAGTGGAGTGAGATCATCCAAGCCTAGTGATGCAATATAGTGTGTATGGATATATTATTATGTACTTAAATGTTCTATGTGAACATGAGTGGCTATGTGAACTATTATGCTTATAAGGTAATTATAAGCGTTTATGTGTATATAGGCCTAAGTGCCAATGTGCGTAATTTCGGTTTATAATTAGGTTGAGTTAGTGAGTATATATTATAATGAGGATATTATTATTTTGTGTAGGCTCTTGAGACGAGGGTAAACTTTCCATTAAAGTTAAGTGAAGCTCCAGTTGCTCCCACCTGCTAGTCAAGTCAAGCCTTTCTCAAGGTAAGTTTTTCAACCTACCTTTTTGTTTGTACTGCAAGATAGTGTTGGCCTAGCTTTTATATATGATGTGAGTATTCTAATTCACCTTGATATATATGATCCAAGTGGTTTCAAATCTATCTTTCGTATTATATGAAAATGCCATGAACCCTCAAGTATCTATTGCAAGTAGTTTAACTTTGCTTGGAGATTTCTATGCAAGTAATTCAAAAGTCGTACCGTGCTAATATACCAGGTAATTATGATGTGGAACCCTATGCAAGTTATACTCAGTAACCTTATCTTGAAACCTAAA
Source organism: Apium graveolens (assembly GCF_009905375.1). NCBI lineage: Eukaryota > Viridiplantae > Streptophyta > Magnoliopsida > Apiales > Apiaceae > Apium > Apium graveolens. The sequence continues at coordinate 245,351,421 of NC_133654.1, forward strand.
AGTTAGCTATCCCTTAAAAGTCATTCATGATTGCTTGATAACCTATTCTTACTCCAAAAACATGATACCATGTTATACTTTGAACTGAAGCTCACCTTCTTTATTTTTCAATACCTATATCTTATCTGGAACCATTACCTTGAACCTAGTTTGACTTAGTTCCTTCATACTATCCGATAACCCTGCTAAATCTCATTGTCAAATTCCTTGTGAATAGAAACCTTGCAATTCCCTTGATAAAGTATAGTCTAGTTGATCATGGCCTTGAAATTTAGTGGACCTATTCCCTGTGCTTCAAAGTTGATCTAGAACTCTTGATAAGATGCTCATTGTTTAAGAAATTAACCGTCACTTGGAATCAGTTTTTAAAATAAAAAGTTAAAATTTGGATTTCCAGTCCCAAAGGGGGACAAATATTTTCTTTAGATAGTGGATCTGGACTGAGACACGAGTCTTTCCGCTGTTAATTTGTAGGCTTAAAAGTTGCCTAGGATCCCATTAATGTTCTAGAACCCAGCGAGGTTCGGGATTACTTCGCGGCTGATCATCGGCTATAATCCGTAGCGTCATAAAATGGTTTTTGATAAGGAAATGGTTTTGAATGGTTTTATTACAATATAAGATGTCATCATCCTGAAAGTTTATTTCTTGATACTATATTATTGAATCTTTCAATTTCATTGTTAATGTTTTATTCTTGTTTATGTATATTATAGCGCTTGTTGAGCATTTGGCTCACTACTTTCTTACCCTGATATTACAGCTAGCAGATATGGTTAGTTTCAAGTAGACAGCGCGTAAGACTTGTGATGCCGATTCGTATGTTCAAGCTCAGGTAGTTAGTGATTTTGTGTGTGAGGGCTCGATATTGAAATCAGGTTGTATTAGTTAATAGTGTTAGGCTGTTCCAAATCCTAAACTATAAGATCTTGGATTCAAATGTATTTACTTCCTTTTGTTAACTAATATAATTACTCATGTATTGTCTTTTGTAAATGTTTGGGGCGTGACAATCCAAGTCAAACTAGCAAAAGCAGTACGAGTTATATGATGGGAAGAGTAGAAAAGATAAAAAGAAAGGGAAAATAAGGATGAAGACAAGAAAATAGAAACTCTATAAACCTCAATGTTCTAGAACCCAGCGAGGTTCGGGATTACTTCGTGGCTGATCATCGGCTGTAATCCGTAGCGTCATAAAATGGTTTTTGATAAGGAAATGGTTTTGAATGGTTTTATTACAATATAAGATGTCATCATCCTGAAAGTTTATCTCTTGATACTATATTGTTGAATCTTTCAATTCCATTGTTAATGTTTTTTTCTTGTTTATGTATATTATAGCGCTTGTTGAGCATTTGGCTCACTACTTGCTTACCCTGATATTACAGCTAGCAGATATGGTTAGATTCAAGCAGACAGCGCGTAAGACTTGTGATGCCGATTCGTATGTTCGAGCTCAGGTACTTAGTGATTTTGTGTGTGAGGGCTCGATATTGAAATCAGGTTGTATTAGTTAAAAATGTTGGGCTGTTCCAAATCCTAAACTATAAGATCTTGGATTCGAATGTATTTACTTCCTTTTGTTAACTAATATAATTACTCGTATATTGTCTTTTGTAAATGTTTGGGGTGTGACAATCCAAGTCAAACTAGCAAAAGCAGTCGGGGTTATATGATGGGAAGAGTAGAAAAGATAAAAAGAAAGGGAAAATAAGGATGAAGACAAGAAAACAGCAACTCTATAAACCTCAATCCAAATCCCTAGCCAATCAAAAACTCAAACCACTCAACCCATCAAGCCTAAACACCTCTACAAACTCACAACCAACTCTTTACTAAACACACATGTCCTAGCCAATCAAACTTCTTTAAAAAAATAGCCAAACCTCCTACATTCAAGCCTCCAGTCAAAACATAATTCAAGTCCATTGGAAGGAAACTGAAGAGGAGCAAGGTTGAAATGAGAGCATTATGGAATTATTTTAATCAAGATGACTTTTTACTAATCTCATAAGAAATCTCAGAAGATGATCACAATGAGCAACAAGTTGAATTTATAAACAAAGTATGTGGATAATTTGAGAGGGGTAAAAATCTACTTCAGAGATGGCTCATTCAACCTGCTCAACAAAGAAGTAATTGAAAATTACTCAATAATGGAACTTGAAAGGGTGCTTAGTCTGATGAACAAGAATGACTCACACACAAAGTTGAGAAAGGTAGAACTGGCCACAAGGCTGAGAGACAGAGACGAAAGAAGAGTAAGGGAGAAGGCTGAAAGAGAAGAGTGTTATTAGAAAGGCTAAGGAGTTGGAGATATTTGAGAAGAGATCAAATAAACTAAAAGCTAGAGGATTGAGCAGAGTTTCTGAAAATGGCGTGTTTCTAAATATCAAGACTAACATATTCTCAAGGTTCGGAATTCAGTATCTTGACAATTACTCAGTAAATGAATGGCTAAAGCTTGTGGAAGCACTCAGAGGTACTGAGATCATTGAAGAATTAGAATGTCTTATAAAACTCAAAGACTTTATTAGGTCTCAGCCTGGTTATGAAGATTTTAGCTAATTCTGTAAACTCAAAGCTCATTGTACTGTTAAGTGTCATTTATGAAAAGATTATACCTTGTATTTGTGTTTATCTTTCAGTTTAACTTAGGATTAGTCTTGTTATCAGGATGAATGTGTGACAAGTGATCTTCACACGAAATGGGAGATTCTTGTGCAAGACATGCCTTAACATAACAAGACTAAGTCACTTTGACAATCCTAAGAATTAGTTGACTTGTAATCTTATGTAATTTGTAATGATATTTCTTGAGTCTGTAAAAATATTTGTATAGACTAGACTGGAGTATTTTAAGTAAACAACCAAAAAGCTGGAAGAAGATCAATCCTGATCATGCCTCAGAATGAAGATAAACTATTTGGTGAAGAATAAAGCTGTAGGTTGAAAAATGTTTTAAGTCAAATGTCAAGAATTTACAGATCAAGGAATGTCAAGAAGTCTATTGAGAAGTAAATTTGGCCGGTAGAGAAGTCACCTCATTTGTAGAAAAGTCACCTCACTTGTAGAGAATTCACTTTACTTGTAGAGTAACGGAGATATCGATAATTCAGTTTAGCATGTAGAGAAGTGGAGATATCGGCAAGTCAAAATACATGTAGAGAAGTGGAGATATCGATAAGTCAAAACACATGTACAAAAGTGGAGATACCGACAAGTGAAAACACATACAGAAAAGTGGAGATATCGATAAGTCAAAACACTTGTAGAGAAATGGAGATATCTCCAAGTCAGATTACATGTAGAGAAGTGGAGATATTGACAAGCCATTTATGCATGTAGAGAAATGGAAATATCGAAAAGCAATTCTACATCTCGATATGAACATCTCTATACAATACAAGAAAAATAGGAATGCACATCACCTCTTTTACAGCAGTTCCAAAATAAACCGATGTAAAAAGAGTTTTTGACATCGATTCGATTTAAACCGATGTTAAACATAATTACTCACATAGGTTTTGAACATGACCGTTGTCTAAAACTACTTTTTTTAAAAAAAACACAGGGCAATTTTTCCCTCTCTTTTATAATAAAAAACACGGGGGAATATTGTAAAAAATAAAATTATAGTTCCCCCTATATTTACCTTTCCCTCTTTCTCCCGGTCTTTCTCACACCTCAATCTCTCTCCCTCTATCTCACCTCGCACACCTCTCTTTCTCTCTCTCCATCTCTCTTTCTCTCTCTCTCTCTCTCTATCTATCTATCTATCTCTCTCTCGTCTATCTCCATCTCTCTCTTTCATCTCTCACCTCTCTCTCATCTCTTATCCCTAGTTTTGATTACAATTACAAGCCCTAATTTTGAGAATCCTGAAATAACTCATTAATTGAGCAAGAAAGAAGAAAATACAACCGTAAATAATGTTATAAAACCCGAATTGAGCCTTGTTTTAGAAGAATCAACCACTAACTTGTAATTCTATTTCCAATTTTATTTGAAAAATTATTTTCATTTTTGATTTGTTTGTATTAATTTGTCAGATTACTCAGTGGATTTGACATCTCTACTAATAAACTAGGGTGAGTAATCCTTACTCTTTTCTCTGTTATTTGGTGGATTTGTTATCTTCTTTACTTAGTGTATATATATGTGTATGAATTTGTGGATTATTTACCTGGTTTGTCACTGTCGATGAAATAACCAGGTTTGCTGCTTAAAATATGAACGGTTGCAAGAGTATGGTATATGGGTATATGTATTAACCTCTGTTATGTGCTTGCTTGTTGAAATTATGTATATATGTTGTTCTAGTAGTTAGTAATCTAAGAACCCAAGGATAATGGCCCAGAAAAACACATTCATGCGGCAATTATTATTAAAAATGGCTATGTTGCAGCAAAAAAGAAAGCTCATACTGGTGATGATTCATATTAATTTTTGAAGATGATTCTGATGAGGAAGATGTAAGTACAATAAATTATTTTTGTTTCTTGAATAATACTCTTTTCCCTGTGTAGAGTGTAATCCCCAAATAAATGCTACTTTGGATCACTGAATTATTTTGTCCTTAGGTTGAGTAAACTAACTTTTTGTTTTGCTTTTGGATTAATATTTATGACTCTTTAATAAACAGGGTGGTGATTTGCAAATGGTAGATGCATTTTCGGCAAAGTCAAATATGAAGAATGTTATAAGTGGTAATAGTGGTTGATTATACTTTTTATGTGCCTGTAGCATATATTTAATTAAGATTTTTAATTGTAGCCTAAAATCACCAATACTCCACAAGTTGAAGCTAAAGAATCTGAAACACTTTTTATGTGCAATTTGTCCTTGAAAATTGAGGAATTCGATATGTAAGTATATATTTATAACGGTAATTTGTACGATCACAAAATATTTGTCCTGACGATCATTGTTTAATACAAGTTGATTAAAAGACTACATAGTTGGAAAGGATATAATAATGTAACATTCTTAATTGCAGGCTCTTAAACTTGTGGACGTGAGGTTAGCTTGATTTGGCCTCAGAAAGGGGTGCATTTTCTCTAACGAGCAGGTAATCATACATCCATTTTGTTGTTGTACTAATATTAATATATTGCTTAATGCATCCTTTTTTAAATAAACTATATTCAGCAGCGAGAATTCATACCATAAGGGAGGTAGAGCCCCAGCTTCAACAATATTTATGCTCGGTTTTGATACTAGTGGTGGTGAAGAACTTATATGTGCATCTTGTATTTATTTGTCAATATTGACCACTGAAATTCTGGAACATTTACATTTAACAGGTCCATAGTGCACTGCAAGAGCATTTCAAACATGCGCAAATATAACTGAAGAGTGTCCACCCCAAGGACGGTGATGGTTCTTTGAAAAGGTGTGTGTACGCCTTCAAAATTTGTATTTTATTGAAAAATAAATAATGAAGTAAAATACTTGACCCTTTGCTTGATTGCTCCGTGGGTTTTAATATATGTTTCTTTCTGATGCAAGATGGCTTATATGGATTTTGGAGATACTAATGGTCTCAGTATTGCTGGTTGGTGTCTGAAGTGTATAGTCTAGAGTACTTTTATGTACGGATGGTTGGTGTATGATGTTCATAAGTTATGGATGGCATGTCGATATGTAGAAAAGGACTTATGTAAATAGACTAGTTTACGGTAGATGAAGTATGGAAGGAGTTGCCAATACTATAATTTCACTATTGTTTAAATGATCTTTTACTTGATATATGCTTGTTCTTGTTTTGGAGCTTGTTAACTTTTAAATTTTTGGCATTTTTGGAAAGTTTTGGCATTTTTGGAAAGTTTTGGTTTATAATTGGTTAATTGATCAGTTTTAGTATGGTTGGTTTGGTAATATGGCTAGTTGGATATTTAAATATAACACATCGCTTAAAATGTGCAAACTGATGTCTATAATAACAAAAAACAATAGTCATAATGTGTACTTTTGTGCCTAAAACTAGTGTAAATAATACACAATAACATCGATTAGGGAAATTACAGCCTGATGTTAAAGCTAATAGACTACGGCTAAACACCGTTGTCTATTGCGATATTTAATATCAGTTTGCTATACAGAAACGATGTCTGAAGTGATCTTTTACAACGGCTTAAAACCAATGTTAAAGAGGGGGACCTTTCTCGACACCCACGAAGACATTGGTTCAATCTTATTTTTACATCGGCTTAAAACCGATGTCTATTGACGTATTTCTAGTAGTCATATGAAGATCTTGATAACAGCTTCAAGAATTACAGAAAGCATCAACCCTGAAGATTCAAGATTACCTGTCAACAAACCATTTTATCATCAAAATGGAAAGTCTACAAATGTAACTTGAGGAGTGTAAGATCAAGGGCTAAGGTGAACTGGACAAACAAGGGTCACGAACCTAGAAGATTGTATGCAGATTTGTTGCACTTAAAATAGAAATAGACAAAAGGACTTTAGAAAATGTGTTAGTCTATTTTAGTGAAATTTCTGTAAATTGTGCATGTTGATCTATAAAACATGTCACGGATCCTTAGTTTAGGAGTAACGACACATATCTAGAATTTCTTGTATTCTCTCAAAAAGTAGCTATATTCTAAAATATTCAAGAACACGGATTTGTAGCACAACTAATTTATTTTTTAATAAAAATATCAAGTAAGTTTTTTAAAATTGTTCTATGTGTCTTTTACAGACAATTTATTTTCACTGCAAATTTCATATAGGCGGTTGAGTTCCAAAGCTTAAAATATAAAACTTGATTTTCTTGAAAGCAATATACAAACTCTAAAAGAAAAATCAAGAAACACACATTCACCCCCCCCATATGTGCATTTCATACCTAACACAAGCATCTGTGAAAAAAGCCTCTAACTATAAATGTGCACGGCTAAGAAATGAGGTTGACATATCCAACTCCCTTATAATTCGATATCAACGCTTAACCATACATGTCTGTTGTGGAGTATAAGGGCATGAAATCTAAGGGAATGAAATCTGATGAACAACACTAGTTGCAAGAAAATGATATGTTAGTCGAGAATTATCAAATTCTACCCCTCCATCAATTTTTTTTTATCTTTTTATTATTTTTAGCGTTGAACATATTGTTCAAAAGCTTGGACACCTGTAAAAAAATTTGATTCACATTGCAGAGGAATGATCCAAGGTTTATTTTGAAAATACATCAATTATACCTGCATAAAAATAAAACTTGCCAATAGATAAAACTGGAGCAGGGCCTCAAAAATCATAATTTATCTTATCATAAATATTATAAGAAGACTATTTAGACAAGCTAGAAAGAAGTTTGCTTAATTTCCTTAACTGAATAAATTCAGTCAATTATTTATTTTTTAATAAATCAACAATAAAAAATTGAGGATGGCCCAAATATCGATGACATAGGTCTGTAATACCATATTTGAATTGAAAAGAAAAATGTGTTTCTGACTCGTTAATATAAATTACCCTTTCATTTCCTTATTAGAGCCGAATGATCCGTGTTTCTATTGCATAAAAACTATCATTAGTACATCTTCAATCAAAAAGAAATTGAGTTGTGAGTTGGTTGACAATTTTTCTGTTACTGAGGCACTAGAAGAACAACATGAAGAGGTAATGCATTTCTTTCATAGAGGACTTACTAATACCTAATATTGGTGGTGAAGGCTCATTTCCAATGACAATTGAATCAGATACATTATATTTAAATATGTATTAACAAAACATTATTGGCCAATCATATGGTTAAACACTCATGTGGCATAAGTCCACTATGTATCAATAAAAAGATATCCAAAGTTAGTGCTGCAATTGCTTGTATTAATTCATAATTATGTGCTAACTTCTTCAGTAACCACAAACAAATTTCAGCGACGTGTTCCAGTTTGTCAGGAAATTAAAATATAGAAACACACTATGATTCTCCTTCAGCAACAATCATCTTACGTTCACCATATGGTGGACGTCTACATTGATTAGAGTCCGAATATTTACATTATACATGTAACACCCCCAGATCCGGGGTCGGGGATCCGGGTCGTCACGAGTTCCATTTCCCTTAACAACACCCAATCTTAATAAATAATCAACTACTCTGTACTTTGACCCCACAATAAACACACACACCACAAGTTATAGTCTCAGAGATGAATATCCAAAAATAATCACAAATCGTTTTATTCCACAATTATATGCCAATACACCTTAAACAGGTTTCTGAATAAATTTACATTTCTTTGCCATTATTACAATTCATAAATATACATAATCTGATACATCAAAAGTTGAAAGCCTAGCCTATTGGTAGTTCCTACCTCAGCTATGGCGGCATCAGTGCTTCTAGAAAATTGTGGAACGTCTCCTAACCTCTTGCGAATCGGAAGCTTGGTCCGGTTCATCTTGTCTATCTGATGTTGTGTGATGAAAGAAGAAAGCAAGGGTGAGCAGCAAGCCCACCAAAATAATATGTATAATGATTAATAGTATATGAGCCTACTCATAATACTCATGAAAGTCTTGGTCAAAAGAAATGAACCAAGTTGATATCTTAATGCGATGAAGTCGCAAAATATTCAGTATATATATACATATATACTTTTCAAAATATTGGAAGTCCTCTTCCATGCATAATACACAACGTTCCAGTTTATAACTGTATAAAAATATCGTTGCAAGGTGATCTAATATATCTAACCTTGTCTCAACGTTTTTCTGAAAATCTTTGTCATACATAAGATAATCATTTACTAGATATAAGTTTTAAAAGATGAAGTTACAAGATACTCCAATATACTTATATCTTTTCCAAATACTACTTGAACTACCACCGTTCAAGTTATAAATAGTTCAAAAGTTCATCACATAGTTGAGACTACAAGATAATACTTGAATAGATTCAACCTTTAAAATATCATCAAAATAAAATGAAGTTATGAGATACTTCATTTGATGCAAACATCATTTTGAAAACTTGACCCTGCCAACACTCAACAATCGCCCAACCGTAGCCTTTCTATCGAAGTGCTCTGGGTAGTGTTGCAGAAATATCCAATTGGATGATGAACTCATTACGGGAGTTTGCCGCGCCAGGAAGACCACTTACGATGATCAGTCGTAGTAGTGCAACCCCACCATTTTCTACATGTAGAGGAGAACCTGTCGGATTTACTTGTCAACCGAACACTGAACTCCTAAGGAATGGACCGCCTTAGCGGAACTTCCAGGCCATTTGGGCCAATATAACAAGGCTGGGCCGGCGCTACTCGGCCACTTACGCCACTCCTAGTTCAGATGAAATCCATGACTCTGAAACGTAAAGCTCGTTCCCCCTTTCCCCAAGTAGAAACTTGTTGATACGGCTCCACCAAGAAGTCGTATCTAGTTGGAAAGGAGAACTCACCGATATTTCCCAGGCGATGCCTGTTAATGGATTAACTTGTTCCAAGAATTTTACTTCCCGAGTGTTGGGTAAGTAATCGATTCATTTAACAAAACAGCAACCTTGTTGCGAATATAAAACACACCACAGAGCCGGATCCCTCAGGTTTTGAGCGAGTATTTAAATCCCCTTCGAAAGGAGGATCTTAAATACAAAAATGAGTTTTGGGATCCGCTCTAACTTTTTAAAAAAATCATTTTGAAGACTCGCAAAACATTTTTAAGAATGTTTGGAGTGATGCTGATTTAACAAAATAAATCAGTCCCAATATATTAGAAAATATCTGAATATTATTATTTAAATAATATTCCCATAAAGAATAATCTTTATAAAATAATTGAAGTAGAAGTATTAAAACTTATACTTGAAATGAGTATTAAATAACCAAAGATATACTTATACGAAAGTAATATCTTTATTTGAATAATCAAAAGTAAGTTTGATTATCGACACCTTATTCTTTAATACAATAAAGAATATTATTAAGTAATAAGCGGAGTCATAATACCTCGAATGAATACTATAAATAATATTCATAAAATAAAGGAGTCATACATCCTCAAATGAATATCCAAGTAATATTCAATAATAATATAAACTGAGTCATAAGCCCTCGAATGAATACTCAAATTAAAATTCAATTAAGTAAAATAAAGGTATCGAATAAACCTTATTCGATCCATAGTTTTAAAAACTATATCCATATATATATATATAAATATATATATATATAATATACTCGGGAACATCGACTCCCGGTTTAGAAATATGTTCACCTTTTATCCCCTATACTAAGGGTATACGCAACTACTTGCTTATTTCTAGCATAGGTATTATGCAACTATAAGCATTGAAATCAACAGATAGATAACCAGATTACGAAACAGACATGCATATATACCATATCAGCATGCTCCAATATATCGCAAAATTTGCTAATAACAATCATGCACTATCACAAGATAATGCATATACATATATTTACATCACAACAACAGTATATCGGGTAGAAAACTTGCCTGAGCGACTGGGGATTACGAATGGCTCGGGACGAGTCTGGTAACCTATAAACAACAAGTAAGTTGGAATTAAACCAAAGTCACTTGTAAATCTATACTCTAACCAACTCAGACTCTAACGCTCGTTTTGCGCTTACTGATTCTCTTAAGTCACTCGAGTACCCTCGGCTCCACCATTTTTAATGATTTAACCTTTACGAGTTTTAAGGCGATTCCTTCGCGAGTGTCTTACCAACTGCCTAACACACTTACCATAAATGTTTCATACATTAATTAACCCTTTTTGGTCTTTAACCTATGTTTCAAAGTAAGGCGAGGGGAAAAGTTTCGTTCGCGAAACGCCGTTACTTGAAACGGTCGTTTCTCCTAAACCGTGCATCGGAATCGAACGAACTACATATCAAAACGAAGCTCGTAACATGAGCTATCTAAACATGGCAGTGGTCATAATCTAGCAGGGGGTTCTCGGGTCCTAATGTTATGCACAAAAACAGTCCAAAGAAAATCGGACGTTACGACGGCTATGTTTACGCGATTACCAATGTTTAAACCATTCAAACCCATTCCAAATCAACCTCAAATCCAACCTCAAATCCATCATACAACAAACATCCATCCTTATCACATCATAACAACCCCAACAAATCCACATTAACCATTTATACTTATTCCTTACATGAACTAAAAGCTTTACTTAGGTTCTTTAACTAATTACCAAGATTTACAACTCCAACAATGTAACAAAACCAACTAATCTCTACAAACTCAACCAAACTTCAACCATTCAAGCATCATGCTTCACATATGCTATATCAAACACATTCAATCCTAATTACTCAAAACTAAAGCTAGGGTTTGTAGTTTATACCTTCCTTGGAGAGTGGAGAATCAAGAGAATGGCTTGGAATCACCTTTAAAGCCCTTATCCAAGCTTAATCTAAACAAAACTTCAAGAACACAAATTTTAGTTCTTGAAAACACTATTCACCATCTTCTTTCATGATTTATAGAAAAAGATTGGCTTGGAATTAGAAGCTTAAACTTATAGGAAGTATGTAACTATCCATGGGGAAGCTTAGATAATTACCTTGCTAAATAGTAAGTGGAGGAGCTTGGACTTTCATTTTTTAAGAAAACCACCCGAGAGCTTCATGAACAAAGCCTTGGTTGCTTTTGATTTTTTTGATGAAAATGATTTTTGCTTGGCTTGGTTGCTTGGTTTTTGTGCTTGCTTTAGTCAATTACCTTCTTGCCCTTGAATTTGTGTGGTTCTCATTCAACCACACCTCCTTCCTTCCCATGTCATGCTTATATCATCCTCATGATGTCATCCTCCCTTCCTTGTCCTCTTTCTATTGGTTGGATGACATCATTCCCACTAATCCCTTTGATTAACTTCCTAATCGTTTGCCTAATGACCGCTGATCTGTTATACGGTTCGCTTAACTTTCGTTCTCGTTTATCGTTTGAAGGATCATACCCGGGATCTTATTACTTAGGTTCCCTTAACCTTTCTCAATACATTATATTCCTTTTTATGATCCTCTATTATAATCCTTTAATTTAAATCCTTTTTATCCTGTTACCTTATACTCAATTCTCTCCGTATCTTGTGGATTTCCGGGAAAAACCAAAGTGTTCGGAATTGGATTCTGACGATCTTTACATACACTTATATACTTCATAGAGTACTAATAATATCCCAGAATATCCATAACAGAACCCCTACATAGTGTGGCATGAAAAGTTTTCTCATTCAGCAAAAACACTATTCATAAGGGTTTCAAAATTTTCCAAAAATTGGGGTTATTACAGTCTCCCCTCCTTAAAAGGATTCCGTCCCGGAATCAAATAGAGAACAAATGGGGATACTTTCTTAGCATTACACTTCCTAACTCTCGAGTCAATTTTCCCACATTGTGGTTCTACCACCAAACTCTGCCTAGTTTGATAATCCTTCTCCTAAGCACTTGTTCCTTTTCACTCTATAACCCTCCCTGGTTGCTCCATATAGGTTACGTCGGGTTGCATATCTATGCGCTCATATGCCTCTATTTATCTGGCATCCGAATTACACTTCCATAACATTGATACGTGAAACACGTTACGACCTGCTACATGTTCGGGGTTAGGGCTAGCTCATATGCTAACTTCCCAAACGTCTTAATATATCCAAGGGTCCAACAAATTGTAGACTTAGCTTTCCTTTCTTTCCGAACCTCATCAATCCTTTTTCAAGGGTTTCCAAGGGGATACCTATAACATTACTAGGCCCCCTATTTCATACTCTTTATCCTTTCGTGTCAAATCAACATACTTATCATGTCCATCTTGGGCTACTACCAGCCGTCCTCTGATTAGATCTATCATATCCTTGGTCCTTTAGACCACTACTGGTCCGAGCATCTTGCGCTCTACAACTTCATCCTAACATAAGGGAGATCGATATTGTCTTCCCTCTAGGATCTCATAAGGCGATATCTCAATACTGACATATGATCTATTGTCGTAAGAAAACTCAATCCGTGTTAAGTGATCATTCCAATTTCTTTCAAGTCTATTGCACAGACTCTCATTATAGCTTTTAGTATTAGAGCTTTTGCTTCTCAATACCCATCCTTTTCGAGTTCGTAATCGCTACTACCTTCCGTTCCTAATATTATACTGGTTATACTTTTGCTCGTTAGCGTTCTATAACCTTTTAATAACCACGTCAACCTTAGTATCACGAATGTGTTTCCATTCCGCATACTACCACCACTTTATTACTCCTTTTTCAGTTGTTTCTATTTTCCAAAGTTTGATTAATCATGTAGAAGTAAAGGAATTTGTTGAGAGATCACTATGATCATGAACACTTGTTATATCGCATAGTTAGTACAGAAGGTGGCCAGCCTTTAGTACTTGACAAGCAATTAAACAATAGTTGGTATCCTACTAGGCTTCTATCACACAGATAGACAGTCATTCGGCAATACCTCCCCTTCTGGAAGGGTTGTTCTTCTCAGCTTACATGAAATGAAAAGAAGAGAAAAGAACGAATTGAAGAGAATTGTATATATGAAAAAAAATATACTGCCACAAAATATCTGGCTTGGAACCTACCTCTGAACTATAGAGGTTTGTCATAGGAGAACAAAACATATACGTATTTATATCAGCATCAAGCATTATAGCCTCGTATTTCCCATGCCTAAATATTTTCGCTATCCCGTCCATCATTCTACGGACCCATGCTCTTCCTCGAGCTTATACATAATCACCTTTGAAACTCCCTCGACATCGAAAATCGAATCTGGGATCTCATTCTATACATCATCGTTACTAGAATTTTATGCTTGCACCGCAACCTTCCTCGTATAATAATACGACTCTCTATTGATAAGAAAGAATAATTATTCACTAGGTAGATACTCTACTTAATTAGTCTATCAATGATAACTTATACACTACCACGACCCGATTAGTGGTACTCAACCTCAACATCCATTCCAATACAACTCTCACGGTTGTAATCAGCTCACCACTCGCAGAATCATTGCTGCATTACTATGGTCCACTACTAACCTACTGTAGTCATTCATTTTCCATGAAGTCTTAATAGCTAACCATACGGAGTCCATACATGTCGTATCAAATCCTTCTAAGGAGGTAACATAATCACCATTTCTGATTCATGAAGAACACTCCTGATCTCAAAGGTTCGTTTAGTCCTTTTGAAATATGGTCCAGGCTCATTCTCAAGATAGTACCTTCTAAGATAGATAGCCCACTCATGGCGATTACACGAATTAAACCTTTACCAACTACTATTACGGCTGGGTATTGCACAGTCATCAGAAGGAATGTCAATCTTCCAAACCATAATACAACCTTCACAGTTTTAACCATCATCACTATATTCTTTTGGCACAAGCGCCTATAATTATCCTCTTACCTTTAATGTGTCGGCCACCTCTTTGGCCTTTCCTGATAGTAAAATTTCCTTACAGTCAATGTCACTTTAACCATCTCCAAATAAATTTTCTACCTTATTTCAATCACAGCTTATGTGAAAATGCTTTCCTTAAAATCTGATGAGTAAAAAAAAAATCACCATTTTTCCATAAGTTATTGCCTCAGTCTTTAGAGGTTAATCACTGTCATGACTGACTCTCAATCATAATTAGAACATCTTTTATCTTAAGTCCTAATTGCCCTGAATAATTTCGACCATTACTGGTTTGATCCATACTTTCTCGTGGTTTAACACGTGCCTCACTTGGCAACATTATAATTACGTCATATTTCCTTTATCAACATTTCTATTCTTGAGAATTTTGAATATTACCTTTCTCCTTGTAAAACCTCTAAGGTTATCCTTCAATCGTTCCTCCTGTATTCCCTAGATACAGGGCATATCACAATACCATTTACTAATACTAGAACCATTGTCTATATTCTTCTGAAAAATTTCTCCACTGATTCTTAAAGGTTGTTGTTACCTTAACCCTTTCCCAATCATACTGTCAAAACTCATATTGTCCCTATTAAGGGTGACATGCCAACCTTTATGCAGTCCCCTACGATTCATTTTAAGTTACCAATGTTCTATCCTTAATTCCACCTTTAAAAGGTACCTGCGTCCTTCCATGGATAAATCAAGTCATATATCCTTGATAGATTATCTTATTCATCATTCCCACCTCGATAGTCTATACCTAACTTCATAATAGCATCCTTATTCAAATTGAGGTCAATCCATATGGCCTCCAAAAGATAACAATGGTCATCCGCTTTTCTTTCCTGATTTGGTAATGATAACATGGATGTTCTGGAAGATATTGGTCATGTTCAACGTGAACTTCTTCTTAATAATTCCTTATTTACTTTTGTTGTTTATCTCAACAGTCACCTCAATGTTGGGATACCTCCCATACCTGGCGTCTCCCTTTCTGGGTATCGAGCCACCGGTCTTACATTTCACATTATTGAAGGTCACTTCCTTCATCCAATTTTTCCTGATTTCTTACTTTCTTGTCTCCTCAGTCTATCCGTGTCTCAATATTTATCCTTCGAACTATCTCAAGGTTTCCTCGAATCCTCCCAACTTAAAGGGGGTACAATATATGTATCTCTTATGCCTTCAACCATCAATTTTAACTCATGGTGGATCATCATCCTGACGATTACATACTTTTCTATTTCTATTGCTATGAGTCTTTAGGGTTTCCTCAAACTCTATTGCCTTTATATTCCTTTCCACTTCAGTTTCTTTTTATTTTCCTTTCTTTTATCATTATTTTATGAACCAACACAACATAAGCATTGATTTCAAACATCCCGTCATTCTGGATTCGTGTCCTCAGAACGAATCTTGATAACTTTTTCAACTTAGATTTATAATTCATCATACTCATCCGCTTTTGTTCTAGCTCCAAAGCTTTTACACTATCTCCTTATCTTTGGGAATTACTTTCCCGAAAACAATTGACTGGACTTAAATCAGTTTATTCTAACCTCTGGCTCCGTGCCTTTCTTGGTCTTTCACCAGCGGGTGGTCTCTCTCTTAGGAGGGTAAGTGACAAAACAGTCTTTTGTGATTCGTCAATCATTTAGAATCTCAAATGATTCCTATATTTCCTTTAGCCAGGCTCTTGCCTCGGCTGGGTCAGCTTGTTCCATGGAACTCTGAGAGCTTAGTGACTTAAAGGTCCTGAAAGAATTTCTCACCGTACTGTTTCCTCAGGGTGGTGGTTGGGGATAATAGTCTAAGTTCTCTTTAGACAGGTCCATGAATTGCCGTATAGAGGTACCATCTCGGGTCTCCTTTCCTTACTCGACTTTTGATTCCTCCGTCTAAATATTTCTTCCTACTCCCCATAATTGGAGTCATCTTTTAATTAAAATCCTCATTTTCCACTCCATTATGTCATGGGTTCCTTCTATCTTGATGGCGACCTCCCTGACTATCACGTTCAGGGTTTGCTCTAAATCTTATTCCTCAAACTAGCTTTCATCTAAGATTTCATCTTTAAGCTCTTAAACCTTTGGAACCCAAATTCTATAGGAATACCTCATTATTCCCTTATCATCTTTCTCGATATTAATCTTTTATCTAATTGTTGGCTCTCTGCCTTTATTCATAACTTTTTCTGGTACAATATGATCTTTTCCAATAATTCGGGCTGTATTGCAATCTCAAACAGCTTTTCGGTACCGGCTCCGGTTACCTTCACTACTATTTCCATTTTCTCAAAATCTCTTATAAACTCTCCCAAAGACATTATCATCTTGAGTCTCTCCTTTTTACTAAGGGCATCAGCCACCATATTGGCTTTCCTCGAATTATAAAGAATCTCCCAATCATAATTCTTGATTAGCTCTAACCGCCTCCTCTGGCGTATGTTGAGCTCTTTCTACGTAAGAATGTACTAGAGCTCCTATGGTTTGTGAATCTCACACTTCTCTCCATACAAGTAGTGCCTCAAATCTTTAGGGCAAAACTATTGCCACGAGCCCAAGCTCATGGGTGGGGATATCGAATTTTAAATTCCCTTAATTGTCTTGACGCAAACGCGATTATCTTGCTGTGCTATATAAGAAGCACCCTAATTCCTTATGCGAAGCGTCACTTACAAATCACAAAATCTCATTTTCCATCCGGCAACGCCAACATAGGGAACGTCACCAACCTTTGCTTCGGTTCTTAAAAGTTGTTCTCGCATTTCTCTGTCCATTCGAACTTCTCAGTCTTACGAGTAAGCCGCGTTAAAGGGGCTACTATCTTTACAAACTTGAACGAACCTCTGGTAGTGACCGGCCAATCCTACCTCTGGTAGTCGACCAAACCATGGTCATCAATTCATCAGTGGTCCTTTATCCAATCCTGTCAGGATCCTCCATGGGATCCTTCTCAGCAACTATCCTTTCTAGGACAATATCCTCAACCGCTACATCCTCAATATCAACATCATCCGGTCCCGCGTTAGGACGCTCTATCGGATCCATAATCTGATCCCCAATAAATAATAAAACATCATCGCGTTGATGTTCCTCAACTTCAGGGTTCGGAGTCCCGCTACCATATACGATAACGAACTACGCTACTATCGCTACATTTATAAGGGTTCCCATAAGGGTTTTAACTGTCAGTACTACGTTAGGTAGTCCGACTATGAACTTGGCAAGAGTTCTTATTATCTTAGTGAACTTATTATCTTAACGTCCCATCATCTCTGAGGTTTATAACGCTTAGCTCTGATACCATTTCTGTAACACCCCCAGATCCGGGGTCGGGGATCCGGGTCGTCACGAGTTCCATTTCCCTTAACAACACCCAATCTTAATAAATAATCAACTACTCTGTACTTTGACCCCACAATAAACACACACACCACAAGTTATAGTCTCAGAGATGAATATCCAAAAATAATCACAAATCGTTTTATTCCACAATTATATGCCAATACACCTTAAACAGGTTTCTGAATAAATTTACATTTCTTTGCCATTATTACAATTCATAAATATACATAATCTGATACATCAAAAGTTGAAAGCCTAGCCTATTGGTAGTTCCTACCTCAGCTATGGCGGCATCAGTGCTTCTAGAAAATTGTGGAACGTCTCCTAACCTCTTGCGAATCGGAAGCTTGGTCCGGTTCATCTTGTCTATCTGATGTTGTGTGATGAAAGAAGAAAGCAAGGGTGAGCAGCAAGCCCACCAAAATAATATGTATAATGATTAATAGTATATGAGCCTACTCATAATACTCATGAAAGTCTTGGTCAAAAGAAATGAACCAAGTTGATATCTTAATGCGATGAAGTCGCAAAATATTCAGTATATATATACATATATACTTTTCAAAATATTGGAAGTCCTCTTCCATGCATAATACACAACGTTCCAGTTTATAACTGTATAAAAATATCGTTGCAAGGTGATCTAATATATCTAACCTTGTCTCAACGTTTTTCTGAAAATCTTTGTCATACATAAGATAATCATTTACTAGATATAAGTTTTAAAAGATGAAGTTACAAGATACTCCAATATACTTATATCTTTTCCAAATACTACTTGAACTACCACCGTTCAAGTTATAAATAGTTCAAAAGTTCATCACATAGTTGAGACTACAAGATAATACTTGAATAGATTCAACCTTTAAAATATCATCAAAATAAAATGAAGTTATGAGATACTTCATTTGATGCAAACATCATTTTGAAAACTTGACCCTGCCAACACTCAACAATCGCCCAACCGTAGCCTTTCTATCGAAGTGCTCTGGGTAGTGTTGCAGAAATATCCAATTGGATGATGAACTCATTACGGGAGTTTGCCGCGCCAGGAAGACCACTTACGATGATCAGTCGTAGTAGTGCAACCCCACCATTTTCTACATGTAGAGGAGAACCTGTCGGATTTACTTGTCAACCGAACACTGAACTCCTAAGGAATGGACCGCCTTAGCGGAACTTCCAGGCCATTTGGGCCAATATAACAAGGCTGGGCCGGCGCTACTCGGCCACTTACGCCACTCCTAGTTCAGATGAAATCCATGACTCTGAAACGTAAAGCTCGTTCCCCCTTTCCCCAAGTAGAAACTTGTTGATACGGCTCCACCAAGAAGTCATATCTAGTTGGAAAGGAGAACTCACCGATATTTCCCAGGCGATGCCTGTTAATGGATTAACTTGTTCCAAGAATTTTACTTCCCGAGTGTTGGGTAAGTAATCGATTCATTTAACAAAACAGCAACCTTGTTGCGAATATAAAACACACCACAGAGCCGGATCCCTCAGGTTTTGAGCGAGTATTTAAATCCCCTTCGAAAGGAGGATCTTAAATACAAAAATGAGTTTTGGGATCCGCTCTAACTTTTAAAAAAAATCATTTTGAAGACTCGCAAAACATTTTTAAGAATGTTTGGAGTGATGCTGATTTAACAAAATAAATCAATCCCAATATATTAGAAAATATCTGAATATTATTATTTAAATAATATTCCCATAAAGAATAATCTTTATAAAATAATTGAAGTAGAAGTATTAAAACTTATACTTGAAATGAGTATTAAATAACCAAAGATATACTTATACGAAAGTAATATCTTTATTTGAATAATCAAAAGTAAGTTTGATTATCGACACCTTATTCTTTAATACAATAAAGAATATTATTAAGTAATAAGCGGAGTCATAATACCTCGAATGAATACTATAAATAATATTCATAAAATAAAGGAGTCATACATCCTCAAATGAATATCCAAGTATTATTCAATAATAATATAAACTGAGTCATAAGCCCTCGAATGAATACTCAAATTAAAATTCAATTAAGTAAAATAAAGGTATCGAATAAACCTTATTCGATCCATAGTTTTAAAAACTATATCCATATATATATATATAAATATATATATATAATATACTCGGGAACATCGACTCCCGGTTTAGAAATATGTTCACCTTTTATCCCCTATACTAAGGGTATACGCAACTACTTGCTTATTTCTAGCATAGGTATTATGCAACTATAAGCATTGAAATCAACAGATAGATAACCAGATTACGAAACAGACATGCATATATACCATATCAGCATGCTCCAATATATCGCAAAATTTGCTAATAACAATCATGCACTATCACAAGATAATGCATATACATATATTTACATCACAACAACAGTATATCGGGTAGAAAACTTGCCTGAGCGACTGGGGATTACGAATGGCTCGGGACGAGTCTGGTAACCTATAAACAACAAGTAAGTTGGAATTAAACCAAAGTCACTTGTAAATCTATACTCTAACCAACTCAGACTCTAACGCTCGTTTTGCGCTTACTGATTCTCTTAAGTCACTCGAGTACCCTCGGCTCCACCATTTTTAATGATTTAACCTTTACGAGTTTTAAGGCGATTCCTTCGCGAGTGTCTTACCAACTGCCTAACACACTTACCATAAATGTTTCATACATTAATTAACCCTTTTTGGTCTTTAACCTATGTTTCAAAGTAAGGCGAGGGGAAAAGTTTCGTTCGCGAAACGCCGTTACTTGAAACGGTCGTTTCTCCTAAACCGTGCATCGGAATCGAACGAACTACATATCAAAACGAAGCTCGTAACATGAGCTATCTAAACATGGCAGTGGTCATAATCTAGCAGGGGGTTCTCGGGTCCTAATGTTATGCACAAAAACAGTCCAAAGAAAATCGGACGTTACGACGGCTATGTTTACGCGATTACCAATGTTTAAACCATTCAAACCCATTCCAAATCAACCTCAAATCCAACCTCAAATCCATCATACAACAAACATCCATCCTTATCACATCATAACAACCCCAACAAATCCACATTAACCATTTATACTTATTCCTTACATGAACTAAAAGCTTTACTTAGGTTCTTTAACTAATTACCAAGATTTACAACTCCAACAATGTAACAAAACCAACTAATCTCTACAAACTCAACCAAACTTCAACCATTCAAGCATCATGCTTCACATATGCTATATCAAACACATTCAATCCTAATTACTCAAAACTAAAGCTAGGGTTTGTAGTTTATACCTTCCTTGGAGAGTGGAGAATCAAGAGAATGGCTTGGAATCACCTTTAAAGCCCTTATCCAAGCTTAATCTAAACAAAACTTCAAGAACACAAATTTTAGTTCTTGAAAACACTATTCACCATCTTCTTTCATGATTTATAGAAAAAGATTGGCTTGGAATTAGAAGCTTAAACTTATAGGAAGTATGTAACTATCCATGGGGAAGCTTAGATAATTACCTTGCTAAATAGTAAGTGGAGGAGCTTGGACTTTCATTTTTTAAGAAAACCACCCGAGAGCTTCATGAACAAAGCCTTGGTTGCTTTTGATTTTTTTGATGAAAATGATTTTTGCTTGGCTTGGTTGCTTGGTTTTTGTGCTTGCTTTAGTCAATTACCTTCTTGCCCTTGAATTTGTGTGGTTCTCATTCAACCACACCTCCTTCCTTCCCATGTCATGCTTATATCATCCTCATGATGTCATCCTCCCTTCCTTGTCCTCTTTCTATTGGTTGGATGACATCATTCCCACTAATCCCTTTGATTAACTTCCTAATCGTTTGCCTAATGACCGCTGATCTGTTATACGGTTCGCTTAACTTTCGTTCTCGTTTATCGTTTGAAGGATCATACCCGGGATCTTATTACTTAGGTTCCCTTAACCTTTCTCAATACATTATATTCCTTTTTATGATCCTCTATTATAATCCTTTAATTTAAATCCTTTTTATCCTGTTACCTTATACTCAATTCTCTCCGTATCTTGTGGATTTCCGGGAAAAACCAAAGTGTTCGGAATTGGATTCTGACGATCTTTACATACACTTATATACTTCATAGAGTACTAATAATATCCCAGAATATCCATAACAGAACCCCTACATAGTGTGGCATGAAAAGTTTTCTCATTCAGCAAAAACACTATTCATAAGGGTTTCAAAATTTTCCAAAAATTGGGGTTATTACAATACAGAAAATGCGTGTATTGTTAATCCTAAATTATGCATCGTTGAGACAAATTTAGGCTATTAAAGACAAATCTGGGGAGCAAGTTTTGGCCATAGAAGATAAATATGAGAAGTGACAATTTTTTTCTATCCTCAACTCGAAAAATGTTCCACTTATAATAGGATTAAGGTAAAAATTATACAATTTTGTGGCAATGTTATTATTATACTTAGGTTTTTTGCAATACAATAGTACTTCTGAGCCCGACTTTGTGTGCCTTGATTAGTAAATAATATATAAGAATAATTTACGATTCCAAGTTTACAGAATTCTTTTCACAATTAAAAAATATGATAATTAGATCCCATGAATAATTATTTACTTTAACGAGTACCCATCACTTTGAGTGCAACATGGACAATTCTAGGCTTGCCATGTGGACTAATATATTGATGCCAAGTGGACCATTGGTAAGATGCCATGTAGAATGTTATGCAGGTGCCCCGCGAATTTGCTTATTTGATTTTCATGTACACCTATGACACATAAGCTAATGACTCAGCACTAAAAATTCAACAATAGTGGGGCTGACCTGTTAGTGTGCCAAAACCGGGCCCCCATATTGGACCCAAAGGTGGAGCCCACCTGTCAGAGTGCCTCACATTCTTGTGGGCTAAATAAAGGGGTCCATATATAGGCCCATTCTCATAGTGTGCCTACATGTCAGAGGGTCCCACAAGTGGGGCCAACCATATGGTACCCACTTGTCAGTGGGGCCCACATATGGGCCCCACTTATCAAGGGTGTGGGGCTCACTTTTTTACAAAAGTGTAGTTTTTTTGCAACATAATTTTTGTTGTTACCTAACATTAATAAATGATGTATTTGAACTGTGAGGCAACGTTGAAAATTTTCAATCTGCGGTAATATTTTTTGGGACCACTTACTACTTGTTTGTAATGTTGCCGAAAGTCATTGATGGCATAGCGTTAATTTTAATTATTTTTAAAGGTCTAGTGGGAAATTGATGATTAGATAGATTGTAAATTTGTATTGGGCTGCTTTGGTTAATCCACACAACTCAATAATTGTGTGTTCCATTGTGATTAATTTATATATTTCAGTTTGCCATTAAAAAAGATTAGATTTGATATTGGTTTATATTAAAAATTGAATTTAAATCGCTTATTTTTATATGAGTATAAATTATATTTGGTATTAAACGAGTCGATCCTTAGAACCGGAAGCATTTTGGTTCATTTTTTCACCGTAGATGTTAGTTAAACTGATAGGATTATCCTTATTTATTTTAACAGACCAACTTATATCTAAAAGCCTGATTTCAATTTCTATTAGAACATGAAGTATATATACAAAAAATAAGAAATGACTACTTTCGTGAAGTCTATCGTATTAAACTTGGGCTTTGAGGAGAATTTCTAGTCAAAATCACATAGTATTTCCTAATATCACATTTTTGTAAGTGCGTAATATTTTGAGTCTTTCAACATTTTTGTTTGCTGTTTTAATAAACATTTATTAAGATCAAAGTGCTTGTTAAAAGGGACATTTAAATAGGAAGGAACAAAGTATAACTAAGACTTATTGTCGATTTTAGCTGTTGGAGTTTATAAGTACACCAATGTAGCTAAACTCGAAGACCGAAATTATTCATTTTTCTGCAACTCCGTCTTCACTATATCTTGCAGTGGGCTCAGTGTAGGATAAATCCTTTTGATTCTTTGTTGATGATATACTGCACCCAACTTCAAGAGGAAAAGTGGAAATTTTATAGGGTGGCGTGGTAGACTGAGCAGTGACATCTAATTTAATAAGCAAATGAAAATTTATATATTTAGGCGGAATGTAACGTTAGAGTTTAGAATATAGCTTATTTTTATATAAATTGAACATTATATTTTGAGATGTAGAACTATTCAAAAGAATATATAAGAGTAATATCCTTGAAACCGATTATTTCTTGGTAGCTCGAAAGAGTATAATTGGACTTAATATTTAAATTTTTAGACCTATAAATATTTATATTTATAGAAAATCTTAAATTATACAAAATATTATTTATTAAAACATCAAACTGGGATATAGTCACATTAGACACTTGATTTTTTAGTGAATTTTTTGGATGATAATTATGTAAAACAAAATATATATTTACCGCAGGTATGATGATAATAAACGAAATACAGATTATAATTACGATTTTCCGTGTAGAAACTTTCGAAAAAAATAAATCCACTAGTCATGTATATATAAGTAGTAAAGGAAGTAAAAAAATATGTAAATATGTAAAAAATACATTTATACTTAGTACTATTATAATTAGTATCATCACGCTCATTGTTACCAGCCGTTTGTACTCATGGCTCATCATTAGGAGCGTTAAGGATATCTTGTCGGGGCTCCATCAGCTATTGGGTGTCTAAAAAAAATCTTCAAAAAAAATTATTTTAATATTTATATACACATTACATGCAGTTATATATTGAGTGAATATTATTATTTACCTGCATAGAAAGCTTGTTAATCTTCTGAAAGATTGAAGTAGATAAGCCAGCATCTGAAAAACATAAAGAAATTTTTTTCATTATACATGATGATACTTAAATAAGCAATTATATTAATCATTCTTGTTAATTACCTAAATTTTGGATGGGCTGGGTTCAGTACCATCATCATTAGCCATCAGTGCTAAATTCACATATTCAGCTTCTTCATCTGAGTCATCTCTATCTGCCTAGTCCTTTTCCTTGGTAATGAAAGCTTTCTCCTTTTGTCTTAAGAGATTAAAATATTTCTTCTTGTAATCAACTACTTCATTACTTCTAGGATTCTTCGGCTTTCTGCACTCATTTGCGAAATGTCAAGCTATTTCACAATTAAAGCATTTGAATTTGGATTTCTCAACCAAATCTCTTTTAATTTTGAAATTCATGTTTAATGACTTGGAGAAATATTTTCTTTTGAATTTCAAGTTAGAAAATCATTTTGACATAAACGTCATATGTTCATGTAGCTCTTCAAGCTCATCATTTGAGGAGGAGTCACTCTCAGTCCCAATAATTTTGGCTTTTCCTTTTGATGATTTTGGTTTTGATTCCTTAACTTCATTTATTGAAGATTCCACCTTGGTTTCTAATTGCTTCTCATAGTAATTTGATGCAATAAGAGCTACAGATTTATCTTTCCTTTGACCCTTTTTAATTTCCTTATCCTGTTGTATTTCCATCTCATAAGTTTTAGGACTCCATATAGTTTGTCAAGAGTTTATTCCTTATGATGATATGAGTTTTTGACAGAGACAGTTTTTGACTTCCATTTCTTTGGAATAAATCTCAAGAAATTCAGATTAGAATCTTTAACTAGATAGACATTTATATGCAACTTCGGGCCATTCATTAATTTCTGGAATTTGTTGAATATTTCACTCAAACCTTCACCAGAAATAGAGTGAAAGTACTTTAACTGTTGTATGATAAGTTGCATCTTGTTTTCTCTGACTTGTTCATATCCTTCACAAAGATTTTGAAAGGTACCCATACATCCTTGGATGTACAACAGTTCAGGACACACTCAAACATGTTAGAGTCTATACTATTAAATATGATGTTCACAGTCCTCTTGTCTCTGTTGACTTCTTCCAGGTCCTCTAGTGAGTAGTCATCTAGACTCTTCATCACTATTTTGTCAACACCAATGGTTATATCAGCTGCTGCAAGTCCCGTGATTGTCTCTGTAGGAATATGAGGACCATTGTCAATGCAGTTGACAAAACCCTCATCCTGAGACATCAAGTGAAGCCTCATCTTCATTTTTCAGTGAGAGTAAAATTCTTTGTCAAGAGCTGGAATCTTTACACAAACATCGTGCTTACCCATATTTGATTATATTGCTTCAAGATCTTTAAACCCTCTGTAATTTGAGGGCTTGCTCTGATACCAATTGATATGTACTAACAATCAATACTAGAGTAATTTGTACAAAAGGGGGTTGAATACAAATTAAAATTTTTAAATTTTTAAACTTGAACAACTACTAAATTAAACTAGTTACACCAGACATAAAAAATTTAGGTGGTTGGTTTAGGACTTTCTACCTGAGTTATATATTAAAGAAATAATTTGTGTAAATTATAAGAATTTCACAGCTGTGATTTACAGTATTTTTCTAAGATCTAATGCTCTTGACTAAGCTCTATTGAAAATTCTATGTTCTTATTTCTTAGAGAATACACTGCTGCTACTTGGTTTATAAATCACCAAGTTATAATGATTGATAGAAAATATATAACACAGTCTTCGAGGTCCAGCACGACTGCTTCTTCATTCTCGTTCCCGTCATGCTTGACAAATGAGGCTAGATTGTATCTTGATATATTAATTTGAATATCCATCCAATTTATCATGCATGGAAATAGAATGTTTCTTCTTCTTCATTATTCAATATCACATGCAAGTTTTGTCTTGGCTCCCATTTTTCAAACTGAGATATTCTAGCAACCCATGTGGTCTGTTAGATTTGATATATGTGCTCTGTCAAGTCATTGTCAATTAGGACTTGCTAAATTAGCCATTGACAGTATAATCGTCTTAGCCATTGATGGGCTAATCCATTAGCCACTGAAATTATGTTCACCTTAGCCATTGATGACTCACTTCATTTAATCAAAATTGCATGAAATCGAGTATTTACAATTAGCCATCCTACTCTACTTATCTATTGAGTCAGTGATGACTATGGAATGAACAATTACCACAATGACTATCAATTGAGATCTACATAAAAAATGCTGCAAATTCTTATCTGATATAAGCTACTCTACCAACGACTATCAGATAATGATAATATAGCCGTTAATAGTTACACCTACTTAATGAAATATTATGCTATATATTTTGTTCATCATCAAAAATACACATGATTCCTAACAAGGGATGAAACTTAGAATTACGTAAGTAAGGAATTTTTCTACCAAAAGTTTTATAATTTAAGTTAACATACTATAAGTTTAACTCTTATATCTAATGAACTGCATATGACGCAAACATTTACAAGAAATACAAGAAAGTCGGTTTACACTTTTTATAAACATTGTGCACAATCGCGTGCAATAATTTATAACAACAAAGTAAAATACAAAGAAAAGTAGGATAAATCTTACACACTCCAAATATTCGATATCAAGTCTAATCAATGCGCAATTGAAAAAAACCTCAATCATGGATGATTTTATCGGTAACCAAATAACTATGTAGATAAATATAACATAGGTATCACAAATCATGAATATCACACACACTACAACATCTCCAAATTTTAATTTTATACTAGAACAAGACACGTGCTTCGCACGGGTTTTTATGCTAGTTACTATTACTTAAGGTAAAACTATATCATGAGAAAATGTTCGAATTTAGTCCACATCCTCTTGTCCTAAAATAATCATATTCTAAAGTTCCGCAAAATTTCCTGAAATCATACACACATATTCGTTTGGAAATTTTATTAGTACGCAACCTACGATTTAGTCAACATCCTCTTGTCTAATTGTTCATTGATGATCCAAATTTTATAAAAAGAAAAATTGTGCACTACAAAGTGAACAAAATAAGATACCGAGGAGCCAAAAAAATATGATATAAAAAAGGTAGTGTGAATAAAAGCTGGGGAGTCTTATAGGCTGTAGCATGTAGAAACCAAATTAATTGGGCTAGTAAATAAATGGGTCAAGACATAACAAAATATTATGAGGACGTAGTCAATATTTTAATTGGGCATATGTAAGATATTATATTTTTATTTTATAAAGTAATGCAATCTAGCTCGGGGCCCTTAACAGTTAAAATGGAACATTACTAGTCTTAAATGTCTTAACTTCGATTATTTTTTCTCTGTATTTTTTGATTTTGTAACATAAGATGAAGAAATGGTATCATGTCAAAACAATGAAGAAAAAGTATTGTTGAAATAATCAAGATTAAATAGATAAGTGCATATAATGCATATCAAATTTCACGATGTGGACATGTTTGCATTAATTATTCATTTAAAAAACCATACAATTTTGTTTAACATAAATATTTACATGTACAAAAGTTATCATTTTCACAGTATGCATCTATCAATTCTCCATGAGAAAATTTATCGAAACACAGATCCAGACAGTTATCCGGATTTTTTAGACAATTGGAAAAATGATTAACACTGTAACATATGGTACCACTGTCATTAGGCATAGGTGTATATGTTAAATCAAGAAACAAAAAAATTATAAATAATATGATAAATCTAAAATTCAAAAAGATCATATACCGTAAATTTTAAAGTTGGATACTTTTATATATAAAGTATAATTAAATAAAGATTGAATCAGAAAAGTTATTCAAAAATAAAAAAACCAATATATTTTACGTTGTTGAACAATTTAAAATTTTAATACATGTCCTGCATCCTTACTCTGATTGGCAATGGTTTTAAATATAAATTTATTTGACTAAACATTACATTATAAATTTTATTTATAAAATTACAAACAAAAATAATGAATATTAGAAAACAAGTGTAGATGAGTTACATACCCAAATCGGCAGTGACCTGGCTGGAAAGTCTCACACTTACTAGGAGCATGACGAGTACATAATAACTTAAAATTGTGTTCATCTTATTTTACTTCTGAACAGGAGATATAGTTGTCGATGTCTCTTTGTTTATGCTCCTTGATCTTATATAGTGCTACTGTTGTGTAGAGTTACGCACATAGATTTGACTTTTTTACGGATAAATAGATTTGACTTTAATGTCATTAAATAGAAGATTTTATTACCTCTTGAATGCTTTAATGCAATGAGACATTCTTTAATATGTACTCATATCTTATTACTCATATATTACTTATGATGAGTTCTGATATTTTGTTTTTAATAGATAGCAACATTATAAACTTGTGTACACAAATTTAAGATATTTTGTATAATTATAATCTGTATATATTATTTACATATTTTTGAATGTAGATTATATGATGAAAAGTTTAAATAAATCTCGATTTCGATACACATTAAATGAAAACTACTAACCAACTGCATGCAAGTCAATGTTGAAAATAAGATATATATATATATATATCAAGGGAGTTACTCAGATGAGAACCACAATTATAGTGAGATATGAGATTTAATCATGACGATACATATTTTTAAGTACTTTTAATCTGGACCATTCATATAAATCATATCATTTCCACTCCTATAGTAGACACATTTAATTTCTCCTCCCTCCTCACAGTATAACAACCATCACCAACAGCCCTGCCCACTTCCGCCGCCGCCCCACCATGTCTCTGCCGCCATGTTGTTCCTCCATTTCTATCGGCTTCTCTCTCCCTCTCCTCCTCTCTCTTTCTCTCTAAAATAATCAAAGTCTCGTTTTATATAATTTTGATGTCCTAATCAGAATTTCAAGTAACCAAACTCATCCTCTCACAATCATCTATCTCTCAACACCAATAAATCTTCGTTTTGTGCAATTTCAAAATCAAAGGTAGATTGCGGTTTATAAATTTGACAATTATTGATGTTTTTAATGGCATGAGAGCACGGATCTGTTAAATTGGAGTCGTATGATGGTGAAAAGCCTTAAATTTTGGGTGTCACTGGAATCAACCGCCGCCAGCAATAAGCTCCGGCGAGTCGGGGATAATTATTTTTTATTTTAAATTTAGTTTTCATGTTGTCGGATGATTTTTCGTGGTGTGATAGTGGGTTGCGATGTTCATAATTTATTTATGGTGATTTAGATTTAAATGAGGTGATTTCTATTATGATGTTAATGGTCGGAGTTGACGTACGAAGCTCGTGGTCGAATCTGCTATGCGGAAATAGTGGGTAGATGTGGTTATTTTCCGTTGCCGGCAGTGATTTTTAACTTTTTGGTGGTGAATTTTTGCTTTTCGGTGGTGACTTTTATTTTGGCGGTGGTGGTTTTATTTCTGCCAATGGTGATTTTTTATTGGTCGTCAGAGGTGGCGGTGGCCGGAATTGATGCTCGTCGAAGGTGACGGTGTCTGATGGGTGGTTGAATTAGATAGAAGATGATAAAATACTAAATATTAAATATTAAATCAATAGTAAGAGATGAATATGATAGATTGAAATGAGTGAATAGGATTAGATCTCGTATATCATAATAATGGGGTGGTCATTGGAGTAAGACCTTCTGTATTAGTATCTTATTTTCTTACATACTTTTTACATGTGAATAATACTAGTTACGTATAAGACTTCAACTTAAACAAAGTTACCAACATTCAGTGATAAAAAAACTCATCATAGTGTGGTGAGATCGAACTGCTTTAATACCAAGAGAAAATATGCACAAGAGAAAATATACTAATTTGAAGAGAACTTGTATATGTTATGAAATATATGTATGACTCTCTAGAAACTTCTTGACTTTTGGATGTCCCAACTTTTGGCCTTTCATATGTTTTAACTTTTGGTTTTTCAGTGATGTAACTTATCAATTCATTGGCCTATATAAATCATTGCACATGAGTTTAATATATGAATATAAATATGATCTCTTCTCTCTAACTTTCTCTATTCTCTCTAAATCTTATATGTATAGTTGATTCTATTATATTACGTTATCAACACGAAGCTCTAAGAAAAATAGAATTTCAAGGTAGTTTAAAGTCGCACGCACAGAAGCAGAATAGGCTAACAGAGAAATAGGAGCAATTCATTTACTATCAAATTCTTTAGGAAGATAAAAGCAGGGGATATAAACTTAGTTGGTGTTGGAAAAAAAGGGAAGGGTCTTAAACTTCGAAGCACTGTTGAACGCAATTCAGTTAAAATCTTATAGCACTTTTTCTTATTCATCGTGAAATTACACTCTTAAAATTATTTTTATTTTGTATATGAATTATGATATGGTTGCTTTTATCTGCACACATGATCAACACTATGTATTCTAATATTCTTAAATTAATTCACATGCACATATGTTTACTTTAGTATGCATTTAATATTATATCCTAATGTATAGTTATAATTTATGAGTTATAGATTCATTGATCCTTTTACCTTGGTTGTCAAACTTGTTTGCATTAATTGATCTCATATTATGTTGCTTTCAATGGCAATAAAGCATGTCTCATGTTTTGCGTTAGAAAGACGATTTAATAATTTCATGACATGGCTTTCAAAAGATAATTTTAGGTTTACCTAGTTCTTGTTAAGTTCCAATATGATTTAATAACAAAACTTATACTCACCTATATAATTTAGAATACATGCAGTAGTGACTAGTAAGTATGTCCTGATTTTGCATTTTAATTTTCTATTTTGCATGTTAGATATATTTGAGATGTCATGTCTAATCTGTTATGTTTAGTTTCAGAACTTAATATCAGGACTTACTGGAAATCAGAACATACTGAAGTCAGAACTTATATCAGAACTTAAGGCCGTCAGGATTTATATCAGGACTTAAGTGCGGATACTTCAGATAAGGAATGCAACTGATTTACAGGAAAGGATCGTGACTAAAATAATAGAAGATATGCATGAAGAGTTAGAAGACTAGAAGACTTGTATAAGATAATATCTGATTGATATATTTTAGGAGACAAAATTATATTCCATATCAATTAGAAGATATCTTGTAACTGTGTACTATATAAACACAACTTAGGGTTTACATTATATGTGTTATCATTCACAAGAAAGATTATACATTATAACCTAGCAGCTCTTAGTGATATTGTTCATCACTGAGAGAGAACAACTGTTCTATTATAACAGAGTTTATTATATTGAATATATTTGATTACTGTTACATACTTGTGTTCAAAATCGATTTGATTGTATAAACACTATATTCAACCCCCTTCTATAGTGTTGTGTGACCTAACAAGTGGTATCAGAGCCTTTCTGTTAACACACATACAGTAAGATCCAAACAATTAATCATGTCTGAAGAAACACAAACTCTAAGTAAGCCCACCAAAACTCAAGATACTCAAAACACTCAAACCCACAGTCGATATAAGACTATTAGGGTTCCCATACTGAGACCATCTGAGTATCCCATATGGAAAGTGAAGATGGCTATGTTTCTGGAAGCTACAGATCCAGAATACCTTGATAGAATTAATGAAGGACCATATAAGCCTACCAAGCTCTCTGTTACAGTTAATGATCAACCAACAAAGACCATACCAAAGGAGAAAGGTGAATACACACCTGAAGATATCTCATCTATTGCCAAGGATGCAAGGGTAAGGCATTTGCTACATAGTGCAATTGATAATGTCATGTCAAACAGGGTAATTGGATGCAAGACAGCAAAGGAGATATGGGATGCTTTGGAAACAAGATGCCAGGGAACTGATGCAATAAAAAAGAATAGGAAGACTATACTCACTCAAGAGTATGAGCACTTTGACTCAAAAGCTGATGAGTCATTAACTGATGTATATGACAGGTTTGCCAAACTCTTGAATGATCTGTCACTGGTGGACAAGGAATATGATCTTGAAGATTCAAATCTAAAATTCCTTTTAGCTCTTCCTGAAAATTGGGATTTGAAGTCTACTACCATAAGAGACAACTATGATCTTACTGAAACTACTCTTGATGAAATTTATGGTATGCTCAAGACTCATGAACTTGAGATGGATCAAAGGAGCAAAAAGCATGGAAGAAAGTCAAGGACATTTGCTCTTAAAGCTGAGGAGGAATCTCCAAAAGTGGTTGTCTCAAAGAGGGGCAAAGGAAAGGCTCTCATCATAAAGTCTGATTCAGAATCATCAGAATCTGATGATGATGATTCAGAAACTGAAAGTTTATCTGAAGTGGATGTTGATACAGAGATGATGCAACTTTGTGCTCTTATGGTGAAGGGTATCACAAAGACAGCCTACAGGAAATTCAGAAAGGGCAAGAAGTTTTCCAGGAAAGGTGGAAGTTCTGAAAAGAAAGGAGTCAGAAAGTCTGAAGGTAAAGGAGGAAAGTCTGACAGAGGAGACAACTCAAATGTCAAATGCTACAATTATGGTGAAAGAGGCCACATATCTCCTGACTGCAAGAAAGGAAAAAGTAATAAAGGCAAGGCACTTATCACAAAGAAGAAAAGCTGGACAGACACTTCAGATTCTGAAGATGAGGTGAACTATGCCTTGATGGCAAATGCTGATAGTAGTCCTGAAACTGCTGAATTGAAGGTACCTCAAACAACTTTTGCTTTTCATACTGATGATATTACTGAGTTGAGATTATATAACAAATGAAAGATTAACATATGAAAGTCTTGCTCTTAGAAACAAAAATGACTATTTAGAAAAAGAGTTAGTTATGTTCCATCAAACTCAGAAAGAAAGAGATGGTGCTTTGTATGTTAGAGGTGAAGTGCTAAAACTGAATAAATCTCTTAAATCTGAATTAGAAAAGGATAGAGAAATCATCAAAACTTGGACTAACTCTGGCAGAACAACTTAGAATATACTAAGTAGTGGAAACTGGAAAGAGGGCTTAGGTTATGAAGATGATAAAGTAAAAAAGGAAAATGTGTCATCTAAACCAAACTTTACCAAGAAAGCTGAAAAGCCTAAAGTTAATCCTGTTAAGTTCGTAGCAAAAACTGTAATGTCTGATTCTGAAAAGATGAAAGATTCTAGAACAGAAGTCAAAGAAAATTTAACTTCTGATAAATTAAAAGAGGATAAACCAGCTTCAGTAAACATAGGTTTAATAACTAAGAAGCAGCTTAAGCATAAGCTGAAAGAGATTAGAAATGTGAACAAGGTAAAGGAAGCTAGGAAAAATAGGAATGGAAAGGAAGGTGTGAATAAAAGCAATAATTATATGTCTGTTCCTAATGCTCCTAGAAAGAAATACTATAACTGTGGAAACTCTAACCATCTTGCTTCTTTTTGCAGGAAAAATAAAGATATAAACTCTTTGCCTCCTAGATCAGGAGTTAAGAGTCAGTCTGTTAGGTTTAAACCACAAATCCATATTTTCATTATGGTAGTTTATGGCATTCCATTTATACTTGTAAGGAAAGTTAATTTGTACTATGATTATTATCAAATAAAACCTTCTTTAAAGAAAGTTAGTGTAATTCCTTCTAGTATAAAGTCTGATGCAAAGTCTGATATAAAGTCTAAATAACATGTTAGCATAAACTCTGAAACTAAATCCGCTGCAAATGCTAACAAACTTAAAAAGGCCAAAGGATCCAAGCAAGTCTGGGTCCTTAAAAGTAACCAATAGTGGTCTTTGTGATTGCAGGGCAACAGTAAAAACATCTTAGTTCTGGACAGTGGATGTTCAGGACATATGACTAGAAATAAGGCCCTGCTATCAGACTTTGTGGAGAAAGCTGGCCCAGGAGTTTCTTATGGAGATGGCAACATAGGAAAGACTCTGGGATATGGAAATATCAATCTTGGGAATGTCATCATTGAAACAGTAGCTCTTGTCTCAGGACTTAAACACAATCTGCTAAGTGTGAGTCAAATCTGTGACAGAGGTTATCATGTGGATTTTTTTGAAGAACACTGTGAAGTTGTAAGTAATTCTACAGGCAAAGTGGTTCTGAAAGGTTACAGACATGGTAACATATATGAAGCCAGACTTTCAACAAACTCTAATGGTTCTGCAATCTGTCTGTTAAGTAGAGCATCAATTGAAGGAAGATGGAATTGGCACCAGAGACTCTCTCATTTAAATTTCAACAACATAAATGAGCTAGTAAAGAAAGATCTTTTGAGAGGACCGTCAAAATCAGTATTTGCTCCTGATGGCCTTTGTGATTCATGTCAAAAGGCAAAATAAAGAAAATCTTTATTCAAGAGCAAAACTAAATCCTCAATTCTTGAGCCTTATCACTTACTACATGTTGATCTATTTGGTCCGGTCAATGTCATGTCTATTGCAAAGAAGAAATATGCTATGGTTATAGTGGATGAGTTCACAAGATACACTTGGGTGTATTTCTTGCACAAGAAGAATGAAACGGCATCTACTCTAACTGATCATGTCAGACAGCTGGATAAATTAGTCAAAGATTCTGTTAAAATAATAAGAAGTGATAATGGCACTGAGTTCAAAAATTCAATCATGGAAGAGTTCTGCAAAGAGTATGGAATAAAGCAGGAATTTTCTGTACCTGGAACTCCACAGCAAAATAGAGTTGTAGAAAGAAAGAACAGGACTCTCATTGAAGCTGCACGAACTATGCTTGATAAAGCAAAGCTACCAACCTACTTTTGGGTTGAAGCTGTGCAGACTGCTTGTTCTCACAGAATGCTACACTCATAAACAAGCATGAAAAAACACCATATGAGATGGTGAAGAAAAAGAAGCCAAATCTGAAATACTTTCATGTATTTGGATGTAAGTGTTTTGTTCTTAAAACTCATCCTGAACAACTGTCAAAATTTGATTTAAAAGCTGATGAAGGAATTTTTGTTGGATATCCACTTTCCACAAAGGCCTTTAGAGTCTACGATTTAAGAACAAGGGTTGTCATGGAATCTATCAATGTATCTTTTGATGATAAAAAGATTACTGGACTTGAAGATTTCAATGATCATGATCAGCTGAGATTTGAAAATGAAGATTTAAATTCCGATTTTATAAATTCTGATGACCTAAATCCTGATCCTGTAAGTTCTGACAGGTTAAATTCTGATGTCATTGAAACTGTGGTAATTACTCCAAAGGAAAATGCACCTGTTCAGGGGGAGCAAGTTAATGATCCTACCACATCTCAAGACTCTCAAGAAGCATTAGAACCTGTCACTGGCTCTTCAAGTTCTGATTCATCAAGTTCTGATGAGCCAAATTCTGATAATTCTGGAAACTCTGATTCTTCAATTCCTGAAGGATCCAACTCAAATTCTGAAATTTCAGAGAGCATAACTTCAGGGGGAGCATCAGAAAATGCTGATGCAGACAGCATGGATCATGGGAGAGGATCCAGTTATAGAGATCAACTTCCATCTGCAAGGAAGTGGACTAAATCACATACACCTGACTTAATAATTGGAGATCCTGAAGCAGGTGTCAGAACTAGAACAACAACATCAAATGAATGTCTCTATCATTCCTTTCTATCTCAGGCTGAACCAAAAAAAGTGGAAGAAGCTCTTCAAGATGCTGATTGGGTGCAAGCAATGCAGGAAGAGTTAAATGAATTTGAAAGGAATAAAGTATGGACCCTAGTGCCAAGACCAAAGAACAGATCCATTGTTGGCACAAAATGGGTGTTCAGAAACAAAACTGACAGTGATAGCATAATTACAAGAAACAAAGCAAGGCTGGTTGCTAAAGGTTACTCTCAACAGGAGGGTATTGACTATGATGAAACATTTGATCCAGTTGCTAGATTGGAAGCCATAAGAATCTTTTAGGCTTATGCTGCTCATAAGAAGTTTAAAGTCTTTCAAATGGATGTGAAAAGTGCTTTTCTCAATGGAGAATTGGAAGAAGATGTATATGTTGAACAACATCCAGGATTTGTAGATCCAAAATTTCCTAATTATGTCTATAGACTTGACAAAGCACTTTATGGCCTTAAGCAAGCTCCAAGAGTATGGTATGAGACTTTATCTCAATTCCTTGTGGAAAGTGGATTTACTAGAGGCACAATTGATAAAACATTGTTCTACCTCAACAATGCAAAGGACTTACTTTTGGTACAAATATATGTTGATGATATCATCTTTGGTTCTACAAATGCCAAACTCTGTGAAAGGTTTGCAAAGCTAATGTAGTCAAGATATCAAATGAGTATGATGGGAGAACTTAGCTATTTTCTGGGACTTCAAGTCAAGCAAAATGAAGAAGGTACTTTCATAAATCAATCCAAGTACACAAGAAATTTACTGAAGAAATTTGAAATGCAAGACTGTTCAACTGCATCCATTCCCATGGCCAC
Organism: Apium graveolens; assembly: GCF_009905375.1. NCBI lineage: Eukaryota > Viridiplantae > Streptophyta > Magnoliopsida > Apiales > Apiaceae > Apium > Apium graveolens. The sequence continues at coordinate 245,388,367 of NC_133654.1, forward strand.
TACAACCAAGTTAGATAAAGATACTGGAGCATCAGTAGATATTACTAACTACAGAGGTATGATTGGCTCTTTACTCTATTTAACTACAAGTAGACCTTATAGCATGTATGCTACATGTCTTTGTGCAAGATTTCAGGCTGATCCAAGAGAAATTCATCTAATTGTTGTGAAAAGAATTTTCAAGTACCTCAAGGGTACATCTGATCTAGGATTGTGGTATCCTAGAGAATCAGATTTTAAGCTAATTGGTTACTCATATGCAGATTTTGCAGGATGCAAAATAGACAGGAAAAGCACTAGTGGAAGCTGCCAATTTCTTGGAGGCAGATTGGTTTCTTGGTTTAGCAAGAAACATAAATTAATTTCCACATCAACTGCAAAAGCAGAATATATTGTTGCAGGAAGCTGTTGTGCACAGATTCTTTGGATGAAGAATCAGCTACTGGACTATGGGTTAGAATTTTCAAAAATACCCATTTACTGTGATAATCAAAGTGCTATTGTTATAACAGGTAATCCAGTTCAACACTCAATGGAAAAGCACATCAACATTAGGTAACATTTCATAAGGGAACATGTGATGGAAGGTACAGTGGAATTGCATTTTGTTCCAACAAATCAACAACTAGCAGATATCTTCACAAAACCACTATGTGAATCTATTTTTACAAGACTAGTACATGAACTTGGAATGGTTTCAGGTTCTTTCTCAAAATCTGCTTAGTTTTTGCTCTCATGCATCAGACTTTATGATCAGTGTTTACAGATTGTCTTATCTCCATGTGATATGTGCTTAAACTGTAATATATTAAATACTGATTATTATCTGATATGATTCTATATACTCTGATAGTGTTTTGAATGTTCTGTGACTATTCACTCTAATGAGGATTAATTGTTAGATGCTGATTTAGTAGTCTTTAACAAACTGTTATCCCATGTTTGAATTAGTTGTTTATGTGGAAATTCATTAACACGAGCAAATTCTGATTTTGAGCTTAGTCAAATTTACTTTGTGTATCTTATTACTAAGTCACAAACTAGATTCTTGCTTCTTATCTGTCAAATTCTGATATCAGTAAATCTTAAGGATGAATTACATTCTGGATAAGCCTCACTTATCTGAAGAAAATAAAAGAAAATAAAATTGAAGTTAGGTACTCCTTTGAGATCTAGAGTAATATATGTGAAAGGGAAGACCCAAGTGCTTTGCTAGTATTAAGTTATATGCATTAGAAAAGCAAATAAATTTTTCTTGGTGACTTTTCACATTCTATGATTACTGGAGAAATACTCTGATAATAACATAAATTTTGATAGCAGTTGTGACTCACTTACACTGAGAATCCACTATAAAAAGAATGTAAAAAGATGCATAAAATGAGCACAAACAGTTGAGGTGGACTCTTGCATAAATTTATTCTATAGTAGACTTCAAAATTGAAGACAGATTTTAAGCACTTTTCTTAGTTATGCCTTATTTCTAAGATATACTGAAGTTTATCAGACTTTAATCTTTATCTGATCATTTGCAAATGCATACACTCTCACTCCATATGAATGATGAAAATTACTGTGGTAATTAAGTTGTTTTTGACAAACAGTTAAGTGTTATTTGCATAAATTCCGAGGACAAGTTCTGATGATTAAACTCTGAAGAAACCAGTCAGTATTTTTTTGAAGAATCACAGATACAGACATTCACTTTTTGAGTACAGAAGCCATGTTCTGATGACCGTTAAATTCTGATAATAGTCAAGTTCTGATGCAAATCCTGATGGAAACTCTAATGCTTATGTGGTATTATTTATTTACTTGACTTATTTGTGGTATTTACTGTAACGGTCATATTTATCAGAAAGTAATTAGGTGAGATAAAACAGTGATAATCATTTGGTTAGTGGGAAACGTGTTTGCCTTGACAACTGCATGTGCACAACTATTACTGCTTATTTCTCGTGCCCACTAACTATTGTTTTGACTATTTACTGCGTGACAGGTGTCTAATGTCGGTTCTGGTTCAATTATAACCGTTGTCAAATAGAGAGTACATATATGGGAGTTAAAAGATTTTACAATCTTTTACCTACTTTTCTAATTCTCTAATCTCTCTTATTTTCTCTCTTTCTAATATTCTCTGAAGCTACTATCTAACAGGCATTTTATCAAACACCTTCTATACACACATTTTCTCACTTGATTTTTCACAGATGGGCACCAAAGGACATCATTTTAATGGAGCCAAGTTCGTCCCCAACAACTATCTGGCCATACTTAGCAGGGACGAAGCTCCATCAGATCTTTACTTCATACAAGACTTTCTATCTTGAAGTGAGATTGGGTATGCTTTGACCCAACCATCCCAACCTCCATCAGCACCTACACAACCTACCACTTCTCAACCTCAACCACAGCCTACCATCAGAACATATTTCCAACCAGCACAATCCTCACAACCACAACCATCAACACCTACAATCAGAACCTCATCTTTTAGGCCTAAAAGGACTATTTTTATGCCTAAATCTCCACCAAGGAGAAGGAGGAGGATCATTCTAAGGGATGAATCTGATGAAGATGAATATGTACAGGTTCCCACATCAAACCTTGTAGGGGTAGAAGCTAAAGGGTCTGAAATTCAGAAAAGGAAAAGATCTGCAAACTCTGATGCAGATCATGTTTCTCCACCATCCAGGAGATCAAAGAAACAGAGAGTAAGAAGGCATTTGGCACAACCTCACTCTGAGGATACTCAAGAAGCTGAGGAAGGGGATTAGGAATCTCTGATCTCATCTGAACCAATTGTCATTGAAGCCCTTCCTCAAGCTAAAGACACTGTTACAGACACAGTGATCACACCTCCTGTCTCTCATATTAAAGAAACAACAGTTAAAGATTCAGGATTAAGTCCTTAAATTGACATCCACAGGCTGAACATTCCAACTGTTCTCTATCTGGAAGCTCGAACTGCAGCTCAACCATCTACTGTTACTTCTCCAATCTTACAGGCTGAGTTACCATCTACACCAATTCTGGATCTGGAACCTGAAGATCAGAATTTAGATGAAGCTGCTACAGAATCTCCGTCAGTTACACACACTCTTGTGTTATCAGAAGATGAGGAGAGGTTATCAAGTTCTGGAGATAGTGCTCCAGTTAATGCTCCCATTCTTGGAAATGAGGAGTTGCTTACAAAGTTTGTTGAATAAGATGCTCATGTTCCTTGGGAAGAAACTCACAGAGGAGTTGAGTGGACCAAGAAGTGGAATGAATCTGATTTCATTCCAAGCTCAAAAGTTCTGACAGAGCATATATCAAAAGCTGATGAACTGTTGACAAACTCTGATTTCAAGCACCAACTCAAAGTCACAGCTCTAAGTACTAAAAATCTTCAAGGTCTGCACTCCACAACTCATGCTAAGGTTGATAAACTTCTGGAATCAGCTGAAAATCTAGACATGAATCTCAAATTAGAAAAGTCAAGAATTATCAGACCTATTCATGAGAAAGTTGAAGCTATTGAGAAGGTTCAAGAAAAGCAACAGGCCCAAAATTACTGAGGTCCTGCTGAATCAAGCCTCTCAACAAGCTCAACTGAATGAAATTCAATCTTCAATAGAACTTCTTCTCTCTCTCCTACTACCAGATGATGCCAAAAAGGGGGAGAAGGTAGTTAAGTCCAAATGCTCAACTAGTCAAGTACTGAAGAAAAAAGATGATAATGAAGATGACCAGGGAAACCCTAGAAAGGGCAAGGGTCAAGGTCAAGGGCATAGCAGCGAAGTTTCTTCAAGGAAACTAATTTCTGACTCTAGTAAATCTTCTACACAGAAGAAGACAAGTTCTGAAGATGTAGATGCTCAAGCTCTGATAACAAGTTCTGATAATCAAAATCTGATATCAAGTTTTGATGTTCTGATTCAAGCTGAAAGTCAAGACTCTCAGAAGTTCTTGCAAACTCTGAAGCTCAAGGGAAGGGAGACTACAGTCTATTACAAAGATCCCAAGATTCAGACACTTGATGAAGAGATTGCTAGAAGACTATTTCTCAAGCATAATCCTGGAATGAATTTAGAGACTTTAAAGGAGTAAGAAGCTAGATTTGCAGCTGAGAAGACAAATCTAAAGTCTAAAGCTTCTAATGCTAAGAAACCTCCAAGGACTAAGGTAACAGGCATTGTGATCAAGGAAAAGTCTGAAGCTTCAAAGCCCAAGACAAGATCACAAGTTAAAATTGATCCCAATGATAAAGGGAAAGGAAAGATTGATGAACCAACAAAGCCACAGGAGATGAAGATTCCTCAAATCCTGATGAAACCTGTATGCAAACTGGTTCAAGTATTTGATGATGCTGCTGCAGTAGATGAAACTGTTCAAACTCTGAAAAGAAGGAAGATAACTGAAGAATCTAAGACAACCTCTGACACAACTCAAGTTGTTTAGAATGAAAAACAACAAGCTACAAAAGAAACAGCAAATTCTGATCAAGTCATCAAGACATCAACCTCTGACAAAGCTCAAGTTAATTTGAATAAATTGACAGTTACTGATAAGAGAAAACTCCTATGGAAGAATGTTAATCCATCAGATCCTAAGAAAAGCCAGCTGCTATCTGATTTCATGATTGTTGGATTGAAAGCCAGAGAAGCAAGAGACATAGCTGGACTAGGTTCTGAAGAAGCCAAGATCAAGACAGGAGTTGAAGTACTTACAAGAGTTCCATTTTTATTGATTGACAAACCTCTTGAAGAAGTTACACAGAAACACCTTGATAAGGTTATATTTGTTCAAGTGGTATTGGATGCTCATGATAAGCATAATGTCAAAGAAAATCTGATTCTATTTCTTGAAGATGGAAGAACATATCAAATGTCAGAATCAGATGTGCTGAACAAATCTCTGAAAGAACTTCAATTCTTTCATTATCTTTTGGAGATAAAGTCTGAGATTACTAGAAGATAGTCAAATTTCATAATGATGACCATAAGGGATAAAGTAAGAATTTCTGGATTAAGGGTTACAGAGTTCATTCCAAATATAGTTGAAGATGATGGAAGTGAAATTCCAATGAAGAAAAATTCTGCTAAACTTGAAGTGATTCTGAAAGAGAAATGTTTGTGCTATAATAGAGACTCTTCTCATCCAAGGGTGATCAGACTTGGTGATGGTTTAGAAAGAAATCATATCTCAACACTTAGGACTGCAATATACCAGATTGGAAGTAAAGATGAAGAAATGAAGCAAGTCAAGCTACACTATCTCAAGTCATGAGGAATGCAGAAGAGAAGCTGATATCAAACTTTGTCAAGAATCACTTTGGATTCAAATTGACTCAATAAAATTGGTAAAAGCTACAAGGACTGTAAGTTGTAGTTAGTTGTCTAAATAAACTCTAATTGCATTTGTACTTAAATGTTTTTGACATCATCAAATCTATTAACTTGTATTTTTTTCATAATTTACAAGTTGGGGGAGATTGTTAGATATATTTGAGATGTCATGTCTAATCTGTTGTGTTTAGTTTCAGAACTTAATATCAGGACTTATTGGAAATCAGAACTTACTGAAGTCAGAACTTATATCAGAACTTAAGGTCGTCGGGATTTATATCAGGACTTAAGTGTGGATACTTCAGATAAGGAATGCAACTGATTTACAGGAAAGGATCGTGACTAAAATAATAGAAGATATGCATGAAGAGTTAGAAGACTAGAAGACTTGTATAAGATAATATCTGATTGATATATTTTAGGAGACAAAATTATATTCCATATCAATTAGAAGATATCTTGTAACTATGTACTATATAAACACAGCTTAGGGTTTACACTATATGTGTTATCATTCACGAGAAAGATTATACATTTTAACCTAGTAGCTCTTAGTGATATTGTTCATCACTGAGAGAAAATAACTATTCTATTATAACAGAGTTTATTATATTGACTATATTTGATCACTGTTATATACTTGTGTTCAAAATCGATTTGATTGTATAAACACTATATTCAACCCTCTTCTATAGTGTTGTGTGACCTAACATTGCACTAGAATAAAAAAGGTGTATTTTATGAGTCAATGCATAAATTTTGGTCCCCATCATATAATTACATGTTGGGTTAGAAATATATACACTAAAATCAATTTTTATTTTTTCTTAAAAATAGCCTCTAAGTTGATTAGGCTTTAAGTGCTATAATAAGTAGATTATGATACTATGAAAATTTTATGAAATCATAAGTTATATTTGACCTTGGATACAATTTCCATCGTTAAAGAAGAGTAGTGACGCCTCTTTATAAAGACATTATATGTGGTGCATAATTAAATTCTAAATTCATAATATAGAATCTCTTTTTTTACTTATTATCTTAAATTAGTTTGAATGCTATTTTTTTAGAACTTGCAATGTCAAATTTTACGAAAGTTGAGTTCAATGCACTTGATGTCACCAGCAAGAATTATTTGACATGGATATTAAATGCTGAAATTCATCTTAACACTATGGATCTTGGTGATACAAAAAAGAAGAAGAAAATATGACATTTGAGCAAGTCAAGGCAAAGGCTATGATATATTTTTCGCCACCACCTTGATGAGGGATTGAAAACTGAATACTTAATTATGAAATATCCCTTAACTTTTTGGAACGATATGAAAGAAAGGTATGACCACCAGAAAACTATCATACTTCCAAAAGCTCGCTATGATGGGTTACAATTGCGCTTACAAGATTTTAAAACCGTTAGCGAGTATAATTCTACAATGTTTAATATTACTTCACAATTGAAATTACGTAGTGAAAATATATTTGATAATGATATGTTGGAAAAAACCTACTCCACTTTCCATGCCAATAATATGCTCCTGCAACAGCAATATCGTGAAAGGGAATACACAAAATATTCTGAACTTATATCAATTTTGCTCCTTGCCATGCAAAACAATGAACTCTTGATGAAAAATTATCAAGCACATTCAACTGGTTCAGCACCATTCTCTGAAGTGAATGTTATAACTAGTAATGAATATGAACAAAATAAGCAATTTGGATGTGGGCATGGACGTGGATTTGGACGTGGGAGAGCCCGTGGGCGTGGTTTTGGACGTGGTCAAGGCCATGATCACCGAAAATTCTCAAATTTCAAGAATTCTCACCACCAGAAGTGGACAAAAAATGAGGAGAAGCCCAAGGGAAGTATAATGGATAAAAGCATTGAAAGAACTTGTCATCATTGTAGAATAAAAGTCCATTGGGGTCGTACTTGTCGTATCTCCAAGCACCTTGTTGATCTTTATCAAACTTCTTTAAAGGGTGTGGAGACTAAGTTTACTGAACAAATTGATCCTTTGGGCATAACCCACCTTGAAGCACACCTTGGAGGGGGAATCAAATCAATCCAATCAGCTCTACTCATATGGAAGTGGCTAACTTATTTGAAGATGGAAATATGGAAGTGGTCAAATTTGGTAGAGATGATGCTAATATTAATTAAATAAATAGTTCTTGTCTTCTTGTAAAGATTTATATTTAAACCATAAGATTTTATGTTTGAACTTATAGAATCTAAGAATTTTATAAACACATAACTCTCTAAATTAGAGATAAGGACCGTAATCATCATATCTAATTATCGAGATTAAACTGAAGGCGGAAATGTACCTGAATCCATAAGACGATAATTGTTACGATATTTGAATCTGTATTATATTCTTGATTATTGTCTTCCTCAACCAAGTACTCCTTAGGATTTCTCAATAGCTCTCTCTGATGGGTAGAAGATAAGCCGTGTAACATACTTAATATATTGGGGACTATAACCCTTTTTATATACCACCTAATTAAATCTCCCATTATAATTTAATTGGGCCTGATATTAGGTATCCACTTACTAGGTCCATACAATAAATTAAAATCTAATTGGGTTTCTTATTCAATCACTTAATTTAACCCAATATAATAAATAGCAAATATAATTGATATATTTATATGTAGCACATAAATAAAATATTATTATTAAAAATAACAATAACAATCTCCCATTTGGACTTCATATGAATCCAGAATCAATTATACAAAACTTTAGTGCGTAACTTTATGTAATTTATCGTCCTTAGATTTTACCAAAACAATTGGGTCCGTCTACTATATGCATGAGATTCTGGCGGTATTCGTCACAAACTTTACGTGACTAAACCTTCCATGGTCACCATACAAATATATTCAACGACATGAATCAATGCATGGATAAGTGGCATCTGATCTATATAATGTCTATATCCAACTAGTCTTTAGTCAATCTCTAATGAGATTGATTCCAATTTTCTCAATTCAATGTTAAATCATAAAAAGAAAATTGAACAAAAGTAGAGTGACATTCAATAAAATTACATCAACTGTATTTTGTAGAACATAAAAAACTCCATGTTTATTACATAAAATACCAAAATACAAACTCCCACTACGCCAAAGTATCACATAAGGTAACACCCATATGGATAGTATGCTCGTGAAAAACCTTAGGTGTTAACGCTTTAGTGAGCGGATCCGCAATCATGGAGTTAGTGCCAATATGTTCTATCGAAATATGTCCGCTCAGAATCTTTTCTTTAAAAACTAGAAACTTAATATCTATATGTTTTGCATCTGTAGTGCTCCTATTGTTGTTTGAATACTCCACTGCTGATTTATTATCACAAAATATCTTTAATGGCCTTTCAGCATCATCAAGGATACGCAAACCAGTGACAAAGTTTCACAGCCATAAAGCTTTATTGGATGCCACAAAACATGCTATATATCTGCAGCCATGGTGGATAAGCTATGAGCATCTGTTTGGCAGACCTCCATGAAATCGCTCCACCAGCCAATAGATAAACATAGCCCGAAATAGACTTTCTTTCATCTTTGCATCCTCCAAAGTCAAAGTCTGAATATCCAATGATTTCTAGATAATTTGATTTCCTATACGTGAGCATATAATCTTTTGTTTTTTTCAAATACCGTAAGACTCATTTCACTGCTTTCCATTGCTCCATTCCCGGATTACTCAAATATCTTCCCAACATTCCAACAATGAATGTTATGCCAGGACGAGTACAAACTTGAGCATACATTAGGCTTCCCACTGCCGATGTATATGGTATCCTTTGCATTTCCCTTATCTCAAGTTCATTCTTGGGATACTGTTTAAGAATAAATTTATCTCCCTTAGACACACGGGTGTATCCATTGGTGCACAATCTTTCATGCCATACCTTTCCAGTATCTTTTCGATATAGCTCTTTTGTGATAATCCAAGAATACCTCGAGAGCGATCTCGATGTATCTGAATTCCTAATACAAAAGAGGCGTTACCAAGGTCCTTCATCTCAAATTAACTAGTGAGAAATTTCTTGGTATCATGCAATAAGCCTATATCATTAGTAGAAGGTAAGATGTCATCAACGTATAAGAGAAGAAAAATAAATTTGCTCCCACTGAACTTGTGATATACATAATGTTCCACCAAGTTCACTTCGAAATTGTATAATATGATTACATGATGAAATTTGTGATACCATTCACGAGAAACCTGCCTGAGACCATAGATTGACTTCTTTAATTTGCAAACCACAGTCTTTGGATCTCCAATGATAAAGTTTTCTGGTTTTACCATATAAATTGTCTCGCCAATGTTTCCATTGAGAAACGCCGTGTTTACATCCATCTGATGTAGCTCTAGATCATAATGAGCCACAAGTGCCATAAAAATTCTAAATGAGTCTTTCGTGGAAACAGGAGAGAAAGTCTCATTATAGTCTATACCTTTCTTTTGAGTGAATCCTTTAGCGACTAGACGAGCCTTATATATTTCGATGTTACCATTCGAATCCCTTTTGGTTTTACATACCCATTTCCAACCAATAAGTTTTGAGCCTTTAGGCAACTCGACAAGATCCCAAACGTCATTATCTTTCATAGATTACATCTCTTCATTCATGGCATCAATCTACTTTTGAGAGTTAGGACTCTGTATGGCTTATTGAAGATTTACAGGATCATCTTCACCAATTCCAATTCCATCTTGTTATTCTTGTAGAAAAACAACATAATCATCTAGAATTGCGCTTATTTTCTCTCTAGTGGATTTCCTTAGTGGCACTTCTTATGATTCATGAGGTTGTTGAGTTTGCTTAATTGGTTCCTCATGGGGAATTTCGATGTTGTCTTGAACGGAGAGCCTTGAACAATGATAGGTATCATAATCTGATCATTGCTCTCGATAGAGTCATAAATAGAATTATGACTATCTTTTTCAAAGACAATACTTTTACCAATATCTTTCCTCTCAAAATCAACATCCTCAAAAAATCTTACTTTATCAGTCTCAAAGATGGATCTAGTAGCAGGATCATAAAATTAAAATTCGTGAGTACATTCCGGATAACCGACAAAATAGCAACTGACCGTCCTAGAGTCCAGTTTCTTCTCATTTGGCCTATATGGCCTTGTCTCAGCTGAACAACCCCAAACATGTAAATGCTTAATACTAAGTGTTTTCTTAGTCCAAAGTTTGTAAGGAGTTTCGGCCACTGCTTTAGTTGGAACCCGGTTAAGGATATAAATTGCAATCTTTAGTGCATCTCCCCAAAGTAACTCAGGCAAGGAAGAACGACTTATCATACTTCTCACCATATTTTTAAGAGTACGGTTTCCCCTCTCAGCAACACCATTCATATTTGGTTTTCCTGGCATAGTGTACTAAGGGACAATTCCACACTCCTTTAGGAAGTTAGCAAAGGGTCCTGGACGTTGCTCACCTGATCCATCATATCTACCATAGTATTCACCACCACGATCAGATCTTACAGGTTTAATACTACTGTTTAGCTGAAGTTCAACTTTAGCTTTATACTCTTTAAATACATCCAGAGCTTGTGACTTCTCATGTATCAAGTATAGGTAACCATAGCTAGAGTAATCATCTATGAACGTGATAAAATACCATTGACCGTTCTAAGAGGCCGTAGGGAATGGTCCAAAAATATCGGTGTGAATCAGTTCCAAGACACTTGTAGCTCTATTGGCACCTAACTTTCTCGAGTTTGTTTGTTTTCCCATAATACATTCAACATAGACTTGAAAGTCACTTAAATCTAAGGGATCAAGAATTTTATCATTCACAAGCCTATGAATTCTCTGTTTAGAGATATGACCTAATCTCCTGTGCCACAATATAGCAGAATTCTCAGTTAACTTACGCTTTGTACCTCTTGCACTTGAGTGAAAAAATTCATTATTACAAGCAACAATAGCAAGCATATAAAGATTATCAAACAAAGAACTTATGGCAACCACATTTGAATTTAAAGAGAAATACACTTTATTATTTCCAAAAGAAAATATGTAGTCATATTTGTCCAAACAGGAAATCGAAATAAGTTTTCGTCTAAAAGACGGTGCAACAAATGTCTCAAATAAATCCAAATAAACACCAGTTTTTAATAATAATCTAAATGTTCCAACATCTTCAATTGAAACTTTATTGATGTCGCCCACATAGATGAATCTTTCGGCATCAATTGGCGGTCAGCTCCACATGCAACCCTGCATTGATATACTTATGTGTGTAGTAGCACCAGAATCTACCCACCAAGTATCCTTAGGTACATAAGCCAAATTAACTTCATAATAAACAAAGATAGAAGTCTTACCCTTCTTCACACGCTAAGCAGCATATTTGGAACACTCTTTCTTCCTGTGTCCATCCTTCTTACAAAAGTAGCAGGTTGTTCCCTTATCCTGCTTCTCATGAAACTGATGCTTGGGTTTTACACTTGCAATATCCTTACCTCTCTTTCTCTTCTTATCATGGGACTTGATGCCAAGTGAGCACTCTCGGTCTTCTCTCGCAAAACCTCTCTTCCTCTTGCACACAGTGTGAAATGAGATCATTAAGAGTCCATTTTTCCTTTTGAGTATTATAACTCACCACAAAGTGTCCAAACTGAGGAGGCAGAGAAATACGAACCAAGTGAACAAGTAACTCATCCTAAAGTTCTAACTTGAATTCCTCAAGTTTGCCAGCAATATTAGACATCCCAATGATGTACTCCCTTATGTTCCCATTTCCTTTATACTTCATGGTCACGAGTTTTGACAGAAGATTACTCGTTTCCGCTTTCTCATTCTTAGAAAAATATTGCCCAATCTCGGAGAGGAACTTCTTGGCACTTGTGCTCTCGAGCCCCAAAAGCCAGTTGGAATCGCTCGCTTCATGATCTCTAGACACATGTGATTAGAGTGTTCCTATTTCTCAATTTGATCAGTCATGGGATCATCCGTAGTGGGAACTGGTTGCTATTTCCTTAGCGTAAGGTCGAGATCCATACACAAAAGAACGATTTCAACATTCTCTTTCCACGTGATATAGTTTTTCCCATTCAACATTGGAATCATGCTCAACTGAGCGGAAGCAGAATTAACAGTAACAGTATTGAAATAGAAAACAAATATACGATAAATGCTCAAAACTAGAATATACAATAATGTGATAAATTTTATATATTGGCAAAACCATCACAAGATACCTAGCGCAATAATAAATTTTAGTCTTTGGACAGAAAATTTAATTTACAATTGGTACTCTTCACGCAATAATCAAGTATTAACAATCAATTGTTGTCAAATAATATGTTTTTTTTTGGACGGACTTATTATTCACATGAAAAACTTAATATTGTTACATACGTATTATCACAAGAATATATTAAGTTTGGCCAAACGTTACCTTCCTTTGGGCCGATAAAATTTGTATAAAATTAAATATTATATCGTCACAATAATATTTTTAAATTAATTAATCTACACAAAAGAGGTCACTTTGGAGACATATTGCTTCAATCAATTAACTCAAAAAAATATTCGACCACTTAAATAAATAAGTAAATTAACTTAATTTTCCAATAATTAAATTTAACTCACAAACATACACGTACATTCTTTATATTTCAACTTACTAACCAAATTGTGTAAACACATTGTCCAATAATACATCTGAATTGCTAAAGTTGGCCAGAGAATAATGTGACCTTTGTATAATTTAAAACATATCAAAAGTCTTGACACAACAGGAGGCTATTATTATATTATAGTCACAGATCACACAAACAAGACTAACACTTAAAAAAATTAACAATATAATGGGCCACTACACTAGTAAAAGTACAAAAACCCTTTAATCATCACTAAACTTAGAGAGCCAGAAGAAGAACATGTCATAATACAAATAATATTATATTATTTAATCAAGAGGCACATGTATACATCAACACCAAACAATTTACCCTACAAATTCTGAATGAGTTTCATTACGTATTCTTAAAAGCCACGGAGCAAATATTTTGGTCCTCAAAATTAAAAAAAAAAACATACAGCCCAAGCAATAAAATTAACTCACGCATACAAATCGTGTAAATTGTATCTGCAATCATCCTTATCGGAAAATAATAACCAAATATATTCAACCATATAAAATAAACAGTATGAATTAATGTTACGACCAGCATTTTCGTGTAATATTATTTGTGGTTTAGGTATAATATTAAAGCCGAAAGAAAATATGATTCAATGATTGCACGTTTGTGTTAGTGAGAATTTCTGCATTATAAAATTTTTATGTGTAGTATATGATTTTTTTTTTCAAAGCAAAAGTTTATTTATTTCCTTTATTTTGATTTGTAAGGAATATTCTAAGCCTTGGAGAAATTTTCTTTTAAAAGATATTTTGTTCACAAATTTTGAAAGTGATTTTATAAAATCTCTAAAAATCTAAATTATTTTATGGTATAAATTTTATAATTTTTGAACTTTTATTTTATTATATAAAAATAAATTTTTGAAAATTAGTTGCTTATTAATTATCAAATTACATGGTTACCCTTGCATGCAAATTCTCTTCTATTCAACTTAAAGGGCTAAAAAGACAATTCCAACCCCACTAACTCTTATTTTACTAACCAAATTACTTCTTTGTCCTTGCATGCAAAATGACCTAAGTATGTTGGAAGGTTATTCTTGACAATTCTCATTTCCATTAACTTATTTTAATCAATAAAAATCATAAAAACCAAAATGCAAAGTGTTGTGATCATTCACCCCACTCCACACTCCACCCTCACCTCACTCTCTCTCCCTCTCCTCTCGGCTCCTCCTCCCTCTCGGCAATCTCCATAGCCGAGGCCCCTATCCCCTTCTTTTCTTCATTCTTTCATTCAAACATTCATCTTATATTCAAGTAATCTTACTCCCTACATGTTGTTCATATATATTTCAAAAAGTTTAGAGTGAAAAGTTTGAGTTTTAATCTTGCATGTCTTAGTTTAATTAGAACTCAAAATACAATCTTGATTCTCATGGATTTAAGGTTGTATTATTGAGGGAACTACAAGGAATGGTGAAATGCCAAGTCAAGAGAGTGAAGCTCTTGTTTTTAATGGCCATTTCCCTTCCATTTCATTCGGCCATGACCATAAGGGAGCCGAATGAATGGTTCTTAGTGGTGTCTTGTTGCCTTGTTCAATTCTTGTATGTTTTGTGGTAATGGCATGAATTTTGTAGTGAAAACTTGATGAAACCCTTTGCATGCTAAGTGATCATCTATATATAGCTTATGCTAGGCTTGCATGTCGATTTCATGGTAGAATATATTTAGAAAATATGTTGTTTTGGTTTGTAAAACCCGAAGTCATGCATGCATGTAGATTTCTCTTGGAATGTTGGAAGATTTTGATCATTTGGAAAGATTTTGTTAGTAAGCTTTAATTTCAGTAGGGATAAGGTATTAATCTTGATTAGTGTTCCTTGATATGTGGTAATAATTTGTATATATATTTTATAAAAATACATAACTTGTTATTTTCAAAAACTCGATGACTTGTAAATTGTGTAATGTGATTTTCTTTGTTTTGCTATGTTGCACCTTAGGTAAGGATGATCTCCACTAAGATTATTTTGAGTGTAAGGGAGTTATTTCAGTGGTTCACCATAGTTAAGTCATGATTTGGGTATTTGGGTTGTTGGTGGTTGAGTTTGTCAAGTAGAAACCTTGGAGAAAGGAGAGTCTTAGTTTCTGCAGAAAATCAGTTTAGTACCCTGAGGTTTAGAGTGAGCTTTGGCCATGTCATTGTTGTGCACTTTGAGGCCCAAGCCACCTGAAGCTAGTATTAGGAGTATATAAAACGTTTTAGGTGTTGGTTGGAGGTTTATAAGTCGTTTGGTTAGGTGCACAAGTGAAATCACAAAATCTGTCCAGCAGGGGACAGTTTTGTTGCAACTTAGAAATAGGAAGTTTTGACCATGTCATGGGTAGGCCCTCATTAGGCCCTGTTGGGCCTTAGTTAGAGGGAGTGTCAGAGAAGTTTTTCCAGCCATAGTTCACAAAATATGAGTTAGAACCATGTGTCACAAGTTAATTCAAATCAGGGCGTTTTCTGCCCAGAAAAACAGGGGAACCATGGACTTTGAGCTTAGGCCCAAGGAGGCCCAAGCTAGACCCTTGAGCCACATTAAGTTTGGGAGATGCCTTATGGTCAGAAGAGTCTAGTGTAAAAGTTTTGGAGGTAAACTTGTAGTTTAAGGGTATCTAATGCACTCAAGAAACCATAGATGTCATTCTGAAATTTACTCCAGTGAGCGCTTCCACTTATCACATAGGTTTAGAGAACTTATGAGTAAGATCTAGGTTGACCACTATAGTTGCAAGATAGTATAAATCCAGTAGAATAAAAGGCCCAAGTGAGGGTCAATAGGTTTTGGATAGTTTAGTAAAGGCACATCGAGTTAGAAAGCCGAAATTTGGAGACTTTGTCTAAGTATAGCGACTAAGTGACTTAAGTCGTGAGTCGAGATCATCCAAGCCTAGTGTTGCATTATGGTGTATGTAGTATTATTTGGTATTAAAATATGATATGTGAGTATATATGGCTATGTGTACAATTATATCTATAAGGTGAATATAAATTGCGTTTATATAGGCCTAAGTGCCATTTGTGTTGTAAATAGGTTGAGTTGGTGAGAATATAATATAATGAGGTTATTATTAATTGTGTAGGATCTCGAGACGAGGGTAAACTTGCCATAAAGGTCGAGTGAAGCTTCCAGTTGCTCCTACCAGCCAGACCAGACCAGCCTTTCTCAAGGCAAGTGATTCAACCTGTCTTTTGTACTCACTGCAAATGTGTAACAATTAGTTCATATATATTGATGCGATTATCCTGAGTCATTTTGTTATACTTGAACCAAGCGTTTCTTAAGTTTATCTTTGAATTATATAGAAATGTCATGAACCCTCAAGTGTGTATTACAAGTAGATCAAAAGTCTTATTATGATAGTATATCAAAGTAATTGGAATGCCATAAAGAGTTGTTATAATACTTAATTGATCTTCTTGATTAACATGCTAATGATTCCTAAAGTACTGATATCTCACCCTCTGATGCTTGAACCCCTATAGAACTTTACCTTGATACCTAAAAGCCAGATATTCATCAAAGTTATCCATAATTGATTGATACCCCTCTTTATTACCCTAAAGTTTAACAATCTCGATGTACCTTGAGCTAAAGATCATTTTTTCATACTTTAACACCCTTAGTATTCATGAAGCTTATCTTCTTGATGTTCTAGCACTTGTACCTTGTCGGAAAACCATTGCTTTAAGCCTAGTTTGTCATTACCCCTTCATAATATCCAATAGCCTTGCTAAATTTCCTTGTCCAAGTTTTTGTATATGAAAACCTTTTAGTTACCCTAATAGAGTAAAGTCTAGTGGATCATGGCCCTGAGATTTAATATCGTATTTCCAGTGTTTCAAGTTGATATATAATCCTTTGATAAAAATGATTACTGTTTAAAGAGATTTTGTTATAAATCGGCATCAGTTTTTAAAATGATTAAAATGTGGATTTTCAGTCCCAAAGGGGGATAAATGTTTTCTTTGAATAGTGGATCTGGACTGAAATGCGAGTCATTTCCACACTTATATTGTAGGCTTAAAAGTTGCCTAGGGATCCCATTAACGTTTTAGAACCCAGCGAGGTTCGGGATTACTCTGCGGCTGATCACCGGCTGTAATCTGTAGCGTCATAAAATGATTTTGATTAAGATATGATTTTGAAAATGTTTTGATACAAGCAAATGATGCCATCACCCAAAGTTTTATCTCTTGTTATTATTGGTTATGTCTTCACATTGTCATTCTTTAATATATATCTCGATTTAAGTTTATATCATATTGTTTAGCACTTGTTAAGCATTTGGCTCACTCCTTGCTTTACCCTAATATTACAGCTAGCAACTATGGTTAGATTCAAGCAGACAGCACGTAAGACCTGTGACGCTGATGCGTATGTTCGAGCTCAGGTAGAATAATAGATAGTTTTGTGTGAGGACTCGATATTAAAATCAGTTGTAATAGATGGTAGTGTTGGGCTGTTCCAAACCCTAAACTGTAAGATCTTGGATTTGGTTATGTTTACTTTCTTTTAAATATTGTATTAGTTATATTTATTTTGTTGGTTAAGTTGGGGGTGTGACAGGTTTTTTGGTATCAGAGCCAGTTTAGAGTCCCTGGACAGCCCAAATAGGTTATAGGACATGTGTATAGGTTATAGATAATATGCGAGAGAGTAGGTTAAGTAAATTTATTATTAATACTCCTCTTATTAGTTTGTCAGCAAAGGGCGCATTCCTCGACACCCTCTGGGTCGGACGACACTATTGCTTTCTCCGTGTATGCTGAGTTGAGGCGCGAGTTTGACATGCTTCAGGGTAAGTACGATCGACTGATAGATTGACTGAAGAACGTGTATCCGGACAGCCGAAACTATGAAGGGAAGCCTAAGGAGCAGATGACTGCGAGACTTGAGACCTTGGTTCAGTACGTCAACACTAAGCTTGAGGAGATGCCAGCGCACCGGGACCGCACCAGCCAGTATGTCATCCAGATGGTGGCAGATGAGCTCCAGAGCATTGTGAAGACGCTTCGAGAGGAGAAGACTACCAAGCCCCGTTCTGATGGAGTAGAGCCTTAGTTCTTTCCATTTACCTTTTCATGTTGTTGTACTATCAGACTTCGTAGAATTCCCAGTTGTTTCCTTTAAATAAGCCTATTGTTCCTAGAATCAGACTTTGTCCCAATCCTGATGTATTGTGACCTTTAAATTTCAATAATCATGCACTATCGTTCCATTTGCTCTCAACTGTTATTTTACGCTTTTACTATTGGATTTTAATCACAGCGGAGGCATGGTAAAACACTTTTACACATACAAAATCTAAATAAAAGCATATAAATCGTGGTAAAAACATATGGATCGATTACTAACCTTTAATATGCGATCCAAAAGCAACGATCGGAGATCCTTAGCAGCTGCTCCTCAAACGTGAAGCACTCCACCGGTATCCACCAAGAAAACGACGTTAAGGAGGAGGAGGAGGTGGAGAGAATTAGGTTTTATAAAATTTTGGGGTTGGAATAAAAATAGGGTTTATAATAGTATATTTATAGGCAAAATTTGCAGCTGAAATTTTCCCATAAATATTATTATTATTATCCCATTTATAATTCTAATTAATAATTAAAACACCTTTTAATTATTAATCCTTTTTCTAAACACTTTAGAAATAATTCTCTCTCTTGATTTAATTTCCAAAAAAATAAATCCTTAATTAATAATATTAAGAACTTTTCTTAATTAATTTATAATCAATTAAATCTCATTTAATCAATTATTAAATTTGCCAATTAATTATTTATTTCACAAATAAATAATTATTAGCCATTATTAATTAATTCCTCCACCATTAAATCATTCTCTTTTTATGGTGTGACCCTGTAGGTTCAATATTAAGCCGGTAGTAGAAATAAATAATAATAAAACTATTTTATCATTATTTATATAAATTCTCTAATTTATTAAATATGATTAATTAATTAATCACATTTATTCTACATCGTGAGGGATACTTCTCAGTATATCGCGACTATCGAGATAATATGAATTCACTGCTTAGAATACCAAGAACCTATTCAGTGAATAGTTACCGTACAATAAACTCCTTCTACCCTACAATGTCCCGATTAAATACATGGCATGGATCTCGTGTCAAGCCTATCTAATTTAATCACTTGCTTACCATTTACTATGCTTAGTTCTATGCAAATTAGAAACTCCTTTCTAATTTCATTCACTCTGGCCAGAGATTCCTGAACTAGCATAAGTGGATCAGCCTTGAACATTCGCTTCCTTCACTAGAAGGGGTAGATTCTTTATTGATCATACACTATCTTCGTGTACAAATTCCTATACCCAGTTGAGCCCTAATAATTGTCCCTGGAGACTAAGAACTAAACCAAAGCATAGTTCAGTGTACACAAGATGACTATGATGACCTCAAGTCTAAGGATACTTGTACAACTATCACTATGTGAACAACTGCTGACACGTGAGTGAACTCCATCAGTTGTTCAGCTGTGCGAGTCATGTTCAGTGAACTTATTCTATAATAAGCACCTACATACTAGCTATAGTGTCACCACACAAATGTCTATGAGAACAGACATCCTTCATAATGAAGCAAACATAGTATGTACCAATCTTTACGGATTATTAATTACCAGTTAGTAATCCTATGATCAGGAACTATTTAAGCTTAGAGTTATCATCTTTTAGGTCTCACTATTATGATCTCATCATAATCCATAAAAAGCTTTACTCTAAACTATGGTATATCTTATTTAAACACTTAAATAGATAGAGCCCATAATAAAAATAAAACAAGTCTTTTATTAATATCAATAAAATCAAAACAAATTACACAGGAAGTTATTCCTAAATCCTAATACATGATTGGACTTAGGACATATTCCTTTCAATCTCCCACTTGTACTAAAGCCAATCACTCTGGTATCTAATACCCATCTTGTCTTTATGACGATCAAAGTGACTTTCATAAAGTAGCTTTGTGAGTGGGTCTGCTATGTTGTTATGTGTGTCAACTCTAATTCAATACAATATAAAAAATGTTACCGCGCTCCCACTAACCCTTTTGTAGACACATGGTTCATCTACGTTTTAGATAAAACCAAACTCTTTGATTGTCTCATCAAAACGGATGTTCCATCTACGAGAAGCTTGCTTTAAACCACATATGGTTCGCGGCAGCTTACACACTAGGTTTTCATTTCCCTTGGAAAGAAAACCATCAGGCCATTTGTCAGATCTCATAGTCGTAGTAAGCAGCAATCGCAAGCAAAATATGAATTGATTTTAACAGGGCTACAGGTAAAAGGTTTCATTAAAGTCAATCCATTGCCTTTGTTTGAATCCTTTTCCCAAAAGTCTGGCCTTAAAGGTCTCCACCTGGCCATCTGCTCCAATCTTTCTCTTATATACCCACTTGCACCCAATAGGCTTAACACCTTCAGGCGCTTCAACCAGAGTCCATACTTGGTTGGTATACATAGATTCCATTTCGGATTTCATGGCACTATGCCATTTCTCTGAGTCAACACTACTCATAGCCTCATTATAGGTCTTAGGGTCGTCTTCATCAATGATTGACAACTCATTGTCATTCTCAATGACAAGGCCATAATACCTCTCAGGTTGGTGAGACACTCTCTCTGACCTATGAATGGGCTGTTCCACAGAAGGTTGTTCAGTCAGAACAGGTGTTTCCACTTGATCCGTAGTAGTTTGTGCTTCTTGAACTTCATCAAGTTCAATTTTGCTCCCACTGTTTCCTTCAAGGATAAACTCCTTTTCCAAGAAGGTAGCATGTCTGGAGATAAACACCCGATGATCGGTGTAAGAGTAATACCCTAAAGTCTCTTTAGGATATCCCACAAAACTATATTTTACGGATCGATATTCCAGCTTATCTGGGTCAACTTACTTGACATAAGCTGGACATCCCCAAATCTTAACGTGTTTAAGACTCGGTTTCCTTTCTTTCCATATCTCATACGGAGTTTGAGGAACAGATTTGGAAGGCACCTTATTCAGTAAGTATGCTAAGGTTTCCAATGCATAACCCCATAGGAATACTGGAAGATTCTCATAGCTCATCCTGGACCAAACTATGTCTAACAAAGTTCGATTTCTCCTTTCAGATACCAATCTGGAGAAGTCCACTGGGAGACTATACCATTTACTTTGAGATAATCTAGAAACACTCCATTAAAGTATTCACTACCTCGATCTGATCGAAGAGTTATAATACTATGTTTGGTTGTTTCTCCACTTCATACTTATATTCTTTGAACTTTTCAAAGGCCTCAGACTTGTGTTTCATCAAACACATATCCGAATCCAGGTCTATCATCTATGAAAGTAATGAAGTATGAAAATCCACCCATGGCTTGCTTAGACATTGGTCCACATACATCTGTGTGTACCATTCCTAGCAAATTTACAGTCCTCTCTCCATGTCTACTAAATGGAGATTGCAGTGCCACTATAAAGTGAGATTTTCATCATCTCTTTTCTTTTATTAGTTTGTTCAATCTGAAATAAATTATGTCACATTCATACAGACCATTATTTAAAGTATCACGTCCATAAAGAATATTATCTCTAAGAATAGAACATTCATTATTTTCAATATTAAATGAAAATCTAGCCAAGTCTAACATGGGAATAATATTCCTCACAATCGAGGGAACAAAATAACAATTATTTAAAACAATAGTCTTGCCCGTAGGCATATGTAAATGAAATGATTCTACATCTTCAGCAGCAACTCTTGCTCCATTTCCCATCAGTAGAATCACCTCCTCTTCCTCAAGAGTCCTACTTCTTCTTAGTCCCTGCAACAAATTGCAGATATGAGAACCACAGGCGGTATCTAATACCCAAGTAGAAATTTGATTTAATGACATATTCACTTCTATCATGAACATACCTGAATCAGAAGTGGTAGTCTCACTACCCTTCTTCTTCTTCAATTCTGCAAGGTAAACCTTGCAGTTCCTCTTCCAGTGCCCCACCTTGTTACAGTGAAAGCAAACAACTTTGCTCTTGGGGTCTTCAGCTTTTGGTGGAACCGGCATTTTCTCACCTACTTTCTTCTTCTTGGAAGGGTTCCTCTTCCTTTTCTTAGGATTGGAACCTTCACCAATTAGAAGAACATAACTCTTCTTAGGGGGAAAATTCGATTCCGCAGTCTTCAACATGTTATGGAGTTTAGGCAGGCTGACATCCAACTTATTCATGTGAAAGTTCATAACAAACTGTGAGAATGAACTCAGAAGCGATTACAAGACCAAGTCTTGGCTCAGCTCCCCATCCATGGCAAAACCAAGTTGTCCAAGACGTTCAATCAAATTGATCATCTTAAGTACATGGTCATTCACAGATGATCCCTCAGACATCCTACAACCGAACAGCTCCTTCGATATCTCATATTGAGCTGTCCTCCCTGCCACATCATACAACTCTTGTAGATGCATGAGGATAGTGTGAGCATCCATATGCTCATGTTGCTTCTGTAGCTCAATGTTCATGGAAGCTAGCATGATGCATTGAGCAACATTTGCATCATCTATCCACCTATGATACACAACATGTTCATCATTATGTGCATCACTAGCAGGTTCAGTAGGCTTAGGTGAGTCAATCACGTATTCCAGCTTCTCAATCCTGAGAACAATTCTCAAGTTTCGAAGCCAGTCAGCATAATTAGGACCAGTCAATT
Organism: Apium graveolens; assembly: GCF_009905375.1. Taxonomy (NCBI): domain Eukaryota; kingdom Viridiplantae; phylum Streptophyta; class Magnoliopsida; order Apiales; family Apiaceae; genus Apium; species Apium graveolens. The sequence continues at coordinate 245,411,109 of NC_133654.1, forward strand.
TGTGAGCATCTAGTATGCTCCTGAGTGATAGTGCAGAAGACATAATGTATATTATAAATCTGTAAATGATAAACACATAACAACACTTAGCAAATATTCGATTTCATTTTAAAACACTATATGAATCAGGTCTTTATTCATAAGTGGCTCCCACTAGTTTACCTAATTTATTCAACCCTCTACGTGAAAAATTAAGCATTCATAATGCTAGTGGGAATAGGGATCCTACATTCCATTACACAACCCCGGCTGTAGCACGAACCGCCATGTAATGTTCAATAGGCAGACAACTCTTGTTAATTACATCTAATGTTATTCCCTAATCAAACTTTAGCCTCTTGAATAATTGAGTCACGGCTGTGGCACGACAAACTCAATATTCTAAGTCAAGTCTAACCCAACATTCCGTACAATTGAATCAGTCCCCAAAGGCCCACGGCTGTGGCACGTAACGACCTTTAGATTCTTATTTAATGTACACATCTCTATGTAATAGACAAGTATTTCTTATTTCGAAATCAAAGCCCTCGGCTGTGGCACGAAACGACAATGATTTAAAAATAAGAACTACTTTCTATCATGTTGGAAGGCTATGACCGACACAAGCCCGTTGTGTCATTGGCCAATTACTACTTGATATTATTTAATTTTAGAAGGATTATATTACGTTACAATCATAATCATATTATAAAGAGATTCTTCCTTTTAAATTAAATATTTCAAATCAATAATCAATAATCAGATGATTTCCAGATCGGGTGGAGCATTGTCAAGAGGCGTCACTTAATAACCCTTTCTTACAGATAAAAATCTGTTGTTGACAGAATCATCCTTTCTCTCAAATCGAAAATTCATATTCAATTACGTGTTTCATAAACACAAGAATCTCATGATTGTATTCATAATATTATTCTTAAGGTTATGAAACAATTTCACTATACTAGGTTGTCTAACAAACGCCTTATGTTCATTTAAGTTCACCTAAATCTATCATCGCATGATAAACTAAGCATATATCACATATATAAACATGAATAACATCAAGGTAGGCATGTTACATCATCTAGCACATTAGTCTAAGCATTATATATCTCTATGTATCACATGAAGCATTTAAAAATAGTTAAAACAGTTAAAAACAGCTTTAAAACACTTTCGGAAATATAAACAGTTCAAAACTTTTATATAAACTAAAATTTTATCACTCCATTAGATCCGTCTCGGAAAAACGAATCCAACGATATATTGCACGCCCAAAACGGAGTTACGAAACTCCCAGAAATCAAATTTAAAAAATAACAGACGGGCTGTAACGCATTACAGGAACGCGTTACAAGCCCTGTAACGCATTCCGGTGATGCGTTACAACCCTTTTAAGCCATTAAAAGGTGTAACGCATTCTGTGAATGCACCACAGGGTGTAACGCATTCCCGGAATGCGCGACACCCCTTTCCCTTCTCTTCCAGCAGCCGACAACAGCTTCTGCTGTACCTGTTCCTCTCGATCAGCGTGCCGCCTCACTGTACTCTGTACCTTTCTTTTCTTTCTCCGTGCATCACAGACAGCATTCAACAGCAGATATATAGCAGATATATATATATATATATACAACTTTATATACATATATATATACTTATTTAATTACGAATTTAATTACAACAACTTCAAAAATTCATAAAAAATAATGTATACATCATAAAATTATGAAAAAAATACCCAGACGATCTACAACACTTGTAGAACCCATATCAACATTCATAATTATTCTGAGAAACGATTTCTCATCAGACAAAATTAATTCATGATATAACTTGTAAAAATCATAATTAATTCATACAAGCACATAAAATTCTGAAATTTTTACCACAGATCTACATGCATACAACCTAAGCTCTGATACCAATGTTGGATTTTAATCGCAGCGGAGGCATGGTAAAACACTTTTACACATACAAAATCCAAATAAAAGCATATAAATCGTGGTAAAAACATATGGATCGATTACTAACCTTTAATATGCGATCCAAAAGCAACGATCGGAGATCCTTAGCAGCTGCTCCTCAAACGTGAAGCACTCCACCGGTATCCACCAAGAAAACGACGTTAAGGAGGAGGAGGAGGTGGAGAGAATTAGGTTTTATAAAATTTTGGGGTTGGAATAAAAATAGGGTTTATAATAGTATATTTATAGGCAAAATTTTCAGCTGAAATTTTCCCATAAATATTATTATTATTATCCCATTTATTATTCTCATTAATAATTAAAACACCTTTTAATTATTAATCCTTTTTCTAAACACTTTAGAAATAATTCTCTCTCTTGATTTAATTTCCAAAAAATTAAATCCTTAATTAATAATATTAAGAACTTTTCTTAATTAATTTATAATCAATTAAATCTCATTTAATCAATTATTAAATTTGCCAATTAATTATTTATTTCATAAATAAATAATTATTAGCCATTATTAATTAATTCCTCCACCATTAAATCATTCTCTTTTTATGGTGTGACCCTGTAGGTTCAATATTAAGCCGGTAGTAGAAATAAATAATAATAAAACTATTTTATCATTATTTATATAAATTCTCTAATTTATTAAATATGATTAATCAATTAATCACATTTATTCTACATCGTGAGGGATACTTCTCAGCATATCGCGACTATCCGGATAATATGAATTCACTGCTTAGAATACCAAGAACCTATTCAGTGAATAGTTACCGTACAATAAACTCCTTCTACCCTACAATGTCCCGATTAAATACAAGGCATGGATCTCGTGTCAAGCCTATCTAATTTAATCACTTACTTACCATTTACTATGCTTAGTTCTATGCAAATTAGAAACTCCTTTCTAATTTCATTCACTCTGGCCAGAGATTCCTGAACTAGCATAAGTGGATCAGCCTTGAACATTTGCTTCCTTCACTGGAAGGGGTAGATCCTTTATTGATCATACACTATCTTCGTGTACAAATTCCTATACCCAGTAGAGCCCTAATAATTGTCCCTGGAGACTAAGAACTAAACCAAAGCATAGTTCAGTGTATACAAGATGACTATGATGACCTCAAGTCTAAGGATACTTGTACAACTATCACTATGTGAACAAATGCTGACACGTGAGTGAACTCCATCAGTTGTTCAGCTGTACGAGTCATGTTCAGTGAACTTATTCTATAATAAGCACCTACATACTAGCTATAGTGTCACCACACAAATGTCTATGAGAACAGACATCCTTCATAATGAAGCAAGCATAGTATGTACCGATCTTTGCGGATTATTAATTACCAGTTAGTAATCCTATGATCAGGAACTATTTAAGTTTAGAGTTATCATCTTTTAGGTCTCACTATTATGATCTCATCATAATCCATAAAAAGTTTTACTCTAAACTATGGTATATCTTATTTAAACACTTAAATAGATAGAGCCCGTAATAAAAACAAAACAAGTCTTTTATTAATATCAATGAAATCAAAATAGATTACACAGGAAGTTATTCCTAAATCCTAATACATGATTGGACTTAGGACATATTCCTTTCATTTACGCATCGCCATATCTGCTTAATTTGAAACTTGACCTCATATGTAAATAAGAATGCCATACGATACCCTCAAATTATTTTATCATTCATATCTATTTCGACATAACTCTTATTTCAGGATCATGCCTCCCAAAAAGAAGAACCCAACAACCACATCTACCACAGACCCAAATATTCTTCGATTACTAGAAACTTTGCAACAGCAAACCAATGCTATAGCTCAACAACAACTAACTCTTCAACAACGAATTGAAAACCAAGATAACCGTGAACCACACCAACCACCCGAACCACCAGTACCACCTAGACAAGTTGTCACTTTCAAGGCATTTCAGAATATAAATCCACCTGCATTTCATGATACCACTGATCCAGTAATAGCTAACACATGGATTAAGGAAATGGAAAGGGCTTTTGAGTTGGTACAATTAGGAGACGATCAGAAGACGCCATATGTTACTTACTTCTTGAAGGGCGAAGTCATCTATTGGTGGGAATCAGTAAAGGCTATGGAAGCAACTCAGCAGGTTTCTTGGGAGAGATTTAAGAAGTTATTTCTGGAAAAGTATTACCCTAAGCACATGTAGAATCAGATGGAGCTTAAATTTCTTGAGTTGAAGCAAGGGAACATGACTGTACTGGAGTATGAGAAGAAGTTCACTGAGTTGTCAAGGTTTGTGACAAAGTATACCAGCACTAAGGAAGAAAAAGCGAAGAAATTTCAGCAAGGATTGGAGCCTTGGATCAGAGATAGAGTGGTTATGTTTGAGCTTGAAACCTATGCGGGCGTAGTACAGAAAGCTGCTCTAATTGAGAATAATGGGATGCAGTCAAGGAAGGAAAGGGATAACAAGAAGTTAAAGGTTCCATTTTATGGAGAAAAGTCTGAAGCTGGAAATTCACAAGATCGGAATGTAAAAAGGATTGGATTCCATAAGGGAGGAAATTTTCAAAAGAAAGGGAACTTGGGAAAAAGGCAAGAATCAAAGGGGAACAACCAGGCAAGCCAAGGACAAGTTGGAGAAAACAGGTTCCAGAAACTGGAATGCAAGCACTGTGGAAGAAGGCACCCCGGAGTATGTAATAAACTGAGCATGACATGCTATAGGTGTAACCAGAAGGGACATTTGGCAAATGAGTGCAAGATGCCAAAGCCAGGAGTTACATGTTACAAATATGGAAAGACTGGACATATAGCTAGGGAGTGCAAGGCAATCGGACCAATCAAAGCTCTAATAAATGTGGCAAGTACCAGTGCAAGCGTGCCAGCCGAAGTATTGGCATTACCTCCACCACCTACAACAACCCCGAAAGCAACAGCAAGGACATTTGATCTGAAGATGAAGGATGCTGTTCAGAATTCTGAGATGATAGTAGGTACACTTTTACTCAATAATGTCAAAGCTAAAGTATTGATTGATTCGGGAGCAACAAGATCTTTCATATCAGAAACTTTTATTGATAAACTTCAATGTGATAAAATGGTTATGAGCGAGGTAGTAAATGTGGTAATTGCGAACCAAGAGACGATTCATGTTAATCAATTTTGTCCGAAGTGTGAGATTGATATTTCGGGGTATAAGTTTTCAGCCGACTTGATACTCTTCAAGTTGGGAGAGTTTGATATAATTTTAGGAATGGATTGGTTAGGAAAGAATAATGCCCAGATTAATTGTATGACCAAGAAAGTGTATTTAAAGACGAAGAGTGGAGAGAAGGTAGTATTTAAGGGGCAGAGGCAATAGCAATTATTTCTTACAATCGTTCAGGCTAAGAAGCTACTTAGAAAAGGATGTGAGTCATTCCTAGCTTATGTAGTGGATTCAGAAAAAGGCAGTCCCAGCATAGAAGATATTCCCGTAGTTAACAAGTTCCCCGATGTGTTTCCAGATGAACTACCAGGCTTACCACCAGATCGAAAAATCGAGTTCGAGATCAACCTTGCTCCAGGCACGAAATCAGTTTCAAAGGCCCCATATAGGATGGCACCAGCAGAAATGAAAGAGTTGGTGAGCCAGCTACAAGAATTGTTGGATAAAGGAGTGATACGGCCAAGTACGTCGCCATGGGGAGCACCTGTTCTGTTTATAAAGAAGAAAGATGGAAGTATGCGGCTATGTATAGATTATCGGGAGTTGAATAAGGTAACGATTAAGAACCGTTACCCGCTACAAAGAATAAATGACCTTTTTGACCAGCTGAAGGGAGCAAAGTGCTTTTCAAAGATTGACTTGAGATCGGGATACCATCAATTAAAGATCAAGGAAGAAGACATTCCCAAGACAGCATTCAGGACCAGATACGGACATTATGAATTCTTAGTAATGTCGTTTGGATTGACTAATGCCCCGGCCGCATTTATGGATCTGATGAATCGGGTATTTAAAAAGTATTTGGACAAGTTCGTAGTGGTATTCATTGATGACATCCTTATTTATTCTAAGTCGGAAGAAGAACATAAGCAGCACCTCTGGATAGCATTGGAGATACTTCGACAAGAGAAGTTGTATGCCAAGTTTTCCAAATGTGAGTTTTGGTTAAAGGAAGTTCAATTCTTGGGACACGTCATTGGAGATGAAGGAGTTAAAGTAGATCCGGCAAAGATTGAGGCGGTTATGAGTTGGGAGAGGCCAAAGACACCTACGGAAGTGCGAAGTTTTCTAGGTTTGGCAGGGTACTATAGAAGGTTTGTTAAGGATTTTTCGAAAATCACCACGCCATTGACCAAGTTAACCAGAAAGAATCAAAAGTTCGAATAGAGTGCAGAATGTGAGGATAGCTTTCAAGAGTTGAAACAGAGATTGGTAACCGCTCCCGTGTTAGTACTACCAGATGACCAAGGGAACTTTGTGATATTCAGTGACGCTTCACATAAGGGATTAGGCTGTGTGTTAATGCAACACAGTAAGGTGATCGCGTATGCGTTAAGACAGTTGAAACCGCATGAGTTGAAGTACCCGACGCATGATTTGGAACTAGCCGCCATAGTGTTCGCACTTAAGATTTGGAGACATTACCTTTATGGAGAGAAGTGTGAGATCTACACAGATCATAAGAGTTTAAAGTACATTTTCACTCAGAAGGAGCTCAATATGAGGCAAAGGAGATGGCTGGAATTGATCAAGGACTACGATTGCTCAATAAATTACCATTCGGGAAAGGCGAATGTTGTGGCCGATGCATTAAGTAGAAAGGAAAGATTAAATATGATGGCAACACCAAAGAAATTGTCTGAAGAGATTAAGAAATTTGGTTTAGAACTTTGTGATTGTGGAATAGTTGAAGAAGTTTGTCGTGCAATGACTTTTCAGCCAACACTAGTGGAAAAGATAAAGAAATGTCAGGAAGAGGTAATGGAGAATAGGAAAATTCAGCTAACTGGAGAAGAGATTAGTACTCAAAAGGATGAGCAAGGGATACTAAGGTTTTCCTCAAGAATTTGGATTCCTCATGTACCTGAATTAAAGAATGAAATCCTACAAGAAGCCCATAATTCAAAATTTTCAATCCACCCGGGAAGCACTAAGATGTATCGGGACTTAAAGCAGAATTTTTGGTGGCCAAATATGAAGCGAGACGTGGCGGAATGGGTTGCGAAGTGTTATACTTGTCAGAAAGTGAAGGCAGAACATCAACGACCAAGCGGATTAATTCAGCCCCTAAAGATTCCAGAATGGAAATGGGAAAATATTTCTATGGACTTTATAGTGGGACTACCGCGAATGAAATCCGGACATGACGCTATATGGGTGATAGTTGATCGTCTTACGAAGTCGGCGCATTTTCTTCCAATTAATGAGAAGTCATCATTGGACAAATTGGTTCATCTGTACGTGCGTGAAATCGTACTAAGGCATGGAGTACCCGTATCGATAGTTTCAGACAGAGATTCCCGATTTAACTCGAGATTCTGGAAGCAATTTCAAGAAAGTCTTGGCACGAAATTGAATATGAGCACGGCATACCACCCGCAAACCGATGGTCAAAGCGAAAGGACAATTCAAACAATCGAAGATATGTTGCGCAGTTGTACAATCGATTTTGCAGGAAGTTGGGATGACCACTTGCCATTGATTGAATTCTCTTTCAACAATAGCTATCACTCCAGTATTGGCATGCCACCATACGAAGCTTTGTACGGACGAAAATGTAGATCACCGACAAGTTGGGATGAAGTAGGAGAAGAAAGGATTCTAGGCTCGGAATTGGTGCAACAGTTGCTTGACACAATCAAGTTAATTCAGAGAAGGTTGCTTGCTGCTCAAGATAGGCAGAGGAAGTATGCAGACCCATCACGTAAGGATGTTCGATTCCAAGTAGGCGAAGCCGTTTTGTTGAAGGTGTCACCAAGAAAAGGGTTGTCTAGATTTGGCAAGAAAGGGAAGTTAGCACCTAGATATATAGGTCCTTTTGAAATTTTGAGTCAAGTGGGGAAGGTAGCCTACGAGTTAGCCTTACCACCTCAGTATCAGCATGTGCATAATGTGTTCCATGTGTCGTTGCTTAAGAAGTACAATCCTGACGCCAGCCATGTGATAAAATATGAACCTGTAGAAATTCAGGAAGACCTGTCATTTATGGAGCAACCTGTCAAAATACTCGACTGGCAAGAGAAGAGTCTTAGAAACAAGTCAGTAAAGTTAGTAAAAGTACTTTGGAGGAACCCTAGGGTCGAAGAATCGACTTGGGAGTTAGAGTCTGATATGCGTTCCCGGTATCCTCATTTATTCTCTTAGATTTTGGGGACAGAATCCCTTAAGGGGGAGAGGATGTTACGACCGGCATTTTTGTGTAATATTATTTGTGGTTTAGGTATAATATTAAAGCCGAAAGTAAATATGATTCAATGATTGCACGTTTGTGTTAGTGAGAATTTCTGCATTATAAAATTTTTATGTGTAGTATATGATTTTTTTTCAAAGCAAAAGTTTATTTATTTCCTTTATTTTGATTTGTAAGGAATATTCTAAGCCTTGGAGAAATTTCTTTTAAAAGATATTTTGTTCACAAATTTTGAAAGTGATTTTATAAAATCTCTAAAAATCTAAATTATTTTATGGTATAAATTTTATAATTTTTGAACTTTTATTTTATTATATAAAAATAAATCTTTGAAAATTAGTTGCTTATTAACTATCAAATTACATGGTTACCCTTGCATGCAAATTCTCTTCTATTCAACTTAAAGGGCTAAAAAGACAATTCCAACCCCACTAACTCTTATTTTACTAGCCAAATTACTTCTTTGTCCTTGCATGCAAAATGACCTAAGTATGTTGGAAGGTTATTCTTGACAATTCTCATTTCCACTAACTTATTTTAATCAATCAAAATCATAAAAACTAAAATGCAAAGTGTTGTGATCATTCACCCCACTCCACACTCCACCTCCACCCTCACCTCACTCTCTCTCCCTCTCCTCTCGGCTCCTCCTCCCTCTCGACAATCTCCATAGCCGAGGCCCCCCATCCCCTTCTTTTCTTCATTCTTTCACTCAAACATTCATCTTATATTCAAGTAATCTTACTCCCTACATGTTGTTCATATATATTTCAAAAAGTTTAGAGTGAAAAGTTTGAGTTTTAATCTTGCATGTCTTAGTTTAATTAGAACTCAAAATACAATCTTGATTCTCATGGATTTAAGGTTGTATTATTGAGGGAACTACAAGGAATGGTGAAATGCCAAGTCAAGCTCTTATTTTTAATGGCCATTTCCCTTCCATTTCATTCGGCCATGACCATAAGGGAGCCGAATGAATGGTTCTTAGTGGTGTCTTGTTGCCTTGTTCAATTCTTGTATGTTTTGTGGTAATGGCATGAATTTTGTAGTGAAAACTTGATGAAACCATTTGCATGCTAAGTGATCATCTAGATATAGCTTGTGCTAGGCTTGCATGTCGATTTCATGGTAGAATATATTTAGAAAATATGTTGTTTTGGTTTGTAAAACCCGAAGTCATGCATGCATGTAGATTTCTCTTGGAATGTTGGAAGATTTTGATCATTTGGAAAGATTTTGTTAGTAAGCTTTAATTTCAGTAGGGATAAGGTATTAATCTTGATTAGTGTTCCTTGATATGTGGTAATAATTCATATATATATTTTATAAAAATACATAACTTGTTATTTTTAAAAACTCGATGACTTGTAAATTGTGTAATGTGATTTCCTTTGTTTTGCTATGTTGCACCTTAGGTAAGGATGATCTCCACTAAGATTATTTTGAGTGTAAGGGAGTTAGTTCAGTGGATCACCATAGTTAAGTCATGATTTGGGTATTTGGGTTGTTGGTGGTTGAGTTTGTCAAGTAGAAACCTTGGAGAAAGGAGAGTCTTTGTTTCTGCAGAAAATCAGTTTAGTACCCTGAGGTTTAGAGTGAGTTTTGGTCATGTCATTGTTGTGCACTTTGAGGCCCAAGCCACCAGAAGCTAGTATTAGGAGTATATAAAAGGTTTTAGGTGTTGGCTGGAGGTTTATAAGTCGTTTGGTTAGGTACACAAGTGAAATCATAAAATCTGTCCAGCAGGGGACAGTTTTGTTGCAACTTAGAAATAGGAAGTTTTGACCATGTCATGGGTAGGCCCTCATTAGGGCCTGTTGGGCCATAGTTAGAGGGAGAGTCAGAGAAGTTGTTCCAGCCATAGTTCACAAAATATGAGTTAGAACCATGTGTCACAAGTTAATTCAAATCAGGGCGTTTTCTGCCCAGAAAAACAGGGGAACCATGGACTTTGAGCTTAGGCCCAAGGAGGTCCAAGCTAGACCCTTGAGCCACATCAAGTTTGGGAGATGCCTTATGGTCAGAAGAGTATAGTGTAAAAGTTTTGGAGGTAAACTTGTAGTTTAAGGGTATCTAATGCACTCAAGAAACCATAGATGTCATTCTGAAATTTACTCGAGTGAGCACTTCCACTTATCACATAGTTTTAGAGAACTTATGAGTAAGATCTAGGTTGACCACTATAGTTGCAAGATAGTATAAAGCCAGTAGAATAAAAGGCCCAAGTGAGGGTCAATAGATTTTGGATAGTTTAGTAAAGGCACATCGAGTTCGAAAGCCGAAATTTGGAGACTTTGTCTAAGTATAGCGACTAAGTGACTTAAGTTGTGAGTCGAGATCATCCAAGCCTGGTGTTGCATTATGGTGTATGTGGTATTATTTGGTATTAAAATATGATATGTGAGTATATGTGGCTATGTGTACAATTATATCTATAAGGTGAATATAAATTGCGTGCATATAGGCCTAAGTGTCATTTATGTTGTAAATAGGTTGAGTTGGTGAGAATATAATATAATGAGGTTATTATTAATTGTGTAGGATCTCGAGACGAGTGTAAACTTGCCATAAAGGTCGAGTGAAGCTTCCAGTTGCTCCTACCAGCCAGACCAGACCAGCCTTTCTCAAGGCAAGTGATTTAACCTGTCTTTTGTACTCACTGCAAATGTGTAACAATTAGTTCATATATATTGATGCGATTATCCTGAGTCATTTTGTTATACTTGAACCAAGCATTTCTTAAGTTTATCTTTGAATTATATAGAAATGTCATGAACCCTCAAGTACGTATTGCAAGTAGATCAAAAGTCTTATTATGATAGTATATCAAAGTAATTGGAATGCCATAAAGAGTTGTTATAATACTTGATTGATCCTCTTGATTAACATGCTAATGATTCCTAAAGTACTGATATCTCACCCTCTGATGCTTGAACCCCTATAGAACTTTACCTTGATACCTAAAAGCCAGATATTCATCAAAGTTATCCATAATTGATTGATACCCCTCTTTATTACCCTAAAGTTTAACAATCCTGATGTACCTTGAGCTAAAGATCATTTCTTCATACCTTAACACCCTTAGTATTCATGAAGCTTATCTTCTTGATGTTCTAGCACTTGTACCTTGTCGGAAAACCATTGCTTTAAGCCTAGTTTGGCATTACCCCTTTATAATATCCAATAGCCTTGCTAAATTTCCTTGTCCAAGTTTTTGTATATGGAAACCTTTCAGTTACCCTAATAGAGTAAAGTCTGGTGGATCATGGCCCTGAGATTTAATATCGTATTTCCAGTGTTTCAAGTTGATCTATAATCCTTTGATAAAAATGATTACTGTTTAAAGAGATTTTGTTATAAATCGGCATCAGTTTTTAAAATGATTAAAATGTGGATTTTCAGTCCCAAAGGGGGATAAATGTTTTCTTTGAATAGTGGATCTGGACTGAGACGCGAGTCCTTTCCACACTAATATTGTAGGCTTAAAAGTTGCCTAGGGATCCCATTAACGTTTTAGAACCCAGCGAGGTTCGGGATTACTCCGCGGCTGATCACCGGCTGTAATCCGTAGCGTCATAAAATGATTTTGATTAAGATATGATTTTGAAAATGTTTTGATACAAGCAAATGATGCCATCACCCAAAGTTTTATCTCTTGTTATTATTGGTTATGTCTTCACATTGTCATTCTTTAATATATATCTCGATTTAAGTTTATATCATATTGTTTAGAACTTGTTGAGCATTTGGCTCACTCCTTGATTTACCCTGATATTACAGCTAGCAGCTATGGTTAGATTCAAGCAGACAGCACGTAAGACCTGTGACGCTGATGCGTATGTTCGAGCTCAGGTAGAATAAGAGATAGTTTTGTGTGAGGACTCGATATTAAAATCAGTTGTAATAGATGGTAGTGTTGGGCTGTTCCAAACTCTAAACTGTAAGATCTTGGATTTGGTTATGTTTACTTTCTTTTAAATATTGTATTAGTTATATTTATTTTGTTGGTTAAGTTGGGGGTGTGACAATTAATACCCAATAATTAAATATAAAGAGGCTCTGATGCCAATTGATAGAATCTAAGAATTCTATAAACACATAATTCTCTAGAATAAAGATAAGGACCGTAATCATCATATCTAATTATCGAGATTAAACCGAATGCGAAAGCGTACCTGAATCCATAAGATGATAATTGTTACGATATCTGAATCTGTATTATATTCTTGATTATTATCTTCCTCAACAAAGTACTCCTTAGGATTTCTCAATAGCTCTCTCTGTTTGGTAGAAGATAAGCCGTGTAACGTACATGATATATTGGGGACTATAACCATTTTATATACTACCTAATTAAACCTCCCATTATAATTTAATTATGGCTGGTATTAGGTACCACTTATTAGGTCCATACAATAAATTAAAATCTAATTGGGTTTCTTATTTGATCACTAAATTTAACCCAATATAATAAATAACAAAAATAATTGATATATTTATATATAGCCCATAAATTAATTATTATTATTAAAATAATAATAACATGAACTTTATATGTTTCTTATCTTATCATCAAAAGAAATGATGATTACTTTTCTAATTAATGTGTTATTTATTTTTGTGAAAAAATATGGTCTGCAGCCTCTCTTCATGCGTTATAAATGATGATAAATCACTTTGCTTAGCGGATAGTGAAACATCACATACAATGTTGAAAAATTAAAAATACTTTTAGCATTTAGATGAAGGCAATGTTAGCACTATATCTGGTACATTAGATCTTATTGAGGGCTCCGGAAGAGCAAATATAATGTTACCTAATGGAACACAGTTTAGCATCGATAATGCAATATTTTTCACCAAATCACAAAAAAAACCTTTTGAGTTTCAAAGATATACGTAAAAATGGTTATCACATTGAGACAATAAATGAAAATGATGAAGAATTTTTATATATCACATCAGTTATTTCATGAATAAAGAAATTCATGGAAAAACTCCCCTCATATAAATCTGGATTGTATTATAACTTTATAAATCCAGTTGAGTCAATTATGGTGATAAACCAAAAATTAAAGGACCCGACTAATTTTATCAAATGACATAATTATTTAGGTCATCCGGGTTCAACAATGATGTGAAGGATTATAGAAAACTCAAATGGACATCCACTCAAGAACAAAATTGTTCCTTTGTCTAAAGATTTTTTATGTGTTGGTTGTTATCAAAGAAAATTAATAACAAGACCATCTCCAGTAAAAGTTGCAATTGAATGTCCAAACTTTTTAGAACATATTCAGGGAGATATATGTTGACTTATAACCCCATCAAGTGGGTCATTTCAATACTTTATGGTACTTATTGATGCATCAACACGATGGCCGCATGTCACTTTATTGTCCACTCGAAATATTGCATTTGCACGACTACTTGCTCAATAATTTCGATTGAGAGCACAATTCCTCGATCATAATATAAAGAAAATTAGATTGGACAATACGGAAGAATTTTCATCCCAATGTTTCAATGATTATTGTATGTCGATTGGGATTGAAGTAGAACATTATGTTGCTCATGTGCATACTCAAAATGGTCTAGCATAATCTTTTATTAAAATGCTACAACAGATTAATAGACATTTACCCATGAAAATAAATTTACCAAGTTCTGCATGGGGACATGCAAAATTACATGCAGCTTCTTTAGTTCGGTTAAAACAGACTTCTTATCATCAACATTCCCATTTGCAACTTGTAAATGGCAAAGAACAAAATATTTATCATTTAAGTGTTTCTGGTTATGCAATTTATATTCCGATATCTCCTCCTTAATGAACAAAAATGGGACCCCAGAGAAGATTAGGGATACATGTTGGATTTGATTCTCCCTCAATCATTAAATATTTGGAGTCTATGACTAGTGATTATTTAAGGTAAGGTTTGTCGACTACCAATTTGATGAGATAGTTTTTCCTGTATTAGAGGGAGATCAGACAAAATCTGATAAAAAGACAAGAAATTTTATAGAATCCAGTCCCTATGTCTCATTATGATCCTCAAACAAATCAAAGTGAACTTGATGTTCATAAGTTTATCCACCTACAAGAAGCGTCAAATAGACTGCTTGAAAAATTCACTGATGTCAAGACAGTGAAAAAGTCACATATACCAGCAGTTAATGTTCCTTATAAAGTTAAAGTTCCTGATAAAGATGATAAAAACATGCTAGCAAATGAGTCTAAAGCATGCCAGAAGTGTGGTAGACCTGTTGGATCTAAGGATAAAAATCCAAGAAAGATAAGGAAAATAAACAAAGAAGTTGGCACATCAAATGACATCAGTGTAAAATAAATAGAATTAATCAATGAGGAGACATCTTTAAAAGATGATCAAACACCTAAAATCGTAGACAACGAAGAGATTTCTATAGATTATGTGATTTCAGGGAAGATGTGGAACATAAAAGAAATTTTTATGGATGATGTATTTCCATATGCAGTCGCTCTTGATATTATTAAGGAAATAGAGGATCATGAACCTAGATCGATCTATGAATGTAAAAGAAGAAATGATTGACCAAAATGGAAATATGCAATTGAGACTGTATTAAAATCTCTTGAAAAATGTCAAGTTTTTGGACTAATTGTCCAAACACCTGCAGGTATAAACCCCGTCGTTTATAGATGGGTATTTATGCGAAAAAGAAATGAGAAAAATAAGGTTGTGAGATACAAAGCACGACTTATTGCACAAGGTTTCTTACAAAGACTGTGAATTGATTATGAAGAGATTTATTCAGCGGTCATGGATGCAACAATGTTCAGATTCTTACTAAGTTTATCAAATCTAGAAGGGCTCCAAATAAATTTGATGGATATTGTGACTGCCTATTTATATGGGACATTTGATAATGACATTTATATGAAAATTCTCGATAATTTAAAGATGCCCGAAGCATGTGGTTCAAGACCCCGAGAGATTTACTCGATCAAATTGCAAAGATCATTATACGGGTTGAAACAATCGGATCGCATGTGGCATAATCGTCTTAGTGAGTATCTGTTGAAAGATGGATATATCAATAACGTAATTTGCCCTTGTATTTTTATTAAAAGGACAAAAATGGGGTTTACAATTATTGGAGTTTATGTTGATGATTTAAACATCATTGGGACCCCAAATGAACTTCATGGGACGACTGGATATTTGAGAAGAGAATTTTGTCTTGGTTTTCAAGCTGAACATTTATCTAAAGGAATCTTTTTCCACCGGTCAGCTTATATCGAAAAGATCCTTAAACATTTTATAATGGACAAAGCATATCCTATTAGTACACCTATGGTGGTACGTTCACTAGAAAAGCATAAGGATCCATTTCGCCTAAGAGAAAAGGGAGATGAGTTTCTTGATCCAAAAGTACCATATCTTAGTGTCAATGGAGCACTAATGTACCTTGCCAATTGTACACGTCCTGATATTGCATTTTCTGTTAACCTATTGGCAAGACATAATTCTGTTCCAACTCGAAGACATTGGACTGGTGTGAAAAAAATATTTAGATATCTCTAAGGAATAATGGACATGGGTTTGTTTTATTCTAATAACTCAAAAGTGGAATTAGTTGGTTATGCAAGTGCAGGATATCATTCGGATCCTCACAAAGGAAGATCACAAACAGGATACATATTCACATATGGAAATACTGCAATATCTTAGCGATCTACAAAATAAATTCTTGCAACAACTTTTTTGTATCATGCTGAATTACTAGCTCTTTATGAGGTAAGCCGAGAATGTGTATGGTTAAGATCTCTTGTCCACCATATCCGAGAATCATGTGGTCTTGTAATGAACAAACATATTTCGAATACTGTATATGAAGATAATGAAGCTTGTATAACACAAACTAGAGAGGGATGCATCAAAGGTGACAAGACGAAATATATAGACCCGAAATTCTTCTTTACTCATGAACTTCAATAAAGAGGAGAGATCAATGTTTCTCAAATTCGTTATTGCGATAATCCAACAGATTTATTCACCAAAGCACTTCCAACAAGTTCTTTCGAGGAGTTACTATATCATATTGGAATGCGCAGATTTCGAGATTTATGCTGACATCCACTTGTCCTATTACAATGGGGCAGAGACATTTATTATACGCTCCTTTTTAGTACAACTCATGTACTCTTTTTCCTTCACTAGTTTTTTCCCACAAGATTTTTCCTAGTAAGTATTTAACGAGAAATGATGTTTGTACGAGCCATTCAAGGGGGAGTGTTATGAAATATATATATATATATGACTCTCTAGAAACTTCTTAACTTTTAGATGTCCGAACTTATGTCTTTTCTTATCTTTAACTTTTAGCTTTTCAGTGATGTAACTTATCAATTCATTGATATCAATGTATGCACATGAATTTAATATATGAATAAAAACATGATCTCTTCTCTCTGACTTTCTTTATTCTCTCTATATCTTATATATATAGTTTATTCTATTATATTAGTATAATGTTTTATTTGATAGATAATAGGCTGATTATTTATGTTGTATAGAAAAGCAGTAATGGCTGAGGCATTAATAATGAAAAATACTTATCAATGAAAGAACAATGCTCCTTGATTGTATTTGTATTCGACAAGTACATTCGCTCTTGTCACTCCACATACTCTATTATACGTAAGAGAGGTGCGGGTTGGATCACGATTACTTTTAAATAAAATTGAAATTGAATATTCTTGACTTTAAAAAATTTTAAATTAAAATTTCTCAATTTTAAAATTTTAAACTGAAAATCATTATTCAGTTTCAATTTAAAAAATCTCAATTCGGTTACCATCAAATTTATTTTGGATTTAAATTCGCATCACATGTAGTCCTACATCGTACTGTAGTTATACAAGCACATCATTCTACTTTCAATTAAAATTTTCGGATTAAGTTTTTCACTGTTATATAATTTGGCATTATAGTTGAACTATTTGTGAACAAAAAGGCAACATAAGAATTGTTGCTTGAACTTATCTACTTTTAGAATATCCCACCTAACTCTTTGGATTTCTAAACCATGCCATTGCATACTACAATGTCTATAGGACTTGGTAAATACTATAAGAGGTCGTTTGGTATGTTATAGGTATTAACTTCCTACGGTCAATTACATTTCCTATGATAATAAAAATCCTAGAAAATGAAATAAAAGTGTTTGGTTGACATGGAGGATTTTGTATTTCCTGGATACTCACTTCCCATATTCTGTTTGGTTCAAGTTTTAACTTCCCGTGTAATATAAATGTTAAAGACGCTAATGTCCTTTATCACAATGACTTGCTTTTATTTTTAGGTTTGTAAAATTAGAAAATTTACATCTACATAATTATTTTAGCTTGAAATTTTACTTATTTAAGCAAATGACCCACAATCCTTCTAGCTAAAAAATAATGTAAAAACATGAAATTCTCAAAAAATAAACTAAAAAAAGAAAAGTGAAACAGAAAAATGATACACTTAAAAAAATTACAATCCATAAATAAATAATATTATAAAAGTTGAAGCACAATCCTTTAAATAAGTAAAACTAATATTCTTGGCATAAGTAAATATTGAAAAGATAATACTAGTTTGTCTGCTCATAATTTTGCTGATAGTTTTGTTGATAAGGAAGCAGTAAACCTTGAACATAAGCATATCTATAATCATCGGAAGGCTGAAGAAAAAATCAACTTCGAGTGGATTAAGTGCTATTTTTTTGATGCTAAAAGAACTTGAGTAGTAGTTAATCCTCCAATTTTCATTACCTCTGAAGTCACCTTTATCCTTCTCTCAGCGGAATCAGACTCATGCTGAAAACAACTAGCAAGTCGTCCTATATGTTCACTAGCATTTTCCATTACGCCGCTCATATTTTCAAGTTTGCTTGAAAGATCTTTTAAAGCTTCAATAGTTTCAGTGTTGCCTTCTTTGTCCTGGTATTTGTAGGTGCAATTGATGACGGTGTTTTCATTTGACGGTTTTGGGTGCTAGGAGTTACCTCATCTTCAGTGGTTAAGTCGTAAACTTGTTCTGCTTCTATGTCTTTGCCTTCTTCTTCTAATTCCTCGAGTGCATCAAGTGTACTTGCAGCCTGATTTCCCATAGCCCTATCTTTACCAAAAATTCTGCCCAGCTCATCAAAGAAGGGAAAAGGTTTGTTTCTTAAACTTGCAGCATTCGGGTGACTCTGCAAAACACAAAAAAAAAATAATAGTAGCAAATACTTGCTCCAACCAATAAGAACCTATATACAACCTATAAAAGAGTTAGACACACTCGGATCCAGCAAGTTAGAAATATTTTATGCGTTGAAAATTTTGTTTCGACACCTGGAGCATTCAATTCTAAACTATGCAACAGTATTTAACTAGTTCTTGGGAGAACTCAAGTGAAGACCAACCTTTATTCTAACTATATAATGTGATATCCGTTAATTAGTAATAGTCAAGTATTCAAGTTGTTATGGATTAAAAATTAATATATATAATTGCTATATTTATTACTAAGGAACGTGAGCTCAAGGCCTTTAATGGCTGCTCTCGTGTTTCATAGCTTAACTCTGCCTTTACGAGATGCCTACGTATCTCTGTGAATTAGAGAATCAAGCCAAAAAATGTAGTTCTGATCTGCGGGGTGAGGCCCCTTATATAGATGTGGGAGTCCTTGAATTGGACTTGGTATAGGAGACTTGGTAGCCAAGTCTCAGAATTAGAATGGACTTTGGAGTCCTAAATAGTAGGAAACTGATTCCTTATCCTTCTAGGTCCCTTTGAGGCTAATCTGCAATGATCTATGTCCTTATCGGGACTCTTCTCAATAGATGATTTTTCCATTATTAATTAATTACGAAATTAATTAATATTCAGGGTTTTTGGGCCTTCTTTGTTCCATCAGGCCTGATCTGGTCCATCAGGCCTGATCACTGTGTTAACCTTTTTGGTCTGAATGCCATACATCTCCTTATTGGGCCTAGCAGACCAAATCATATATAATTAATATAATATTTAATTACACAATCAGGATTTATTTATCCCTGTCATTTGCCCCCCAACTTTTGGGAAACCGTATAAGATTTCGCAAAAGTTAAGTTTGTTCATTTCCTTTCAGGGTACCGTTTTGCGTAAAGTGTGGAGCGACCTACACGTTTACAACGATTTGCCTTGTACGCGGCTTCAGGGTCGTTTAAAAACTCCCCCCCCCTTTTTATTTTCTCACCTTCTCCCTATTTTTAGGAATTTTCTGGTATTTTTTCAGGAATTTTCCTTTTTCCCGGGATTTTTCCAAATTTTCTGCAATTTTCCACAAATATTTTCAAATTTCCAGCCCTTTTTCGACCAGGATCCTAGTCGAAATTTCGACCTGTATCCTAGTCGAATTTTGGGCTAGCTTTGCAATCCTGGTCGAAGGACTTCGACTAGGATCCACGACCTGGATTTCGACCAGGATCCTAGTCGAACTTTCGACCTGGATCTAGGTCGAAAATTTGTCCTTGTTTGGATTCTTGGTCGTAAGATTTCGACTAGGATTCACGACCTGGATTTCGACCAGGATCCTAGTCGAACCTTCGACCTGGATCTAGTTCAAAAAATTTATGCTTATTTGCTTCCTGGTCGTTAGATTTCGACTAGGATTCACGACCTGGGCTTCGACCAGGATCCTAGTCGATTCTTCGACCTGGATTTAAGTCTAGGTTTCTGTACCCCATACTTGAAAAATGTTGTGCTTGATTCGACCTCGATCCTGGTCTTGGTTTCGACCTCAATCCAGTTCAATTATACCCATAATTTTCGGGTGTCTGTTCGAAAGATTTCAAGCAGAATTCACGACTTGAAATTTGACCTGAATCCTGGTCTTTTATACCTGTTATTTTCGGGTGTCTGTTCGAAAGATTTCGAGCAGAATTTATGACTTGAATTTTGACCTTAATCCTGGTCTTTTTGGGCTTCCTTCTAATCCAATTTGGATTGGGCCTTTGTTTGGGCCTAATCTTCTTTTTGGGCCTTATATCTTTTAGGGCTTTGATTTGGGCTTCGTATTTTTCCAAATCCTAATTGGACTTGGGTCTTCTATCTTCCAAATCTTAATTGGATATGGGCTTTTTAACTCCTATTGGGCCTCTTATTAATCTGGGCTTTAACATATCAAAAATACCCTGTTTAGAATTCTTATTTAATTTCTTTCGAATTCCCTTGGAATATTCTGGAATGTTCCATTTTCTGGGCTTTTTTCTTTGGGCCTCTATCTTACTGGGCTTTTTGTCCCTTCAACTTCACTTTTCCTCCTATATAAAGGAGTGAGTAGAGTCTACTGCTCATCACTTTCTCATTTCTAACTTCTTCTTCTTTCTTCTTCTATTATGAATCTCAGATCAATAACAGTAAGTCGGAGTATCTTAAGCCTCAACGCCTCTTTCTAGGAGCATTAATTCAGGTAAAATTTCTCCCTTTACTTCTTGTGCTTGTTTTTGCATAGTTTGCGCTTTTAAAATTATCTTTTTATGTGCCCTTTTTTCAGATGGCTGATAAGAAAATGACTCGTTTGGCCAAGATGAATTTGGCCAGAAAGTCCAATGAATTCCCTATTCGATCAAGGTACACTTCCTTGATCGATATGATCAACACTCGAGGGGACGAGTACCCGTCTGATACGCATCTGGATGCGCACGACCATATTAGTGCCTTGCGGGATCCAAAGGAGCTGGAAAAGTTGAATAGTTGTTTAAGAATCAAGGATTCTTTCAAACTGGTTCTTGCAGGTCCGGCCGACAGGGCCTGCCAGTGGAGGAAGGACGCATTATACGTCTAGAGGGATACTCTAAGGGCAGGTATCAGACTCCCCTTTCACCCATTTATCCCTATTCTGCTAGCTGATGTGGGCATCAGCCCTTGCCAACTCCCTCCTAACTTTTGGAGGCTCATCTGTGCTATCTGTCGCAATGCGCCAAGCACAATTTCCCTACTTCTATTGCTGTTTTCAGAAAGATTTTTCAGTTCAAAAACAGCCCTGACAAGAATTCGGGTTGGGTTTCTTTAAACCAGCGCCCAACTATTCCCCACATAATGAACAGGAAGTCCATCCCTGACAATAATTTGGGGTGGAAGAAAGATTTTTTGTTCGTCATTTGGGAGGGTGGCGATTGGGGCACCCTATTTCGCTCATCTTTTGGGCTAGCCGTAGTTGGGAGCCCAAACGATATAATTTTGTCTGAGGAGGAGACCAGGGCTTTCAACCTCCTAACGCAAGATAATGGGACTTCCCATTCTTGGGATCTTATTAGGGAGACCGTTCTTGTAGAACGCAGCCTTTCTTCCGTCCCTAAGAAGAGTACGTTTCCTTCCTTATCTAGTTCTTTTTATTTCCTTCATTTTCTATTTTGCTTACTTATCTCATTTGTTGCAGTGGCTGAGAAAATTGAGGAGGCTACAAAGCCTAAAGACCTGGAGACGACCAGGATGAAGCATGCTGGAAAGGTCTTTAAAGACCCGCGCCTTGGGGATCGCTTCCCGGAGTTCCTACTCCAAGCAATGGAACCAGGCGAAGAAGGCCCCAGCCAAGTTTTACGTACCAAGCAAGAACCAGGGTCTTACTTTCAACCTGCTTGGGGAATCTGGGGCAAGGATTCGATTGTCGGCAGCACAGCGCTTGCCAAGGAATGGTTTAAACATTCCATCTCCCCGGTTGACTATCAAGACTTTGTCCTTCAACAGGACTTGGAGGGGAACGAGCTTTTCGGAGCTCAGGCTTTGGCGATGGTACGTCTTTTTCCTTAGCCCTTCATAGTTGCCTTTTTGATTTTCCCGTCTTACTTTTGCTGTGTTTCTTGTAGGCGAACGCCCATTTTCAAGGGGCGATTCACCAAGCCAAGGCTTGGAAGGTTGGCCTGGAGGACGCAAACAAGAAGCTGGAGGAGGCCAACCAAAGAATAGAGGCCCTTGAAGCCCAACTGGCCTCATCTACTTCGGATTTGGAAACGGCCCGGGCTGAAAATGTTATCCTGAAGGCTCAAAAGGATAAAGCCTTTGACGGCTGGATGGACACTCAGGAGTTCAAAGATTTAATGGTGGAGCATGATTCCCTCCTTCATCCAATCAGCTATAAGGAACGCTGGGATGCCACTGTGGAGGCCATTCAGGACGAATTTCCAGAAGTCTTTGAACAGTCCTCCTTCCCTTGCCCTGTGCGAGTTCCAGCACTTGGGGGTGTTACAGACAAGCTTGCTGATTTGATCAAGGATGACCCATCGGGGAGTCAAGGCCAAGGCCAAAAGAGGAAGGAGCTCGAGTCCAGCTCTGAAGAGGAGGATACTTCTTCTAAGGAGGAGCCTGAGCCCGTTATAAAGAAGGCCAGGGTAGAAGAGCCTCCAAAGGCAACGCCTCCTAAACCAGCGTCTCCTGCAGCATCCAAATCGTCTGAAGGTAGTTCCGAGGGAACTTCTGCCGAGACTTCCGAGGGGACGACTGAGACATCCGAGGAGACTTCGGATAGTGGTTCCGAAGAATCCCAGCCTTCCAAGGCCTAAGTTTTTTTATGTATTTCTTCTTTAATAGATAATATTTGAACTTTGTAATTGACTTTTATTGTTTTCAGTCATATTTTGCCCAAGTATCGTCATATTTTCTTTTGATTTTTCAAACTCAAGTTTATAACTTGGTTTTATCTTTCACAATGCAATCAATCTAATAGGCCAAGATTAAGTTGAAGGTTTTATACTATAACTTGGTATTCTGGATACCTTACATGAAATGGGTTCAACCCTGATAAAATCTAAACATATCTTCTATATAGAAAAATCCTAAGCGCAAAGCTTCAAGGTGCTTAATAACCTACTTGTCATTCTGACAAGTGTGAATCGTACTTTAACTATTTTATACATAGTAAACCTTCAGGTTTTGTGCATGCCAAGTTCTCGGGACTTCAAAACCATCCATAGTCTCCAGCTTGTAGGTTCCTCTACCCTAAATGCTCTTGACTTTGTACGGCCCTTCCCAATTTGGGGCAAGTTTCCCTTTCAGCCCTACACCAGAAGCTTCCACTTTCCTCAAAACTAAATCACCTTATTTGAAGAATCTTTCTTTAACCCTTAGGTTGTAGTAGAACGAAGCTTTTTTCTGATATTCCATTATCTTTGCATGTGCCTCATCTCGTACTTCATCAATTAGATCCAGGGCTAACCTTTCCCCTTCTTCATTTTCCTCAGCATTAAAAGCTTGAATCTTGGGGGAGGAATGTGATATCTCTACAGGAACAACTGCTTCTGCACTATACGCTAACATGAAGGGAGTTGCTTCAGTCGTGGCTCTACAGGTAGTCCTATAGGCCCATAGTATGGGGAGTATTTCATCCACCCAGTTATTCCTTGACTTCTCGATCCTCTTCTTTAGTCCATCCAGGATTATTCGGTTTACCACTTCCGCTTGCCCATTGGCTTGCGGGTGGGCCACATATGTGAATTGTAACTCGATTTCATTTTCCTCACAATACTTCTTGAATTCCTCGTTGTTGAACTGTGTTCCATTGTCAGTGACTAGGATGCGGGGAATTCCATACCGGCACATAATACTTTCCCACAGGAATTGTGCAACCTGCTTAGTTGTGATCTTGGCCAAGGGTTTGGCTTCAATCCACTTGGTGAAATAATCAATGGCCATAATCAGAAACTTCCCTTGTATCGTGGCCATGGGGAAAGGCCCTAATATATTCATTCCCCACATAGTAAAGGGGATGGGCGAGTTGATAGAAGTCAGCATCTCGGGGGGTTGTCTAACAACTGGCGCGTGCTTCTGACAACGGTCACATTTTTTCACATATTCTTTGGCATCATCCATCATTTCTGGCCAATAGAAATCTAAACGGGTTATCTTATGAGCCAAAGCCCTGCCCCCCAAGTATTGACCGCATATGCCTTCATGTACTTCTTCAAGAGCCAAGCGAGCCTCATCAGGCCTTAGACATCTTAAGTAGGGAACCACGAAAGATCTTTTATACAAAATTCCATCTATCAAAGAGTATCTTAGTGCTCGAACAGCCAATTTTGGCGCTCCAGTAGCATCGTTTGGTAACCAGCCGGTTTGAATGTGAGCTTTAATGGGATCAATCCATGACGTCCCCAGGCCTATAGGAGCCACAAGCTTAACATCAATGCTCCGTGTTTTCAAAACGCGATAGTATACACTTCCAGAACTTTGTTCCATCTCAGATGAAGCAAATTTTGACAACGCATCTGCCCTAGCATTTTCCTCCCTTGGAATGTGCTCAACATCGCATTCATCAAATTGGGTCATCACAGCCCTTACTAGGCGGACATACTTAACCATCATCTCATCCCTTGCCTCAAACTCTCCCTTCACCTGGGATATGACCAACTTCGAGTCTCCACAGACTTTTAAGTTCTTGACTCTAAGTGTCCCTGCTAAGCCAAGACCAGCTATCAGAGCTTCATATTCTGCCTCATTGTTTGTGGTTGGGAAGTCTAGCTTCATGGCATACTCAATTAAGAACCCATCAGGGCTTTGTAACACCAAACCTGCTCCACTTGAATTCGTTTTTGATGCTCCATCAAAATAGAGAACCCAGTATTCTTTTTCCTTATTAATCTTCTCTTTATCCCCCTTATCAACTTCCTTGTCTTGAGGTATGTTATCTTCCTTCCCCCCGACTTTTTGGTTAGGTATGGTACATTCCACCACGAAGTCATCCAGTGCCTGGGCTTTTATTGCCGTTCGTGGCTTATACTTGAGATCGAACTCTCCCAACTCTATTGCCCACTTGATCAATCTCCCACTTTCCTTGGGACTGTGAATGATATTTCTCAGGGGTTAATTCGTTAGCACCTCAATCCGATGAGCCTGAAAGTAAGGACGCAGCTTTCTCAAAGCCATTACCAAGGCTAGAGCAAATTTCTCAATAGTTGAGTAATTCAACTCAGCACCATACAGAATTTTCCTGACATAGTATACGGGTTTCTGGACTTTCAGTTCCTCCTTAACCAATATAGCGCTCAAGGCACTCTCTGAAATAGCTAAGTACAAGAATAAAACTTCATTCGAAACTGGTTTGGCCAACAACGGGGCCTGCACCATATATTTCTTCAATTCTTCGAAAGCCTTCTAATTTTCCTCACTCCATACAAAGTCCTTAATGTTTTTTAGTGACTTGAAGAATGATAGGCACTTGTCTCCTGACTTGGAGATGAATCGTCCCAATGCAGCAACCCTTCCTGTGAGCTTTTGAACATCCTTGATAGTTTTTGGTGGTTCCATGTCCAGGATTTCCTTTATTTTATCGGGGTTAGCCTCGATCCCTCTCTTGGAGACCATCAATCCCAAAAAAATTCCAGATCCTACTCCAAATGCACACTTTGTAGGATTTAACATCATTTTGTGGTACCCCAGGACCTCAAAAGCTTCCCTTAAATGGGCTATATGATCAGTCTTTACTAGACTCTTGACTAACATGTCATCAACATAAACTTCCATAGTCTTGCCAATAAGATCCTTAAAAATTTTATTTACCAACCTTTGATAGGTGGCTCCTGCATTCTTGAGACCAAATGCCATAACAAGATAACAATAAACACCAAAGTCAGTGATGAATGATACCTTTGGTATGTTGTCCTTGTGCATCTTGATATGATTGTATCCACTAAATCCATCCATGAAGCTCAGCATTTCATGCCCAGCAGTGGCGTCTATCAAAGTATCGATCCTTGGTAACGGAAAACAGTCCTTAGGACATGCATCATTTAGATCAGTGAAGTCCACACACATCCTCCATTTTCCATTAGCTTTCTTTACCATTACAGGGTTTGCTAACCACTCTGGAAATTGAATCTCCTCAATGAAACCAGCCTTCAAGAGCTTCTCCACTTCCTGTTTTATAGCTTCTTGCCTTTCTGGAGCAAAACTTCTTTTCTTTTGTTTTACCGTCTTCCAATTTGGGTCCACGTTCAGCTTGTGAGTAATCAGTTTCGGGTCTATGCCTGGCATATTAGCTGCTGACCATGCAAAAATATCACTATTTTCTTGCAAAAATTTCACCAATTCCCTCTAAGGGGCTCCTCGAGCGTTGCTCCAATAAAAGTCACATTCCCAGGATCTTCGGGGGCCAAAGGGATTGAAACCAAGTCTTCTGCCGGCTTTCCCCTTTTCTCATCATTCTCTCGGATATCCAGATCTTCAATAGGAAGAACCTGCCCCCCAACTCCATCTGCCCTCAAAGAGGCCACATAACAGCTTCTAACCATTTTTTGATCTCCTCTTTCTTCTCCAATCCCATCTCGAGTCAGAATTTCATAACTGGATGATAAGAAGAAGGGACTGCCTTGAAGGCGTGTATCCCTGTTCTTCCCATGATAGCGTTGTAGGTCAAACTAGCCTTCACCACCACAAAGTCCAACATCTGAGTTGCTTGCCTTGGTTCCTGTCCTATGGTTGTTGGCAACTTGATTATTCCTTCTACGGGGCATTCCACTCCTGCGAATCCATTTATTGGCATGTCGGTTGGGGTCAATTGGGAGTCATTATATCCCATCCTTAAAAAGGTGTCATGAAGCAAAATATCCACTGAAGCACCATTATCCACAAGGACCCTTCTTACCGGGCTGTTCCCTATTATCGGGGTTATGACCAACGGGTCGTCATGGGGAAATTTCACACCCTCCAGATCAGAATCATCAAAAGACATTGTTAATCCTGTCCTGGCCCTCTTCGGGGTTTCTCCGACAATATGCATAACCTATCTAGTATATGCTTTTCTAGAGTTTTTGGACAATCCAGCAGCAATTGGTCCTCCAAAGATTGTGTTTATCACAGGCCCTCGAGGTCATGGCCCTCCATAAATTGTGTTTATAACCGGTCCTCTAGGCTGGGGATTCCGCCCCTAATCGTCTTGGTCCCTCCTACGATCTTCAAAGTTCTTCATTCCATTGTTATTTATATCCCCTCCTTCTCCAGTGTATTTGTTCAATCTTCCTTTTCGAATGAGGAACTCAATTTCATCTTTTAGTTTCCTACACTCATCGGTGTCATGACCAACATCTTTGTGAAATCTTTAATACTTGCTCTTATCTAGCTTGGCAGGATCAGCCTTCAAAGGCTTAGGCCAACGAATATCTCTATCTTTCTCGATCTCCATCAAGATCTGGCTTCTGGGAGCATTCAGCTTAGCGTATTCAGTGAACTTTTGCCCAGGTCCTCCCTTCTTGGGGGTTGAATCAGAGTTTTGCTCGGTTCTAGGATACTTGTCCTTAGCAATATATTCCATGTCAGTTTTCCGCTTCTTGCCTCCACTGGGCTCATTACTCAATACGGTCTTCCGCATGCTTTTTTCCACCTTTATATACTTCCCTGCCCTATCCTGGAGCTGCAACATGCTTTCAGGGGGACGTTTGGCCAAGGACATCTTAAAAAACTCATCCTTAGTTCCTTGTTGCAGTGCTATCATGGCTACCTTATCATCAAGGTCTGGGACTTTTAAAGCCTCCTTTGTGAAACGATTCAGGTAATCTCTCAAGAATTCCTTTGTTCCCTGCACAATGCTCATAAGAGATGCTGAACTTTTTTCATGAACTCTCCCACTAATGAATTGCTTAATAAAAGCCTGACTTAATTCTCTGAACGACCCAATAGAGTTTGGGGGCAAGCGACTATACCACCTTTGAGCCATACCCGACAGGGTTTGAGAAAAGGCCCGACACTTAATAGCATCATTCACGGGCTGTAACAGCAGTGCATTAGAGAATGTTCTAACATGATTAGCAGGATCTCCCGTGCTGTCATATGCTTTTATAGTTGGCATCTTGAACTTCCTTGAGATATGGGCATTCATTATATCTTCAGTGAAGGGTGGAGTAAGATCATCAGGATCTCCAAGGGGAAGAAGATTGCTTGGATCAACCTTTGGGACAACAGTCCTTCTCTGCACTGGACCATCCAGGTCTATGATAGGTGGAGGATTTCTCCCCCTAGGAGGTGTTGGGGGTCTGGTGGTCTGGTGTGCCTCCAGGTCGCGCCTAGGCCTTTGAATCTCAGCCTCGTGAGCCTTGATTCTTTCCTGCACTTCTTGGGGATTCATCCCTTGGGTGCTTTGAGGGTGTTGGCTACCATCAACCATCGGCTCTTTGCCAGCACGTCTCCTTCTTGGGGCCACTTCATCATCCGAAGATTTGGAGTCTCTCTCAGTGTAAGGACCAGAAAATTCCTGATCCTCAGGGATAGGAGCCAAACCTCGTATGTATGGGGGTGATCGCCCTCGTGCTTCACTTCATCCAGCATGTCCGCTTCCTCCAACCTCAGGGTAAAAGGGCATCCCATAAGGGGGGTTAGTAGTAACAACAGTTGAATATTCATACCCGACGGGTCGAGAATTGACAAGTGCATGTACTTGTTGAACTTGAGGATTTGTACCTTGAGTAGCCGAGGGGATCGTCCCTTGTTGCTAAGGTTCAGTTGCCCCTATCTGGGATTCTCCTTGCGTGGTTGCATAGGTTGAGTGAGGAGGCACCTCCACAGTTGAAGAAATCACTTGGGTTGTCCCCGTTGGTGTTCCTCCTCCAAGGGCTCTAACTGTTCTCCGTGTTCTCGCCATGGTTATTATTGTTTCCCACAGACGGCGCCAAATGTTATTGATTAAAAACTAATATATATATATATAATTGTTGTATTTATTACTAAGGAACGTGTGCTCAAGGCCTTTAATGGTTGCTCTCGTGTTTCGTAGCTTAACTCTGCCTTTACGAGATGCCTACGTATCTCTGTGAATTAGAGAATCAAGCCAAAAAACGTAGTTCTGATCTACGGGGTGAGGCCCCTTATATAGATGTGGGAGTCCTTGAATTAGACTTGGTATAGGAGACTTGGTAGCCAAGTCTCAGAATTAGAATGGACTTTGGAGTCCTAAATAGTAGGAAACTGATTCCTTATCCTTCTAGGTCCCTTTGAGGCTAATCTGCAAGGATCTATGTCCTTATCGGGACTCTTCTCAATAGCTGATTTTTCCCTTATTAATTAATTACAAAATTAATTAATATTCAGGGTTTTTATGCCTTCTTTGTTCCATCAGGCCTGATCTGGTCCATCAGGTCTGATCACTGTGTTAACCTTTTTGGTAAGAATGCCATACATCTCCTTATTGGGCCTAGCAGCCCAAATCATGTATAATTAATGTAATATTTAATTACACAATCAGGATTTATTTATCCCTATTGTAATAACCCCAATTTTTGGGAAATTTTTGAAACCCTTATGAATAGTGTTTTTGCTAAATGAGAAAACTTTTCATGCCACACTATGTAGGGGTTCTGATATGGATATTCTGAGATTTTATTAGTACTTTATATGGGATATAAGTGTATGTAAAGATCGTCAGAATCCAAATCCAAACACTTTGATTTTTCCCGGAAATCCAATAGATACGGAAAGAATTGAGTATAAGGTAACATGATAAAAAGAATTTAAATTAAAGGATTATAAGAGAGGATCATAAAAGGAATACAATATATTGAGAAAGGTTAAGGGAACCTAAGTAATAAGATCCCGGGTATGATCCCTCAAACGATAAACGAAAACAAAAGTTAAGCGAACCGTATAACAGATCAGCGGTCATTAGGCAAACGATTAGGAAGTTAATCAAGGGGATTAGTGGGGATGATGTCATCCAACCAATAGAAAGAGGACAAGGAGGGGAGGATGACATCATGAGGATGACACAAGCATGACATGGGAAGGAAGGAGGTGTGGTTGAATGAGAACCACACAAATTCAAGGGCAATAAGGTAATTGACTAAATCAAACACAAAAACAAAGCAACCAAGCCAAGTAAAATCATTTTCATCAAAATCAAAAAGAAACCAAGGCATTGTTCTTCATGCTCTCGGCCAAAACAGAACCGGAACACTAAAACTGCTGTATCTCCTTCATTTCTCACTCAAATATTGTGTTCTATAGCTCATTGGAAAGGTATTGAGATGGCCTACAACTCTTGTTCACAAGTCTCGTCCAAATAATCATGTTAAGACCCTCATTTTTACAGTTCTTTAACTCGGACTTTTAGAAACTTCAAAGCCTAACTTTGTGTTCTTGATTTCTTTGGAAAGATCAAGCTTGTAGGAGGCTCCCTAAGGCTTCCTAGCAACTTAACACCTCCCAAGGAAGGTATAAACTTCAAACCCAAGCCTTTACTTTATTTGTTAGTAAGTTTAATGGTTGGTGTTGTGAAATGAGAAGCATGGATTGTGATTATTAGTAGTTTGGTTTGATTTGGAAGTGTTTTGGTAATTGAAGCTAGATTATAGTTCATAGGTCTTGATTGTGGTTGTTTGAGTTGAAAACCTTGGAGATTATGGACTGATGTGGTATGGTTTAGGTGAAGTTTTATTGTATTGATGGTTATGAGTTGGTTGGTGGTTAATTGGAGTAGTTTAAACATTGGTAATCGCGTAAACATAGCCGTCGTAACGTCCGATTTTCTTTGGACTGTTTTTGTGCATAACATTAGGACCCAAGAACCCCCTGCTAGATTATGACCACTGCCATGTTTAGATAGCTCATGTTACGAGCTTCGTTTTGATATGTAGTTCGTTCGATTCCGATGCACGGTTTAGGAGAAACGACCGTTTCAAGTAACGGCGTTTCGCGAACGAAACTTTTTCCCTCGCCTTACTTTGAAACATAGGTTAAAGACCAAAAAGGGTTAATTAATGCATGAAACATTTATGGTAAGTGTGTTAGGCAGTTGGTAAGACTCGCGAAGGAATCGCCTTAAAACTCGTAAAGGTTAAATTATTAAAAATGGTGGAGCCGAGGGTACTCGAGTGACTTAAGAGAATCAGTAAGCGCAAAACGAGCGTTAGAGTCTGAGTTGGTTAGAGTATAGATTTACAAGTGACTTTGGTTTAATTCCAACTTACTTGTTGTTTATAGGTTACCAGACTCGTCCCGAGCCATTCGTAACCCCCAGTCGCTCAGGCAAGTTTTCTACCCGCTATACTGTTGTTGTGATGTAAATATATGTATATGCATTATCTTGTGATATTGCATGATTGTTATTAGCAAATTTTGCGATATATTGGAGCATGCTAATATGGTATATATGCATGTCTGTTTCGTAATCTGGTTATCTATCTGTTGATTT
This sequence comes from Apium graveolens, assembly GCF_009905375.1. Lineage (NCBI taxonomy): Eukaryota > Viridiplantae > Streptophyta > Magnoliopsida > Apiales > Apiaceae > Apium > Apium graveolens. Next base: position 245,442,617 of record NC_133654.1, read on the forward strand.
CAATGCTTATAGTTGCATAATACCTATGCTAGAAATAAGCAAGTAGTTGCGTATACCCTTAGTATAGGGGATAAAAGGTGAACATATTTCTAAATCGGGAGTCGATGTTCCCGAGTATATTATATATATATATATATTTATTTATATATATATATGGATATAGTTTTTAAAATTATGGATCGAATAAGGTTTATTCGATACCTTTATTTTATTATTTGAATATTATTTGAATATTCATTCGAGGGCTTATGACTCAGTTTATTTTATTATTTGAATATTATTTGAATATTCATTCGAGGGCTTATGACTCAGTTTATATTATTATTGAATATTACTTGGATATTCATTTGAGGATGTATGACTCCTTTATTTTATTTAATGAATATTATTTATAATATTCATTCGAGGTATTATGACTCCGCTTATTACTGAAATATATTCTTTATTTCATTAGAGAATAAAGTGTTAATAATCAAACTTATTTTCGATTATTCAAATAAAGATAATACTTTCATATAAGTATATCTTTGGTTATTTAATGTTTATTTCAAGTATAAGTTTTAATACTTCTACTTCAATTATTTTTATAAAGATAATTCTTTATGAGAATATTAATTAAATAATAATATTCAGATATTTTCTAATATATCGGGACTGATTTATTTCATTAAATCAGTTTTACTCCAAACACTCTTTAAAGTGTTTTCGAGTCTTCAAAATGATTTTTAAAAGTTAGAGCGGATCCCAAAACTCATTTTTATATTTAAGATCTTCCTTTTAAGGGGATTTAAATACTCGCTCAAAACCTGAGGGATCCGGCTCTATGGTGTATTTTATATTCGCAACAAGGTTGCTGTTTTGATAAATGAATTGATTACTTGCCCAATGTTCGGGAAGTAAGCCCATCTAATTGAGTCGGCATAAGCGACAGGCCGGGGTACGGTCTATCAAAGTGTAAGTGGCTGGGTGGCAGTCCATCAACGCGTAAGAGGCCGGGTGGCGGTCCAGCACAAGGTCCTTATGTGGCCAGGGTGATGACCGGTGGGGGATTCATCCATCTACTAGTAGAAAAGGTTACTTATTGGTATCTTTGCCTGATCAGCAAGATATCTGGTTTATGCCAAAATTCTTTTCCTTCCAAATTCATTGGATATTGCAACTCTGTTCATACTTTACATGACAGAGGTTTTCAGGAAATGTATGGGAGATATATATGAATATATTTATATATCGGGTCTTAATGATGTATCTCGTAACTTCATTATTTATAATGATATTCAAAGATTGAATCTATTCAAATCTTGTCTTGTAGTCTCATCTATGTGATGAACCTTTGAAACTGATTATAACTTGAACGGGGGTAGTTCAAGTAGTATTTGGGAAAGATATAAGTATTTTGGGGTATCTTGTAACTTCATCTTTTAAACTTATATCTAGTTAATGATTGTCTTATGAATGACAAAGATTTTCGGAAAAACGTTGAGACAAGGTTAGATATATGAGATCACCTTGCAACGATATTTTTTGTGTATACAGTTATAAACTGGAACTCTGTGTATATTATGGATGGAAGAGGACTTCCAAGATTTTGAAAAGTATATATGTATATATACTGAATATTTTGCGACTTCATCGCATTAAGATATCAAACTTGGTTCATTTCTTTTAACCAAGACTTTCATGAGTACTATGAGAAGGCTCATATACTATTAATCATTATACATATTATTTTGGTGGGCTTGCTGCTCACCCTTGCTTTATTTCTTCATCACACAACAACAGTTAGGAAAGATGGCCAGACTCCAGCAGACCCAGCGCAAGCGCCTGGGAAGCGTCCCTCGTCTTCCCGTTGATGTTGTAGCTGCTATAGCTGCAGAGGTAGATCTATTGTAGATCAGACCATCTACTTTTGAGAATCAATTATGTATAATTATAACTTGTGGCAGATAATGGCAATTAACTGTAAATTTATCAAGTAATCATTTTGGGTTGTAATAACTTTTAAATTGTGGATTCAAAGACTTGTACTTATTTAAATTTCATCTCTGAGACTATAACGGGTTGTGGTGTGTGTTAGTGTGGGGTCACAGCATAAGGTTATTTATTATTAATTAAGTGAAGTGATATTGTGGAAAGAAAGACCGTGACGACCCGGATCCCCGACCCCGGATCTGGGGGTGTTACACCTATCACAAGTCTATAAGATAATTTAGTTAATGACAAAATATTTAACATAGAGTAAAATGGGAAAATATAAAAACTAGCTTAGTAGTGCAAATGCAGCAATATTGGTGCTTAGCATCTTTATCAAGCTCTGGCTCTGTATTATTATCTTTATGTTATTTACTTATTTATTTATTATATCTTCACTAAATACACTTAATAGATGCCCTACTAGGTACATTTTGCACACAAAATCACAATATTGGGTGCCTGGTTAAAAGGATTTAGTTAATGAAAATAACCATCATATGTTAAACTTCAATTTTTTATAATCCCCCAAAATATAAATGTAATCATGCATTCAATAAATTTAGAATTGTTAAAATATCATTAAGGTCAAAAAACTAAGTGCACCTAGACATTTTTTTAATTTCAGATGTATAAACTAGTTGTTCCTAAATAACACTTACAGATGCACATGAGGTAATCACTGAGAAGGTGCAGGTAAAAAATATTTATCATTTATCATCAAGAGCATTATAAGAAACATGTGTTGTACTCTATGTCATCAGATCCATATTTTGGTCTGAAATGATTGAGTGATAGTTCTAAACTACTGCAACTATTGAAATTTGTTACTCAGGGATCAACATATATACCAACAAAAATATGACACTAAGAATGAGACTTTAAATAAGATAATTACCTTCACCCAGTCATCTCAAACTGATTGTGGACATGTCACAAACTTTCCTTCATCGTTCCATCCAAAACCACTAGCATTTGGACTTAACATCTCTGCAATGGCATCATAATGTCTTCTCAAGAGTTTTACTCTGGACTCGATATGAGGTTTGGCTTTTTTGTCACAACCTGGTAGTTTCCGTAACATAATAGCCTCCACTTTGGCCCAGGTACCATTTTTGAATTGACCATTGTCTGCTTTACAACCACCCATTTCTAGAAGATCATTGATTGCGGTGATAAGCGCACGATCCTCAGCAGGTGTCCACCTAGAACATTTTCTGGTTGAGTTGCTTTCATTTGCAGCTTGCTTATTGCTTCCTTGAGGTCGTTGCATATTTTATTAAAAATTACATAAAAATTATTATAATGCAGACATGGAACATGACTTCAAATTGGAAAATAAAATGTAACAATATAATAGTAGCAATACAATAAAAATATAATTAACAGTAATAAAATGAAATGTGCAAATTTATTAAATCCTTAACAAGTCAGATAAGTAGTACAATAATGGAATAAATATCAATCCAAGCAAAGAAATTATAAAATCATTAATCCAACAAAAATAATTAAATTAGAGAAACTAATAAAAGAAATAGTAAACACTACTAAATGGCTGAGGATAGTTGTCGATGCTAGTTAAACAATTTTCTTTAAGTCTAGGAATGTCGTGTTTGCAGGTGTGCCTCGTACATTTCATTTGCTAAATTATTCCTAAAACCAGTCCATTCCATAACCTCAATGTTGTTTCCTTCTAAATCTTCAATGTCATCTCCAAGTAAATGCTCCATAGGATCAAGAGCCATGTTTGAACGAATGAAATTATGCAACAATGCACAAGCCAGAATAATTCTACCAATGGTCTTCCTAGAGTACCAAGTAGTATTTCTTAGGATCCCCCACCGCATATTAAGCAATACAAAAGATCTCTCGATAACGTTTCTAGCTTGAGAATGCTTCATGTTAAAAATATTCTAGAGCCGATGTTGGTTGAGTACCATCCTTCCACACACTCAAGTGATATCGTTCACCTTTAAATGGAGTTAAAAACCCAGCACAATTCATATATCCAGCATCACACAAGTAGTAAGTTCCTATAAAAAAAGTGCAAAAAAATTTTAATCATTTAATAATAAATTTAGAATTTTTTCTTATAATTGTAAAAAAACCTCCAAAATTAATGTTACCTTGAGGGACCTTAAGAGACTTCTTTCTAGAAAGTGTGTCACGTAATACCCTATTATCATGTGTTGAACTTTCCCATCCTGGTAAGACATATGTAAATTGCATGTCACGTGTGCAGGCTGCCAGTACATTGGTGGTTAGTTCTCCTTTTCTATTCATAAATCTAACTTTATCTTTGTCACCAACTCGAACTTTAATGTGTGTTCCATCCAAAGCACCTAAACAATTCTATAAATATAAATTTTTCATTAATAGACATTATGCAAATTTGCAAAAGTAATAAAAGAATCTAAAAGCTTTAAAAAATTTATATTACCTGAAACCACATCCATCTCTCGTCTTGACAATTTTCGGTTACTGGCTGAGGCTTTTTCAACAACAGATTATGGCATTTAAGAATAGCCCGGAGTACATAATTAAAATGTCTAGAAACAGTCTCACCGCTTCTTCTAAAATGCAACTGAGCTCTTCGATTTTTTGTATCATGAGAAAGTATGTACACAAATATTGCAACTACTTCCTCTAAACTCGAATTTTTGTTCCCACACAGTCCCCCGATATCTCTAAGCATCTCGCATAACTTATAAAAACAAGCTCTATCCATTCTTAGGTTATCTAAACAAGCTATATCACTGTTTTCAATCATTGGCCTAAGATTTAAATGTCTGGCATACAATCTTTCTTGGATAGAATTGTCAAAAATGTAGGTTATAGATTTAGGAATATTAATATTTGTAAGAGCAATTAGATTCACCAACTCAGATATTATTTCCACAGGCATAATCATGATATGTCTATATATCACAATACACGAAGTCAGGATTTTTTTTCGATTACTCAAAGGTGCGCGCGCCATAACTGTATGATATGCACAAGTTTCACACAAGAAAATAATGAATTCAATTAGTTGCATAAACTTCTAAATAATACCACAAACAATTTACAAAAATCAGAAACGATTGAATACACTAATCTGAATCGATAAAAAAATCATTGCAAATCTTCAATAAAATAAATTTAAAATTCAATTTCACTATAAGTACTTGTAATTACCACATCTAAATAACAAGAAGAAGAATAAAAATTATATACCTCCTGTTAGTTCTTCTTCCAGATATAACAGTTAGAGAAGATGATAGTCAAGAAAGTTGGGAAATATATACAGATGTATAGATGTGTATATAACTGAAAATCAGTCCGGCCTTTTGTTAATGTGATTACCCGCGCTTCTTCTTTCATTTTGTGGGATAATTTTGTAATTTTATGGGTTATTGGATAAGGGAAGTGTCACTAACCATGGGGGAGTCGGGAAGCCACTTCCTGAATTGTGGGGATATTTCAATTTCCAGGGTTATTTATATTTCCCATATTACAGCCAACCAAACAACACTATAAATAATTAATTTCTAGGAATTTAGAATTCCTACATAAATATACGTATACCAAACGACCTCTAAGTTTCATTTGCAGAGTAATTCTCGTAAGATATTTCACTATCTCTGGATCATTGAGCATTCAGGCTAATCGAAGCTTCTTATATTTTGAGCCTAACAGGCTTTAAGATGCAAAGCAAGTAATGGAGTTGACAGAGGAAGTAACGAAGATAGTTGGGGTAAAATCAACCGGAGATTTTATAATTATCTGTCCCAATTTAATTCTAATTTAAATTTTCACATTCCGTTCGTATTCAACTCAGACTCGGATTTGGAATATGAATACTGGTATATTATTTGATAATTAATTCTAATCTACCCAACCGCTTGATTTATATATTAGAATTCAAATTTATTTATAGTAATTCAAAACAAACATACTCAAATCATGGTGTACAAAAACTAAAGTATCTTTACTTTGTAAAGTATTATATATCTAGAATAATGTTTTATATATTTAATATATGATATATGTAATAAAAAATATATAAATAACTTACGAATTAGTCGAGTATCAATAAAAAACTATTCCTAAATTCAAATTTTAAATTATTTTATACAAATGTAGCCGAATATCGAAATAATGAAATTGGACCTGATACTAGTTTGAATAATTATATTTAATTGAATTTGAACTTCCTTATCTTTTTATTCAAAAAAAATATTAATTAAATTTTTAACTTTAACAAATTGAGCCGAACTCACGGATTTGTTTGTTAGGCATAGATATTAGATAAACTGATAGACCTCCGCCTATCCAGATATCCTTTTATATTTTAACAAGACCAACTCATATCTAAAAGCCTGATGTCAGTTTATAGTAGTAAACACGGAAAAATAATGCGTGAATAGTTTCGTGAAGTGGATGTGGATCGTATTAAACTTGGGCCTTGAGGTGAATAATTAATCATGGCCTATTTCTCTAATGCCCCGTTTTGTAAGTGCGTAATTCTTGCTAAGGCTTAATGATTTGAGTTTTTGAGGTTTTTGTGTTCTGTTTTCTATAAATTTTTATAAATATCAAAATTTTGGTTAAAAGGGACATTTAATAGGAATGGACAAAGTACACCTAAGACCGATTCTAATTGTTTGAGTTTACACCAACGTAATAGCGTGCACATAAATAATTACAAAAATAAAATTAACAGTTATCTAAAATCCAAGACTAAATAAATAATTTATTACAAAAAAAAAGGAAATACAGAAACTTATGTATTATTACATGCGAAACATACATTATATGATACACAAACTCACTGAACCCACACCACACTGCGTTTTTGTACAACTTTTTCTTCACTGTATCTTGCAACTTCTTCGGTGTAAGATAAATTCCCTTTCTTCTTTGCTGAAGAAGATACCGCATCCCACTTTAAGAGAATAAGTGGAAACCTTGTAAGGTGGCGAAGTTGACTGAGCTGTGACGTCTAATTTAATAAGCAAATACAAATATATATATTTAGAAGGAGTATAACGTTCGGGTTTAAAATATAGTTTATTCTTAAATAAACCGAATGTTATATTTTGAGACGTAGAACTGTTCAAAAATATAGGACTAATATTTTTGAAACCGATTATTTCTTGGTAGCTCGAAAGAGTATAATTAGACTTAATTTTTAAATTTTTAGACTTATACGTATTATATATATTAATAAAAAATCTTAAATTATACGAAATATGATCCATTCCAACATCAAACTGGGACGCAGTCACATTAGACATTTGAACTTTTACGGGATTTTTTGGATGATGATTATGTAAAACAAAATATATAGTGACCGCGGGTATAATGACAATTAACGAAATACAAATTATAATTACCGCTTTACGTTTAGATACTAGGAAAAAATACAAAGCGACTAGTCCTCTATATATAAATAGTAAAGGAAGTAAAAAAATATGCAATATATAACAAATACATTTATATTTAGTACTATTATAATTAGTACCGTCACGCTCATTGTTACCGGCCGGTTGTACTCTCGGCTCATCATTTGGAGCGTTACGAGTATCTTGCTGGGGTTCCATTGGCACTTGGGTGCCTAAAAAAAATCTGCAAAAATTTCAAACAAATTTTATTTCAATTTTTATGTAGACAGTGCATGCAATTATATATTGAGTGAACAGTGTTATGTACCTGCAGAGGAAGATTATTAATCTTCTGGATGATTGAAGTAGATAAGCCAGCATCCTAAAATGGTTTACTCTCAGGCAAAGCAATTGAAATTCTGGCTAGCTAGCAAAGGTGCTTTATCTCGAATGTAAACGGTGTGCTCGCAGAAAAAACTATTGCAGATAATCTCACTGAATCAAGGGAGCATCCAAAACGAACTGTAAAGTTGGCTGCTCAGAAACACATTGTTAATGTTCTTTTTCTAATGTGAATATTAAGCCTGTGATTCCTTTGTATGTAGCTAGCTTTTGATCCCCGGGATTTTATAGTAATGGTCTAGTAGCTAGTTGGAGTAGTACGTACTCTTTCCCGGTGGTTTAAGTATTTTCTAGATATAAGCAGTATTAATGACTGGTTAGTAAAAGCATGCAATTCTACTTATCTGGCCTCCTATAAGTTGGAGATGTTCCTCTCTTTTAACTAATCTCTTTCTTTTCAAGGTAAAGAAAAAAAAGGAGTTACTAAAACAATAAGCCGTTACTTTATTAAAACAATAAGATATTAACTTGTACACTACTGCTAAATTATTGGATGCTAATAAATTGGATTATAAAAAAATGAACTCAATATTTGTGTATAAATATACTCTCGAATTAATATACTCTCGAAATATATGTATAATTTCTAGGTAAATTGTTTTTGGTATTCTTAAATGAACTAAATCTAAAGGAAAATATTTTCATCTTTCATTCAGTGTTACAGAAATCGGGTGACTTTATAAAGATTAATCGGTAAATCGGGGATTAATCTTAAAAATTAATCGGAACAAAAATCGGTATATTTTAATAATATTTATTTTTTAAATATATAATTTATATTATTAATATTAATTTAAAGTTAAATCATTTTTAAGTTAATTAAATAAATAATTTTCAGATTGGTCACCTCCGATCTCCGATTACGCGGCTGATTAATCGGCGATTTGTGCGATTTTTAGAACCATGCTTTCATTGCATAAATAATATATAGACCGGTATATTTGTTTTATATAATTATACCATTCCTTACTTAACAATTTTAGTTGTGCAATTTTAGCTTTACTTTATATACACTTTAATATATATAGTAATATTCAATCTAACTACAACACGAAAAATAAAATTTGACGTGTGAGAAGCTAATATGATTAAGAGGCCCAGCCTAGAGTGATGTAATTTATTTTAGATTTTCTCGAAACCGTAAAAAAGAATTCAAAATATACATGTCAAAATTGAATTAAAACTATGTAGTTTATTAAGAATCACAATTTAAAAATCTTTTTATTTTAGCCGATTCGATTCTCAAAATATGATTAATCACTATAAAAAACTTTAGAATGTTATATTTCAAAAAAAAAAGAAGAATAAAATTCATATCGAATAATATATTGACAAAATTAATTGCTTTTGCTTTTCTTTCAATTTCTCATTCCAATTACTACATGACTCCGAATTAAACGACTATCTTGCAAAGTGCATGGTGCCTCTTGTCATGAAACATTTTATAGAAAAAGTAATAACCCCCAAGCAACAAAAGACTAATAATTTTCCCTTTAATCTGTAGATTCACCACTAGACTACCTGTTCACAATCAACTCAGTTTTCCCGGTACTAGTTTCCGTCCTAAATTCGGTTTTTTCTTTTAAAATATAAAAAAAAGATACTACACATAATATCAATGCACCCGAGTCTCTTTATGCAAACTAGTACCGGGTCTTTGTCAACAATTTAAAAATATCTGTCTGAATTTGATCAATACTCAAGAAAGAAATTGTAATTTTTTACATAAAATAAATATGATTTATATATTTATTCATATATTTATTTATATTTTTAAATAATCGGTTCGGACCGGATTTTTACATATATTTATTTATATACAAATTAATTTTTAATAATTCCAATTTCGAATTAAAAAAATTTCAGTTTTTTCCTCACCCGGAGCCGGCAATTTTTGAGGTGGATTTTGGCTGGGTTAGGATCCGCTACATGTCAAATTCTCCCCCATCCCTTTAAAGATTGTTTGATATGCAGACTTTTATCCAGGAATTTGAACTTCCTAGGAATTTATTTATGATACACTTATTTGATCGTCAAAAATAGAGGAAATATAAATATTTAGGAAGTTAAAATACCTATATAATACAAGAAGTTATTTACTCACTCCCCCTTGTTATCCAGACTTTCCATCCTAAAAAATAGTTATAGACATATTTGCTTATAACTATATATATATATGTATATATTTTTTGTAATTACAAGTTCTAACCAAACCCGAAAATTCACTTCCCATGAACTTTAAAAAATAGGAAATATGAACATGCGACAAGTCAAGCCCAGGAATTTCTTTATAAGCCCCATTAATATACATATTAAGCCCAGCTCATATAACAACTTGTCAAGATATTAGCCCAGACAATTGGGCAGCCCATTACTATCAGTTTTGATTTTGTATTTCATAATGGGTATGTTCATAACTATGGGCCTCACCTTGATTACTATTGCTATATACTTTCCAAACTCGTTACTGTTAAAAATAAAGCAAGTGTTTTAGCAACAAAAAAAAACTAGTACAAAGTACGCTCAACAACTATCCAAAACTTTTATTTAAAAACAATTAAAATCAAACAATTAAGATAGCAATCGGAGAGGAAGCCCAAATGAAAGCAGACCGTTTGACTAGTAGCTTGTCTCCTCCCAACCGGGCCCCACTCAATGTTCTACCATCCATTTCTTCTATTTTTTTCTAATAATTTTAAAAATTAATTATTTTAATTAATTAATTAAATTCCTACTGCTATAAATTTTTATTGCTATAAATTTCTGTTTACCGTTTAATTTTTTTTCGCCAACATTGTTTTTATATCTATTAAGATAATGTAGTACAATACAATATTTTGGAAACTAATAATAAACCACAAGGTAACTAATATAAGTATAGAAGCATGACATTATACTAAAACAAAATACAGAGTAAATCTTATGTGTCAAGCTCTTATACTTTCAACATCTCTCTTTCATTTATTACCTCCACTAAATCTCTCTTTTATTCATTTCTCATTTCTCTCTTACCCATTTCTCATTCCCTTTCTTCCTCATTTTTATATTATTAAATTAATAATTTTCAATTATTTCATTATCTTTACTAATTTTATCTTATTCAAAATTAATTTTATATACATCAATATTTATTATTATATTTTAATATTTAATTAAAAGTTGATAATCAATATTTGTAGTTTGGATAATATTAATTTTTAAGTATCCATGTTTATAATTTTATTCTACTCTCATTATTATGTATTAAAAATATTATATAAATATATAAAATTCAATTTAAGTTATTTCAAAATAATTTTTAAAAAAATAATAATAATAAAATCGGGCATTTGCCCGGGAACTAATCTAGTTGATAAATATATGATAAAGACAATAAAAACAAATCCTAAATGGTTAAGGCTTAAACATCAGTATATTAACTGCCAGATATCAGTCCTATGAGTGAAGCTCAGTTTTGTATGCTAATTAAGCGTCATTCGGTTTTAATTACAGCTTAACTGAACTCTAAACCGTGCCATAGTAATGAATACAGGACACCAGTTGGAATCAATCTTCAACATCTTTCCAGTTTGCACAAAATTAAACCCTTGGACCAAATATCCGAAACTGTAGAATTGTATTAAATCTATTTCAAGGGCATTTAAAATGAGACCAAATAGGAAACTATAACACGAGCAGTTTTTGAAAGTTTTTCTAATTAATCTCCTGTTTCAATTTATTAGAATATACCGATTTCTGTAGCTATGTAGCTATCATCAGAGTAAATTAAGGAATACTTAACCTGAACATAACATGTTATTTGCGATCCTGAACAGTAATAGCAATATCCTAACTGCCAAAATGAAAGTTGAACAATGGATATTAATATATAGTAATTAGTAAGCAATATTTTGATATCCAACATGAAGTACATTGCTTCTCTACTAGCTTGATGATATTTATATAGATACCTTTACCAATTGAGCTCACATATGTATGCCCACAATTGATTAGAAGAGTTTCCGAGAGATGAGTCTGACAAAGAAATTGAATTCCTATTTTACTATGTTAACAAGGAAGTATATTTAGACTTGCCCTTCTGGAGACATATTGCAGATGTGTCATCCATCTATATGTCTATGAATGCTATAAGCCTCTTGTGAAAGATGCACAAATCATATGTATAGTTGCCTCTCTGAAACCAACCAAAAGAAAGTCCAGCACAAGTTATGAACATAGGTGTACATACTTTCTTAAAAAAGTAATCATGCTTACGATGTAAATCATCAATCTTCTTCGTCACCAAGAGGGGCAACCCAGTAATTGTTAGTCCGCAGTGGGGTGAATTTACGATGTCATATTAGCAGTTCTTATCTCAGATTCCATTTGTGTTAACTTCACCAAACTTTGCAGCAAATACCTGTAAAGGAATTAGGATCCTAAAATATTTATAGTAACTATTTTTAAAAAAATCAGGTCTACATGTTAAACAAGTGTGTCGGAGTTGCAAAGCATCAAGACACCATGCATCCTCTTAATAATTCGTCGCTGATACATGAAGTATCTAGAAATAGAATTAGTAGCCTACTAAAATTATGAACATATAATTGTCTCAAAGTAATTAGCAAATTGCCAAGCAGCAAGCATTTTAAGCAAGGTGCAGATATAATTAGGTACATTTACCTATACTGCTCTCATCATTGTTTGATGTGCTTGTGCAAATGGGCTCTTGAGTATTCTGATTTTAAGTACGAGTTAGCTTGCTTGACTGGTTGTTCTGATTTATGAATGATGGGTTACGCTTCTCAGTTGAAAGACGAATGTAAATCATTTATAAGGATGTCAGTGCTCACAGTCACAGATAGACTCATAATTTGCATCAACACCAAAATATATTAGAACCACCAACACAAGTAATTACATAGTGAAACAGATTATAAGGGGAGAAGAAAGCTAACAGAAAATAATTACCAAGCAGACAAAAATCAAATACATGGGGAGCAACTTTGCAAGAAGTCGCAAACAATAAATATCAATTGTTTAAAGGAGGGGGGCGGTGGAGATATAGTTGGGCTCACTACAACTCGTGACGTGTGGATCGCTGTTGAACGACAGTTTGCCTCCAAATCTCGAGCAAGGATCATGCAACTCCGCCGAGAACTTCAAACTATGCGCAAAGGATCTAAATCCATGCAACAATATTTTTCTCATGCCAAACAACTGGCTGATAGTTTGGCCGCATCAGGTCACCCTATTGTCACATCTGATCTTCAACAAATTATTTTAGCTGGTCTTGACAGTGCATATGATCCCATTGTCACCGCTTTAACCACCACAGCGGCTGACGCATCAATGGATGATTTCTTTGCACATCTATTAGCTTTTGAAATGCGCATTGATGCTCAGACAACTCTTCTACAGCAGCAACCAGTTGCCCATGTTGCCTCTCAACAGAGGAACAATCATCACAGGACTGGGTCAGGAAACAACAAGTATCGCTCCCACACTAATCCTGTGAATCGAAATCGCAACTCAGGCAATACGAGTCGCCCAACATCTATGCAGCATCCCAGAGGACCATGTCAATTGTGTGGGCGGAAAAATCACACGGTAGCCGATTGTTGGTATCGATTTGATAAAAATTTCCAGTCTCGTCCATCTACTCCACCTCAAGCGTACATAGCTGCTCCAGGGTCTGCTCTTGATTGTAATTGGATTCCGGATACAGGTGCTACTCACCATCTTACCTCTGACTTTAACAACTTAGGCATGAGCTCCTCTTATGAAGGTCCTGACTCCATTCGTGTCGATAATGGCTCTAATCTTCCTATCGAACACATTGGTAATACTTCATTCTTTTCCAATTCCAGAAAATTTTATCTTAACACACTTTACCATGTCCCAATCATCTCTGCTAACCTGTTATCCGTTTCTCAATTTTCCAAGGATAATAATGTCTACTTTGAATTTCATCAAAACTTTTTTGTTGTGAAGGATTGTCGCACAAAGATGGTTCTCTTAAGAGGAACGAATAAGGGAGGCCTCTATCAATTGGACAATGTTAGTGAGATGCATAATCCTGTGACATCCGGTTCTGCTTTTATTTCTCCCTCCATTCTAGTTTGGCATCAGCGTCTAGGTCACCCCATGCTTAGCACAGTCAATAAAGTTGTCAAAAATAATTTGTTACCAGTCTCTAGTACCTCTTTTTCAATGTGTAACTCATGTCATATGACTAAGAGTTGCAAGCTTTCATTTTCCCGAAGTGTCATTACTTGTACTGAACTTCTGAGTTTAATTGTTTCGGATTTATGGGGTCCTTCCCCAGAATTGTCAAGGGATGGTTATCATTATTACATTTTATTTATGGATGTATTTTCTCATTATACATGGATTTATCCATTAGCAAAGATATTTGATGCTTTATCTGTGTTTATCACTTTCCAGCTAAAAATCGAAAATCTTCTGAACCACAAAATCAAAGTTTTTCAATCCGATAATGGGGGCGAATTTAAGAAATTTACTCCATATCTTGCAACTAAAGGCATTTCTCATCGTTTTTCATGTCCTCACACCTCAGAATAAAACGGCATAGCTAAACGACGTCATAGACATATAGCCGAAACTTGTCTAAGTCTGTTATATCATGTATCACTTCCCTTAAAATTGTGGGTTGATAGCTTTCTTACAGCCTGTTATCTTATAAATCGCTTACCTACAAAATCCAATCCACAAGCATCTCCACTTGAAATTTTATTCAAACAAAAACCAGATTATCCTACCTTGCGAGTTTTTGGGTGCCTATGTTATCCAAATCTAAGATCATACACTCCTCACAAATTAGCACCTCGGTCTCTTTCATATATTTTCATTGGTTATGGTCCATCTCACAAAGGTTATATGTGTTTACATCCTCCCATCAACAGGATTTACATCTCACGACATGTTCGATTTGAGGAGCAGGTACTTCCTTATTCAGAAAACTCACACTTTAATTTTGTGCAGGCTCTTCATAAATCACCAGGGACAGTTGGTATTTCTCACACTCATCACTTCCTCACTTCTGCTATACCTATAGTACCTACACCACCTACACTGCCTCACCATTCCACTCATGGCAATACCATGAACAATATCTTACTCCCTACAAATACACATACATCCTTCTCAAACAATGTTGATCCACCATCTCAAATACAACAATCTGTCCCAGATAAGCCGTCACATGTCATGGTAACCCGGGCTAAAAATGGTATCCGAAAACCAGTTCAACGCCTCTGTTTATCAGCCACTAAACATCCTCTTCAGATGGATGAAACCATTGAACCCACCTGTTACAGCCAAGCAGTGTCTCACCCACAATGGAGAACTACAATGGATGATGAGTTTAATGCATTGATGAGAAATGGCACTTGGACATTGGTTCCGCCAAATAAAACCATGAATATTGTAGGATGCAAATGGGTCTTCCGTATTAAATGACGAGCAGATGGGTCGATAGAGCGCTACAAAGCCAGACTCGTAGCAAAAGGTTTTAATCAAAAGGATGGTATCGACTTTGGGGAAACATTTAGTCCTGTTGTCAAGCCATGTACCATCAGAATTGTCTTATCCATCGCGCTTATGAATAATTTGTCAATCAGACAACTAGATGTTCAGAACGCCTTCCTACATGGAATTTTGGATGAGGAGGTTTATATGAAACAACCTCCTGGGTTTGTTGATGCCAACTATCCCTCTTATGTATGTCGCCTCCACAAGACTATATATGGCTTGCGGCAAGCTCCTCGCAAATGGTATTCCCGTCTCAGTTCTTATTTTGTGCAATTGGGTTTTTATGTCTCAAAGGCTGACAATTCTCTTCTGATTCGACATGATCATTGTGGGGTTATATATGTTCTCATATATGTCGATGATATTCTTATCACTGGTTCAGACTCAAAACAGATACACACCCTCTTACAGCAACTCGGCTCCGTTTTTGCTATTAAAGATTTAGGTGAGATCAGTTACTTTCTTGGGATTGAGGCGGTTCACTGTGCATCTGGTTTGTTTCTCAACCAACAAAAGTACATAAGAGAAATTCTTAACAGAACACACTTTGACGGAGCCAAGCCCGTTCATACACCTCTGGCTGCTAATACATAATTATCAAAAGAATGGTCTCCAAAATTTTCTGATCCTACACTATATCGTAGTGTTATAGGTGCTTTATAGTACCTTACGTTTACTAGGCCAAACATATCAATTGCCGTAAATAAGGTTTGTCAATTCCTGCAAAATCCAACCGAAGATTACTGGGCTACAGTCAAAAGAATTTTGAGATATCCTAAACAAACCATCAACCATGGTCTCCTTTTACGACGCCCATCTGCACTTCACATTCAAGCATATTCCGATGCTGATTGGGCTGAATGTCTTGATGATCGTCGTTCCACAAGTGGATATTGTATATTTCTTGGCGGTAATATAGTCTCGTGGAGTGTACGAAAACAAAAGACAGTTTCGCGCTCTTCCACTGAAGCTGAATATCGCAGCTTAGCCACTGCTACAACCGAGGTTATGTGGATTCAAACTCTCCTCGGTGAACTTGGATATCATATCTCCAATCCTACTCTATGGTGTGACAACTGGGTGCTACATATCTTACAGCAAATCCTGTATTTCATGCGCGAACTAAGCACATAGAAATCGACTATCATTTTGTCGGAGAAAGGGTTGCTCAAAACAAGCTTCAAGTTCGATTTATCTCTTCCAAAGATCCGATTGCGGATATTTTTACTAAAGGTCTGGGATCCCCTCGTTTCCAGCAACTTCGAGACAAGTTGACCATCTGCTCCCCCATGCTCAACTTGCGGGAGGGTATGAGACCAGATCATACAACACTTATCCAACCGAAACAAACTCCACAAGACATTGTGGTTAGTAGTTAGCCTTTAGTGATAAGGATATAGATAAGATGTTAATTAGTTGAAGTACAGAGATATCGGAAGTTTAGACTTATCTGTATATTATGTAAACACTATATAACAGAAGATATGCAGTAGTCCTGCATATTGAATTTCAGTGGAATAACAAGAATTATTATTCTCACTGTGAGTTAAGTAGATTAACAGTTCATTTCGTAATTCAGGCGTTCAATTATGTATGTGACTCTTGCACATTGGTTCCTGTTACACGATGACATTATGTTTTCACCACTGTGCCTGCTAGCTTAACTACACATGTAAAGAAACTGTAATTAGAAACACTAAAGATCCGTGAAGGAGTTGATGTACATCATATATGGTTTAAATATTGAAGACCATATAAAACTTTTGCATGAGTTTGCTGGAAAAGATCAAGGTATTGAAAGCTGCTGGAAGCATCGAATCATATAAAAAGTTGAGATATAAAGCAGGATCTTAATTAGTTGATAAATAGAAAAGAGATATTGATAGTATGAACTGCTGCAATAGATACTTCATCGACTTTATAATGCTGAGAAATTAGATTCAGAGGAGTCTCGAAGAAATATGATCATTCCTTTGCGTATATGTAACAACCTACTTCACGGCTTCACCAAACCGACATGCCTTAATATTATTAATAACTAAGACTAACTTTGAGTAGGTGTTTTCTTTACTTAATTTGCCAAACTCTTCAAATGAGGTTGTTGTCTTCTATTTATACCAAGTCCCAAATGGGCTTTATCTTACAAAATGGGCCTCTTGGGCTTTACCTTATGTTCTATAATTATCCTAACTATGACTCTTTTTTGTCATTTTGTCTTGGTCCAACATTTGTCCCCCTCCTAATTTAAGCAACTATCTTTTAGATTTGCTCTTTATTTATTTCGAGACCTAGGAATTGGGAACATGAGCAAATACATTGAAATAAACACACATAAAAAATAAGTGTTAGTAAAAAGCGAGAAAATGAAGAAGAAGATAAAGAAAATAAGAGTGAATGTTTGTGTGCATTGTCTGTTTTTTTTAAATGTATAAGTACTTGGGAAAAAAATCTTTTTGGTTTGTTTTGCTTTTTATTTTCTGGGAGTTATTGATTGGAGATTTGTCTGTTCGGCTTCCTCCCTCTTTATCAAAACTGTCGCGCCTGCCCGGAGGAGCTCTACTCAGTTTCTAAAATTCGGTTCATGTAGCCACTACCTGTAAGTTCCTCTTCTTATTTAACTGTATTACTTTCGGTTTTTACGTTTTATTCTTGATTAGCTACTTTGATTTCCCCTTTCATTAACCATGGATCAATCTAGTTCCTCTTCTATCAGTACTATTTCTGATCGAGATCCTGGTAAACGGCCCCTCGAGGAGGGTGATCAAGAATTCTTCTTGAATCTGAATAATTTGGAGATTCCCGACTTAGAGCAGTGTGGGTCTTTTGACTTTATGAACGAAGATGAGTTCTTTAGGGGTATTCCTACGGGACCCTTCCCTCGCCTCCCCTGAGCCCTCGAACGTTAGAAAAGAGGCGACGAGTTGTTGAGGATAGTCTTCATATGGGTATGGAAGAGTTTGGGGGTAAGACAAGTTTGAATTATTTAAGTTATTATATTACCAAGGACCCTCCATTGAGTAAGTTGAAATCATACATGACTTTGTCGAATGGTTGCCGTTATCGAGTGCCGATGACTGATGAGAGGGTGTGGATGATGCCAGAATATGGGATGCACGGGATACTGATAATACTTTTCCACTTCGGGCTCCGGTTGCCTATGCATCCATTTTTTCTTGGCGATGTTCGAGGCTATTGGTTGTGGGGTTAGTCAGTTGACGCCCAATTCCCTTGCACAGCTTAGCGGGTTCGTCGCTCTCTGTTGTGATAGAAACCTGGTTCCTTCTTTTGAACTTTTCTTCTCAATCTATGCCGTTAGGTATCACGATGGACAGGTTTATTTCGACTATCCTTACAAAAGGATTAAGATCGTCAGTGTTAGGTTCTCTAACTCGGGGTACCACTCTAAGTGGTTGTATTTTGGGGGTCCAGATTTAGAATTTGTGAAACCATGTGGAAAAGTAAATCAGCTTACTATCGATTACTTGAATAATCTCGAAAAGTGTGATGCGAGGTATTTGAATGGGTTTCATGGATTGACGTTGGTTTATGCTCATCTTCAGTTAAAGGAATCTGAATTTTTGGAAATGCATGATTGTAAGGGGGGATTTCCGATGATTAATTTTTTCTTGTTATCTCTTATTTATTTTTGTATTACTTTCTTCTCCCCTCCCACTCTCTTCTTTTCTTCTCTTTTTAGTTGTTGTTTCTTGTGTCGATATTACTCGCGCTGAGCTTTTCTTTTCTTTTGTTTTGCATTAGTGGCTGGAGTCTCCTTGGAGAAGATTTTGAACAGCGGGATTAAAGAGGAGATGGACAAAGCTATGTTGTTGCTTGTTCAGTGAGCATCGAGGAAGGGTGCCAACGGAGCCCATCCCGGCCCGTCGAGAGCCCGACATTCTATATCGATCGAATTGTTGGATGATCAAGAAAATAAAGTTGTGGAAGATCCTGGGAAAACTGTGTCGGATGTGGAGCCGGCGGACCTAAATCCTCGCAAGAGGGGTCGTCGAGAGGTGGAAGATGTTAATTTAGGAGACGGTAAATTTATGGAGGCGACCGCACCGGACGGCGGAGTGAACAAAACCATCACCTTGGTTGGCAACAGAGCGACAATGGCTCACACTGTCGAGCCTCGATCTAAGAAGGAGGCTGTGAGGGTCGAGATTCAATCTAGCGAACGTTGGACGGGCGAGACTACTGTGTTGTTGAGGGTTTTGAATCTTTTTCACCTTCCCCAAGATGCGGTTTCCTTCGATGGTCGATGTTGGGAAGATCTAGCGGATCGATGCAAGAGTCGAGCTGGGAGGGTATGTGAATTTTTACCTTGGTGTATTGTCTTATTGAGTTTTGTTGTTTTGTATCTATCTGCTCATTTTTAATTGTTGTATTTTTGAATTGTGATAGTTTCTCGCGGATTTCATGCATATTGTGGAAGAATTCCGGGCTGATGGAAACGACGAGGCTTGAGCGAAATTGGAGGCTGAGGTGGCCGCCCTCAAGGCAGAGAAGAAGAAACTTGGGGCAAATTATTCAGATTTAGAAAAGAGGTCAGTGGATTTGGCTAATGTGAATACTGCATTGTCAAAGAAGGTAAGCGAGATGGATGTTATGGGCCAATCAATGAGTACGAAGGTGTTGGAGCTCGAGCAGAAACTTCATGATGCTGAGAAGGAGCGCGATAGTCTGAGAGGCAAATGTGAGGGTTTGGAGCGCCAAGTTGATGGAATGAATTCATCATATAAGCTGATTGTTGACGAGAATACTGCTTTGAAGGCAGAGGTTCAGAAAGGGTTTGAGGACATCGCGAACGCTCTCGGAGATGGCTACGGGCGTTGTGTTACGCGCGTGCAAGGAGTGGGGTTCGATGTCACGGGGAATACTTTTGAGGACTATATTCATGACCTCGTGGCCTCTCAGCCCAGTGATCCGACGGAAAATCTTTGAAGGCGAGGTATGCCCCGTTATTGATGTAACATTTTAAGTTCTATTTGCTGACTTTGGGCTTGTGGTCACTATGAATTCGTGAATTTGGGTTTCTCTGTTATTGATCTTTGAACTTATGATGTTCCTTTTTAATCGTGATCTAATTTTTTATGTTCTGATGGATGGTACTCCGTGTGTTGTGCTCAAGGAGATCCTTCTGTCTCAAACGCTTAAAATGTTTGTTTGACTTGCATTAACTTTTAAGCTGTTTATGTTATGTTATAATTTTTCCTGTAGTTAAAAAGCTCGCTTTCCAGAAATATATTATGTCATGGTACCCTTGTTTAAACTAATCGTGTTATTTTTCCGTTTTCAGGGAATGTTATCTTTTCTTTCATAGATAAGTGTAGGTTTTTCATAAATGTTAGTTTGAAAAACCTGTATTGTGATAGTTAAATTGGACTCAATTCGCAGTCGTCAAGAATATTTGTTTCACTTGGTAGTTGTTATTGAAAGGAATATGTCCTAAGTCCAATCATGTATTAGGATTTAGGAATAACTTTTATGTAATCTGTTTTGATTTCATTGATATTAATAAAGACTTATTTTGCTTTTATTACGGGCTTTATCTATTTAAGTGTTTAAATAAGATATACCATAGTTTAGAGTAAAGCTTTTTATGGATTATGATGAGATCATAATAGTGAGACCTAAAAAGATGATAACTCTAAACTTAAATAGTTCCTGGTCGTAGGATTACTAACTGGTAATTAATAATCCGCAAAGATCGGTACATACTATGCTTGCTTCATTATGAAGGATGTCTGTTCTCATGGACATTTGTGTGGTGACACTATAGCTAGTATGTAGGTGCTTATTATAGAATAAGTTCACTGAACATGACTCGCCCAGCTGAACAACTGATGGAGTTCACTCACGTGTCAGCATTTGTTCGCTTAGTGATAGTTGTACAAGTATCCTTAGACTTGAGGTCATCATAGTCATCTTGTGTACACTGAACTATGCTTTGGTTTAGTTCTTAATCTCCAGGGACAATTATTAGGGCTCTTCTGGGTATAGGAATTTGTACACAAGAAAGTGTATGATCAATAAAGGATCTACCCCTTCCAGTGAAGGAAGCGAATGTTCAAGGCTGATCCACTTATGCTAGTTCAGGAATCTCTGGTCAGAGTGAATGAAATTAGAAAGGAGTTTCTAATTTGCATAGAACTACGCATAGTAAATGGTAAGCAAGTGATTGAATTAGATAGGCTTGACACGAGATCCATGCCTTGTATTTAATCGGAACATTGTAGGGTAGAAGGAGTTTATTGTACGGTAAATATTCACTGACAGGTTCTTGGTATTCTAAGCAGTGAATTCATATTATCCGGATAGTCGCGATATGTTGAGAAGCATCACTCACGATGTAGAATAAATGTGATTAATTAATTAATCATATTTAATAAATTAGAGAATTTATATAAATAATGATAAAATAGTTTTATTATTATTTATTTCTACTACCGGCTTAATATTGAACCTACAGGGTCACACCATAAAAAGAGAATGATTTATTGGTGGAGGAATTAATTAATAATGGCTAATAATTATTTATTTGTGAAATAAATAATTAATTGGCAAATTTAATAATTGATTAAATGAGATTTAATTGATTATAAATTAATTAAGAAAAGTTCTTAATATTATTAATTAAGGATTTAATTTTTGGAAATTAAATCAAGAGAGAGAATTATTTCTAAAGTGTTTAGAAAAAGGATTAATGATTAAAAGGTGTTTTAATTATTAATGAGAATAATAAATGGGATAATAATGATAATATTTATGGGAAAATTTCAGCTGAAAATTTTGCCTATAAATACACTATTATAGACCCTATTTTTATTCTAACCCCATTGGAACCCGAAAACCCAAAAAGTTTGGAAAACCCAATTCTCTCCACCTCCTTCCTCCTCCTTAACATCGTTTTCTTGGTGGATACCGGTGGACTGCTTCACACTTGAGGAGCAACTGCTAAGGATCTCTGATCGTTGTCTCCGAATTATTTTAAAAGGTTAGATTCGATCCCTCGAATTTTTATTCACGATTTATATGCTTTTATTTGGATTTTGTATGTGTAAAAGTGTTTTACCATGCCCCCGCTGCGTTTAAAATCCAACAATGGTATCAGAGCATAGGTTGTATGCATATAGATCTGTGGTAAAAATTTCAGAATTTTATGAGTTTGTATGAATTAATTATGATTTTTACAAGTTATATCATGGATTAATTTAGTCTGATGAGAAATCGTTTCTCAGAATAATTTTGAATGTTGATCTGGGTTCTACAAGTGTTGTAGATCGTCTCGGTATTTTTTTCATAATTTTATGATGTATAGACTTTTTATTATGAATTTTTGAAGTTCTTAAAATTAAATTCGTAATTAAATAATCTTGTATATATATATATAAATTGTTAGTAATATATCTGCTGTTGCTTCTGTGTTCACGGCTGTCAGTAAAGGTAGAAAGAAAAGCAGACACAGAACAGAGGAGTCAGGCACGGGTTTCGAGAAGAAACTGTTGACGGCTACAGAAAAACAAAAAAAATAAAAATAATAGGGGTGTAACGCATTCCGGGAATGCGTTACACACCTGTGGCGCATTCACAGAATGCGTTACACCCTTTAATGGCTGAAAAGGGGTGTAACGCATCACCGGAATGCGTTACAGGTCTTGTAACGCGTTCCTGTAATGCGTTACAGCCCGTCTGTTGATTTTAAAATTGATTTTCTAGGAGTTTCATAACTCCGTTTTAGGCGTGCAATATACCGTTGGATTCATTTTTCCGAGACGGATCTAATGGAGTGATCAATTTTAGTTTATATAAAAGTTTTGAACTGTTTATATTTCCATGAAGTGTTTTAAAGCTGTTTTTTATCGTTTGAATTGATTTTAAATGCTTCTTGTGATACATAGAGATGTATATTGCTTGTTCTAATGTGCTAGATGATGTAACATGCCTACCTTGATGTTTATTCATGTTGATATATGTGATATATGCTTAGTTTATCATGCGATGATAGATTTAGGTGAACTTAAATAAACATAAGGCGTTTGTTAGGCAACCTAGTATAGTGAAATTGTTTCATAACCTTAATAATAATATTATGAATACAATCATGAGATTCTTGTGTTTATGAAACACGTAATTGAATATGAATTTTCGATATGAGAGAAAGGATGATTCTGTCAACAACAAATTTCTATCTGTAAGAAAGGGTTATTAAGTGACGCCTCTTGACATTGCTCCACCCGATCTGGGAATCGTCTGATTATTGATTATTGATTTGAAATATTTAATTTAAAAGGAAGAATCTCTTTATAATATGATTATGATTGTAACGTAATATAATCCCTCTAAAATTAAATAATATCAAGTAATAATTGGCCAATGACACAACGGGCTTGTGTCGGTCATAGCCTTCCAACATGGTAGAAAGTAGTTCTTATTTTTGAATCATTGTCGTTTCGTGCCACAGCCGAGGGCTTTGATTTCGAAATAAGAAATACTTGTCTATTACATAGAGATGTGTACATTGAATAAGAATCTAAAGGTCATTACGTGCCACAGCCGTGGGCCTTTGGGGACTGATTCAATTGTACGGAATGTTAGGTTAGACTTGACTTAGAATATTGAGTTTGTCGTGCCACAGCCGTGACTCAATTATTCAAGAGGCTAAAGTTTGATTAGGGAATAACATTAGATGTAATTGACAAGAGTTGTCTGCCTATTGAACATTACATGGCGTTTCGTGCCACAGCCGGGGTTGTGTAATGGAATGTAGGATCCCTATTCCCACTAGCATTATGAATGCTTAATTTTTCACGTAGGAGGTTGAATAAATTTGGAAAACTAGTGGGAGCCACTTATGAATAAAGACCCGATTCATATAGTGTTTTGAAATGAAATCGAATATTTGCTAAGTGTTGTTATGTGTTTATCATTTATAGGTTTACAATATACATTATATCTTCTACACTATCACTCAGGAGCATACTAGATGCTCACAAATTGACTGGTCCTAATTATGCTGACTGGCTTCGAAACTTGAGAATTTTTCTCAGGATTGAGAAGCTGGAATACGTGATTGACTCACCTAAGCCTACTGAACCTGCTAGCGATGCGCATAATGATGAACATGTTGTGTATCGTAAGTGGATAGATGATGCAAATGTTGCTCAATGCATCATGCTAGCTGTGGCGCCCTCCAAACCCGGGTCAGAATTTTGGGGTTCACAACACAAACATAATATATCAACCTGTATAAGAAATATTATTTATAATGACCCTGCTTCACAAACCACGGATCGCAGCAGGTTAAAGTATAAAAACAAGCCACAACCTTAATTTATTACATCGTACCAAATCCCAACTAATTTAACTTATAATTGATAATATAATCATTCTTACAATCTAACTATCTCTTTACCGCATGAAACTTCTGCTAGCTCGATCCAACTCGACTGGAACCTTAGGCCGCACTTTGGACTGAGGAACCTCACTATCATCCCTATTCTTTTCAACTGTAACATATATAAAAGATTCGCAAGGGTGAGCTAACTAGCTCAGCAAGTCAAGATAACGATAACGATAACTGAAGTTAAACAATGATCAAATGAGATGATTCAAAGGAATCAAGTTTCTTTTTAACTAAACATTAGAATTGGATATTCATTTTAAGTTTTAAAAACCAAGGTTAGGCTGCTGATCAGTCACGCACTAACCCCGAGCAAGCACACAGCACTGCTCTAATTACCGGATCCAAGGCACACATTGGCCTAACTTGACCATTGGTATGGTCTGACCACGAATCTGGTCCACATATATAAAAATTATCCAATCCTAAAGCAGTTCAACATGATAACAATATGATTCAATAAAACAAGATCATAATTAATAATGATTAAACATTTGCATAAAAATGTAAGGAAACTCATGGACATCTCAAGGTATATCAGGGTATGTATAAGAAACGGTTTTCCAGTTTGTAAAATGATCAGGTATTGGTCCAGTAATGATTTTTCAGGGTATAGCTCTTTGATGTTATAAAGAATAGTTAAGGTATAGAAATTTCTATGTTTTCAAACAATTTTGTTTCAGTGTTTGGTGTTTGGTAGTTATACATTTGGGGAGTAATATCATATTTGGGTGGTTTGGTATCTGAAAATCAACGAAGGATGATTTACAAAGAATAAGGCTTATGGCTCAAGATCAAGAGAAATCAGGATTCAAGGTTAAATAGTGGATAACACTTGTAATACAAAACAGGAGTTGTTTTAAATAATAGCGATATGTTTTGAAACAGTTCGAAACTAATTATAATATATCTTGAAGAAAAGTTCGGAAGTACTTGCCTTATAAGGCTTTACATCTATTATTGATCAACTCTGAGTCGATTCTGCTGCTCAGGCTCTAACGTCCAACCACTAGATCCCATTGGATTCAACTTCGACACTTAGGTCTTTTTGTAGAAACTCTACTGAACTCGTCAATTGACCACTAGGTTATCTTTAGTCCATCGTCCACTTTCAGGTTCTCGATCATAACCTACAGGTCGAAATGCCCTACGTTAGACGTCTAGGTATGCTTGACATATCCTCGATACTAATCCTTATCCAACGATATTCAAACCCGACTCGTAATTATTCATATTAGAATAACACAGAAAACAATTAGGGTTCATATTCTCGAAATCGATCCAGTGTTCATTTTCAGAAAATACGTATACTCGTCATTTTACGAAATTAGGGTTACTGTGTTTTGGTCAAAACATACAACACAACATACAATCAGGTTCTGTATAAACATACGTATATGTATTTACTTATACTCGCTCGACGTCCCGATAATCCTCGGATACGGTCTCGTATTTCCGTAGTTCGATTTTCCCGGAAATCAGGCAGCGTCCCCTTTGTTTATCGGACTACCCGTCGAAACATCAATCGACGTCAATTCAACAACAACAACAACCCAATCACAACTCGCAAATTCCAATCACTGATACAATTTAGTAATCACAACCAACTTAACCATCACGATTCAATATTTATTAATTAGCCATTTCGATCCAGAATAGAAGCACAACACGACTTTTATTTAATAAAAATATTAGGACTCAGAATCGTGTCATCACCGTCCACCGTCGACTCTCCGAAGTTCACCGTCGACGGCGGTAAAATTTATCGGTGCCCGATACCTGTCGGGTTTCCAAATAAATTTCACCGATTAGCTTTTATAATTTCCCGCACAGCAATCATTTTTATTTCATGAATTAAAGTCAATTAATTCTGCAGAAAATGAATAAATAATTAAAAAAAATAATTTCCACATAGCAATTGAACCGAAGCACAGGACATCAATGGAACACACACGCATAACCAGGAACAACCGCATAGGGGTCGCCGTGCCGGAAAAGCCAGCGGCAACCAACAGCAGAGGCGGTGAAAGGAAGGGAACAGGGACTACAGCAATTACACATAACTCAATCGCGTATACACATATACATACGTATATATACACTAATTGAGTAAAGGCAAAACGGAGCAGTCACCGGAGTCGACCGAGAGCCGCAGGCAGCAGAGACCACCAGGCGACAACAACAGAACAAGGCGGCGGTAAAATACCGAAGCACAGCGGCGATACGGACGGAAAAAGAAGGGAGCAAGGAACAGAACAAGACATGGGAGTAGCCGAGATAGAGAAGGGGAAATTGATGTTTATTTAATATTTATTTTATTTTTTTTTATTTTTTTTATTAACTTCTCAGCTGTACAAAGCAGTACAGTACACCTGATAGTACAATGGTTAGTACAATTCCTGTATTACGAAAATTTAACGGTTCTTTTTTTTTTGCCCCGAAATTCGAAATTAATGAAACGAGGTGTACTTAAAACAGATTCAGAAAATCACGAAAATAATCTTAAAATATTACAATTATCCCAAAGTTAATAAAAACATAAATTTTGAAATTTTAAAATGATTTTTAAAATGCACTTTATATCCGCTTTTATCAATGAAACGAAACAACGAGCGCGCGAAATTAATCCCGAAAATTTCCAAAATAATTTTAAAATTCTCGGAATATTCCCAACTTAAATAAATGTGAGTTTCATAATTTTTTGAAGAATTTTAGAATTAAATATGAATTTTACAAATAAAAGCATTCAGAAAATCATTTAAAGATAAATAATTAATAAAATATTGATTTCTTAATTTTATAAATCCTAAAAATAATTATTATAATTATAAAATCATAAAAACAATTTTAGAGATACTTCAAATATTTATGCAAATAAATTTGCATTAAATCCATTTTTTTTAAAATTGAAACAATTCAATATGATCGCGTACTTAATCGCGCGGACAATCCGCTACACTAGAAATCACATATGGATAATAATCAAACAATACATAGTGGTAAAAACCAACACACATATTTTATTTATTTAAAAATTTCCATAGTTGCATAATTAAATAATTTAAAAAGATTACACGAGTCGTTATACTAGCTTCCATGAACATTGAGCTACAGAAGCAACATGAGCATATGGATGCTCACACTATCCTCATGCATCTACAAGAGTTGTATGATGTGGCAGGGAGGATAGCTCGATATGAGATATCGAAGGAGTTGTTCGGTTGTAGGATGTCTGAGGGATCATCTGTGAATGACCATGTACTTAAGATGATAAATTTGATTGAACGTCTTGGACAACTTGGTTTTGTCATGGATGGGGAGCTGAGCCAAGACCTGGTCTTGCAATCGCTTCCGAGTTCGTTCTCGCAGTTTGTTATGAACTTTCACATGAATAAGTTGGATGTCAGCCTGCCTGAACTCCACAACATGTTGAAGACTGCGGAATCGAATTTTCCCCCTAAGAAGAGTTCTGTTCTTCTAATTGATGAAGGTTCCAATCCTAAGAAAAGGAAGAGGAACCCTTCCAAGAAGAAGAAAGTAGGTGAGAAAATGCCGGTTCCACCAAAAGCTGAAGACCCCAAGAGAAAAGTTGTTTGCTTTCACTGTAATAAGGTGGGGCACTGGAAGAGGAACTGCAAGGTTTACCTTGCAGAATTGAAGAAGAAGGGTAGTGAGACTACCGCTTCTGATTCAGGTATGTTCATGATAGAAGTGAATATGTCATTTCTACTTGGGTATTAGATACCGCCTGTGGTTCTCAAATCTGCAATTTGTTGCAGGGACCAAGGAGAAGTAGGACTCTTGAGAAAGAGGAGGTGATTCTACTGATGGAAATGGAGCAAGAGTTGCTGCTGTAGATGTAGAATCATTTCATTTACATAGGCCTACGGGCAAGACTATTGTTTAAAATAATTGTTATTTTGTTCCCTCGATTGTGAGGAATATTATTCCCATGTTAGACTTGGCTGGATTTTCATTCATTATTGAGAATAATGAATGTTCTATTCTTAGAGATAATATTCTTTATGGACGTGGTGCTTTAAATAATGGTCTGTATATATGTGACATAATTTACTTCAGATTGAACAAACTAATAAAAGAAAAGGGATGATGAAAATCTCACTTTATTGTGGCACTGCAGTCTCCATTTAGTGGACATGGAGAGAGGGCTGCAGATTTGCTAGGATTGGTACACACAAATGTATGTGGACCAATGTCTACGCAAGCCATGGGTGGATTTTCATACTTCATTACTTTCATAGATGATAGATCTGGATTCGGATATGTGTTTGATGAAACACAAGTCTGAGGCCTTTGAAAAGTTCAAAGAATATAAGTATAAAGTGGAGAAACAACCAAACATAGTATTATAACTCTTTGATTAGATCGAGGTGGTGAATACTTGAACGGAGAGTTTCTAGATTATCTCAAAGTAAATGGTATAGTCTTCCAGTGGACTCCTCCAGATTGGTATCTGAAAGGAGAAATCGAACTTTGTTAGACATAGTTCGGTCCATGATGAGCTATGCAAATCTTCCAGTATTCCTATGGGGTTATGCATTGGAAACCTCAGCATATTTACTGAATAAGGTGCCTTCCAAATTAGTTCCTCAAACTCCGTATGAGATATGGAAGGAAAGAAAGGAAACCGAGTCTTAAACACGTTAAGATTTGGGGATGTCCAGCTTATGTCAAGTAAGTTGACCCAGATAAGCTGGAATATCGATCCGTAAAATGTAGTTTTGTGGGATATCCTAAAAAGACTTTAGGGTATTACTTTTACACCGATCATCGGGTGTTTGTCTCCAGACATGCTACCTTCTTGGAAAAGGAGTTTATCCTTGAAGGAAACAGTGGGAGCAAAATTGAACTTGATGAAGTTCAAGAAGCACAAACTACTACGGATCAAATGGAAACACCTGTTCTGACTGAACAACCTTTTGTGGAACAACCCATTCATAGGTCGGGAGAGTGTCTAGCCAACCTGAGAGGGAATATGGCCTTGTCATTGAGAATGACAATGAGTTGTCAATCATTTGATGATGACGACCCTGTGACCTATAATGAGGCTATGAGTAGTGTTGACTCAGAGAAATGGCAAAGTGCCATGAAATCCGGAATAAAATCTATGTACACGGTATACGAAAGAATGATTAAAGCAGATGGCCAGGTGGAGACCTTTAAGGCCAGGCTTGTGGCAAAAGGATTCAAACAAAGGCAATGGATTGACTTTGATGAAACCTTTTACCTATAGCCCTGTTATAATTAGTTCGGATTTTGCTTGCGATTGCTGCTTACTAAGACTATGAGATCTGGCAAATAGCAAGATGGTTTTCTTTCCAAGAGAAATGAAAACATAGTGTGTAAGATACTGCGAACCAAATATGGTTTAAAGCAAGCTTCTCGAAAGATGGAACATTCGTTTTGATGAGACAATCAAAGAGTTTGATTTTATCAAAAACGAAGATGAACCATGCGTCTACAAAAGGGTTAGTGGGAGCGCGGTAACATTTCTTGTATTGTATTGAATTAGAGTTGATACACATAACAACATAGCAGACCCACTCACAAAGCTACTTTATGAAAGTCACTTTGATCGTCATAAAGACAAGATGGGTATTAGATACCAGAGTGATTGGCTTTAGTACAAGTGGGAGATTGAAAGGAATATGTCCTAAGTCCAATCATGTATTAGGATTTAGGAATAACTTTTATGTAATCTCTTTTGATTTCATTGATATTAATAAAGACTTGTTTTGCTTTTATTACGGGCTTTATCTATTTAAGTGTTTAAATAAGATATACCATAGTTTAGAGTAAAGCTTTTTATGGATTATGATGAGATCATAATAGTGAGACCTAAAAAGATGATAAATCTAAACTTAAATAGTTCCTGGTCGTAGGATTACTAACTGGTAATTAATAATCCGCAAAGATCGGTACATACTACGCTTGCTTCATTATGAAGGATGTCTGTTCTCATGGATATTTGTGTGGTGACACTATAGCTAGTATGTAGGTGCTTATTATAGAATAAGTTCACTGAACATGACTCGCCCAGCTGAACAACTGATGGAGTTCACTCACGTGTCAGCAGTTGTTCGCTTAGTGATAGTTGTACAAGTATCCTTAGACTTGAGGTCATCATAGTCATCTTGTGTACACTGAACTATGCTTTGGTTTAGTTCTTAGTCTCCAGGGACAATTATTAGGGCTCTTCTGGGTATAGGAATTTATACACGAAGATAGTGTATGATCATTAAAGGATCTACCCCTTCCAGTGAAGGAAGCGAATGTTCAAGGCTGATCCACTTATGCTAGTTCAGGAATCTCTGGCCAGAGTGAATGAAATTAGAAAGGAGTTTCTAATTTGCATAGAACTACGCATAGTAAATGGTAAGCAAGTGATTGAATTAGATAGGCTTGACACGAGATCCATGCCTTGTATTTAATCGGAACATTGTAGGGTAGAAGGAGTTTATTGTACGGTAACTATTCACTGACAGGTTCTTGGTATTCTAAGCAGTGAATTCATATTATCCGGATAGTCGCGATATGTTGAGAAGCATCACTCACGATGTAGAATAAATGTGATTAATTAATTAATCATATTTAATAAATTAGAGAATTTATATAAATAATGATAAAATAGTTTTATTATTATTTATTTCTACTACCGGCTTAATATTGAACCTACAGGGTCACACCATAAAAAGGGAATGATTTATTGGTGCAGGAATTAATTAATAATGGCTAATAATTATTTATTTGTGAAATAAATAATTAATTGGCAAATTTAATAATTGATTAAATGAGATTTAATTGATTATAAATTAATTAAGAAAAGTTCTTAATATTATTAATTAAGGATTTAATTTTTGGAAATTAAATCAAGAGAGAGAATTATTTCTAAAGTATTTAGAAAAAGGATTAATGATTAAAAGGTGTTTTAATTATTAATGAGAATAATAAATGGGATAATAATAATAATATTTATGGGAAAATTTCAGCTGAAAATTTTGCCTATAAATACACTATTATAGACCCTATTTTTATTCTAACCCCATTGGAACCAGAAAACCCAAAAAGTTTAGAAAACCCAATTCTCTCCACCTCCTTCCTCCTCCTTAACATCGTTTTCTTGGTGGATACCGGTGGAGTGCTTCACACTTGAGGAGCAACTGCTAAGGATCTCTGATCGTTGTCTCCGAATTATTTTAAAAGGTTAGATTCGATCCCTCGAATTTTTATTCACGATTTATATGCTTTTATTTGGATTTTGTATGTGTAAAAGTGTTTTACCATGCCCCCGCTGCGTTTAAAATCCAACAGTTATAACACTGAGTTTTTCGCGTGGTCGAATTTATTAAAGATAGAATAGAGAGATAACTACACTTGATATTTCTCAAAATAACTTAGAGACTTTCATTATCATAAATTAAATGTCCCTCGATGGGGATCTCATAACGACCCTCATTGCATCGAGGGTTGGTTTTTGGTATGGCAGTTGTAGCATTAAGTTTTAAACATTACACACAAAAGTTAATCATTGATAAAGTTTCTTGAGGTGAATGCCATTCCAGGCGTTCTTGATTGGTTGGCCATCGAGATGTGAGAGCTCGTAGGTTCCTGTGCTGACCACTTTCAACACTCGATAAGGGCCTTCCCATGCTGGCTTAAACTTTCCTGAAATGGTGGGCTGTGATGCCGCAGAGTCTCGAAGGACGAGGTATCCAACCTCGAAGCGCTTGTTTTTGACTTTTTTGTTGAAGTATTTTGCAGTCTTTTCCTGTTGTGCGATCATGCGGAGCCGATATTCCTCTCTCGTTTATTCAAGAAAGTCGTTATGAAAACGCAATCCCTCGAGCGTGAGGGAAGGATCGAAGACTTCTACCCTTGGGGAAATTAAGCTTATCTCGACGAGAAAGATAACATCGACACCATATGCGAGGCGAAAGGAGTTTCGCCGGTTGCGCTTCGGGGAGTTGTCCTATAGGACCACAACACGTTTAGGAGCTTGTCAACTCAGCAGCGGGGAACTTCTTCAATTCTTTTCTTCAATCCTTGCAGGATGGTTCTATTCGTCACTTCTGTGAGGCCATTGGCCTGTGGATACACAACTGAGGACTTAATATGCTGGTTTTTAAATCGTTTAGAGCCTTCTCAAACTGTGCCCCCACAAATTGTGTTCCATTGTCTGAGACTAAAATCCTTGGGATTCCAAATCGAAATACTATATATTCCATGAAGAACTCAATCATTTTTTTCTCTCTGATCTTGGAAAGGGGTTTTGTGTCGACCCATTTTGTCGCATAATCGACTGCGACCACAATATATTGGCATTGATTCTTAGACTTTGGGAAGGGCCCTATGATATCTATCCCCCACTGAAAGAAGGGGCATGGGGTGAGAATCAATTTGAGCTCGGTCGTGGGTCGGTGACTTACGCTTCCATGTAGTTGACATGCCTGGCATTTTCGAACGTAATCTTCACAATCTTTCCTGAGTGTGGGCCAGTATAGACCCTGTCTAATGATTTTAAGAGCTAAGTTCTTTCCTCCGAGATGTTCTCCATATATTCCTGTATGAACCTCGAGAATCTCCCGATCGGCTTCCTCGGGGCTTAGACATCGGAGCAGGGGTTCAGTTAAGGAGCGTCGGTACAATACCGAGCCTATCATGCAGTAATTTCGTGCTTTGAACATGACCGAACGGGCTTCATTTTTCTCTGTGGGGAGTTTATTTTCAAGGATATATTCGAGCAAGGGTTTCTCTAGTCAGGATTGTTCTGAATGTGGTTGACTGTTGGTATATCGATGGCTAGGGCTGTCAGGGTGCAACATATATTGGGTCAAGATTGATTTGTAAATTAGATGAGGCTAACTTTGTGAGGGAATCTGCCCACTGATTCTCCATCCTATCGACATTCGAGAGTTTCCATGAAGAGAATTTTTTGAGCAGTTCTTATGTGATTGAAAGGTACTTGGCTATGTTCTCATTGTGAGTTTTAAATTCTCCGCTTATCTGTTTGGCCACTAGCTGAGAGTTGCCAAAAATATCGATAATGTTGACCTCGAGTCTTGTTGCTAGTTTCAACCCTGCAATTAATGCCTCATATTCGGCTACATTGTTTGTCGCTTGTAATTTAAACTTGAGGGCTTGTTGGATCTTGAATCCTTCTAGACTGATGAGAATTATTCCTGCTCCCCCTGAACTGGTGGTTGAAGATCTATCGACAAATAGTAACCATGATCATAATTGATCCTCATCAGGATTTAAATGTCTGGCCCTGAATTGGCACTCTTTCACAAAATCCGAGAGAACTTTAGCCTTTATGGCGGTTCGGTGCTTGTACTCGATATAAAACTGGCTTAACTCAATGGTCCATGCCGCGAGTCTTTCCGTCATATCAGGCTTATGCAATATTCTCTTGAGAGGTTGATTTGTCAGTACGTGGATTTCCCTTGCTTGGAAGTAATGTCGAACCTTCCTACTGGCGATGATCAGGGCGTATACAAGTTTTTCAACCTGTGGGTATCGAGTCTCAGCTTCTCGCAACGAGTGACTAATATAGTACACTGGAACTTCGTTTCCCTCATCGAACCGGACGAGGACAGCTGCCACCGTGTCGTCGGAGGCCGAGAGGTATACATCCAAAGCCTCTCCCGGGATAGGACGAATGAGGATAAGGGGATTTGTCAAGAACGCCTTAAGCTTTACGAAGCTGGATTTGCACTCATCGTTCCATTCGAAGGCTATTGATCTTGAGACCCTTTTGATGACGCCAAAGAATGGGAGGCACCTTTTGGATGACTGGGGAATAAATCTCTGAAGGGTTGCAATACACCCTGTTAGCTTTTAAAGATCTTTGATGGATTTTGGGTCCTCCATTTCTAGAATTGCCTTTGTTTGTGTGGGGTCAGCCTCGATCCCTCTCTGTGTAACCAAGAATCCCAGAAATTTGTCGGAGGTAAGTCCGAAAGAGCATTTGCTGGGATTGAGTCGTAAGTTGTGGCTTCGAGCATTCTCGAAGGTCTCATAGAGATCGAGAGAGTGATTACCGGCAAACTTAGACTTAGTTATCATGTCATCCATGTAGATTAGCATATTTTTTCCCAATTTGTGATCCAAAGATCGTATCCATCATTTGTTGAAAAGTCGCACCGGCGTTAATCAGACTGAAGGGCATAATTCGATATCCGGAGACTCCCCTATGAGTAATGAATACCGTTAGTTCCCAATCATGAGAATCCATCTTTATCTGGTTGTATCCCGAAAACGCATCCATAAAGGAAAGGAGCTCATTTCCTGCTGTGGCATCGATCAGCTAATCGATGTTTGGGAGTGGGAAAAAATCCTTGGGGCAAGCTCTATTGACATCCGAGTAGTCGACGCACATTCGCCACTTTTCATTGCATTTCTTAACTAGAACGACATTGGAGATCCACGTAGGAAATTGGACGGGCTCGATGAATTTAGCCTCAAGAAGTCGGTCAATTTCTTGATCAATAACTGCCTTCTTTTCGTCAGAGAATATTCGACGTTTCTGCCGTATCGGTGTGATGTTTTTGTTGATGTGAAGGGAGTGACCTGTAATTATCTCGGGGATCCCCGACATGTCTTTGGGATCCCAGGCGAATATATCAGCGAACTCACGAATAAAGCATGTGATGTCCTTGTTTAACGACTCAGGGAGATTTTTGCCAATCCTTGTAGTTTTCTATGGGTTTCCTTCAAATACTTCAATTTCTTCGGTCTCCTTGACAGTAGAACAGGAGTTGTTGGTAGGCAGATCAACGAGGGATCTGGGGTCGATATCAAGCACTTGGTTGACTTCAAATTCCTCATCCGTCTTTTAATTTGGAGACACTGTGGTTAAGTAGCATTGTCTTGTTGTTGCCTGATCACCGATCATTTCTCCTACACCAAAGTCTGTGGGGAATTTCATTTTCAAGTGGGAGATAGACGTTATAGCTCGAAGTGCAGCTATTGTTGTCCGCCCCAATATGGCGTTGAAGCTAGGGGAGGCACTGATCACGTGAAACTTAACCACCTTCCAAACTTGACACGGTGGAGAGCCAAAAAGTACTGGCATGTCGATAGTTCCTACCACATGGACCTCATTGCCTGTGAACCCATACAAAGGTGTTCGAGAGTTTTCAAGTCTTCGATCCCCGATGTCCATTCGGGAAAAAGCATGATGATATAGGACATCGACGGAGCTACCATTATCAACTAGCATCTTTTTAACTGTGTTATTTCCCACACGCGTGGTGATGACAAGGGCATCCGGGTGGCCCTCGATGAGATCATGACGGTAATCATCGTCGGAGAAAGATATAACGGGGGAGGGATTCGCTCGAGGGCGTTTGGCTGTTGTGGGATTGACATTAAAAACTTCTCAAGCATAGAGCTTGCGAGAGTTGTGAGAGGGGCCCCCAACGGCTATACCGCCAAAGATGACGTCGATGACTCGGTTGTCCTCCTCACGATGGTGACGCCTGGGCGTATCATCTTGTTGCACATAGTGGACAAGTTATCCTCGGCGGATCTTTCCCTCGATGAGGTTGCTAAGTTGGAAGCATTGCTTTGTTGTATGGCCAGTATCCTCATGATAATCATAATACCTGGAGCTTGGAGGCCTGCCAGGTTTCATGGGTCTTGGAGGACGGTAGTCCGGTTATGTTTTCAATATTGCTAGGATTGTCTCCTTTTCGGCGTTGAGTTTAGTAAATTCTTTCTCAGGTTCATTACGGGGTTGCCAAACCCTTTCTCTTATATCTCTCGGAGGGTGGTCGGCACGGCCGCCCGCGAGGGTGGAGACTGTCGACGTTCTCGGCGTCTTTCACGCGCGGGAGATCGCGGGCTAAAGCTGCGGCGTCGATCATATCTTGACAACCGCCGAGGGGATTGTATGCAGCTAACTGCTTCTTGAAGTATCATGCGATGTTCTATAATCTAAAATGCAGCTTGAAGGGTTTTTGGCCTTTTTCCAAAAATTTCCTCTAGGAGTAGCCCATGTC
This sequence comes from Apium graveolens, assembly GCF_009905375.1. Taxonomy (NCBI): domain Eukaryota; kingdom Viridiplantae; phylum Streptophyta; class Magnoliopsida; order Apiales; family Apiaceae; genus Apium; species Apium graveolens. Next base: position 245,479,315 of record NC_133654.1, read on the forward strand.
TAGATTTATCAATGCCCGTTGTTAGGAAATTGACTACCATTTGCTCTATCAAATCCGGGATTTCCGTTATTTCCTCTCTGAATTGAGCTAGGAAACTTCGGAGACTCTCACCAGAATATTGGTGCATTGTCATCAGGGACGCTGTGACTTTGATTCCTTTGTAATTACTAGATAATCAGGCTTGAAACTTGCTCTTTAGGGTTGTCCATGAGTCGATTGATCAAGGGAGCGGATTGCTGTACCATCAGAGTGCTGTGCCTTGAAGGCATGTAGAAAAAAAATGACAACAGGCGATTTCAGAGTGGCCAAAGAAAGCCATGCGACCGTCTAATGTGTTGAGAAATGCCAACGGGTCTGAAGATCCGTCAAAGTGATCAAGGGCAGGAGTTTTTAGCATCCTGTCGATGCGCGCTTTCTCGAGGACTAATGACAGGGGGCTTTCGAAGATAGTCTCGATTCCTGATTAATTTCTGAATATGGGACGCATTTAGGCGATTTCCTCTTGCATTTTGGAAAATTCTTCGTGGGAGATTGTTAGGTCCCAATATATTTGTAGAAGGGGGGTTGAATACAAACTATACCGTTTAATCGAATAAAATGCGGAATAAAAATTGAAACAAAATTCAAGTTAAATAAAACTTTTATTAAACTTGAAATGTGTTACAACAACGGTATCTGTTACAAGGAATTAATCTCAAATTAATTATCACAAATTTAGAATAAATTCGACATGAACTTTTTCTATTTTTGCAATAATTAGAATCAAATGCTAAAAGCGATTTGAGATTAAGTTCTAGGAATTTTGATCCGCTAGATAGTTACACAAGAACAACAAAAGAATTTCTAGTGGATTAGATTTAACAATAACTGCTAGAAATAAATGCTCTGAGAATTTTACAATAATTTCTCTGCTTCTGTTTGTTTTGTGTTCTTCAGTGGTTGGCTGTGTATTCAATTGTGTTTACAAAATGATCTGCTTCTGTTTGTTTAAGTAAACAGATCACTCGAATTGAATCAGCATGGCATTCGGCAAGACAATCCAAAATGAACTAGCAAGACAATCCAAAATGAACTAGCAAGACAATCCTTTGAACTGGTAGAACTTTCGGTAGGACAATTACTTGACTTGGAAAGACTATCGGTAGGATAATAGAATGACTTGGTAGAACTATCTAGAAAGACTTGGTAGGACTTTCGGTATGACAATCCAATTGTCATACCAGTTCAAATCTGTTTTGCTGATTTTCTTTTTGAATATAAATCCAAAATCATTTCTGAAAAATGCATAATATTAATTCAGAATTAATTAACCAATTAATTCACTTAATCAATAAATTAATCTTTGCAGATTTAATTTATTTTCTTAATTAATTTAAATGACTTAATTAATTAATAGAGAATTAATACTACTCTTGAACAGCAACCACTCTTCTGACAATCTTCTGAAAATCACTGAATCCATTTCACCACTTGAATGTTGACGCTCGATGTACTGTCTGGTTCATGAATGACTAACTTCTGTGATGTTTCTCCAAGTCTTGATTTTCTTCAGATTAAATTCCTGTAATTAATTGATACCCTGACGAGATCTCTGTCACTTGGTTAAATCTACAATCTTGATTTATATCACTGAGGCTTGATCAATTACTTGAGCTTCTTCCAGTGAATCTTCAAGTCTGTAGATGAACAATGTTTCTTAACACTTTGACAGATGTTACTATGTGTGATCTCTTCGACGATAGATCCACTATTTACTTATTACATTCTTATTTGAGTTGAGTTAAATCCTCGAATAAACAAATAGGCTTAACATATGCCTTTCAATCTCCCCCTATTTGTTTGTTAGACAATAACAACAAATACCTAGAGGATAACTCAACTAACAAATAAGAAAAAGATATAAACAGTAATGCAAAGTAAATAGCAGAAAAGTTCTGGATTATATTTAACATTTTCCAGATTCTAAAAGAAATTTACAAGTGAATACAAGATAGATGTTCCTCTAGCCTGAACATATAACTACATTAGTCTATCTTGATTCATAAAGCTCTAATCATATTACATTGAGTTTTGAGCTAATTGACTTCAGTTGTCTTCTCTTCTGACTTCACCTTCTTCTAAATCTTGAAGCAACTCCTTGTCAAAGACAAGATCCTTTTCTGAAGTGAAGCTTGCTGGTCTGACTGGTTGAACTCCAACTGACTTCAGCTTATTCTTGAACTGATTGTACCTTTTAATATTCTTTTCACAATAAGCTTGAATCAAATCAGCAGCTTGAGTCTTCAACATGGATAAGTATCCAGCAGTTCTTAAATGATGTTCCATCCAGACCAGATGCTTAGCTGAGTAGTCTTTAAGAGATTGTGCATCTAGCTGACAGATTTGAAGACAATCAGACTTAAAGAATCTCACCTGATGAGGATTGTTGACCACTTGAGGACTAGCCCTGCTGGCAAACTCTTTAAGCCTTTCTCGAAGAACTTCATTCAATTCTGAGCTTCTTTTTACTTTGTTGGGAAGAACCCAAATCTCTGACAAAGAACGATTCTCAAACAGATGAAGTGACACCTTGAAAGATCCTTCACTCTGACAATATACAAAAATGCTCATCTCATTTAGGGATCTGTCAAAAGCAGCTGTGATCCTTGAGACTTCAGTCTTTATAGCATTCATGTACATGTCATTGTTAGGATTTGAGATTTCCAGCTTGTCAAGAAGATGTAGGAACTGCCTATCATTGTTAGTGCTCAGCTGAGGCATATCAAGTACTTTCCTAGCCTCATCCCATTTTTCACCAATCTTCAGTCTTACATCTCTTCTCCTTTCTTTGGCTTTAATGTCATGAAGACGTTGCTTTTCAAGAGTTTCTGTTCGTTCAATGCTTTTTCTCATGTCAATGATCTGGGACCTTTTTGAGTTTAGCTTCTTTTCTTTTCAAGTATGATTGCTGTTGCTGAAACTCTTTCTCAAAGATAGGATCCACTGTAGCTTCCTCTTCCCATTCTCCAAAATCACTTTCCTCTTCAGCTTCATATAAACCATCTTTATCTTCAAAGACTGGTTCAATGGGAATGTCAAAAATATCAAAGTCATCCTGATCTCCACTGTAGTAGATATCATCAGCCTTTCCTTTGTCTCCAGCAGAGGTATCTTTTTCTTTTCCCTTTCCACTACTCCCTTTCTTCTCCCCCTTAGTTGAGGGATCCTCTACTGACTTTCCTTTAGAACCTCCATGACCTCCATCACCTCCAGAGCCTGAGCCTCCACCAGAAGGCCCTTCAAAGTAAGTTCTTTGTTCTTCATTAGGGCAGTGAGAATTCTTGATCATGAAATACAAGTGTTTCATCCCTTCATTGAGATGTTCCATGCCCGTTTCTATCTTTAGAAATCTGGAGGAGTCCAGTGAATGATTCATTTCAACCAGGTCTTCAAGAGAAGTCATTCTTGTATATAGAGAGCAGAAGTTAGAAATGTCATCAGCTGATAAAGTTGGAGTTTCCTGAATAGAATTGAGCTTTGGTTTGACAGTGGTCTTGAGATCTGAGATATCATTCCTGATGAGTGCCAGCTGATTATTGACAGAGGTGGAAGAAGAAGACCGTTCAACCACTTGTGCTTTGAATGATTTAGCTTCAGCTTGGCTTTTAGCAAGTTCTTCTTTTTAAAGCAGCAATTTGAGCTAACAGGTTTTTAATGTCTGTGTCTGTGTGTGATCTCACCTGAATTTCACTCGTGTTTGGTTCACTCACCTCACGTGCTTGTGTTTCTCTCAATATAATTGCTCGTGAGGAGTCTTGCTGTTGCTGTTCTTCTGTACCTGCAATTAAAATCACCCTAGCCTCTTCAAGAGAGGTCAGTGGTGGTGCAATGGGAATTCGCGAGTCCCGATCCTCAGTCAAACCTATCATTTCATGTGAAATAGATGTCTGAATTACTTCAGGGATAGATTGACCGAGTTGCCCTCCACTTTATCCAGATAAATCTGCGAGTGGAGAATCCCGTGAGGGAGCCAGAGGTGTTGGATCTGGGAGGGGAGAAAATGACTCTATTAAAGGTGGCTGAGAGTCAGATTTTCCCTCAGAAGCATGTGACTGCTCTTCTGCCGTAATTATGGCAGGCACTGTAACCGACTCTATGTGCAATCCTCGCTCTGTGTCCTGAGTAACATCTGTGGGTATGTATGGTTCCATTGTGAGTAATGGAATTGTGCTTGACTCAGTACAGGATGCCATGGCCCTATGGCGAATTTCAATAGATTCATCCTATTGAGAGGATGTTTCTAGTAACTGTTCAGTGGCCATTTCAAAGTCCATGTCCTGTTGGGAGGACAAGGATGGGCTTTCAGATGCCTCAGTAAATGTTCTTCTTTTCTTCGGAGGAGGCAGAGCTGAGGGTTCATTTACTTCCACCAATACACTACTTCCTATTAACCTTCTGGGTAACATTTTAGACAGTGAGGGAGAGGTTGAGATAGGTTATGACTCTGTGTTTGGCTCTATGACCTGGGATTGAAGCTGTGGTTTCACAACTTCATGGTCAGTCCTATCAACCACTGGGGGTCTTTCAATAGAAGTAGGAATGGAGTGAGAGTGAGGAATTACTACCTGTAATGGAAGAGCATCTGATGTTGGAGGAGCCTGGGTGGCTTGAACCACTGGAGGTTGAGCTTGCTATTCATGACCGGGAAGATTGAAAATAGGTAAGGGAATATAAGTGGCCATGAAAGCAGATACAAGTACCGGAACTTGCATGAATTTGAAAGTTGTGTCTTGGCGGGTGTAAATCTTTTTGCTTACAGGAGGGGGTTCGGTTACTGCGGAGTTAGCAAAAAGGGCTTTGTGCTCAGGTTTGAGAAGATGATCTGCTATAAGCATGAGAAAACGAGCATAGTAACACGAGACCCTACGATTTGTAGAATGATCACGTAAAGCAGTAGTGAGACGTCTCAAGAGAATGGGTAAAAGTAGTTTGCCAAAATTGATCCTTTGATTGAAAACAACCGCAAGACCAATATACTGCAGAGTGGAAGTGATGTTGTGAAAGTTGGATTTAGTGCAGTTGGCAAACACTTTAGAAAGAGTATCGAAGAAAATGTCACATTCAGACACCAAATTGGATTTTGAAAGTTTGGTTAAATTGATCACCCCCTGATAGTGAATAGCATGGAAAAAGTTTGAAATATCATTTTCAGAGGGCAAATTACAGAAACTGTCTATAGGAAAATTTAAAGCTTGATTGACGACTGTTTCATCAACCACATACTGTGTGTTTGCCACAGTGAATGAAAACGATTTAAAATCATCGGTCACAGTAGAGGTTGTGCAAATCAGTCTTAGCAGATCAACATTTAAAATCACATTTGATTTAATAGCAGAGCTAACAATCGAATGGTCATTTAAAAATCTAATCCATGGCTTAAATTTTTCTACATCACATTTATCTGGATTAAAATAACCAACAAGATTATGCGAAACAATTTGGAAATTGAGAGCCATTTAAAAATAATAATAAGACACACACTTTCAGAATTTTTAAGAATAATATTAAGAAAATTCAAATTAATTAAATTAATTTAATAATTCGAATTAAATTAATTATAATCGAAAAATTTAGACAGAAATATATCTCGTTAAAATTCTTAACTCACAAACGCAGATTTGAAAAGCCAAAAGACACAAAACAGAAATTAAAATAAAAAAAATAAAAAAAACTGATTTTGGGGAAAAATCGAATTGAAGTAAAAGAAAAGAAAAAAAATGGGCAACACTTCTGTAAGTATATACTTGTATGTATATATCACAGGAGTGAAGTTTTAGTTTGCTGAGTAAAAACTCGAGCAAGGAAGATAATGGAGGAAGATTTGATCTGGTTTGAATATGAGAGATAGAGAGAGAAGAGAGAAAAATAACTGAAGACTGTTGAAATTTTTAACAAAAACAAAAAACTGATTGAATGACTTAACAAAACAACAAAAAAAACTTATAAGTAGACAACCGGTATGACAATTCGGGATAGTCTTACCGATTGTCATACCGATAGTCATACAAGGCAATTTTGAAAAAACAAAAAAACAAAACAAATAATAATATATAACTGGTATGACAATCTGATAGTCATACCAATTGTCATACCAGTACAAAATAAAATATAATATATCTGATATTAATTTTATTACTGGCATGACAATCAATAGTCATACCGATTGTCTTGCCAGTTATAAAATTAAACTGATTTAAAAATAAACAGTATTAGCACTAGAATGACTTTCTGCAAGACAATTTCAATTGTCTTGCCGATAGTCATTCTAGTTATAAAATAAATTAAGTATTTAAATATCCTGAATAATTAACATAAAAACTGTTAAAAACACACATAAAAAAACACAGAATATTGAAAATATTACAATTACAGAAAACTGAAATGAATATGGCAGAAAATATTTACATAATTAAAATAATTAAAATATTTCAGAGATAATAATATTTTCAGTCCAAAAATAGATTTCTTTTGAATTTTAACAAATAAAATTCATAGAAAAATATTTTTAGAGAAAATAAAATATTCCGAGACATTAAAATTAACAAGTTGAGTAAATAAATAAGATAATAAAAATTACATAGAAATAAGCAGGAAATTTTGGAAAATGATAAAATAATTTTGCAAATGAATTTTTCATTTATGAAAAATTCATTTGTAAATTCACTCAAGAACAGATTTAAGATATTCACAAGTTTAATCACTAAAGCTATTCAACATACCCAATTTACCAACTAATTTGGTAAATGTGGATTCATCAAGGGGTTTAGTGAAAATATCAGCTATTTGTTCTTCTGTTGGAACAAAAAATAGTTCAACAGTACCATTCATGACGTGCTCTCTAATAAAATGATACCTGATGTCGATGTGCTTTGTCCTCGAGTGCTGCACAGGGTTGTTGGTGATGGCTATTGCACTTGTATTATCACATAAAATAGGAATCTTGTTCAATACAGAGCCATAGTCTCGTAGCTGGTTCCTAATCCACAAGATCTGAGCACAGCAGCTTCCAGTAGCAATATATTCAACCTCGGCCGTTGAGTTGGAAACTGTTTGCTGTTTCTTACTGTACCATGAGACTAGCCTGCTACCTAGGAATTGACAACTCCTTGAGGTGCTTTTCCTATCAACAACACTTCCTGCGTAATCTGAATCTGTATATCCAACAAGGTTAAAACCAGATTCTTTAAGGTACCAAATACCTAGATTTGGTGTTCCCTTAAGATATCTTAAGATTTGTTTAACAGCAACGAGATGAATATCTCTAGGATCCGCTTGGAACCTTGCACATAAGCATGTAGCATACATAATATCTGGTCTACTTGCAGTAAGATAGAGTAATGAGCCAATCATACCTCTGTAGCTTGTGACATCTACCTTAATGGAGTTTTCACATGGTCCAAGCTTGACAGCTGTAGTTGACGGAGTCCTTGCTGATGCAGAATCCTCTAGATTGTACTTTTTGAGGAGTTCTTTGAGATACTTGGATTGACAAATAAAAGTTCCATCTAACCTTTGATTTACTTGTAATCCAAGAAAGAACTTCAGCTCTCCCATCATGCTCATTTCAAATTTGCTGTGCATTAACTTAGCAAATCTCTTGCAGAGATTATCATTAGTAGACCTAAATATTATATCATCCACATAGACTTGGACTAATATAGTATCATTCTTATGCTTTTTAGAAAAGAGAGTTTTGTCTATGACACCTCTAATAAAGCTATTTTCAATAAGAAATTTAGAGAGAGTGTCATACCATTTTCTCGGAGACTGTTTGAGTCCATAGATAGCCTTGAAAAGAAAGAAGACAAAATCCAAATGATCTGGATCTTCAAAACCAGGAGGTTTCTCTACATATACCTCTTCATCCAGCTTTCCATTCAGAAAGGCGCTCTTGACATCCATTTGATAAACTTTAAAGTTTGAGAATGCTGCGAATGCCAGAAATATCCTGATGGCCTCAAGTCTAGCCACTGGAGCATAGGTTTCATCATAATCAATGCCTTCAGCTTGAGAATACCCTTTTGCTACTAGTCTTGCCTTGTTTCTTGTAACCACACCATCTTCATCTAGTTTATTCCTGAATACCCACCTAGTACCAACAACTTTCTTGTGTGTAGGTCTAGGTACCAGTTTCCAGACTTGTTGACTTTCAAACTGATTGAGTTCATCTTGCATAGCAATCACCCAATCTGGATCAGTCAGTGCTTCCTCAATCTTCTTAGGTTCCATCTCAGAAAGAAATCCTGAGAACAGACACTCATTTTGAGTAGCACGTCTAGTTCTGACTCCAACATCTGGATCACCAATAATCAACTCAAAAGGATGAGCTTTATTCCAGATAGTCTGTCTTGGAAGATTTGATCTTGATGATTCGCCTTGAAATTCATTGGGATGTTGTGTCCTACTAGATGATCCTTCAGCATCTCCCCCTGATTTGTTGCCATGTTGACTTGAAGATTCTCCATCAGTAGCAGTGGTATCTCCATTGTTGCCAAAGTTTCCATCACTATTACCTTGAGTATCATCATGATTAACAGGTTCTTCACCAGCAACAACCTCAGGTTCTTGACCATGTTCTGATTCTGAATCTGACATATCATCAAACTTCAGTTTCTCAGAAGGATCTTCAGTTTGGATACTAGGGAGTTTAGTGTCATCAAATGTAACATTGACACTTTCAGTTACTTTGTGTTGATCAATGATATACACTCTGTATGATCTTCTTCCATATCCAACAAAAATACCCTCATATGCCTTTGCCTCGAATTTACCACGACGATCATCTCCATCCTTGAGCACGAAGCATCTGGCACCAAATACATGAAAGTATTTGATAGAAGGTTTCTGTTCATTCAAAATCTCATAAGGAGTTTTCATGAAGTCTTTGTTGATTAGAGTTCGATTCTGAGTATAACATGCAGTATTGACAACTTCTACCACTCCATTTTGCTGAGGGGTTCTAGGAGCTGAAAATTGTCTGGTAATCTCTTTGTCTGTACAGAATCCATTGAGAAGTGAATTCTTGAATTCTATTCCATTATCTGACCTTATTGCTCTAACAGGGACATTAGAATCTAACTCAATCATCTTGATATGATCAATCACAACTTGTGGTGTTTCATCCTTAGAGTGAAGAAATAAAACCCACGTATACTTGGAATAGTCATCAACTATCATAAGACAGTAACACTTCTTTGACATTGAAAGGACATTAACTGGTCCAAATAAATCCATGTGCAATAATTGCAGAACACCAGTTATGGAAGATGTGTCAGTGCCTCTGTGACTTGCTTTCTTTGACTTTCCTTTCTGGCAAGCTTCACATAGTCCTTCTGGGGAGAATTCCAGCTGAGGCAGACCTCTGACCAATTCTCTTTTGACAAGAGAATTCATTGTTTTGAAATTGAGATGAGAAAGTCTCTTGTGCCATAGCCAACTCTCATCTGACGATGCCTTTGCATAGAAACAATTGACTTCAGGATTGCTTCCAGAGTTCATGTCAGCTACGAACAGATTTCCTTTCCGGATTTCCATCAAAGAGGGTTTTTCACTTTTCTTGTGCAGAATCTGACACTTCAGCTTGTCGAATAAAACATTGTAGCCGTTGTCACAGAACTGACTAATGTTAAGCAGATTGTGTTCAAGTCCTTGCACAACATACACATTTTCAATGATAACATTTCCAGCTAGCAAATAGCCATATCCCTCCGTTAAACCTTTGTTGTTATCTCCAAAGGTAACCACTGGGCCAGCTTTCTCAACCACATTTGATAGCAGGGCTCTATCTCCGGTCATATGTCTTGACGATCCGCTGTCAAGAATCCACACTACCGGTTGTACCTGTTTAATGCCCTGCAATATAAATGGATTAGACCTTCTTCGAAACCCAAGCCTGGCTGGGTCCGACATACTTGTAAAATTGGCCTTTATCAGGCAAAACAACATTCTTAATTTTAATATTCTCAACTTTCTCAATGACTGGACATTTGACCTTGTGAACAGCCTTGACAAATTTCTGTTTAGGCTTAGGCACAAATGTCTCCTTTCTAGCTTTAGGAGGACTAGCAGTCTTAGACCTATCATGCTTTCTATTATTCACATGCTGACGAGGAGTAGTCTTATCATTAGAAACATGCTTACCATTAAAATAAGCATACATCAGATTAAAAGCACAAGACATACAATCAGGAACACCACATGCTTTATGAGAGGGATTAACAATAGGCAACTTATGCATGGTAGACATGGCATTTGTGTTATCCAACTCATGTGTGTCTGAGTTAGTCTCAGTTGCTTTCATAACCTTGACTGGAACTTTTGACACACTTGACTTGGAGACAGCTTTCTCATTAGCATTATCTTCAGCACGGATTTCTTCTTGAATAATAAATGAGGTCTCATCAAATGGTTCAGCAATTAATTCTTTATAGAGTGGTTCATCAACACCCTTAAGCACATGTGGTACTTCCCTGCCTTTAGCACAGACATGAGGAGGGGATTTTATGCCTAATTTTCCAATAGCAGCATTGTAATCATAACCTATTCCAGATGTTTGATTAACAGCTTGCTTATTGTAAAACTCTTTGGACTTCGAACAAGAATTAAAGTAAGCTTTAACCTTAGCCTCAAGACTGGTGATCTTGTCTTTGAGAATAGTTTTAAGTTGTCTATAACAGTCAACTCTATTCTCTAGAAAAGATAATTTTTCTTTTAATTTATCTTGATTAATGTGCACAAGTCTTAATTCATTGACCTCTTTCTCAAGGTCTTTGATTTGTTGATTTAACAATTCATTATCACGACGAGCACAATCTAAGGAACCTCCTAGATGATAAACTAATTCAGCATCAGTAAATTTTACCTCTTTTCTTGACGATGAGGTGTTTGCATCACTAGCCATGAGAGCAAGATTCCCAACTTCTTCATCTTCACTGTCAGTATCATCCCAGCTTCTTCCCTTTGCCAGGTAAGCCCTTTCAGATTTACTCTTTTGATTAGAATCATAAGAGTTCTTCCTAACTTGTTTTGGCTTCCTGCATTCTGTGGCAAAGTGTCCCAACTCATTGCAGTTGAAGCATCGAATGGTGCTTCGATCAACCATCCCTGTTTTATACCCACCACTGCTGGTGTTAGAGGATGAAGATCCACCTTTCTGGAATCTGTTGTAGTTGGACTTGTACTTGAACTTGGGATTCCTTTTGAATCTGACATTTGAGAATCTCTTGACAATCAGGGCCATTGACTCATCCTCCAATTTCTCCAGTTCTTCCAAGGATCAAAAATCATCTCCTGATTCATTTGTAGTAGGAGGATCAAATTCTGCTACTATCACATTTTCTTCAACCTTGGAAGACTGTACCATTCTTTCTGACTGTTGAGATTGTTGATGTTGTTGATCTTCAGCTACTAGAGCAGTAGACGTGCTGACCACTCTTCCTTTTCCGTAAACTTCATTCTGCTGAATCTGCTCCAACTCATAAGTCTTTAACACACCATAGAGCCTTTCCAAAGAAATCTCACTCAGATCTCTTGCTTCTCTTATGGCAGTAATTCTATGTTCGAGATGAGTTGGCAGTGTTAAAAGGAACTTTTTGTTGACCTCCCTGATGGAATAGTATTTACCATTAATGTTCAGGTTGTTGATCAATGTATTGTACCTCTCAAACACTTCAGTGATTCCTTCTCCTGGATTGGATTTAAAGTATTCATACTCAGAGGTTAGGATTTCTAACTTGTTCTCCCTAACTTCCTCTGTTCCTTCATTAATAACCTCAATAGTTTCCCAGATATGTTTGGAATCTTTACAATTCATCACATGTCTATTCATCAAGGGATCAAGGGAATCTACTAAAATTAATTGAAGGCTAGCATCCAGGGAGGCTTCTTCTTTTTCAGCAGGAGAAAAATCCTCAGGATCTTTCACATAAGTTCTTGCTTTTGTAATCACCACATCATTTTCTATTACCTCTGGTTCAATAACCATCGGAATTTTAGGACCCTTCTTTAGCACTTCCAGGTATTTGGAATTTGCAACTTGTAAAAACAATAGCATCTTCTTCTTCCACATAACATAATTTTCTTTATCGAATAGTGGAATTTTAACGGTTCTAACTTTTTGTGTAGTCATTATGAATTTTTGAGTGAATAAAAAATTCAAGGAGTGAAAGAAACACAAAAGTCTAGGATCTTGATTTGTACATTAATCAGAAGGCTCTGATACCAATTGTTAGGTCCCAATATGTTTGTAGAAGGGGGGTTGAATACAAACTATACCGTTTAATCGAATAAAATGCGGAATAAAAATTGAAACAAAATTCAAGTTAAATAAAACTTTTATTAAACTTGAAATGTGTTACAACAACGGTATCTGTTATAAGGAATTAATCTCAAATTAATTATCATAAATTTAGAATAAATTTGACATAAACTTTTTCTATTTTTGCAATAATTAGAATCAAATGCTAAAAGCGATTTGAGATTAAGTTCTAGGGATTTTGATCCGCTAGATAGTTACACAAGAATAACAAAAGAATTTCTAGTGGATTAGATTTAACAATAATTGCTAGAAATAAATGCTCTGAGAAGTTTACAATAATTTTTCTGCTTCTGTTTGTTTTGTGTTCTTCAGTGGTTGGCTGTGTATTCAATTGTGTTTACAAAATGATCTGCTTCTGTTTGTTTAAGTAAACAGATCACTCGAATTGAATCAGCATGACATTCGGCAAGACAATCCAAAATGAACTAGCAAGACAATCCAAAATGAACTAGCAAGACAATCCTTTGAACTGGTAGAACTTTCGGTAGGACAATTACTTGACTTGGAAAGACTATCGGTAGGACAATAGAATGACTTGGTAGAACTATCCAGAAAGACTTGGTAGGACTTTCGGTATGACAATCCAATTGTCATACCAGTTCAAATCTGTTTTGCTGATTTTCTTTTTGAATATAAATCCAAAATCATTTCTGAAAAATGCATAATATTAATTCAGAATTAATTAACCAATTAATTCAATTAATCAATAAATTAATCTTTGCAGATTTAATTTATTTTCTTAATTAATTTAAATGACTTAATTAATTAATAGAGAATTAATACTACTCTTGAACAGCAACCACTCTTCTGACAATCTTCTGAAAATCACTGAATCCATTTCACCACTTGAATGTTGACACTCGATGTACTGTCTGGTTCATGAATGACTAACTTCTGTGATGTTTCTCCAAGTCTTGATTTTCTTCAGATTAAATTCCTGTAATTAATTGATACCCTGACGAGATCTCTGTCACTTGGTTAAATCTACAATCTTGATTTATATCACTGAGGCTTGATCAATTACTTGAGCTTCTTCCAGTGAATCTTCAAGTCTGTAGATGAACAATGTTTCTTAACCCTTTGACAGATGTTACTTTGTGAGATCTCTCCGATGATAGATCCACTATTTACTTATTACATTCTTATTTGAGTTGAGTTAAATCCTTGAATAAACAAATAGGCTTAACATATGCCTTTCAGAGATGGACTCTGTTGATTCGGTTTGATGAGAGACATCGGTGGATGATACTGTTCGCTGTCGATGCTCATGCGGTTGTGAATATGTCGACTCGGCCGATGGTTCGTATTCGTATTCGGTGTCGTCGTCTTTATCGTAGAGCTCATCATCTTGATCCTGGTTCTGTATTGATATTTGTTGGAGCTCTCGACGGAGACGATGAATTTCATGTTTTCGCTCGAGCTTGGCCTGAAGCATTCAAGTCTCACGTTCTAGTAGCTCAAGTTCTTCATCTGAATCAAGTGGCTCTTTCGGGTTTTCTTGTTTTGAGCCTTTAGCCTTTTTTCTTTTCTCGATGGAGTCGTATGTCGCTTGAGAGAACCTTCTTGCCTTTGGATGTTTGTACTCTGAAACGCTGATCTGATGTGGACTTTCTCTTCTTGTCTCTTTGATGCGTATCTTTGAAGTTCACCGGTTGGTCATCAGAAGGACCCTCAGGTGGAGGAAATAAACATTTCGGCTTTAATGCCGATTGCTTGGGCAGTTCATGACCACCGTGCGTCGAGGGGTCAGCGGTAATTTCTGCCGTCAACTTCTTTACCTGAGTTGGTCCGGCTGTTCCTGGATCAATCTCTTCAACAATCATATTCTGGTTGGATCTCTAAAGTAAAGCTCCTTCTAGCGCCAAATGATATGCCTTAATATTATTAATAGCTAAGACTAACTTTGAGGAGGTATTTTCTTTACTTAATTTGCCAACCTCTTCAAATGAGGTTGTTGTCTTCTATTTATACCAAGTCCCAAATGGGTTTTATCTTACAAAATGGGCCTTCTTGGGCTTTACATTATGTTCTATAATTATCCTAACTATGACTCATTTTGGTCGTCTTGTCTTGGTCCAACACAAACCATGAAGATATGAAATATATAAAAATCAAACCAATACCCAAAGTTTGTTTCAGCCTAACGAACTCTTTGCATATGAACATCCAAGTACAAAAAGTAAATGGACAAAGTACAATCTTTCCCATATGATCGTGACGAGTGGTTATCTATATACCATCCTTTATTCTCGTTGCAATATTTAAGTACATTCAATAAATTAGCTTTATTTTGATTTTTTTTTAAAAAAACTTGTCTTGAATCTCTATCATAACACCTAATGTAGAAATGTAAGTTTGCCACGAAGACACTAAGTTAAGTAACACAGAGGAAAAGAACCTTGAAAATAGGTTTTGTATCTAGCCAACAGTTGGAGCTCTAATCTGCATCAAGTTAATTTACCAAAATGATGCAATATGCATCATATTAAGTTTTGGTCTCAAAATTTCTAAAGCCCGTATGAACAAATTCAGTGGTGGTGTTAAAAGTAGGTGTTATCACTATAATATATCATTCACACACAAAATTGAACTCCAATGAAATGTTATACTCGGTGTAAAATAGCAAAATTTTATATTAATTTTAAATATAGAACCAAATATTATATCAACTTTAATGATGGTGTTAAAGTGGGTGACATTGCTATAATATAGCATCCACACAAAAGAGTCAATTCCAATTTATTCTATACTTGGTGCTAAAATAACAAAATATTTTACTTGATTTTAAATATAGATGGTAATATAATTGCCACATAAGCATGCAAGTGATAAAATGCATCAATTAAGTAATAATGACAAGTATAGTTGTGAACTTTATGATTATATAATTTGAAATAAATTGTTATCTGGATACGTTTGGTGCAATTTTGTATCTACCATTAGACCATAAGTTCTATTTTAACATTAAAAATCACTTTCTAATTTCAAATTATATCAATAACTAATCTATTTTAACATCACCATTTGAACTTGTCTAATAATCCAGTTGTATCATCAGGAAAAATGGCTATATAAATGCAATATCCCGTAATTTTTAAAATAATAATAACAGGATATTAGAAAAAAGGGATTTAAATTTGATAAGGACTATGATTTAAAATTGAATTAGAATAATGGGCCTAAAATTTGGATCAGATTCTAATATGGATGATTTGTAGGTTAAGAAATAGAGTTTTGTATCGTTATAAATACACCATATTCGTCTTCCTCATTTTTATTCATAACATTCGTAGGGCTTTTCTCGGTATAAATCAGATATCTTGTAAAATTCGTAAAACATTCATCGTTAGTCAGAATTCAGTAATCCTGGACTTTTCGGAAAGATCTTTTCGTTCTCTACAACTTTCCTAGTTTTATATTTTTCAAGATAACGTCATTTAAAGGGTCAAAAAGGCTATATTCAGATCTGGTCAAGTTTTGAAGTAAGTACTTTTTGACTTACTTTTATTTTCGGAAAAATTTTGATACTCTGATTTTTGAATTTCATATAAGATATAAGAATCCTGTTTTGAACTATATAAGAAGTAAGATACGAGAATCTTTTAAAACTCAGTCTCTACATTTTCTAACATGTTCGTAATTTACGCTATAGTTCCGCAACTAGCTAAAGATACACTCTTAGTAGGTGCACGAGTGTGCAACTTTAGATTACTATTAAGGGCGCGCAATTATTGAAATTTAGATGATGACCACTGGCAAAGGGCGGTATAAAGAATAAGAATAAGAATTAGATGTCGGCTACTAGCAAAATGTGGTCCTAGATTAAAACCGTGGTATTTATACGAATTATCATTTTGTTCTATTTCGTTCTGTTTTATTCTGTTATAAATTCTGCTCTGTTTTAAATTCTGAAATTTGAAATACAAAACTTTGGGTTGAATCTATTTTAAAAATGTTTTACAAAATTATTATTGTTTTGAGAAAAAATGTTTTATTAAAATACCCTTTGATTTTCGGTTAAATAGTTAGTCAATTTGTACTTACTGAGTTTTGTAACTCACCCCTTTTAATATTTCAGATTTGGAATTTGGAGCATATTAAGAATAATGAATGAGAACATTGTGGAAATCTGTGCTGATTAGTTTCGTGCTATTTGAATTAGAATAAAGAGTTTGTTTTTAGAGAATAAATTTGATTATCTGTCAGACAATTAATATCAGATTTGTGGAGTTTCATCTCTATTGTTATGATTTTGATTTAATAAGTTTGACTGTTGTTTTAACCTTTATGATATTTTAAATTTTCAAATGAAAGAATAAATTTTATTTAAGTTGTGATTTAAAATTAATAATTCGGAAGTGCGGGCTGTTACAATAAATTAGAAACCCGTGTATAGAGCAATATGTGCAACAAAAAAATAACTGCTTTAATGCATTAGCTCTCTGGTACTTGATTGTTCTGAATTTTACAATCTATCTGTTAAGTGGCATTTATGTCCACTTAGAATGCTTCATAAAGGCTCGAATTGGTGTTTTGTACTCAAGTTATTTGTGTATTTGATGTGTTTTTGTAGTGTTTTCCATTTCAGGGCATAGACAGGAAGAAGGGCTTGATTTTGCATGATATATGCTAGGAAGAGTGTGAGGATGAAGCCTTGGTCAAGTGCGTGAAGAAATCAGCAAAAGAAGACAAGAAATAAAGAAATAATATTTTTTCTAGTAGCTCGGCGCGGCTGCGCTACACTTGGGAGCGACCATGCCAGACACAGAGCGGTCGCGCCGTATCCCAGGGCGGCCGCGCCAAGATGTTTTTCAGAAATCCTGATTCGAATAGAAGATCGATTTGATGGGCTTCTGGACAATTTGGGCTGCTATATAATGACTCTTTGAAGACGTTTTTCATAACAGAGACTAAGGAAAAGGTAGCGATAAGACCTAGGAGCACAAATACAACGAAGGAGAAGAAAAGCTTGTTTTTACTTATGATTCTTTGATTAGTTGTAATCTTGGATGCTTGCTTTCTTGTTTGTTGAAACTATTACTCTTGTTAACTTACTTTGATTATTTATTCAGTTTATAAAGACTTAGTTTATTTTATTATGCTTTCATCGGAACCCACGGTGATGATGAGTTCGGTTATGAACTAATCGTTATCGTGGGGTTCTAGCGGATTTACTTACGGATTTCAATAGTTAATTTGTTTCGATATCTTAGTATGTGGTGATTGTATGATATCCTAGTATTGGTTGTGCTTATTCGTCTTATGAGCATCGCGAACTTATAAGATAGCGTGTTAATCTCTAATGAAGCGACAGTGAATTTAGAGGTTTAGAACTTGCCATGCTAGCATAGGTTCATGTATTTGTTATGCATGATTCATAGGTAATTTTAACCATCTTACTTGCCCAATGTAATCACGATAGATAGCTTGCGCATTAAACCTTTATGTTGTTAAATTCTCTAGATATATAGGTTCTCAACATATTTTGTGTCTATTCAGCTTCTATCTCTTTTGTGGATGTCTGGTAATAGGGTATTCGTACAATGAAAGTTGGAGTTTACTAGTTTCGTGTTATCTGATTAGTTGTCATTACCATTGCATGCTAAGGTTAAGAACAATGACTGTAAATGAAGTATTTAGTGAAGTTAGAATTCCATGTTTGTCTCATATAGTAAATCAAACTCTTTAATCTCTTAGTTATTTGCACGTTAGTTAATATCTTAGTTATAAAAAAACTCTACTTGTTAATTGTCATAGCATTGAATAATAACCATACTATTATTGCATAAGTGCATAAATTGAAGTTGACCTAAACCAGTCTATGTGGGAATGAACTAGAAAGAATTCTATATTACTTGCGAACGCGTATACTTGCGTGTAATTTTAGCGCGTGTTTTTGTCCTAACAAGTTTTTGGCGCCGCTTCCGGAGACTTGATGTTAATTTTTAGTTTATGTGCTTGTCATCAGTGGTCGTTAAAGTTCGCTGACTAGGATATTTTACTTGGGTACTTATTGTGTTTCGGGTACTCTAGAGAGCGTGTATGCTAACGCGTTCTCGATCTCGCAAGAGAACACTGGATAAAGCTAAGGATGTAGTTGAAGAATTTTTTTGTTGAGGAGAAAGGTGAAGAAGAAGTCGTTATTGCAATGGGAGAGCCAACAGCGAATCTGAAGGCTTTGATGGATTATTCTCATCTAAAGATCAATGACATTCAGTCTAGCATTGTCAGACCAGCCATCGTGGCTAACATCTTTAAAATCAAGTCGAGCACGATTCAGATGATACAGAATTCTGTTCAGTTTGGGGAGTCTCCTATAGAAGATCCCAACATGCACATCAGAGATTTCATCGAGATCTGCGACACTTTCAAATTCAATGGAGTTTCTGAAGATGCTATTAAGTTGAGGCTTTTCCCATTCTCCTTGAAGGATAAAGCTAAGTGATGGTTGCATTCTCTACCACTAGGTTCTATCACCAAATGGGAGGATCTTGCTCAAAAGTTTCTAACTAAATTCTTCCCTATGGCGAAGACAGCTGCAATCAGAAATGCTCTTACTCAGTTTGCGCAACAATCTGGAGAATCCTTGTATGAGGCTTGGGATCGCTACAAGGAGATGCTTAGAAAGTGTCCTCATCATGGCATGCCTGACTGGATGATTATCAATTGTTTTTACAATGGTTTATGTGCACAGTCCAGACCCATGCTCGATGTAACATCAGGTGGAGCCTTATAGGCTAAGCGCTACGATGAAGCTTATGAGTTGATTGAACTGATGGTTGCTAATGAATACCAGAATCCTTCTCAGATACTACCTCAAGGTAAGGTAGCAGGAATTATGGAGGTGGATGCAGCTACTGTTATAGCTGCTCAGCTTCAAGCTTTGGCGATGAAGGTTGATTCTTTGGCTAATTATGGAGTTAATTAGATCACTAGTGTTTACGGGCTTTGTGCTGGTGCGCATGAGATGGAGCAGTGCGCTATTTCTAGTGAATCAGCTCAGTTTGTAAGCAACTTTCAGAGGTCGCAGCAACCAGTTCCAGCCTCCTATCATTCCAACAACCTCAATCATCCTAACTTCAGCCGGAGCAACACTCAGAATGCGGTGTAACAACCTTATCAGCAGTATGCAACAAAGCAATACAACCCTCCTGGTTTTCAACAACCGTAATATGCACCAAGATAACAACTCCAACTTCAGCAACTACCATAATCTAATAAAAAATCTGAATTGGAAGAGTTGAGGCTCATATACAAGAGCCAAGAGGTTTCTATCAAGACTCTGGAGAATCAAATTGGACAGATTGCCAATGTTTTGTTGAATCGACAACCTGGTACACTCCCTAGTGACACAGAAGTCACAGGAAAGAGGGAAGCTAAGGAGAAGGTTAAAGCAATCACATTGAGGTCTGGGAAGGTTGCAAATCCTGAAGAATCTCAAGTTTCAAAACCTGAAGTTGTGTGTGAAGAAGATGTGCAGAAGGAAGCAGAGGTGGAACAAAGGAACAAAGTTGTTGTCATCACTCCTCCTGAGGGTAATACAGGGGAAAAATAGGTCTATCCTCCAACTCCTTTTCCTAAGAGGCTGCAGAAGCAAAAGCTGGATAGGCAATTTGCTAAGTTCTTGAAAGTTTTCAAGAAACCTTATATTAACATACCTTTCGCTGAAGCTCTTGAACAGATGCCTAGTTATGTGAAGTTTATGAAAGGTATTCTCTCTCGGAAAGTGAAGCTCGATGACTTAGAGACTGTTGCTCTTACGGAGGAATGCAGTGTTGTGCTGCAACATAAGTTACCTCCAAAGCTTAAAGATCCTAGAAGCTTCACTATTCTTTGCACCATAGGAAAGTTATCATTCGACAAGTGTTTATGTGATTTGGGAGCTAGCATTAATCTGATGCCTTTTTCTGTCTTCAGGAAGTTGGATTTACCTGATCCTAAGCCTACTTATATGGCAGTTGGCTGATCGCTCTATCACATATCCACGAGGCATTTTGGAGGATATCTTGGTCAAGGTGGACAAACTCATCTTTCCTGCTGACTTTATAATTCTTGATTTTGAGGAGGATAAAAAGATTCCCATAATCTTGGGAAGACCATTCTTGGCTACTGGCCAAACCTTGATTGATATGCAGAAGGGTGATCTCACTATAAGCGTACTGGATCAGGATGTGACGTTTAATATTTTCAATGCCATGAAATTCCATACTGATAACGAGGAGTGCTTAAAGGTGGAATTGGTCGATTATGTGGTTACTTCAGAACTTGATCAAATGCTAAGGTCTGATGTCTTAGAGAAAGCCTTGTTGGGGAATTCGGATAGTGAAGATGATGAAGGTGATGAGCAGTTGCAATATTTGAATGCTTCTCCTTGGAAGTGAAGGCTAGATATGCCTTTTGAATCTCTTGGATTGGAAGAGCTAAAAAATTCTCCAAAGTGCCTCAAACTATCTATTGAGGAAGCTCCTACACTCAAGCTGAAACTTTTTCCTGAACACTTAAGGTATGCATTTTTAGGTGATACATTTGTCCGTTATTATTGCATTTGACCTTTCAGGTAGTAATGAGGAAAAGCTCTTGAGAATTCTGAGAGAGTTCAAATCAGTAATTGGATGGACTATAGCAGATATCAAGGGAATCAGCCCTTCTTATTGCATGCATAAAATTCTGCTAGAGGAAGGAATCAAGCCAACTGTTGAGCAACAAAAAAGGCTAAATCCAATCATGAAGTAGGTCGTGAAGAAAGAGATTCTCAAGTGGCTAGATACAGGGAACATCTATCCTATTTCTGATAGTTCTTGAGTGAGCCCAGTTCAGTGTGTGCCGAAGAAAGGAGGCATCACCATGGTTGCTAATGAAAAGAATGAGCTTATTCTTACTCGAACAGTCACAGGGTGGAGAGTTTACATGGATTATAGGAAGCTGAATAAAGTCACGAGAAAATATCACTTCCCTCTTCCTTTTATTGATCAGATGCTTGACAGGTTGGCTGGGCATGAATACTATTATCTTCTGGATGGCTATTCGGGGTATAATCATATTTGCATTGCTCCAAAAGATCAAGAAAAGACTACCTTCACTTGTCCTTTTGTTAATTTTACCTTCAGAAGAGTTTCGTTTGGGTTATGCGGTGCACCAGCTACATTTTAGATATGCATGATGGTTATTTTCACTGATATGATTGAAAATAATGTTGAAGTGTTCATGGATGACTTCTCTGTCTTCGGCACTTCTTTTGATGAATGCTTACACAATCTTGGCTTAGTGCTAAAAAGGTGCGTTGAGACCAATCTGGTTCTCAATTGGGAGAAATGTCACTTTATGGTGCAATAAGGCATAATTCTTGGGCACAAAGTCTCTAGTAAAGGTCTTAAGGTGGACAAAGCCAATGTGGGGGTCATTGAGAACCTTCCCCCACCAATTTCTGCTAAGGGAATTCGTAGCTTTCTTGGTCATGTGGGTTTCTATCGGCGTTTCATCAAGGACTTCTCAAAAATTTTAAAGTCGTTGTGCAATCTGCTAGAGAAAGATGTCCCTTTCAAGTTTGATAACGAGGGCCTAGCTGCTTTTGAAAGCTTAAAGAAGAGTTTGATCACGGAACCTATCATAACTGCACCTGATTGGAATGAACCTTTTGAAATGATGTGCGATGCTAGTGATTATGCAGTTGGAGCAGTTCTTGGGCAAAGGAAGAACAATATATTTTATGTGGTCTACTATGCTAGTAAGACCCTCAATGGTGCTCAACTGAACTACACTACTACTGAGAAAAAACTATTGGCCATTGTCTACGGTTTTGAGAAGTTTCGATCTTATTTTCTTGGGACGAAGGTGATAGTTTTTACTGATCACGTTGATATTCGTTATCTCGTCTCGAAGAAGTACTCGAAGCCATACATTGATTCGATGGGTTCTTTTACTTCAGGAGTTTGAATTGGAGATCAAGGATAGAAAAGGTATTGAGAATCAAGTCGCTAATCATCTCTCTCGTTTAGAAGATCCAAGTGCGGCTTTACAGGATAAGTCATTGATAAATGAGTCTTTTCCCGATGAGCAGTTGTTTGGAGTGCAAGCAAAAGACGTGGTTCACAGACATTGTGGACTACCTTGTGAGCAACGTTATGCCTCCAGACTTGACTTAGGCTCAAAGGAAGAAGTTTCTTCATGAGGTGAAGTGGTACATGTGGGATGAGCATTCTGTTTCGGCAAGGAGCTGACCAAATCATCAGGAGATGTATTTCGTACAGCGGAACAGGGGGAATCTTGCGAGACTGCCATTCGACTGTTTATGGAGGCCACTAAAGATAACAGCTCGTTCTTTTAAGCAGGATTCTTTTGGCCGACATTGTTTAAGGATACGCATCAGTTCGTTTTAAAGTGTGATCGATTCCAGCGTGTTAGTAATATGTCCAAGAGGGATGGGATACCTCTTAATGTGCTTCTCAAGGTTGAGGTCTTCGATGTCTGGGGAATTGACTTCATGGGGCCATTTGTCTCATCTTGCAATAATCAGTATATCCTGTTGGCAATCGATTATGTGTCGAAATGGGTGAAAGTTAAAGCTTTGCCAAAAAATGATGCGAAGGTAGTGCTCAATTTTCTTCACAAGCAGATATTCACAAGATTTGGAACTCCAATGGTCATAATTAGTGACGAGGGATCGCATTTCTGCAATCGCAAGTTCACTGCTATGATGCAAAGATATAATGTGAATCATCGCATTGCTATAGCCTACCATCCTCAGACTAATGGTCAAGATGAGGTATCTAACATATAGATCAAGCATATTCAAGAGAAAGTTGTATGTCCATCGAGAAAAGATTGGTCTTTGAAGCTGGATGAATGTGTTTGGGCATATCGAACAGCATTCAAGACTCCGCTAGGCATGTCACCGTTTCAGTTGGTTTATGGTAAAGGATGTCATTTGCATGTGGAGCTAGAGCACAAGGCATATTGGGCTTTAAATAAACTGAACCTTGATCTGATAACAGCTGGTAAGAAAATGATGCTTCAATTGAATGAACTCGATGAGTTTTGACTTCAAAAAAGTATGAGAATAACAAAATGTATAAGGAGAAAGTCAAGAGGTGGCACGATAGGGGTCTAGTGCTCAAATCATTTGTGTTAGGGTAACAAGTTCTTTTGTTTAACTCTTCTCTCCATTTTTTCGGGGAAGTTGAAGTCAAGATGGTCAAGGTCGTTTGTTATCAAAACTGTGTTTTCACATGGAGCGGTGGAGATATTTGAGAACGATCCAGGCCAAGCATCCAAGGTAAATGGACAGCGTCTGAAGCATTACAATGGAAATATGGCAAACCGTGAGGTGATTAGTGTCGTTTTATTGTCCACTTGATCTCAGAATTCTACGTCAAGCTAGCGACGTAAAACAAGCGCTTCTTGGAGGCAACCCAAGCTTGTTGAACATTAGTAGTTGAGTAGAGAAGACAAAAAGAAGAAAACACAAAAAAAAATAGAAAAACAAAAAATAGGGGATTTTTACAGAAGCACGACGCGCCCGCGCTGGGAAGCGGGGCGGCCATGCTGAAAACTCCAATAACTGCGCGCACCCGTGCTGGCATGTTAGGCGATCGTGCTGGAATTCCAGAAATACGGTGCGCCAACGCTGCCTGGCGGGGCGGCCATGCTGATTCCCTGGAGAAGAAAAAATAAATCAGAAAATTGAAAATTCAAAACAAAACATTACACCCAGCCAAAATTCCCTCCTTCCACTACCGTAATTCCTCCTCCAATCAATTTTAATCACCCCATTACTCCCACTATTCACATAATCAATTCCCACTTCTATTCCAAAACCAATTCTTCATTATCTATATATACATACACTTATACACATCCATTCCTCACCATATTTTTCAATCTCAAATCTAAATCTCTCTTATACACTTCTCTTTTCTCAACTTATTCAAATTCAATGGCACCCAAGAGAGCCCGTCATCAAGACAGCAGCAGCACTAACCCAGCCACTACCAATTCTTCGAGTATTGGTGGTTCGAGGCCTCGATTTCTGACTCTCGAGGATGAGGCGGAGTATACAAGGCTGTTGTCGAAGCTGATAGAAAAGGAAAGGGGTTATCTACCCTCGGGCAAGGATGGTAGGCTTCTTGAGATGATTTTGGAGATAGATTGGGTTTCTTTCTGTGAGACACCAACGGCTGTGCCTATGAGTGTTGTTCGTGAGTTCTATGCGAACACGAAGGAGAGGAGTAATGGATATTCAGTGATGAGGGGGTTGACTGTGGATTACACCCTAGAGGCGATTCACAGGGTTATCAACCAACCTGTGCGACAGCCTGCTCAGGAGGATTGGAATGTTAAGACGGGGGAGAATTTTGATTTAGATCTTATTGTGGCTACGTTGTGTGTCCCAGATCTTATTTGGTTTAGATCAAATGAGTATGCCACTTCTACTGCCTCATGCATGAACAGGTGTGATCGTGTATAGAATGTCTTTATCTGTGCGAATATCATGCCTTCTTCTCATATGCATGAAGTGACTGTGGATCGTGCCAAGTTGTTATGGGGAATTTTATAGGGAGATTATGTGGATCTCTGTGCTTTGATTCATCAGGGAATTTTGAGATTTTTGTGTGGCAGTACTACGGGGTCTATTCCTTATGCCTCAATTGTCACCAAGCTTTGTGTGGCGGTGGGAGTTCATTGGCCCGCACACAAGCAACTTCAAATACCGAGCACCCCCATCAATAGTTCTACGATCTTGAGCATGTAGGAGTGGTATGGTGGGAAGGCTGATGAGAAGGGACTTGGCTACACCTATGACCATTTTCCCGGTGGCCAACCAGCTGATCAGACATATGCTAGTGGTATGACTCAGGCTAGTAGAGCAGCATGGAGACATCAGAGGGGTGGGGTCGGTTCTTCGCAGCAGCAGCAGCAAGAGGCAGAGGATAGTGCTGGTTTGGGTTCAGCGCAGAATAGGCGCTTGACGAGGCGGATGGATGCGATGTATGAGTCGCATAGAAGGTTTGTACATGATCTCACCCTTGCGTTGGGAATAGCTTTCAGAGCCACAGGAGTTGACATCCAGTGGCCAGTTTTTGGTGAGGAGTCTGTGTACCCGCCTCCTGACACTCCACCCGCGGAGGGTGCTGACCATCTTGATTTTCGAGTAGGTATGCCTTGATTCCTTACTATTACCTTCACTGAGGATAATGAAATTTTTAAGTTTGGGGGTGATAGTTAAGGAATATGTTTGTGTGAGTCTATATAGATGCATATTCATGGTAGTTTACTTCATATAGTTTGCATATTTTTCATATAGTTGTTTGTTTTTATTTTTGTTTTGCATATTTGTTATCATGTTAGTATGTTGCATATAGTTTCATTTGCATTATAACATGATCCCTTAGGTTACGTTTTCGATTGATTTGTGATATTGATGCGAGTGTAGTGATGTTGTATATAGGAATGTTAATTCCTAACAAATTGAGTTGCATGCTAGAAGCAAGAAAATTTCACTAAGTCTTATAGGTTGCTTGAGTACTAGATCATGATCATGGTTTGTTTGTTTGTCGAGGTTTTATCACTTGTTTATGTCTAGAATGTACGATATTCTCTTAGTGGTGAAATAACATGGATTTTTAAAAATTGGAGAAAAATATTGGATTTCAATGCTAGTTTTGCCTAGGTGTCAAATGGCTAGTAGCCGGCTCATATTTATATGATTAGTCTGGGGTTGAGCGAGATGAAGCGAAGCGCAATCGCTCAGAAATTGAGAAAAAAACAAAAGAAAAAAATAGAAAAAAAGATGAAAAAAAGAAAGAAAAAAAGAAAAAAAAGATGTGTTATGCATTATTGATCACGAGTGGGCTCTTTAATACTCGAGTTATTAAGTTCTAGGGGACTTTGTGCATAGTGACCTAAGGCTTTCATAGTTTGGGATCCACTAACCTAACGCTCGTTACATGGGTATTATTACATAAGTCTTTTTTGGACCTCACTCATTGTACGATCAAATAAGCATATATATGTTTGTTATGTGTTATCAATAAAAGCATAGATCCTTGTATAACTCCGATAGAATTGAAGTGTTGTCAGTCATTTTGAGTTTATAATTTATTATGTTTATAACCTTGTGATTGCCTTGATGAGTGGTGAGTTCTGGTTATGGATCTAGTATTGAGAGTATATCTGTTAAGCAATTGCACACACACACATTTCTAGCTTGTGAGTTGATTTGTGGGATTTGATTGAACTTGTGCGAATAATTGCATTCATTGAGATGTTGCTTATTGGTTGGTTTAGTTAATCCGAGGGGATCATTGCATTCATGTAGTTGCATTCATGCATATTTTTATTTCTTGTTTTTTTAAGTCTATTATGCTTGAGGACAAACATCGATTCAAGTTTGGGGGTGTGTTAAGTGACATTTATGTCCACTTAGAATGCTTCATAAAGGCTAGAATTGGTGTTTTGTACTCAAATTATTTGTGTATTTGATGTGTTTTTGTAGTGTTTTGCATTTTAGGGCATAGATAGGAAGAAGGGATGGATTTTGCATAATATATGATTGGAAGAGTGTGAGGATGAAGCCTTGGTCAAGTGCGCAAAGAAATCAGCAAGTGAAGACAAGAAATAAAGAAATAATAATTTTTTCCAGTAGCTCAGCGCGGCCGCGCTACACTTGGGAGCGGTCGCGCCAGACACAGAGCGGTCGCGCCGTATCCCAGGGTGGCCGCACCAGGACGTTTTCCAGAAATCCTGATTCGAATAGAAGATACATTAGCTGGGCTTCTGGATGATTTGGGCTGCTATATAATGACTCTTTTAAGACCTAGGAGTACAAATACAACGAAGGAGAAGAAAAGCTTGTTTTACTTGTGATTCTTTGATTGAGTTGTAATCTTGGATGCTTGTTTTTTTGTTTGTTGAACCTATTACTCTTGTTAACGTACTTTGATTATTTATTCAGTTTATAAAGACTTAGTTTATTTTACCATGCTTTCATCGGAACCCACGGTGATGATGAGTTCGGTTATGAACTAATCGTTATCATGGAATTCTAGCAGATTTACTTATGGATTTCAATAGTTAATTTGTTTCGATATCTTAGTGTGTGATGATTGTATGATATCCTAGTATTGGTTGTGCTTATTAATCTTATGAGCGTCGCGAACTTATAAGATAGCGTGTTAATCTCTATTGAAGCGACAATGAATTTAGAGGTTTAGAACTTGCCATTCTAGCATAGGTTCATGTATTTGTTATGCATGATTCGTAGTAATTTTAACCATCTTACTTGCCCTATGTAATCACGATAGATAACTTGCGCATTAAATATTTATGTTGTCAAATTCTATAGACATATAGGGTCTCAACATATTTGATGTCTATTCAGCTTATATCTCTTTTGTGGATGTCTGGTAGTAGGGTATTCGTACAACGAAAGTTGGCGTTTACTAGTTTCGTGTTATCTGATTAGTTGTCATCACCATTGCATGTTAAGGTTAAGAACAATGACTTTGAATGAAGTATTTAATAAAGCTAGAATCTCATGTTTGTCTCATATAGTAAATCAAACCCTTTAATCTCTTAGTTATTTGCATGTTAGTTAATATCTTAGTTATAAACAATCTCAACTTGTTAATCGTCTTAGCATTGAATAATAACCATACTATTGCTGCATAAATGCATAAATTGGAGTTAACCTAAACCAGTCTTTATGGGAATGAACTAGAAAAAATTCTATAGTACTTGCGAACGCATATACTTGCGTGTAATTTTAGCGCGTGTTTTCGTCCTAACACTATCCGCATTATAGAATTAGATTGTGGCCGGAACCAAATCTATTACAGGACATTGGAATAACAAGAAAAATTCAAAACATGTAATATGTGCAATAAAACATAATAAAAATTAAATTCTTTAACGTACGCTGCGGTGACTAGGGTTGTAATTCAGAATTAGAGAACCGAATTTCGAGCCGGGCGTATTTTGAGCCGAGTTGAATCAAGTCGAATTGCGCTGACTTGTTTAACTGATCGAGCCTAAATCTATGTCCGAACTTGACTCTTTTAATTTCAAGATCGATCTAGTCAATTCATTTAGCTAAACGAACCGATTTTAACGAGTCGGCTCGTTTAATTTTACACTCAATTGAGTCTGAGGGGGATGTATTCAATTCAGATTTTAGAGCATTTATAATAATACATTGATTTTGAATAATTGTTGCTGATTTTGGCTGATTTTAATTGTACTCGAATTTTAGCAGAGTTATTGAATAAATCTCGTAGAGTCTTGCAGATTTGAGTCGTGATTTTTACAAATTCATCAAAATCTCTTGAATTTTGTTAAGATTTCTGAAAATATAAAATAAATTTGCAAATTAATCAAAATCTACAATTTTATAAAGTACAAAAAAAAATCCATGAACTTTTGAATACCACCAGATTTTAAGGGATTTTTGAAAATCCAAATTGAATACCACAAAATTTTTATGAACTTTTTAAAATTTAAATTGACCCCAGATTTTAAACACTTATTTCAATCCCTATTGAATACCATCATATTTTACAAGATTTTTTAGTTATCAAATTGAAATTGAATACCCTAGAATTTTCAAAGTTCAAAAAAATCCTTTAAAATCTCAATTGAATACACTTTAAAATCTCAGTTGAATATACCCTTCTAAACCTCTCAATACGGTTTGTCTTATTTTCAAGAGTCGGGAGTAAACAACTCCTAGACTATTTGTACTTTGCAGTCATAATCAGCAGACAAAATCACAGCCCATATTTGTTCGGTCCAAACATTAAGTACAAGAACGCTTCTGTCCATATCGTCTCGTCCAATTGTTAATAAAATGTTCCAGGTTTTATAGAAAGAGAAGGTGCCAATTAGAAAATGAACAAAATTGGACACCAATGTATCAATAAAATCTGGTGAGTCTCAGGGTAACCAAATTAATAACATAATTGCGGTTAATTATTCATTTGAAATGAAACTTGCAATTTTATTAACACAAATATTTGCATGTACAATAATTGTTATTTTCACAGTATTCATCTATCAATTCTCCGTGATAAAATTTGTCCAAGCACAGATCCATACACTTCTTTATGTTTTTTATGCAATTCCCAAAACGATTCACACTGTAACATATGGATCCCTTGTCATTAGGCATAGGTACATCTGTCAATTAAAAAAAAATCATAAATCGTGTTATAAATCTAACATCCAAAAAGATAATATGCCTCAAAATATAAACTTTCGGACATAATACAAAAGAGTTTGTTGGGGGCAACAATCCTGAATTTATGATAAATACAATACAAGTACAAGTTATTTGTGTAAATACACAACAAATTTCAATCATTACAAAAATGTGGTTCGAATAAGAAAATTTTATTCAAAAATCAAAAGACCTGTATAATTTATGTTAAATTTTAGAATTTTGATCTATGTCATCCATCAATCTTGATACTTAAGTGGTTTTAAATTATAAATATATCTCATTCTGAAAAAAAAATATTATATAATGTATTTTATTTATTAAATTACAAACAAAGATAATGACTAATAGAAAACACCTGCAAAATAGTTACATACCCGGATCGGCAGTGACCCGACTGGACAATTTCACACTTACGAGGAGCGTGACGAGGAGCATGAAGATTACATAATGACTTGAATTTTTGTTCATCATATTTTAGGTCTAATCCAGAGGTACATATGTTTTTCTTGTTGCCTCTCTTTGCTCTTATATAGCGCTATTATGTAGAGGTAACTATAGAGATTTGAGTCATTAAATAAGAGATTTTATTACCTTTTTTTAATGCAATGAAACAGTTTTTCCTCGGTGTCTATATGTATATTTTCGAATATAAATGGAAGATGACAAGTTTAAACAAATTTTGATTTTGCTATGTGTTAAATAAAAGATATCAATAAATTAAATGCTCTTTTGTTTGAAAAAAAGATATTATGGTTACAAAATTGGTTCCGAAACTTAAGTTGCAAACTTATTTTTCTTACAATCAATTTGATTTGATTTTTATAATTCGATTTATCCTAAAATATTTGGCTTAATCAATATATTGTAAATAAATTATTATTATTATATATATTAAAATTAAATATTATTTAAAATATAATATACATCCAATTTTTATGCTAAATCGATATCTCGACTGCTCTATCTGATTCCCTATTTTTATGCTAACAATACCCTTACTAGGATTAAGATTTTGAGAGAAATAAAATCTTAACATATACACCAGTTTGTACAAATTCGGTCATTCGGATATGCATTGAATAAATTAGAGAGTAACAGATAGGCTCATTTTCTTTTAATCCTAGTAAATAGGACTTGAATAATTGATTTAATCGGTTTTTAATCACTAAATTGTATAAATTGGCTTTTTTTATTGACTTGTAGATTTTTTCTTATACGGTTATTACCGGATGTTTGATAAATATAATAAAATATAATGTCCTAATGATTTAAGACATGATTTTTGCATATTCACTCCAACAATATGCCTTATAATGATGCCCTATTATTAGTATAATATTATATTTGAAAAAAAAAGATGAGAGAGAAGAGATATGTAAAAAGAGAGGGAATTTTTTTTTTATTGATATAAATTAATAGGACATGCCTAGTGATGCCTTAAAATGAGGCATTTGATAAATGTGCTCGTGTTTTATGGCATCACTAGAATATAACATTATTTGAGCACTCATTTAAACAAAACTAGGGATTTTTGCCCGCGCTACGCGTTCTAAATAAATTTAATTTTTTTAAAATATATTAAATAATATAAAGAGAAATGTTTACTTAACTTTTCAGTTAACACTAAAACAACATTACTCTTTTAACGAAAAAAATTTATGCGAATATACTTTTTCACATATGTTAGAAAAATATATTTAAGACACTAAGACAACATAATAAATGTAAATTTATGTATATATGTTTTTTACTCAATGTAAACATATTTATAAAAAATAACGAAAAATATATTTATATACAAAAAAGTTCCTTTATATTGTCGAACCGATTATAAATGTAATAATTTGTTTTTTGAATCTAATGTATATATTTATATGATTATATTAACTTAAAAAAATTGGTTAAATTTTATACTGTCATAATTTTTTGTAATACCCAATCTCATTTTTGAATATACAATAATTGAAATAGTACATACATCTTATGACATCAAATTATCATATCAAATATGAATCGAGGGAGCCAATCTTAAGAAGCCAACATTCAACGTGGATGCTGGATGCGACGATGACAGGATTTTTGGGCTCACAGACTTGGCTGGATTCTTCCAATACTTTGTTGATTGCAAAGTGGACCTGAGAATTTGTTCCTTGAAAGAATTTGACAGGCTAAGACTTAAGCATCTATTTTAAATCAACTTCATGTCCTGGTTTGTGCAAATGAAACTTAACCAATTAATGTGGAACTTTAGTATTAGAATACACCAATTTATTTGTCAAATTGATACATTCAAGACTTACCACTTACAAATACCTCTATCCTAAATAAATTGTACTGTATATATATACAATGCACTCTTCAGATTAGAAAGCACGTGTATAACAGAATCATACCCAATCATTATTGGACCAAGATAGTCCTGTGGATATCAAAATTTATGTTAAGGCATATTAAGTCACTTAGGAACATACCGCTTCCAGGAGTTTCCTTCAAAGCAAACGAAGATAACTTCTTATTTCCTGCTTCTGCTTCAGATAATTATATAAAGTGCTCAAACTGAGTTTTCATGTTAAAAATTTCTTTCTCAATGCCAAGATCAATGGCATCAGGCAGCATGTCGACAATGTCTTCCAAGTCATCTTCATTATATACAAAAAAATCATCGTCCTCATGTTGCTGGATGAGCCAGTAGTTATAGAACCATGTCGAGGTTTTTATCAATTGCCACCATTCTGATGAGAAGCCCTTCACTTGACGAAGAGCAGCTGAAATAAATAGTGGGCCGTTAAACTTTAATTTATTTTAAAAATATTTTAAATTATACAATTTCGTTTATATATTTTGTTATAAATTTATAATTAATTCAATTTAGATAGGTGTCAATATTTTGTTTATGTTTCATTTTGTATCGTTCACCTTTTCAGTCAATAAATATTATTTACACGGTTTTTTCAGTTTATAAATATTGTTTAAGTTTTTTCAGTTAATCAATATTTTTTCACATATATGTTTTCTACATATATTGCTTAAACATATGAAACCAAAATCATTTTTTGTCAATTACTCCTCTAACTGTATTTCTATATATAAATCTCAAATATAAAAAATTAGTTCAATATTACTCGGCGTCGCCTTACGGCGACCCCTCGCAGTTTAAAATTTGAGAAATTGAAAAAATGTAAATACTCAATATAAGTTATTTTAAAACCATTGCATTGAAAACTGCAATGTTACATTTCTATATATATATATATTGCTTAAACATAAGAATTTGAAAATAATTTTTGTCAATTACTATGTAATTGTATTTCTATATATATAACTTAAATATAAAAAAATTAGTTCTATATTACTCGGCCTCGCCTTACGGCGACACCTCGTAGTTAAAAATTTGGAAAATTATAAAATGGAAGTTCTCAATATAAGTTATTTTAAAATAATTGAATTGAAAACTACATTGTTACATTTCTACATATATTGCTTACACATGTGAATTCGAAATAATTTTTTGTCAATTACTCTCTAACTGTATTTCTATATATATCACTTAAATGTAAAAAAATAGTGCAATATTTGTTGTTGTTGTGCCATGTGAACTGTTTGTTGGGCCAAGATTTGAAGAATCTGGGCTATTGCTGGGTCCATGGGTCCTGGGTTCACATTCGGGTTTGTATCATCTTGGTTGTTATTGTTGTTGGTTTCTTCATTCTGAGTGTTGGTGCGGGTATTTCTTCGGGGAGGCATTTTCTGTAAAGAATCAATCAACTTATTTAGCTTTTGAATCAATCTTTTGCATTAAAAAAAAATAGTTTTGCAAAGCAGAAATATCTCTTTTTGAAAACAGTTGTAACTAAATAAATTGCATGCTCCTTTACAGAATATAAACAGTTATGGAAAACAGGGTATATGGTATCACAGGGTATAACTGGTGCAGTAAATAAGGTAAGGTAAAACAGGTGCAATAAAGTAAATGATAGTACTGGAAAGGAAAAAGGTACTGATATATATAGATCAAAAGTTTTAGGTAACACAAGCGTAAAGACGCTTCGGAGGTAAAAGCAAAAAGGGTACAACAACCTACTCACTCGTCAGCATCGCTAGTCTATAAATACAACTCAAAAGTCTACTGATACACACTACACACTACTGTACATACTATAAAACCATAACAACACTGCTCAATATCTTCATCTCTGAATCTCTGGCTCATGGCAAATCTGGACCTCCTATCTCCTCAAGCTCTTCTAGAACCCACTTAGCCCACTCTACTAGGAAATCAGGGGTGATGTCCTCATGTGTAGCCTCAGCAATCCTCACAGCAGCTGCTCTACGAAACGCCTGGAGCCTCTCCCTAAGTCGCCTCTCACCACTCCCCATCTCTCTGGTATGCATGATATGCAATAACTCCTGGATCTGACCCTGTAGGACTCGCTGCTCCATAAGGCAAGCCTCAAACTGATGATAGGGGACAGGATAGGAAGAGAACTGGAAAGGTACACCTGTGACTGAATGACTAGTAAAGCCTGAATCAGCAGGTGGGGGTCCTCTAACAGGTGGCCTCACGCCTGGAGGTGGAATAGCCTGCAATGGTACGGGCTGCAACACAGGTGGAGGTAGTATAGCCAACACGGGTGGAATAACAGGACGTGGATCCGAAGACGGCACTCCAACGGAAGGCTCTGAGTGATCAGCTGATACGAGAATAAAAGAGTCGGCCATCTCTGCTATCTGAAATCATACCGTAATATAAGAATCTCGTACCATAACGCAAACTATACTAATACCGGTTATATCATAACACTCAATCTCTCGACGTTCTATCTTTCTATTCCTTACTTCTAATCCTAACCCTCTATCCATTCCCGTTAACCTAGGCTTGTGTCTGTGACTTATAACCTGTAGCTCTGATACCAAACCTGTGGCGCCCTCCAAACCCGGGTTAGAAGTTTGGGGTCCACACACCTTATTTAAAACCTGCTTATAACAATATTAAAGATAATAATAATATGCAATGACCCTATTTACTAACTACCACGGATCACAACAGGTTAAAGTATGCACACAAGCCAAGCACACTAATATATTACAAACCGTTCAAATCCCAACTATTCCAAACTCAAACTGAGTATTAAACATTATTACAACCTTTTACAGACTTAAATTATTCCAAAAGAAGCCTACTAGCTCAGCTTCCTCAACCTGAACCCCTAGCTCTCGCGCTGGACTGGGGATCCTCTTTACCAAGTGGTTCCTTTTTAACTGGAAAGAATATAAACAACATTGCACAAATGAGCTAACTAGCTCAGCAAGTCACAATGACAAAACTGAGAATAATGATCATCAAGTGAACATGATTATGATATCAAGTGAACAATGGATTATGATTTAGAATTGGATATTATACTTTTAATTTAAAAACAAAGGTTAGGCTGCTGATCAGTCACACACTAACCCCGAGCAAGGCACACAACATTGCTCTAAATACTGGATCCAAGGCACACATTGGCCTAACTTGACCATTATATGGTCTGACCACGAATCTGGTCCACAATTTTATAAAATCAGTCCAATTCTAACATAATAACAGAATATGCAATAATAAACAATAACCAGAATCAATAACAACAATAAGTGTTTAACAATGAAAGGGTTTCAATCCTTGTAAGGATCAATAAGTCAATTTAAAAGCTTGGATGCTGGGTAATGAAAGAATTGGATAACAAAGGAATCAACATTTCAGGGTTTCAAAGATTTGGGCTTTCAAAGCATAGGATGCAATGGTTGAGTATACAAGTAATTTAGTTCAGTGTTTGGGATTCTGTTTACGTGTATTTGTAGAGTAGTATCGTATACATGAGGTTCGTGTCTGGGTATACAACAATCAATGGTCTAGAAAGAATAAGGTTCATGGCTCAAGAACAATAACTGAAATCAGGGTTTGGGTTTCAGTGCTTCAAAGCACTTACAATATCAACCAGACTATCAAGTACTACAATATCTCGAGAAAGTTCAGAACACTTGCCTGGTATTAGCTTACTACACTGCACTTGCTTCCAATCACAACCGTCTTACTCCTCAACTATCTGTTTCCCTTTCCTACGTCTTGGCTCTTCTGCTCACATATCATAAGCATCTATCAATAATTGACTCATAGAATTCTATTCAACACATACTTCTATCTACCCTTCGTTTTACCCAAATCCGATTAACGGATTGAAATTTACACAATAATCAAGTAAACACTGAATATATAGACCGATAGTCAATTAACAAGTCACATATAGCACATAATACATCACGTAATCAATGATATATCATTTATAAAGAAGTCTCGGGTCATAAATAGGCTTTCTGGTATTTAAAATGATTTTTAAAATATTTTTCGGAATTAAAACAGATCGTTGAATCAATTTCGGGTTAATAAACAGGGTTTGGTTGGCCAATTCTGGCTCCGAAATAATTTTAGAATAATTATCGAGCCTTGGAAATAATTTAAAATAATATTTTAAAACTCGAAACTATTTTTCAGAATTTTTAAATCATTTTTAAATAATTAAATCTAATTAAATAATTAATTAAAATCAATTAATAATTAATTAAATCAATTAATCAATTAATTTTCGAATTAATTGACCTATTAATCAATTAAAATTAACTGAAATTAATTAACTAATTAATTTAGATTTATTTTTGAATTAAAAATAATTTTCGGAATTAAAATAATAATTTTTTGAATTTTCAGAAATTAAAAATGAATTTTTATAATAAAAATAAATAGAAAATATGTTTTTTAAACATTTTTAAAACAGGAATCCTAAATTTGCAAAGTCTGGAAAATTCAGAGATCTAACTGTATCATCCCCAAAAGTCCAGGGACCAAACTGCAAATTTTACACCCCGTCGCCGGAAAACACAGAAGTGGCCGGAGAACACGTTTCCGGCGTCCTCACCCCACCAACACCTCCAGATCACATCTATACTTTACCAGGAACACAACCAAGCCAACAAATTGTTCTAATCATCTCTGAGTTGGCCGTGAAGTTTGCCACTTTCCGGCGAACTTCGGAAATATTCAAAATACAACTCTCTTCTCTACAGACCTCGGTGATTCATGAAACTTATACGACTAGATTGCAAATTTCACAGAGAATACAATCCACTATACCACAACATCAATCTATTCCAGAATAAGAAACCCCCAAATTTCAATTAAGAACATTCATACGGGTTATAAACCCTAATTTTGAAATTCGAAAATCAAACTCAAATTTGAACATGTTATTGAACTCCAAATCAGACGTATAATATACCAAAATCATCAGGAAAACAAGCTCTACAACATGCAATCATCAAATCATACAAACAATCATCCGAACAAAAATTCATATTTTTCATAAAAATAATTCGAAAATAATTAAATTTTTAGAAATTAAACTTTTGATTCCGCAGTTGTATGGATTACAGATTCTGATAGAGCTTCTCAAGACCTTCAAATCCAGTACTCGAGCTTTTCAAACAAAGATCAATAACACCTTCAAAAGTTGGTTTGATTCTTGAAACAGTTTATGAATATAGGATTTTTCTCTGTAAAATTATATATTTATCTGTCTGCAAATGATTTTGATACGAAATAAAATATGGAAAAAGGCTATTTATATTTACGGAAAATTAGTATCCCGTTGGATCATTCCGGATATAAAACGGTACATTTATTTGTAAAAACTGATCCAAACGGTATCGGTTTTCGGGATAATTATCCAAATCAGTACAATTTGTACTGCGGTCTTGGTCTCAGCGCCTAGTTACACGTACTACGAAGTGATAATTGGGATAGTTTAATAAAAAGCTCCTGTTTATCGAAAATACAGGTTTTATTGATTTACCTAAACGAATATTGTATCGAAAATGTTGCGCCGGGACCCGCACAGGACAAACCGTACACCGGATCGAAAAAGTCGAAACATGGAATATGCTCGGAATATTACAATTAGGTTAGGAAGGAGTTCTCGGAAGAGTTTCGGGTTCCAAAAATGTAATAACGGGTGACGTCGGTTGGTTCCCGTTTTTATAAAATAGATTTTAATTGCCCGGAAAAAGATTTTAGAAATTTCATATGATTCTTATAAATCCATAAATCAACATAAAAATAATTAGGAAGATATGGCAATTATTTATATTTTATTTTGGACATATAAAAATTAAAATACTCAATTAATATTATTTTTGAATATCCAAGTACAGATAACACTTAACAATTAACTCATAGAATAGATACTAAACACACATAATAATTATTTAATAGCAAAAATAATTACACGATATATCCCGGATATTACATCCTTCCCCCCTTAAAAGGATTATGTCCTCAGAATCTCCTAAGAAAACAAATGAGGGTACTTTTCTCTCATATCACTTTCTAACTCCCAGGTTGACTCTTCAACCTTTGGGTTTCTCCACAATACTCTTACTAACTTTACCACTTTATTTCTCAATACTTTCTATCTTTCCTCTAGAATCTCTATCGGACTCTCTACATATGATAAATCTGCCTGAAGCTCTATTGGCTCATATTCTATTACATGCCTGGAGTCTGGATTATATTTCTTGAGCATAGATACGTGAAAAACATTGTGAATGTGCTCCATGTGCGGAGGTAACGCCAATTCGTAAGCTACTTTGCCAACGCGCTTTAGGATCTCAAAAGGTCCGACATATCTTGGGCTTAGCTTCCCTTTCTTCCCAAACCTCGTTAGTCCTTTCCATGGTGATACTTTCAGTAATATCAAGCTTCCTTCTTCAAATTCCATGTCTTTCCTTGACTGGTCTGCATATTTCCTCTAACGATCTTGTGCGGCTATCAATCTCTTCTGAATAATTTTAACAATTTCCTTTGTCTGCTATACCAGTTCAGGTCCAAGTATCTTGCGTTCTCCTACTTCGTCCCAATATACTGGCGATCTACATTTACGTCCATAAAGGGCTTCATAGGGTGGCATCCCAATACTGGCATGATAACTGTTGTTGTAAGCAAACTCTACCAGAGGTAAATTTTCGTCCCAACTTCCTTTGAAATCAATAACACAAACACGTAACATGTCCTCGATTGTCTGGATCGTTCTTTCACTTTGGCCATCCGTCTGGGGGTGATAGGCCGTACTCATATTTAGTCTTGTTCCCAAACATTCTTGAAAACTCTTCCAAAATCTTGAATTAAATCTTGGATCTCGATCAGATACAATAGACACATAAACTCCATGACAAACTATGATCTCTTTCAAGTACATATGGACTAATTTGTCGAGCGGAAATCTTTTATTTATAGGCAGAAATGAGCTGACTTGGTAAGTCTATCCATTATAACCCAAATGACATCATGATTAACCCTTGTCCTTGGTAATCCAACTATAAAATCCATGGCAATATGTTCCCACTTCCATTCTGGAATCTCCAATGGCTGTAGCAATCCGCTTGGCCTCTGATGTTCTGCTTTAACCCTCTGACATGTATAACATTTGCTAACCCATTCCGCAATTTCCCTCTTCATGTCTGGCCACCAATAATTCTTCTTTAAATCTCTATACATCTTGGTACTCCCTGGATGGATGGAATACTTTGAATTATGTGCCTCCTGTAGAATTTCATTCTTTAACTCCATCACCGGTGGAATCCAAATTCTAGATGAAAACCTCAGAATACCTTGGTCATCTTGTTGCGTGCATAATTCCTCACCTACCAAATGATTTATACCTTGATCCATTACCTCATTCTGGCATTTCTTTATTTTCTCCAATAACTCAGGCTGGAAAGTCATACTGTACACTTTCGCTTCCTCAGGTTTGCAAACTCTAATTTCCAATTCCAATTTCTGAAATTCCTTATATATATATCTTCAGGTACTGATAACACATTTAACCTTTCCTTTCGACTTAATGCGTCTGCTACAACGTTCGCCTTACCGGGATGATAATTAATCGAGCAATCATAATCCTTGATCAATTCTAACCATCTCCTTTGCCTCATATTAAGTTCCTTCTGGGTAAATATGTACTTTAAGCTTTTGTGATCCGTATAAATCTCACATTTCTCTCCATACAGATAATGTCTCCAAATCTTCAAAGCGAAAACTATAGCTGCTAGCTCCAAGTCATGAGTAGGATACTTTTGTTCGTGTGGTTTCAATTGCCTTGACGCATACGCAATCACCTTTTCGTGCTGCATTAAAATACATCCTAGTCCTTTGTGAGAAGCATCGCTATAAATTACGAAATTCCCTTGATCGTCTAAAAGTGACAAAACAGGTGTCGTGATTAATCTCCGCTTCAACTCTTGAAAACTTTCTTCGCACTTGTCGTTCCATATAAACTTTTCATTCTTTCGTGTAAGCTTTGTCAATGGTGTTGTAATCCTTGAGAAATTCTTAACGAATCGTCGATAATATCCTGCCAATCCTAAGAAACTTCTTACCTCAGTAGGTGTTCTCGGTCTCTCCCAATTTATAATTGCTTCGATCTTTACCGGGTCCACTTTGATCCCTTCGTTACTGACTATGTGTCCTAAGAATTGAACTTCCTGTAGCCAAAACTCACACTTCGAGAATTTAGCATATAACTTCTTTTTCCTTAAAATCTCCAAAGCCGTTCTCACATGTTCCGCATGATCCTCTTCTGTCTTTGAATAGATCAAAATATCGTCTATAAATACAATAACGAACTTGTCCAAATATTTCTTGAAAATTCTGTTCATCAGGTCCATAAATGCTGTCGGGGCATTGGTCAATCCAAAAGACATTACTAGAAATTCATAATGTCCATACCTTGTTCGAAAAGCTGTCTTTGGTATATCTTCTGGCTTGATCTTCAGTTGATGATATCCCGATCTTAAATCGATTTTGGAGAAATACTTGGCTCCCTTCAATTGGTCAAACAAATCATCAATTCTAGGTAACGGATACTTATTCTTGATTGTAAGCTTGTTGAGCTCCCTATAGTTGATACATAGTCTCATGCTTCCATCTTTCTTCGTGACAAATAATACTGGTGCTCCCCACGGGGATACACTGGGTCTGATTACTCCTTTCTCTAACAACTCCTGTAACTGCTTCGCTAGCTCTTTCATCTCAACAGGCGCCATTCTGTACGGGGCCTTGGATACTGGTTCTGTTCCAGGTGTTAAGTCGATCGCAAATTCAATTTCTCTATCTGGAGGAAGTCCTGATAATTCGTCGGGAAATACGTCTGGAAATTCATTTACAACTGGAATATCTTCAAGTTTTGCTGGCTCCTGACTTCTGTCGATCACATATGCTACGAAATGCTCACATCCTTGTCGTAGTAACTTCTTGGCTTGAATCATCGTTAAGAACTTCTTTACTTGTTTCTGACCTTTGAACGTTACTATTCTTTCATCTGGCGTTTTCACCATTACTTTCTTATTTCGACAATCTATCTGAGCATCATGCTTAGATAACCAATCCATCCCTAATATAACGTCAAATTCTCCTAACTTAAATGGTATCAAATCTACACAAAACTTACTACCAGAAATCTCAACCTCACAATTCCCACAAACTTGATTCACAGTTACACGTTCTTGATTTGCTAATTCCACAGTCATTATTTTATTTAAATACCCAACTGGACAATTTAACTTACTAACAAAATCTTGTGAAACAAACGATCGAGTTGCTCCCGAATCTATTAACACTTTGGCACATAAAGAATTCACATTAAGCGTACCTGCCACGACATCAGCATCCTGGATAGCATCCCTCAATGACATGTCGAAGACTCTAGCCCTTGGAGTCTCATTTACTGTTGGACTAGATCCCATGATCCTCAAGGCATTACTGACTGGGGCTGATGTCTTGCAATCCCTGGCCATATGTCCTGGCTTTCCACATTTGAAGCACGTAAATCCAATGGTTGGAACCTTCACTGCTGGATTCCGGATAGGCTGATCCTTATTTGCTGGCTCTCTAGCTGGCTGATTTCGGCACTCCCTCGAATAGTGCCCTTTCTGGTTGCATCCAAAACATACCACATTCAACTTGTTACAAACTCCTCCATGCTTCTTTCCACATACTTGACAATCTGGAAAAGTTAATCTCAACTGATTCGGCTGATTCACATTAGCTGGACGGTTGCCCTAGCCTCCGTCTCCTGCATTTTGTCTCCTGAAATTAAAATTTCTCCCTGACTGGAACTTGCCCTTCTTAAAGTTTGGAAACTTCCCTGGTTGTGACTGACCCTCACTTCCCTCAATTTTCCTTTTCTTGCTTTCCTTTTCCTTCTGGAACATCTCACTCTCTGTCTCTGCGATCATAGCCTTCTGTACAACCCCTGCATAGGTCTCCAACTCAAAAATAGCTACCTTCCCTCTGATCCATGGCTTCAAGCCTTGCTGGAATCTCTTAGCTTTCTTTCTATCAGTATCAACATACGACGGCACATACCTTGACAATTCTTCAAATTTACTCTCATAATCTGCCACCGTCATAGTTCCTTGCTTTATCTCTAAAAACTTCAGCTCCATCTGATCTTGAACAAACTGAGGAAAATACTTTTCTAGAAATAATTCCTTAAACCTCTCCCAAGTAATAACATCTATACCTTCCAATGTCTTCACCATCTCCCACCAGTAGGTGACCTCATTCTTCAAATAGTAACTTACAAACTCAACCTTCTGCTCCTCTTTCACTTTTACCAAGGCAAATGCCTTCTCTATTTCGTTTAACC
Organism: Apium graveolens; assembly: GCF_009905375.1. Lineage (NCBI taxonomy): Eukaryota > Viridiplantae > Streptophyta > Magnoliopsida > Apiales > Apiaceae > Apium > Apium graveolens. Next base: position 245,521,616 of record NC_133654.1, read on the forward strand.
ACACATTTGCTTCAATTGGCTCTAAGGAACCCTTGAATTCTGGTGGGTTTACTGCCTAAAAAGTTTTAAAAGTTACCTAGCGGTTGGTCTGTCTTTGTTGTTATTGTGCCATGTGAACTGTTTGTTGGGCCAAGATTTGAAGAATATGGGCTATTGCTGGGTCCATGGGTCCTGGGTTCACATTCGGGTTTGTATCATCTTGGTTGTTATTGTTGTTGGTTTCTTCATTCTGGGTGTTGGTGCGGGTATTTCTTCGGGGAGGCATTTTTTGTAAAGAATCAATCAACTTATTTAGCTTTTGAATCAATCTTTTGCATAAAAAAAACAGTTTTGCAAAGCAGAAATATCTCTTTTTGAAAATAGTTGTAACTAAATAAATTGCATGCTCCTTTACAGAATATAAACAGTTATGGAAAACAGGGTACATGGTATCACAGGGTATAACTGGTGCAGTAAATAAGGTAAGGTAAAACAAGTGCAATAAAGTAAATGACAGTGCTGGAAAGGAAAAAGGTACTGATATATATAGATCAAAAGTTTTAGGTAGTACAAGCGTAAAGACGCTTCGGAAGTAAAAGCAAAAAGGGTACAACAACCTACTCACTCGTCAGCATCGCTAGTCTATAAAAACTCAAAAGTCTACTGATACACACTACACACTACTGTACATACTATACAACCATAACAACACTGCTCAATATCTTCATATCTGAATCTCTGGCTCATGGCAAATCTGGACCTCCTATCTCCTCAAGCTCCTCTAGAACCCACTTAGCCCACTCTACTAGGAAATCAGGGGTGATGTCCTCATATGTAGCCTCAACAATCCTCACAGTAGCTGCTCTACAAAACGCCTGGAGCCTCTCCCTAAGTCGCCTCTCACCACTCCCCATCTCTCTGGTACGCATGGTATGCAATAACTCCTGGATCTGACCCTGTAGGAATCGCTGCTCCATAAGGCAAGCCTCAAACTGATGATATGGGACAGGATAGGAAGAGAACTGGAAAGGTACTCCTGTGACTGAATGACTAGTAAAGCCTGAATCAGCAGGTGGGGGTCCTCTAACAGGTGGCCTCACGCCTGGAGGTGGAATAGCCTGCAATGGTACGGGCTGCAACACAGGTGGAGGTAGTATAGCCAACATGGGTGGAACAACAGGACATGGATCCGAAGACGGCACTCCAACTGAAGGCTCTGAGTGATCAGCTGATACGGGAATAAAAGAGTCGGCCATCTCTGCTATCTGAAATCATACCGCAATATAAGAATCTCGTACCATAACGCAAACTATACTAATACCGGTTATATCATAACACTCAATCTCTCGACGTTCTATCTTTCTATTCCTTACTTCCAATCCTAACCCTCTACCCATTCCCGTTAACCTAGGCTTGTGTCAGTGACTTATAACCTGTAGCTCTGATACCAAACCTGTGGCGCCCTCCAAACCCTGGTCAGAAGTTTGGGGTCCACACACACCTTATTTAAAACCTACTTATAATAATATTAAAGATAATAATAATATGCAATGACCCTATTTACTAACTACCACGGATCGCAACAGGATAAAGTATGCACACAAGCCAAGCACACTAATATATTACAAACCGTTCAAATCCCAACTATTCCAAACTCAAACTGAGTATTAAACATTATTACAACTTTTTACAGACTTAAATTATTCTAAAAGAAGCCTACTAGCTCAGCTTCCTCAACCTGAACCCCTAGCTCTCGCGCTGGACTGGGGATCCTCTTTACCAACTGGTTCCTTTTTAACTGGAAAGAATATAAACAACATTGCACAAATGAGCTAACTAGCTCAGCAAGTCACAATGACAAAACTGAGAATAATGATCATCAAGTGAACATGATTATGATATCAAGTGAACAATGGATTATGATTTAGAATTGGATATTATACTTTTAATTTAAAAACAAAGGTTAGGCTGCTGATCAGTCACGCACTAACCCCGAGCAAGGCACACAACATTGCTCTAACTACTGGATCCAAGGCACACATTGGCCTAACTTGACCATTATATGGTCTGACCACGAATCTGGTCCACAATTTTATAGAAACAGTCCAATTCTAACATAATAACAGAATATGCAATAATAAACAATAACCAGAATCAATAACAATAATAAATGTTTAACAATGAAAGGGTTTCAATCCTTGTAAGGATCAATAAGTCAATTTAAAAGCTTGGATGCTGGGTAATGAAAGAATTGGATAACAAAGGAATCAACATTTCAGGGTTTCAAAGATTTGGGCTTTCAAATCGTAGGATGCAATGGTTGAGTATACAAGTAATTTAGTTCAGTGTTTGGGATTCTGTTTGCATGTATTTGTAGAGTAGTATCGTATACTTGAGGTTCGTGTCTGGGTATACAACAATCAATGGTCTAGAAAGAATAAGGTTCATGGCTCAGGAACAATAACTGAAATCAGGGTTTGGGTTTCAGTGCTTCAAAGCACTTGCAATATCAACCAGACTATCAAGTACTACAATATCTCGAGAAAGTTCAGAACACTTGCTTGGTATTAGCTTACTACACTGCACTTGCTTCCAATCACAACCGTCTTACTCCTCAACTATCTGTTTCCCTTTCCTACGTCTTGCCTCTTCTGCTCACATATCATAAGCATCTATCAATAATTGACTCATAGAATTCTATTCAACACATACTTCTATCTACCCTTCGTTTTACCCAAATCCGATTAACGGATTGAAAGTTACACAATAATCAAGTAAACACTGAATATATAGACCGATAGTCAATTAACAAGTCACATATAGCACATAATACATCACGTAATCAATGATATATCATTTATAAAGAAGTCTCGGGTCATAAATAGGCTTTCTGGTATTTAAAATGATTTTTAAAACATTTTTCGGAATTAAAACGGATCGTTGAATCAATTTCGGGTTAATAAACAGGGTTCGGTTGGCCAATTCTGGCTCCGAAATAATTTTAGAATAATTATCGAGCCTTGGAAATAATTTAAAATAATATTTTAAAGCTCGAAACTATTTTTCGGAATTTTTAAATCATTTTTAAATAATTAAATCTAATTAAATAATTAATTAAAATCAATGAATAATTAATTAAATCAATTAATCAATTAATTTTCAAATTAATTGACCAATTAATCAATTAAAATTAACTGAAATTAATTAACTAATTAATTTAGATTTATTTTTGAATTAAAAATAATTTTTGGAATTAAAATAATAATTTTTAGAATTTTCAGAAATTAAAAATGAATTTTTATAATAAAAATAAATAGGAAATATATTTTTTAAATATTTTTAAAACAGGAATCCTAAATTTGCAAAGTCTGGAAACTTCAGGGATCTAACTGTATCATCCCAAAACGTCCAGGGACCAAACTGCAAATTTTACACCCCGTCGCCGGAAAACACAGAGGTGGCCGGAGAACACGTTCCCGGCGTCCTCACCCCACCAACACCTCCAGATCACATCTATACTTTACCAGGAACACAACCAAGCCAACAAATCGTTCTAATCATCTTTGAGTTGGCCGGAATTTGGCCGTGAAGTTTGCCAGTTTCCGGCGAACTTCAGAAATATTCAAAATACAACTCCCTTCTCTACAGACCTCGGTGATTCATGAAACTTATACGACTAGATTGTAAATTTCACAGAGAATACAATCCACTATACCACAACATCAATCTATTCCAGAATAAGAAACCCCCAAATTTCAATTAAGAACATTCATACGGGTTATAAACCCTAATTTTGAAATTCGAAAATCAAACTCAAATTTGAACATGTTATGGAACTCCAAATCAGACGTATAATATACCAAAATCATCAGGAAAACAAGCTCTACAACATGCAATCATCAAATCATACAAACAATCATCCGAACAAAAAATCATATTTTTCATAAAAATAATTCGAAAATAATTAAATTTTTAGAAATTAAACCTTTGATTCTGCAGGTGTATGGATTACAGATTCTGATAGAGCTTCTCAAGACCTTCAAATCCAGTACTCGAGCTTTTCAAACAAAGATCAATAACACCTTCAAAAGTTGGTTTGATTCTTGAACAACGGGTGACGTCGGTTGGTTCCCGTTTTTATAAAATAGATTTTAATTACCCGGAAAAAGATTTTAGAAATTTCATATGATTCCTATAAATCCATAAATCAACATAAAAATAATTAGGAAGATATGATAATTATTTATATTTTATTTTGGACATATAAAAATTAAAATACTCAATTAATATTATTTTTGAATATCCAAGTACAGATAACACTTAATAATTAACTCACAGAATAGATACTGAACACACATATTAATTATTTAATAGCAAAAATAATTACACGATATATCCTGGATATTACGGTCTAACTGAATAAGATTGTGCTTGACTGCCCCCCACGGCCATTACTTAATATCCACATTCTTGTCGCTCGAACCTTCAATGTCCAAGCTACTTGAGTAACATCCAGAGTGGACAAATGCTGATGGTCGTCCATATCTGAATGCAAGAAAAGGAGAAACTTAATAAATTACTATGAAACTTCAATATATATTTGAGGAAATAAAAAAATGTGTAACTCTATTACCTTCTTTTGATGTTTGAGTATAGGTTGAGAGCCCAGACATTTGAATATATAGTAAAGTTAAACGAAATTGAATATGGCAGAGTTGCATAATCTTTTTAACTTTTAAATAGATATACACTATTTTCATTATTTAATTGACTGAGAGTTTGTGTAGCCATAATATTCTCTATGAATTGTAGTCATGGAGAATCTAATTGAAAGTTAAGATTGTAATCACATCTTAATTCTAATCCTGATGCTAACAAACCCTGATTCATATCCTGATACTGATTCATATCATGATGAAGGAGAAATCCAGGAACATATCCTGATCTTGATTCATATCCTGTTGTAGAAGAAATCAGGATTTCTCATCATCAGGAATAAAATTAGGATGTTAATATGCATAGTATGCGCCAATAGATGTAAACAATGGTTCGAATGTAACTGATATAATTAAATCACGCCTCACAGTCCAACAGAATAAGATTGTGCCTGACTGCCTCCCCATGGTTATTCCTTGATATCCACATTCTTGTCGCTCGAACCTTCAATGTCCAAGCTACTTGAGTAGCATCCAAAGTGAAAAAATGTTGATGGTAGTTCATATCTGAATGCAAGAAGAGGAGAAACTTAATAAATTAATATGGAACTTCAATGTACATTTGAGAAAATCAAGAATGTGTATCTCTATTATGTTCTTCTGATGTTTGAGTATAGGTTGAGAGCCCAAACATGTGAATATATAGTACAGTTAAACGAAGTTGATTATGGTAGAGTTGCATAATATTTTCAACTTTTAAACATATATTATTGATTAATTGACTGAGAGTTTGTGTATCCACAATATTCTCTGTGAATTGTAATCACAGAGAATATAATTGAGAGTTTAGAAAACTTGCTTCATGAATATTGTGTCTAACACAGTAAGGAATGGAACAATATAACCGGTCACGCGTAACTTGCATTTGAGGGTGATGAAAGTGATATAGGTATAAAAATACGCACATCGATATCATAATTACCCGGATAAAAAACATATTCATTATTTCCCCTTAAAAAAATTAAATTCTGAAAAATTTATAAGATATGTTGTATTTAAACTTGCCACTAATAATGTCAAAATAAAAAAAATAGGAGAATAAGTAATAAAAAAATAATGTAGGATGTGTATTAGTGATACCACATTTTTTCACATACATCTAAGATTAACCGTGCATGAAGCATCATACACAAAATAATATTGACGAAATTGCAATAATAACCAAATATCTACATAAACAGATGTAGTATATGCACTTGTTTTAGATATTAACCTTATAACCTACTTTAGTTAGATTATAAAGGGAGATGAGGGGGCTCTAACAAAAAATATGACGTTATCAAATGCTAATCAGGTTTGAAAACGACACATATGACATATAAGTACTATAAGGATGGTTGAAATACCCGTCGACGCAAATTTTGATTCTCCAACATGACTTCCTTTTCTTGATCCAAACTATTGAAGATGTAAATTTGTACCTGTTCTCTTGACTGGTCCAATAGCTCCCTAAATAATTTCCCCTGAAATGATTCAACAATTTTGCTATAAAAAACTATCTTTCTACCTAAACCTTTCATTCATAGACACCGGGATAGAGTTAATAATATAAGGTAACCTTCATCAAATATGTAAGCAACAACTATGGACATGGATGTAGACAAACCATGTGGACACATATATATTAGTAGAAAAATTTACACAAAAAAGAGTGTAGCCTAAATAATAAAGTAGATATTATTATTTAGAAATAGCATATGGACAAACCTTATAATGTGAGAGATAAGAGGATAGCCACCTTAAATTGACGCCACCAATTTTAAACATTATAAAATTATTTCTTCAAAAAAAAGATAATAAAATTAAAATATTTGTTTTCGCGACACAGTTTGATGTAAAAAAAATTTAAAATTACATAAATTACCTTAATTGTCAAAAGGTAAATATATACTATAGACAAATGAAATTTATATAGTTATATTCAAAAAAGCTGAATTTTTACATACAATTTAGTTCAATATTACTCGGCGTCGCCTTACGGCGACACCTCGCACTTTAAACTTTGAAAATAAATGTAAATACTCTACAAAAATTATTTTAAAATATTTTAATTGAAAATCACTATATTATATTTGATTTATACAATTTGCAAAAGTAAAACATTAGTGCATTTAAATTATTTTGCAACGAAAATGTTTTATTAAAAAATCATTTTAATATTACTGATAGCCACCTTAAACCGACACTTCCAATTTTAAACATTATCAAATTAATTATTTAAAAAAAAGATAATAAAATTAACATATTTATTTTCTCGACACAGTTTGATGTAAAAAAATTTAAAATTACAAAAATTACATTAATTGTCAAAAGATATATATTACTATAGAAAAATGAAAATTGTATAGTTATATTCAAAATATCTGAATTTTGATATACAATTTAGTTCAATATCACTCGGCGTCGCGCGACACCTCGCACTTTAAACTTTGAAAAAATAAATATAAATACTCTACATAAATAATTTTAAAATATGTTAATTGACAACTATTATGTTATATTTGATGTATGCAATTTGCAAAAGTATACATTAGTGCATTAAATTTATTTTGCAACGAATTTTTTATAATAAAAGTTCATTTTAATATTACTGATAGTCACCTTAAACTAAAATCTCCAATTTTAAACATTATAAAATTAATTCTTCGAAAAAAAATGATAATAAAATTAAAATATTTCTTTTCTCAATACAGTTTGATGTAAAAAAATTTAAAATTACATAAATTATGTTAATTGTCAAAAGGTAAATATATACTATAGACAAATAAAAATTATATAGTTATATTCAAAATAAGTGAATTTTGGTATATAATTTAGTTCAATATCACTCAGCGTCGCACACTTCGCACTTTAAAATTTAGAAATAAATGTAAATACTCTACAAAAGTTATTTTAAAATATGTTAATTGGCAACCCCTATGTTATATTTGATGTATACAATTTGTATACAATTTGCAAAAATAAAATATTAGTGCATTAAAATTATTTTGCAACAAAAATTTTTTATTAATTTTTTTTAATATAATTGATAACCACCTTAAACTGACTCTTCCAATTTTAAACATTAAAAAATTAATTCTTCAAAAAAAATATAATAAAATTAAAATATTTCTTTTTTCGACACAATTTGATGTAAAAAAATTTAAAATTACAAAAATTACATTAATTGTCAAAAGGTATACATATATTATAGACAAATGAAAATTATATAGTTATATAATTATATTCAAAATAGCTGAATTTGATATACAATTTAGTTCAGTATCACTCGGCGTCGCCTTGAGGCGACACCTCCCATTTTAAACTTTGAAAAAATAAATATAAATACTCTACATAACTTATTTTATAATATGTTAATTGACAACTATTATGTTATATTTGATGTATACAATTTGCAAAAGTATATATTAGTGTATTAAAATTATTTTGCAACGTAAACTTTTTATTAAAATTAATTTCAATATTATTGATAGCCACCATAAACTCACACCTCCAATTTTAAATATTATAAAATTAATTATTCAAAAAAAATATAAAAAAATCACAATATTTATTTTTTCGACACAGTTTGATATAAAAAATTTAAAATTATATAAATTACATTAATTGTCAAAAGGTAAATATATACAATAGACAAATAAAAATTATATAGGTTTATTCAAAATAGCTGAATTTTGATATACAGTTTAGTTCAATATTACTCGCGTCACCTTAGGGCGACACCTCACACTTTAAACTTTGAAAAAAAATATAAATACTCTACATAAGTTATTTTAAAATATATTAATTGACAGCCACTATGTTATATTTGATGTATACAATTTATAAAAATAAACATTAGTGCATTAATTTTATTTTTCTAACATAATTTTTTTATTAAAAATTCATTTTAATATTATTGATATCCACCTTACATTGACACCTCCTATTTTAAGCATTATAAAATTAATTCTTGGAAAAAAATATTATAAAATTAAAATATTTCTTTTCTCGACATAGTTTGCTGTAAAAAAATATAAAATTATATAAAATATAATAATAATTTTAAAATGCAGATAAATATAATTCTTTGAAAATGTAAACTGTGTATGCATATATTTTGAAATGCATAAAAATATCACATAAATATCACAATATCTCTTTTTTAAATTTTTGGAGATTTTCATTAATTTATTTAATATTTGAGATTTTAATATCAAAAGATAATTGACCTTAAAAAGAATTATTACATAAGGTTACATAATTTATCCAAACTTTTCATAGTTTAATATTGTACTTTTATCTTTATAATATTTTTTAACATAATTTGAATGAACTTAATAATTTTATTAGTTAATTACAATAAAAAGTATGCATATAAACTAAATTTATTATTTATATACTATGATACTTTTTAATATGATTTTTTTCAATAAAATTAAAATGAATAAACTTGTACTAAATTTATTATTTATATACTACCCAATTTCTGTAACTATAAAATGTACATTTTTTTTATAAAGTCAATTGATATATTAAAATAGAACACAACAAATCCTGATAGTTCAAACTTGACGAAGAAGACATTAATATAATTGATAAATATAGCATGCATTCTTACATACTCTTGGACCAAATATACTAAAAAAGAACCCATTGACTATTTACTTGACTATTAAAATCTTACATTACTTAACTTGGACATAATTTAGAAAATTGAAGTTCACTAAGCAACAGGCTATAAATTAGCAAAACTGAGAATAATGATCGTCAAGTGAACATGATTATGATATCAAGTGAATAATGGATTATGATTTAGAATTGGATATTATACTTATAATTTAAAAACAAAGGTTAGGCTGCTGATCAGTCACGCACTAACCCCGAGCAAGGCACACAACATTGCTCTAACTACTGGATCCAAGGCACACATTGGCCTAACTTGATCATTATATGGTCTGACCACGAATCTGGTCCACAATTTTATAAAATCAGTCCAATTCTAACATAATAACAGAATATGCAATAATAAACAATAACCAGAATCAATAACAACAATAAGTGTTTAACAATGAAAAGGTTTCAATCCTTGTAAGGATCAATAAGTCAATTTAAAAGCTTGGATGCTGGGTAATGAAAGAATTGGATAACAAAGGAATCAACATTTCAGGGTTTCAAAGATTTGGGCTTTCAAAGCATAGGATGCAATGGTTGAGTATACAAGTAATTTAGTTCAGTGTTTGGAATTCTGTTTGTGTGTATTTGTAGAGTAGTATCGTATATTTGAGGTTCGTGTCTGGGTATACAACAATCAATGGTCTAGAAAGAATAAGGTTCATGGCTCAAGAACAATAACTGAAATCAGGGTTTGGGTTTCAGTGCTTCAAAGCACTTGCAATATCAACCAGACTATCAAGTACTACAATATCTCGAGAAAGTTCAGAACACTTGCCTGGTATTAGCTTACTACACTGCACTTGCTTCCAATCACAACCGTCTTACTCCTCAACTATCTGTTTCCCTTTCCTACGTCTTGCCTCTTCTGCTCACATATCATAAGCATCTATCAATAATTGACTCATAGAATTCTATTCAACACATACTTCTATCTACCCTTCGTTTTACCCAAATCCGATTAACGGATTGAAAGTTACACAATAATCAAGTAAACACTGAATATATAGACCAATAGTCAATTAACAAGTCACATATAGCACATAATACATCACGTAATCAATGATATATCATTTATAAAGAAGTCTCGGGTCATAAATAGACTTTCTGGTATTTAAAATGATTTTTAAAACATTTTTCGGAATTAAAACAGATCGTTGAATCAATTTCGGGTTAATAAACAGGGTTCGGTTGGCCAATTCTGGCTCCGAAATAATTTTAGAATAATTATTGAGCCTTGGAAATAATTTAAAATAATATTTTAAAGCTCGAAACTATTTTTCGGAATTTTTAAATCATTTTTAAATAATTAAATCTAATTAAATAATTAATTAAAATCAATTAATAATAAATTAAATCAATTAATCAATTAATTTTCGAATTAATTGACCAATTAATCAATTAAAATTAACCGAAATTAATTAACTAATTAATTTAGATTTATTTTTGAATTAAAAATAATTTTCGGAATTAAAATAATAATTTTTAGAATTTTCAGAAATTAAAAATGAATTTTTATAATAAAAATAAATAGGAAATATGTTTTTTAAACATTTTTAAAACAGGAATCCTAAATTTGCAAAGTCTGGAAACTTCAGAGATCTAACTGTATCATCCCCAAAAGTCCAGGGACCAAACTGCAAATTTTACACCCCGTCGCCGGAAAACATAGAGGTGGCCAGAGAACACGTTCCCGGCGTCCTCACCCCACCAACACCTCCCGATCACATCTATACTTTACCAGGAACACAACCAAGCCAACAAATCGTTCTAATCATCTCTGAGTTGGCCGTGAAGTTTGCCAGTTTCCGGCGAACTTCGGAAATATTCAAAATACAACTCTCTTCTCTACAGACCTCGGTGATTCATGAAACTTATACGACTAGATTGCAAATTTCACAGAGAATACAATCCACTATACCACAACATCAATCTATTCCAGAATAAGAAACCCCCAAATTTCAATTAAGAACATTCATACGGGTTATAAACCCTAATTTTGAAATTCGAAAATCAAACTCAAATTTGAACATGTTATTGAACTCCAAATCAGACGTATAATATACCAAAATCATCAGGAAAACAAGCTCTACAACATGCAATCATCAAATCATACAAACAATCATCCGAACAAAAATTCATATTTTTCATAAAAATAATTCGAAAATAATTAAATTTTTAGAAATTAAACCTTTGATTCTGCAGGTGTATGGATTACAGATTCTTATAGAGCTTCTCAAGACCTTCAAATCCAGTACTCGAGCTTTTCAAACAAAGATCAATAACACCTTCAAAAGTTGGTTTGATTCTTGAAACAGTTTATGAATATAGGATTTTTCTCTGTAAAATTATATATTTATCTGTCTGCAAATGATTTTGATACGAAATAAAATATGGAAAAAGGCTATTTATATTTACGGAAAATTAGTATCCCGTTGGATCATTCCGGATATAAAACGGTACGTTTATTTGTAAAAACTGATCCAAACGGTATCGGTTTTCGGGATAATTATCCAAATCAGTACAATTTGTACTGCGGTCTTGGTATCAGCGCCTAGTTACACGTACTACGAAGTGATAATTGGGATAGTTTAATAAAAAGCTCCCGTTTATCGAAAATACGGGTTTTATTGATTTACCTAAACGAATATTGTATCGAAAATGTTGCGCCGGGACCCGCGCAGGACAAACTGTACACCGGATCGAAAAAGTCGAAACATGGAATATGCTCGGAATATTACAATTAGGTTAGAAAGGAGTTCTCGGAAGAGTTTCGGGTTCCAAAAACGTAACAACGGGTGACGTCGGTTGGTTCCCGTTTTTATAAAATAGATTTTAATTGCCCGGAAAAAGATTTTAGAAATTTCATATGATTCTTATAAATCCATAAATCAACATAAAAATAATTAGGAAGATATGACAATTATTTATATTTTATTTTGGACATATAAAAATTAAAATACTCAATTAATATTATTTTTGAATATCCAAGTACAGATAACACTTAACAATTAACTCACATAATAGATACTGAACACACATAATAATTATTTAATAGCAAAAATAATTACACGATATATCCCGAATATTACATCCTTCCCCCCTTAAAAGGATTATGTCCTCAGAATCTCCTAAGAAAACAAATGAGGGTACTTTTCTCTTATATCACTTTCTAACTCCCAGGTTGACTCTTCAACCTTTGGGTTTCTCCACAATACTCTTACTAACTTTACCACTTTATATCTCAATACTTTCTATCTTTCCTCTAGAATCTCTATCGAACTCTCTACATATGATAAATCTGCCTGAAGCTCTATTGGCTCATATTCTATTACATGCCTGAAGTCTGGATTATATTTCTTGAGCATAGATACATGAAAAACATTGTGAATGTGCTCCATGTGCGGAGGTAACGCCAATTCGTAAGCTACTTTGCCAACGCGCTTTAGGATCTCAAAAGGTCCGACATATCTTGGGCTTAGCTTCCCTTTCTTCCCAAACCTCGTTAGTCCTTTCCATGGTGATACTTTCAGTAATATCAAGCTTCCTTCTTCAAATTCCATGTCTTTCCTTGACTGGTCTGCATATTTCCTCTGACGATCTTGTGCGGCTATCAATCTCTTCTGAATAATTTCAACAATTTCCTTTGTCTGCTGTACCAGTTCAGGTCCAAGTATCTTGCGTTCTCCTACTTCGTCCCAATATACTGGAGATCTACATTTACGTCCATAAAGGGCTTCATAGGGTGGCATCCCAATACTGGCATGATAACTGTTGTTGTAAGCAAACTCTACCAGAGGTAAATGTTCGTCCCAACTTCCTTTGAAATCAATAACACAAACACGTAACATGTCCTCGATTGTCTGGATCGTTCTTTCACTTTGGCCATCCGTCTGGGGGTGATAGGCCGTACTCATATTTAGTCTTGTTCCCAAACATTCTTGAAAACTCTTCCAAAATCTTGAATTAAATCTTGGATCTCGATCAGATACAATAGACACATAAACTCCATGACAAACTACGATCTCTTTCAAGTACATATGGACTAACTTGTCGAGCGAAAATCTTTCATTTATAGGCAGAAAATGAGCTGACTTGGTAAGTCTATCCATTATAACCCAAATGACATCATGATTAACCCTTGTCCTTGGTAATCCAACTATAAAATCCATGGCAATATGTTCCCACTTCCATTCTGGAATCTCCAATGGCTGTAGCAATCCGCTTGGCCTCTGATGTTCTGCTTTAACCCTCTGACAGGTATAACATTTGCTAACCCATTCCGCAATTTCCCTCTTCATGTCTGGCCACCAATAATTCTTCTTTAAATCTCTATACATCTTGGTACTCTCTGGATGGATGGAATACTTTGAATTATGTGCCTCCTGTAGAATTTCATTCTTTAACTCCATCACCGGTGGAATCCAAATTCTAGATGAAAACCTCAGAATACCTTGGTCATCTTGTTGCGTGCATAATTCCTCACCTGCCAAACGATTTATACCTTGATCCATTACCTCATTCTGGCATTTCTTTATTTTCTCCAATAACTCAGGCTGGAAAGTCATACTGTACACTTTCGCTTCCTCAGGTTTGCAAACTCTAATTTCCAATTCCAATTTCTGAAATTCCTTATATATATCTTCAGGTACTGATAACACATTTAAACTTTCCTTTCGACTTAATGCATCTGCTACAACGTTCGCCTTACCGGGATGATAATTAATCGAGCAATCATAATCCTTGATCAATTCTAACCATCTCCTTTACCTCATATTAAGTTCCTTCTGGGTAAATATGTACTTTAAGCTTTTGTGATCCGTATAAATCTCACATTTCTCTCCATACAGATAATGTCTCCAAATCTTCAAAGAGAAAACTATAGCTGCTAGCTCCAAGTCATGAGTAGGATACTTTTGTTCGTGTGGTTTCGATTGCCTTGACGCATACGCAATCACCTTTTCGTGCTGCATTAAAACACATCCTAGTCCTTTGTGAGAAGCATCGCTATAAATTACGAAATTCCCTTGATCGTCTGAAAGTGACAAAACAGGTGTCGTGATTAATCTCCGCTTCAACTCTTGAAAACTTTCTTCGCACTTGTCGTTCCATATAAACTTTTCATTCTTTCGTGTAAGCTTTGTCAATGGTGTTGTAATCCTTGAGAAATTCTTAACGAATCGTCGATAATATCCTGCCAATCCCAATAAACTTCTTACCTCAGTAGGTGTTCTCGGTCTCTCCCAATTTGTAATTGCTTCGATCTTTACCGGGTCCACTTTGATCCCTTCGTTACTGATTATGTGTCCTAAGAATTGAACTTCCTGTAGCCAAAACTCACACTTCGAGAATTTAGCATATAACTTCTTTTTCCTTAAAATCTCCAAAGCCATTCTCACATGTTCCGCATGATCCTCTTCTGTCTTTGAATAGATCAAAATATCGTCTATAAATACAATAACGAACTTGTCTAAATATTTCTTGAAAATTCTGTTCATCAGGTCCATAAATGCTGCCAGGGCGTTGGTCAATCCAAAAGACATTACTAGAAATTCATAATGTCCATACCTTGTTCGAAAAGCTGTCTTTGGTATATCTTCTGGCTTGATCTTCAGTTGATGATATCCCGATCTTAAATCGATTTTGGAGAAATACTTGGCTCCCTTCAATTGGTCAAACAAATCATCAATTCTAGGTAACGGATACTTATTCTTGATTGTAAGCTTGTTGAGCTCCCTATAGTCGATACATAGTCTCATGCTTCCATCTTTCTTCTTGACAAATAATACCGGTGCTCCCCACGGGGATACACTGGGTCTGATTACTCCTTTCTCTAACAACTCCTGTAACTGCTTCGCTAGCTCTTTCATCTCAACATGCGCCATTCTGTACGGGGCCTTGGATACTGGTTCTGTTCCAGGTGTTAAGTCGATCGCAAATTCAATTTCTCTATCTGGAGGAAGTCCTGGTAATTCGTCGGGAAATACTTCTGGAAATTCATTTACAACTGGAATATCTTCAAGTTTTGCTGGCACCTGACTTCTGTCGATCACATATGCTACGAAATGCTCACATCCTTGTCGTAGTAACTTCTTGGCTTGAATCATCGTTAATAAGTTCTTTACTTGTTTCTGACCTTTGAACGTTACTATTCTTTCGTCTGGCGTTTTCACCATTACTTTCTTATTTCGACAATCTATCTGAGCATCATGCTTAGATAACCAATCCATCCCTAATAAAACGTCAAATTCTCCTAACTTAAATGGTATCAAATCTACACAAAACTTACTACCAGAAATCTCAACCTCACAATTCCCACAAACTTGATTCACAGTTACACGTTCTTGATTTGTTAATTCCACAGTCATTATTTCATTTAAATACCCAACTGGACAATTTAACTTACTAACAAAATCTTGTGAAACAAACGATCGAGTTGCTCCCGAATCTATTAACACTTTGGCACATAAAGAATTCACATTAAGCGTACCTGCCACGACATCCTCATCCTGGATAGCATCCCTCAATGACATGTCGAAGACTCTAGCCCTTGGAGTCTCATTTACTGTTGGACTAGATCCCATGATCCTCAAGGCATTACTGACTCGGGCTGATGTCTTGCAATCCCTGGCCATATGTCCTGGCTTTCCACATTTGAAGCACGTAAATCCAATGGCTGGAACCTTCACTGCTGGATTCCGGATAGGCTGATCCTTATTTGCTGGCTCTCTAGCTGGCTGATTTCGGCACTCCCTCGAATAGTGCCCTTTCTGGTTGCATCTAAAACATACCACATTCAACTTGTTACAAACTCCTCCATGCTTTTTCCACATACTTGACAATCTGGAAAAGTTAATCTCAACTGATTCGGCTGATTCACATTAGCTGGACGGTTGCCCTGGCCTCCGTCTCCTGCATTTTGTCTCCTGAAATTAAAATTTCTCCCTGGCTGAAACTCGCCCTTCTTAAAGTTTGAAAACTTCCCTGGTTGTGACTGACCCTCACTTCCCTCAATTTTCCTTTTCTTGCTTTCCTTTTCCTTCTAGAACATCTCACTCTCTGTCTCTGCGATCATAGCCTTCTGTACAACCCCTGCATAGGTCTCCAACTCAAAAATAGCTACCTTCCCTCTGATCCATGGCTTCAAGCCCTGCTGGAATCTCTTAGCTTTCTTTCTATCAGTATCAACATACGACGACACATACCTTGACAATTCTTCAAATTTACTCTCATAATCTGCCACCGACATAGTTCCTTGCTTTATCTCTAAAAACTTCAGCTCTATCTGATCTTGAACAAACTAAGGAAAATACTTTTCTAGAAATAATTCCTTAAACCTCTCCCAAGTAATAACATCTATACCTTCCAATGTCTTCACCATCTCCCACCAGTAGGTGGCCTCATTCTTGAAATAGTAACTTACAAACTCAACCATCTGCTCCTCTTTCAATTTTACCAAGGCAAATGCCTTCTCTATTTCCTTTAACCACACATTTGCTTCAATTGGCTCTAAGGAACCCTTGAATTCTGGTGGGTTTACTGCCTGAAAAGTTTTAAAAGTTACCTGGGGGTTGGTCTGTCTTTGTTGTTATTGTGCCATGTGAACTGTTTGTTGGGCCAAGATTTGAAGAATATGGGCTATTGCTGGGTCCATGGGTCCTGGGTTCACATTCGGGTTTGTATCATCTTGGTTGTTATTGTTGTTGGTTTCTTCATTCTGGGTGTTGGTGCGGGTATTTCTTCGGGGAGGCATTTTCTGTAAAGAATCAATCAACTTATTTAGCTTTTGAATCAATCTTTTGCATAAAAAAAATAGTTTTGCAAAGCAGAAATATCTCTTTTTGAAAACAGTTGTAACTAAATAAATTGCATGCTCCTTTACAGAATATAAACAGTTATGGAAAACAGGGTACATGGTATCACAGGGTATAACTGGTGCAGTAAATAAGGTAAGGTAAAACAGGTGCAATAAAGTAAATGACAGTGCTGGAAAGGAAAAAGGTACTGGTATATATAGATCAAAAGTTTTAGGTAGTACAAGCGTAAAGACGCTTGGGAAGTAAAAGCAAAAAGGGTACAACAACCTACTCACTCGTCAGCATCGCTAGTCTATAAAAACTCAAAAGTCTACTGATACACACTACACACTACTGTACATACTATACAACCATAACAATATTGCTCAATATCTTCATCTCTGAATCTCTGGCTCATGGCAAATCTGGACCTCCTATCTCCTCAAGCTCCTCTAGAACCCACTTAGCCCACTCTACTAGGAAATCAGGGGTGATGTCCTCATGTGTAGCCTCAGCAATCCTCACAGCAGCTGCTCTACGAAACGCCTGGAGCCTCTCCCTAAGTCGCCTCTCACCACTCCCCATCTCTCTGGTACGCATGATATGCAATAACTCCTGGATCTGACCCTGTAGGAATCGCTGCTCCATAAGGCAAGCCTCAAACTGATGATATGGGACAGGATAGGAAGAGAACTGGAAAGGTACTCCTGTGACTGAATGACTAGTAAAGCCTGAATCAGCAGGTGGGGGTCCTCTAATAGGTGGCCTCACGCCTGGAGGTGGAATAGCCTGCAATGGTACGGGCTGCAACAGGACGTGGATCTGAAGACGACACTCCAACTGAAGGCTCTGAGTGATCAGCTGATACGGGAATAAAAGAGTCGGCCATCTCTGCTATCTGAAATCATACCGCAATATAAGAATCTCGTACCATAACGCAAACTATACTAATACCGGTTATATCATAACACTCAATCTCTCGACGTTCTATCTTTCTATTCCTTACTTCTAATCCTAACCCTCTACCCATTCCCGTTAACCTAGGCTTGTGTCAGTGACTTATAACCTGTAGCTCTGATACCAAACCTGTGGCGCCCTCCAAACCCGGGTCAGAAGTTTGGGGTCCACACACACCTTATTTAAAACCAGCTTATAACAATATTAAAGATAATAATAATATGCAATGACCCTATTTACTAACTACCACGGATCGCAACAGGTTAAAGTATGCACACAAGCCAAGCACACTAATATATTACAAACCGTTCAAATCCCAACTATTCCAAACTCAAACTGAGTATTAAACATTATTACAACCTTTTACAGACTTAAATTATTCTAAAAGAAGCCTACTAGCTCAGCTTCCTCAACCTGAACCCCTAGCTCTCGCGCTGGACTGGGGATCCTCTTTACCAACTGGTTCCTTTTTAACTGGAAAGAATA
Organism: Apium graveolens; assembly: GCF_009905375.1. Classification (NCBI taxonomy): domain Eukaryota; kingdom Viridiplantae; phylum Streptophyta; class Magnoliopsida; order Apiales; family Apiaceae; genus Apium; species Apium graveolens. The sequence continues at coordinate 245,540,202 of NC_133654.1, forward strand.
TAAACAACATTGCACAAATGAGCTAACTAGCTCAGCAAGTCACAATGACAAAACTGAGAATAATGATCATCAAGTGAACATGATTATGATATCAAGTGAACAATGGATTATGATTTAGAATTGGATATTATACTTTTAATTTTAAAACCAAGGTTAGGCTGCTGATCAGTCACGCACTAACCCTGAGCAAGGCACACAACATTGCTCTAACTACTGGATCCAAGGCACACATTGGCCTAACTTGACCATTATATGGTCTGACCACGAATCTGGTCCACAATTTTATAGAAACAGTCCAATTCTAACATAATAACAGAATATGCAATAATAAACAATAACCAGAATCAATAACAACAATAAGTGTTTAACAATGAAAGGGTTTCAATCCTTGTAAGGATCAATAAGTCAACTTAAAAGCTTGGATGCTGGGTAATGAAAGAATTGGATAACAAAGGAATCAACATTTCAGGGTTTCAAAGATTTGGGCTTTCAAAGCATAGGATGCAATGGTTGAGTATACAAGTAATTTAGTTCAGTGTTTGGGATTCTGTTTGCATGTATTTGTAGAGTAGTATCGTATACTTGAGGTTCGTGTCTGGGTATACAACAATCAATGGTCTAGAAAGAATAAGGTTCATGGCTCAAGAACAATAACTGAAATCAGGGTTTGGGTTTCAGTGCTTCAAAGCACTTGCAATATCAACCAGACTATCAAGTACTACAATATCTCGAGAAAGTTCAGAACACTTGCCTGGTATTAGCTTACTACACTGCACTTGCTTATAATCACAACCGTCTTACTCCTCAACTATCTGTTTCCCTTTCCTACGTCTTGCCTCTTCTGCTCACATATCATAAGCATCTATCAATAATTGACTCATAGAATTCTATTCAACACATACTTTTATCTACCCTTCGTTTTACCCAAATCCGATTAACGGATTGAAAGTTACACAATAATCAAGTAAACACTGAATATATAGACCGATAGTCAATTAACAAGTCACATATAGCATATAATACATCACGTAATCAATGATATATCATTTATAAAGAAGTCTCGGGTCATAAATAGGCTTTCTGGTATTTAAAATAATTTTTAAAACATTTTTCGGAATTAAAACGGATCGTTGAATCAATTTCGGGTTAATACACAGGGTTCGGTTGGCCAATTCTGGCTCCGAAATAATTTTAGAATAATTATCGAGCCTTGGAAATAATTTAAAATAATATTTTAAAGCTCGAAACTATTTTTCAGAATTTTTAAATCATTTTTAAATAATTAAATCTAATTAAATAATTAATTAAAATCAATTAATAATTAATTAAATAAATTAATCAATTAATTTTCGAATTTATTGACCAATTAATCAATTAAAATTAACTGAAATTAATTAACAAATTAATTTAGATTTATTTTTGAATTAAAAATAATTTTTGGAATTAAAATAATAATTTTTAGAATTTTCAGAAATTAAAAATGAATTTTTATAATAAAAATAAATAGGAAATATGTTTTTTAAACATTTTTAAAACAGGAATCCTAAATTTGCAAAGTCTGGAAACTTCAGGGATCTAACTGTATCATCCCCAAACGTCCAGGGACCAAACTGCAAATTTTACACCCCGTCGCCGGAAAACACAGAGGTGGCCGGAGAACACGTTCCCGGCGTCCTCACCCCACCAACACCTCCAGATCACATCTATACTTTACCAGGAACACAACCAAGCCAACAAATCGTTCTAATCATCTCTGAGTTGGCCGGAATTTGGCCGTGAAGTTTTCCAGTTTCCAGCGAACTTCGGAAATATTCAAAATACAACTCCCTTCTCTACAGATCTCGGTGATTCATGAAACTTATACGACTAGATTGCAAATTTCACAGAGAATACAATCCACTATACCACAACATCAATCTATTCCAGAATAAGAAACTCCCAAATTTCAATTAAGAACATTCATACGAGTTATAAACCCTAATTTTAAAATTCGAAAATCAAACTCAAATTTGAACATGTTATTGAACTCCAAATCAGACGTATAATATACCAAAATCATCAAGAAAACAAGCTCTACAACATGCAATCATCAAATCATACAAACAATCATCCGAACAAAAATTCATATTTTTCATAAAAATAATTCGAAAATAATTAAATTTTTAGAAATTAAACCTTTGATTCTGCAGGTGTATGGATTACAGATTCTGATAGAGCTTTTCAAGACCTTCAAATCCAGTACTCGAGCTTTTCAAACAAAGATCAATAACACCTTCAAAAGTTGGTTTGATTCTTGAAACAGTTTATGAATATAGGATTTTTCTCTGTAAAATTATATATTTATCTGTCTGCAAATGATTTGGATACGAAATAAAATACGAAAAAAGGCTATTTATATTTACGGAAAATTAGTATCCCGTTGGATCATTCCGGATATAAAACAGTACGTTTATTTGTAAAAACTGATCCAAACGGTATCGGTTTTCGGGATAATTATCCAAATCAGTACAATTTGTACTGCGGTCTTGGTCTCAGCGCCTAGTTACACGTACTACGAAGTGATAATTGGGATAGTTTAATAAAAAGCTCCCGTTTATCAAAAATATGGGTTTTATTGATTTACCTAAACGAATATTGTATCAAAAAAATTGCGCCGGGACCCGCGCAGGACAAACCGTACACCGGATCGAAAAAGTGGAAACATGGAATATGCTCAGAATATTACAATTAGGTTAGGAAGGAGTTCTCGGAAGAGTTTCGGGTTCCAAAAATGTAACAACGGGTGACGTCGGTTGGTTCCCGTTTTTATAAAATAGATTTTAATTACCCGGAAAAAGATTTTAGAAATTTCATATGATTCCTATAAATCCATAAATCAACATAAAAATAATTAGGAAGATATGACAATTATTTATATTTTATTTTGGACATATGAAAATTAAAATACTCAATTAATATTATTTTTGAATATCCAAGTACAGATAACACTTAACAATTAACTCACAGAATAGATACTGAACACACATATTAATTATTTAATAGCAAAAATAATTACACGATATATCCTGGATATTACAGTCTAACTGAATAAGATTGTGCTTGACTGCCTCCCCACGGTCATTACTTAATATCCACATTCTTGTCGCTCGAACCTTCAATGTCCAAGCTACTTGAGTAACATCCAGAGTGGACAAATGCTGATGGTCGTCCATATCTGAATGCAAGAAAAGGAGAAACTTAATAAATTACTATGAAACTTCAATATATATTTGAGGAAATAAAAAATGTGTAACTCTATTACCTTCTTTTGATGTTTGAGTATAGGTTGAGAGCCCAGACATTTGAATATATAGTAAAGTTAAACGAAATTGAATATGGCAGAGTTGCATAATCTTTTTAACTTTTAAATAGATATACACTATTTTCATTATTTAATTGACTGAGAGTTTGTGTAGCCATAATATGCTCTATGAATTGTAGTCATGGAGAATCTAATTGAAAGTTAAGATTGTAATCACATCTTAATTCTAATCCTGATGCTAACAAACCCTGATTCATATTCTGATACTGATTCATATCCTGATGAAGGAGAAATCCAGGAACATATCCTGATCTTGATTCATATCCTGTTGTAGAAGAAATCAGGATTTCTCATCATCAGGAATAAAATTAGGATGTTAATATGCAGAGTATGCGCCAATAGATGTAAACAATGGTTCGAATGTAACTGATATAATTAAATCACGCCTCACAGTCCAACAGAATAAGATTGTGCCTGACTGCCTCCCCATGGTTATTCCTTGATATCCACATTCTTGTCGCTCGAACCTTCAATGTCCAAGCTACTTGAGTAGCATCCAAAGTGGAAAAATGCTGATGGTCGTTCATATCTGAATGCAAGAAGAGGAGAAACTTAATAAATTAATATGGAACTTCAATGTACATTTGAGAAAATCAAGAATGTGTATCTCTATTATGTTCTTCTGATGTTTGAGTATAGGTTGAGAGCCCAAACATGTGAATATATAGTACAGTTAAACGAAGTTGATTATGGTAGAGTTGCATAATATTTTCAACTTTTAAACATATATTATTGATTAATTGACTGAGAGTTTGTGTATCCACAATATTCTCTGTGAATTATAATCACAGAGAATATAATTGAGAGTTTAGAAAACTTGCTTCATGAATATTATGTCTAACACAGTAAGAAATGGAACAATATAATCGGTCACGCGTAACTTGCATTTGAGGGTGATGAAAGTGATATAGGTATCAAAATACGCACATCGATAGCATAATTACCCGGATAAAAAACATATTCATTAGTTCCCCTTAAAAAAATTAAATTCTGAAAAATTTATAAGATATGTTGTATTTCAACTTGCCACTAATAATGTCAAAATAAAAAAAATAGAAGAATAAGTAATAAAAAAATAATGTAGGATGTGTATTTGTGATACCACATTTTTTCACATAAATCTAAGATTACCCGTGCATGAAGCATCATACACAAAATAATATTGACGAAATTGCAATAATAACCAAATATCTACATAAATAGATGTAGTATATGCACTTGTTTTAGATATTAACCTTATAACCTACTTTAGTTAGATTATAAAGGGAGATGAGGGGGCTCTAACAAAAATTATGACGTTATCAAATGCTAATCAGGTTTGAAAACGACACATATGACATATAAGTACTATAATGATGGTTGAAATACCCGTCGACGCAAATTTTGATTCTCCAACATGACTTCCTTTTCTTGATCCAAACTATTGAAGATGTAAATTTGTACCTTTTCTCTTGACTGGTCCAATAGCTCCCTAAATAATTTCCCCTGAAATGATTCAACAATTTTGCTATAAAAAACTATCTTTCTACCTAAACCTTTCATTCATAGACACCGTGATAGAGTTAATAATATAAGGTAACCTTCATCAAATATGTAAGCAACAACTATGGACATGGATGTAGACAAACCATGTGGACACATATATATTAGTAGAAAAATTTACACAAAAAGAGTGTAGCCTAAATAATAAAGTAGATATTATTATTTAGAAATAGCATATGGACAAACCTTATAATGTGAGAGATAAGAGGATAGCCAGCTTAAATTGACGGCACCAATTTTAAACATTATAAAATTATTTCTTCAAAAAAAAGATAATAAAATTAAAATATTTGTTTTCGCGACACAGTTTGATGTAAAAAAAATTTAAAATTACATAAATTACCTTAATTGTCAAAAGGTAAATATATACTATAGACAAATAAAATTTATATAGTTATATTCAAAAAAGCTGAATTTTTACATATAATTTAGTTCAATATTACTCGGCGTCGCCTTACGGCGACGCCTCGCACTTTAAACTTTGAAAATAAATGTAAATACTCTACAAAAATTATTTTAAAATATGTTAATTGAAAATCACTATATTATATTTGATTTATACAATTTGCAAAAGTAAAACATTAGTGCATTTAAATTATTTTGCAATGAAAACGTTTTATTAAAAATTCATTTTAATATTACTGATAGCCACCTTAAACCGACACTTCTAATTTTAAACATTATCAAATTAATTATTTAAAAAAAAGATAATAAAATTAACATATTTATTTTCTCGACACAGTTTGATGTAAATAAATTTAAAATTACAAAAATTACATTAATTGTCAAAAGATAAATATTACTATAGAAAAATGAAAATTGTATAGTTATATTCAAAATATCTGACTTTTGATATACAATTTAGTTCAATATCACTCAGCGTCGCGCGACACCTCGCACTTTAAACTTTGAAAAAATAAATATAAATACTCTACATAAATTATTTTAAAATATGTTAATTGACAACTATTATGTTATATTTGATGTATGCAATTTGCAAAAGTATACATTAGTGCATTAAATTTATTTTACAACGAATTTTTTATATTAAAAGTTCATTTTAATAATACTGATAGTCACCTAAAACTAAAATCTCCAATTTTAAACATTATAAAATAATTCTTCGAAAAAAAATGATAATAAAATTAAAATATTTCTTTTCTCGATACAGTTTGATGTAAAAAAATTTAAAATTACATAAATTATGTTAATTGTCAAAAGGTAAATATATACTATAGACAAATAAAAATTATATAGTTATATTCAAAATAAGTGAATTTTGGTATAAAATTTAGTTCAATATCACTCAGCGTCGCACACCTCGCACTTTAAAATTTAGAAATAAATATAAATACTCTACAAAAGTTATTTTAAAATATGTTAATTGGCAACCCCTATGTTATATTTGATATATACAATTTGTATACAATTTGCAAAAGTAAAATATTAGTGAATTAAAATTATTTTGCAACAAAAACTTTTTATTAATTTTTTTTAATATAATTGATAACCACCTTAAACTGACTCTTCCAATTTTAAACATTAAAAAATTAATTCTTCAAAAAAAAGATAATAAAATTAAAATATTTCTTTTTTCGACACAATTTGATGTAAAAAAATTTAAAATTACAAAAAATTACATTAATTGTCAAAAGGTATACATATATTATAGACAAATGAAAATTATATAGTTATATAATTATATTCAAAATAGCTGAATTTGATATACAATTTAGTTCAGTATCACTCGGCGTCGCCTTGAGGCGACACCTCCCACTTTAAACTTTGAAAAAATAAATATAAATACTCTACATAACTTATTTTATAATATGTTAATTGACAACTATTATGTTATATTTGATGTATACAATTTGCAAAAGTATATATTAGTGTATTAAAATTAATTTGCAACGTAAACTTTTTATTAAAATTAATTTCAATATTACTGATAGCCACCTTAAACTCACACCTCCAATTTTAAATATTATAAAATTAATTATTCAAAAAAAATATAAAAAAATCACAATATTTATTTTTTCGACACAGTTTGATATAAAAAATTTAAAATTATATAAATTACATTAATTGTGAAAAGGTAAATATATACAATAGACAAATAAAAATTATATAGGTTTATTCAAAATAGCTGAATTTTGATATACAGTTTAGTTCAATATTACTCGCGTCACCTTAGGGTGACACCTCACACTTTAAACTTTGAAAAAAAAATATAAATACTCTACATAAGTTATTTTAAAATATATTAATTGACAGCCACTATGTTATATTTGATGTATACAATTTATAAAAATAAACATTAGTGCATTAATTTTATTTTTCTAACAAAATTTTTTTATTAAAAATTCATTTTAATATTATTGATATTCACCTTACATTGACACCTCCTATTTTAAGCATTATAAAATTAATTCTTGGAAAAAAATATTATAAAATTAAAATATTTCTTTTCTCGACATAGTTTGCTGTAAAAAAATATAAAATTATATAAAATATAATAATAATTTTAAAATGCAGATAAATATAATTTTTCGAAAATGTAAACTGTGTATGCATATATTTTGAAATGCATAAAAACATCACATAAATATCACAATATCTCTTTTTTAAATTTTTTGGAGATTTTCATTAATTCATTCAATATTTGAGATTTTAATATCAAAAGATAATTGACCTTAAAAAGAATTATTACATAAGGTTACATAATTTATCCAAACTTTTCATAATTTAATATTGTACTTTTATCTTCATAATATTTTTTTAACATAATTTGAATGAACTTAATAATTTTATTAGTTAACTACAATAAAAAGTATGCATATAAACTAAATTTATTATTTATATACTATGATACTTTTTAATATGATTTTTTTTAATAAAATTAAAATGAATAAACTTGTACTAAATTTATTATTTATATACTACCCAATTTCTGTAACTATAAAATGTATATTTTTTTTATAAAGTCAATTGATATATTAAAATAGAACACAACCAATCCTGATAGTTCAAACCTGACGAAGAGGACATTAATATAATTGTTAAACATAGCATGCATTCTTACATACTCTTGGACCAAATATACTAAAAAAGAACCCATTGACTATTTACTTGACTATTAAAATCTTACATTACTTAACTTGGACATAATTTAGAAAATTGAAGTTCACTAAGCAACAGGCTATAAATTAGCAAAAATCAACGACGCTAACACTGAAATATGACATTAAAGTTAAACTTCAATTCATTCCTCTAGCATTAGCTTCCTGCATCATTACCAATTGCAGCAACACTTCTTTGCATGATACATGATACAAGGTGCAATATCAATGTAATTTAATAGTATTAACTGCAGCAGTCCTAGTACTTTCCTCCTTTTTAGTTGGAGAAATATAAAATCTGAAAAATAAGAGTCAAATATACAACTTTAAAATCAAAGTTGCATTCAGTTATCATATCAGAAGACAAATTGCATACCTTGATTTAAGATAATGTTTTTTTACCATTTGTATGGATTTGGTGATTGAATGTTTCATGAGGTGCGACTCCCTGTTGTCAGTCCATAATTTGAAGCAAAGTCCATTAAAAACATAATAAAAGAAAGAGAAGATACTCAAGTAAATGAAAACTTCTCAGATAATTATATCTTTCTTTTAAGTTTATATGAGAAACAGGACATACAGTTTGGTGCGAGTGGGATGTCTTGTTGCTAGAACATGGTGATTCTGAAGTGTAAGCCTGATGTGCACATGTTGGGTATAATTCTAATTACACAGCAACAATGGGCAGTTATATATATATAATAAGAAGAACAAGGCAAATAACCAAATAACCAACTAACGAAACAAAACACGAAGGCAATAACAAACTATAAAGACTGTAATTTGACAAAGAAAATAAAGAAAACTTATCTCTTATCGCTTTCCAAATTCCGATAAGAAGAAGAACACAACAGCTGAGTCGCCAAACCCTTCAAGTGGACTTGGCTGTTCTTGAAGAGATTATTGCCCCCCACATAAGCTGTGATGGAATGCAGCAATATCACTTCCAGGATAAAACAGTAACAGATCAATCTGGCCACAGAACCAACAATGGTCAACGGCGACTCGCACCTCAGTTTGCCCAAAAAACCTATGCAACTCATATATGTTTGCGAGGTAGGCACCGAGACTTGTGTCATTTTAATCTCAAGTATACCTCTCAATATATAGGCATCTCAAGTTGCTCTTCTTCTATTTTACTCGATGTGGTACACCAAGTAACAAAACAGAAAAAGTAAACAAAATGGGTTTTCCTTATCATTTATATTATATCCTGATTAATTAATATTAATATTACAAAATATATTCAGAGTATGATTAAAATAATCCTTACTCAATATATTTTATATTAATAATTAAATAATCAATATAAATAATTAAACTTGTAATAGAAAAGAAAAATATAAGAGTTTCCACTAGCACTAGGCCACACAAGCATTCCACTTATGCTAGTAGGTGTAAACAACACTAACATAAGATACTATATAAACTCAATATCTTTCTTTTACAATACCAATGTGGGACAAAATCCGCATAACCCATTTCAAACAAGCAACTTTGTCTCAACATATTCATGGATTCCACTAAGAAAATGTCTTAGATCCAAATATGAAAGTTTAAGTCCTCATGTCAAGGAACAACCTCCAAGTGTTAGCTTCCGGAAATCATATCAAGAACATATATAAAATATGCCTCAAACTTTCCATTTTCTAACAATCCCCCACAAATCCATCATCAAATTGCATACGAGATTTTATACATGACATGTTTTTCAGAGTCGGTACCCTTCCGGGTTTGAACCCTCCTAAGTCCTCTACTTCGATGGCTACCGGATACAGATGGAATGTTACACCTTGAATCTTTATCCGTTGGGTGTAACCACACTCCATACACGATGACAAGTCAAAGGCTATGGTGCCAATCTACGACTTTGAGATGTTAATGGTCATGTCTCGATCCTGTTCGTCGAATGTTTCGAGGAATAACCCTTTCCTCTAATTGCGACCACACAATTACATTCGCTTAGCTGGGCATCTCCAGAGATGTACTGCTATCATCTCGTCAAACGACTTGACCCCATTCAGAGTTCAAATAACTCTTGCTAACCAGCAGTTCAAGTACCTCTTAAGATTTATAGGGAATAGACTCAGATACATAAGTATCTAAATGTATATGGTAGAGGTACTACTAATTCATCCTTACAACTTGTTATTACCACATTGAATACACTTCGAGGGATCTCCTCTCAGGTGTATTGGGTTCCCGCTGTTGATGAATTATGATGGATTACCAGTCACATCCCCAACCTCGACTTAAGGACTATAGCATGCTCAATCCCTTTAGTCAGCAGATCAACTATATTATCCTGAGTTCCTATGAACTCTATAGCAATAATCCTATCAGACACAAGACCCCTTATAGATTTTAGTCTAACTTGGATGTGTCTCTTTGTTTTAGCATTATACTTTACACTTCTGACTTTTTCGATAGTTGTACGGCTATCACAATGAACAGAAATGGCAGGAAGCGGCTTGCTTACTACAGGTAACATACTCATGAGTCCATGTAACCATTCAGCCTCCGTCCCCGTGGCATCAAGTGCACACAACTCAGCCTCAAAAGTAGACCGAGTAATCAAAGTCTGTCTAGAAGACTTTCAGGACACTGCTCCACCCGCAAGGGTAAACACATATCCAGTCACTCCATTGGAACCAGATTTCTTAGCTATCCAACTTGCATCACTGTACCCCTCGAGTACCCCCGGAAATCTCCGGTAATGCAAGCCAAGGGAAATAGTTCCCTTCAGATATCTAAGAACTCTATCCAGTGCCTCCCAATGAGTCTTGTTTGGACAGTTTGTATATCTAGCCAACTTAGACACAGAATAAGAAATATCTGGCCTAGTCACATTAGCAAGATATTGCAAACTCCCAATAATCTAAGAATACCTTAACTGAGACACAGGAACTCCTGAACTATTCTTAACTAAGGCAACTTTTGAATCATATGGTGTACTAGCGATTCTATAATTTGAATAACCATACTTCTCAAGTTTAGATTTCTCTATCTAATGAGACTGTGACAAAGTTATTCCATCAGTTGACTGAGTCAACTTGATCCCAAGAATCACACTAGCTTCACCCATATCCTTCATCTCAAAGTGCATCTTCAAGAAACTCTTTGTCTCGTTAATAATCTCAATATTGGTTCCAAACAACAAGATATCATCTACATACAATCACACGATCACACAATCATTACCTCTAACCCTATAGTAGACACACTTGTCACTTTCATTAACTAAAAAATTCGAAGTTTAAAATAGTTTCATCAAACTTTTTATGCCAGTCTATAGGTGCTTGTTTAAGGCCATAGATGGACTTGACTAGTCTACATACTTTCCTCTCATTACCAGAAGCAACAAATCCCTCAGGCTGATCCATATAAATCTCTTCTTCAAGGTCACCATGAAGAAAAGCTGTCTTTACATCCATTTGATGGATGATAAGACCATGTACAGAAGCCAATGCAATAAGCATTCTGATTGTTGTCATTCGGGCAACTGGAGAATATGTATTAAAATAATCAATGCCTTCCCTTTGCCTAAAGCCCTTAGCAACTAGCCTAGCCTTGTACTTATCTATTGATCCATCATGGTTTAGCTTCCTCTTGAAGATCCATTTACATCCAATAGTAGAACACCCAGGAGGGAGATCAACTAACTCCCATGTTTTGTTTGAAACAATTAAGTCAATTTCACTCTTTACAGCGCCTTTCCAATGCCTTGACTCTGAAGAATCCTTGGCTTGACGGAAAGTTAAAGGCTCATCCTCGACATTGTAAGTGATAAAGTCACTTCCAAAGTCCTTGACTACCTTTGCACGCTTACTCCTTCTAGGTTCCTCTATTTCGTTAGGAGTAGAGCTATTACCAGGATCCACCCCCACATTTGTCATCTTTTCCACATGATCAGGAATAGAAGTCGATGTGTGAGTGCGATCATCCTCAAACTACCCAAAGGTATACCAGTCTTCATTGGGAATATTTCCTCAAAGAAAGTTGCATCACGAAACTCAACTATCGTATTTGCCACAATACCATCTATGTAAGATTTTAATACTAAAAATCTCATAGAGGTTGTGGTTTCAAGATAGCCCAGAAAGATACAATCAACAGTTTTCGGACCCAGTTTCTTTCTCTTGTGTTCAGGGATAAACACCTTAGCAAGGCACCCCCGCACACGAAGATAACTCAAACTTGTCCTACGCTTTCTCCATAATACATATGGTGTCTTGTCCATATATTTCAGAGGGACTCTATTCAGAATATGGCAAGCCGTATTCAGAGCCTCTCCCCACATGTACTTAGGCAACCCAGAAATAATTAGCATAATGTTAATCATGTCTTTAAAAGTTCTGTTCTTTTGTTCTGCCACCCATTAGACTCAGGTGTGTATGGTGGAGTAACCTCATGAACTATACCATTGCTTGCGCAAAATTCATTAAACAAGGTACTCGTATACTCACCACCTCTATCAGACCTCAAACGTTTAAGTACTTTGTCAATTTGTGTTTCAGCTTCATTTTTATACATAATGAATTTATCTAGTGCTTCATCCTTATGTTTAAGCAAATAAACATAACACTATCTACTACAATCATCTATAAAGTTAATGAAATATCTACAGTGATCCTTAGTCAACACACCACCAAATTCACATATGTCCGAGTGTACTAAATCTAACAAGTCTGAATCCCTAACAACATTATGAAAAGGTTTCCTTGTTTGTTTAGCAGTTACACACACTTGACACTTAGATTTCTTATCAATGGCGTACTTTGGAATCAACTCTAAATTCAACATATTTGTAACACCCCCAGATCCGGGGTCGGGGATCCGGGTCGTCACGGTCTTTCTTTCCACAATATCACTTCACTTAATTAATAATAAACAACCTTATGCTGTGACCCCACACTAACACACACCACAACCCGTTATAGTCTCAGAGATGAAATTCAAATAAGTACAAGTCTTTGAATCCACAATTTAAAAGTTATTACAACCCAAAATGATTACTTGATAAATTTACAGTTAATTGCCATTATCTGCCACAAGTTATAATTATACATAATTGATTCTCAAAAGTAGATGGTCTGATCTACAATAGATCTACCTCTGCAGCTATAGCAGCTACAACATCATCGGGAAGACGCGAGACGCTTCCCACGCGCTTGCGCTGGGTCTGCTGGAGTCTGGCCATCTTTCCTAACTGTTGTTGTGTGATGAAGAAATAAAGCAAGAGTGATCCTTACAGCTCGCAAGATAATATGTAGTGATAACAATAATATAAGTATCTAAATGGATACTTACTAGAATCTTTTATCAAGCGTAAGATAATTACTTACTAGATATAAGTAAAAATAAGGGATGAAGTTACCAAATACTTCACTACACTTATATCATTTATAAAGCTACTTGAACTACCACTGTTCAAAGTATAATGAGCTTTTACCAGTTCATCACATAGATGAGACTACAAGACAAGATTTGAATAGATTAAACCTTTGAAATATTATTAAAGGAAATGAAGTTATGATATACTTCATTAAGTTCTGATATATATATATATCCACATATACATCTTCTTTATACATTTCCTGAAAACCTCTGTCATGTAAAGTATGAACAGAATTTCAATATCCAATAAATTTGGAAAGGAAAAGAATTTTGGCATAAACCAGATATCTTGCTGATCAGGAAAAGATACCCATAACTAACCTTTTCTACTAGTAGATGGACGAATTCCCCACTGGTCATCACCCTGGTCGTAATAGGACCTTATGCTGGACTGCCACTCAGCCACTTATGCATTTGATGGACTCCCACTGAGCCACTTACACTATCATGGACGCCCACTGAGCCCATGTTGCTTATGCCGACTCAATAGATGGACTTACTTCCCGAACGTTGGGTAAGTAATCAATTCATTTACCAAAACTGCAACCGTGTTGCGAATATAAAATACACCACAGAGTCGGATCCCTCAGGTTTTGAGCGAGTATTTAAATCCCCTTAAAAAGGAAGATCTTAAATATAAAATGAGTTTTGGGATCCGCTCTAACTTTTAAAAATCATTTTGAAAACTCGAAAACACTTTATAGAGTGTTTGGAGTAAAGCTGATTTAATGAAGTAAATCAGTCCCCAGAATATTTAGAAAAATGACTTAATATTATTATTTAAATAATATTCCCATAAGGAATAATCTTTATAAAAATAATTGAAGTAGAAGTATTAAAACTTATACTTGAAACGAGTATTAAATAACCAAAGATATACTTATATGAAAGTACTATCTTTATTTGAATAATCAAAAATAAGTTTGATTATTGACACCTTATTCTTTAATAAAATAAAGAATATATCTCAGCAAATAATCGGAGTCATAGATCCTCAAATGAATATTCAAATAATATTCATTAAATAATATAAACTGAGTCATAAGCCCTCGAATGAATATTCAAATAATATTCAATAAATAATATGAAAGAGTCATAAGCCCTCGAATGAATATTCAAATAATATTCAATAAATAATATGAAAGAGTCATAAGCCCTCGAATGAATATTCAAATAATATTCAGATAATAAAATAAAAGGAGTCATAAGTCCTCGAATGAATATTCAAAATAATATTCATTTAATATAAAGGAGTCATACACCTTCGAATAATATTCGAAATAATATTCAATAATAAAATAGAGTTAAAGTTATCGAATAAACCTTATTGGATTAATAGTTTTGAAAACTATGACCATATATATATATATAAGTATATATATATATTTATATCCATATATACAAAATCTACTCGGGATCCTCGACTCCCGGTTTTAGAAAATATTTTCACCTTTGGGTCCATATACTAAGGGTATATGCAAATTACCGCTATCCTCTAGCATATGTATTATCAACTGAATCAACATATATATATGGAAAGAATACAAAACAGGCATGCATATATATATACCATAGCAGCATGCTTCAATATATTGCAACATTTGCTAATTAACCAACATGCATCTATCGCAAGATAATGCAAATACATATATTCATCACAACAACAGTTATAACGGGTAGAAAACTTGCCTGAGCGACTTGGGGTGATAAAAGGCTGGGGATGAGTCTGGTAACCTATAAACAACAAGTAAGTTGGAATTAAACCAAAGTCACTTGTAAATCTGTAACACCCCCAAATCCGGGGTCGGGGATCCGGGTTGTCACGAGTTTCATTTCCATTAATAACACCCAATCTTAATAAATAATCAACTACTCTGTACTGTGACCCCACAATAAACACACAGACCACAAGTTATAGTCTCAGAGATGAATATCCAAAAATAATCACAAGTCATTTTATTCCACAATTATATGCCAATGCACCTTAAACAGGTTTCTGAATAAATTTACATTTCTTTGCCATTATTACAATTCATGATATACATAAGTCTGGTACATTATTAGTTGAAAACTTAGCCTATTGATAATTTCTACCTCAGCTACAGCGGCCTCAACGCTTCCAGAAAGCTGCGGTACGTTTCCTATCCGCTTGCGAATTGGGAGCTTGGTCCTGTTCATCTTATCTATCTGATGTTGTGTGATGAAAGAAGAAGCAAGGGTGAGCAGCAAGCCCACCAAAATAATATGTATAATGATTAACAATATATGAGCCTTCTCATAGTACTCATGAAAGTCTTGGTGAAAAGAAATGAACCAAGTTGATATCTTAATGCGATGAAGTCGCAAAATATTCAGTATATATATACACACATATACTTTTCAAAATATGGGAAGTCCTCTTCCATGCATAATACACACAGAGTTCCAGTGTATAACTGTATAAAAATATCGTTGCAAGGTGATCTCATATATCTAACCTTGTCTCAACGTTTTTCTGAAAATCTTTGTCATGCATAAGATAATCATTTACTAGATATAAGTTTAAAAGATGAAGTTACAAGATACTCCAATATACTTATATCTTTTCCAAATACTACTTGAACTACCACCGTTCAAGTTATAATTAGTTTCAAAAGTTCATCACACTGATGAGACTACAAGATAAGACTTGTATAGATTCAATCTTTGAAATATTTTGAAGGAAATGAAGTTATGATATACTTCATTAAGTCCCGATATATATATATACACCTATATATATACATACATTTCCTGAAAACCTCTGTCATGTAAAGTATGAACAGAATTGCAATATCCAATAAATTTGGAAAGGAAAGAATTTTGGCATAAACCTGATATCTTGCTGATCAGGCAAAGATACCAATAAGTAACCTTTTCTACTAGTAGATGGACGAATTCCCCACTGGTCATCACCCTGGTCGCAATAGGACCTTATGCTGGACTGCCACTCAGCCACTTATGCATGTGATGGACTCCCACTGAGCCACTTACACTATCATGGACGCCCACTGAGCCCATGTTGCTTATGTCGACTCAATAGATGGACTTACTTCCCGAACGTTGGGTAAGTAATCAATTCATTTACCAAAACTGCAACCTTGTTGCGAATATAAAATACACCATAGAGCCGGATCCCTCAGGTTTTGAGCGAGTATTTAAATCCCCTTTTTAAAAGGAAGATCTTAAATATAAAAATGAGTTTTGGGATCCGCTCTAACTTTTAAAAATCATTTTGAAGACTTGAAAACACTTTAAAGAATGTTTGGAGTAATGCTGATTTAATGAAGTAAATCAATCCCAATATATTTAGAAAATGTCTGAATATTTTTATTTAAATAATATTCTCATAAAGATAATCCTTATAAAAATAATCGAAGTAGAAGTATTAAAACTTATACTTGAAATGGATATTAAATAACCAAAGATATACTTATATGAAAGTACTATCTTTATTTGAATAATCGAAAATAAGTTTGATTATTGACACCTTATTCTTTAATAAAATAAAGAATATATTTCAGTAATAAGCGGAGTCATAATACCTCGAATGAATATTATAAATAATATTCATAAAATAAAGGAGTCATACATTCTCGAATGAATATCCAAGTAATATTCAATAATAATATAAAGGAGTCATAAGCCCTCGAATAATATTCGAAATAATATTCAATAAATAATATAAAGTTATCGAATAACCCTTATTCGATTAATAGTTTTGAAAACTATAACCATATATATATATAAATATATATATATATATACATATATACAAAATCTACTCGGGATCCTCGACTCCCGGTTTTAGAAAATGTTTTCACCTTTTGGGTCCCTATAATAAGGGTATATGCAAATTACCGCTATCCTCTAGCATAGGTATTATCAACTGAACCAATCAGATATATATGGCAAGAATACGAAACAGGCATACATATGTACCATATAACATGCTACAATATATCGCAAGAATTTGCTATAACAAATATGCATTTAACGCAAGATCATGCATATACACAAATACATCACAACAACAGTTATAACGGGTAGAAAACTTGCCTGAGCGACTGGGGGTTACAAATGGCTCGGGACGAGTCTGGTAACCTATAAGCAACAAGTAAGTTGGAATTAAACCAAAGTCACTTGTAAATCTATACTTTAACTAACTTAGACTCTAACGCTTGTTTTGCGCTTACTGATTCTCTTAAGTCACTCGGGTACCCTCGGCTCCACCATTTTTAATAATTTAACCTTTACGAGTTTTAAGGCGATTCCTTCGCGAGTGTCTTACCAACTGCCTAACACACTTACCATAAATGTTTCATACATTAATTAACCCTTTTTGGTCTTTAACCTACGTTTCAAAGTAAGGCGAGGGGAAAAGTTTCGTTCGCGAAACGCCGTTACTTGAAACGGTCGTTTCTCCTAAACCGTGCATCGGAATCGAACGAACTACATATCAAAACGAATCTCGTAACACGAGCTATCTAGACATGGAAATGGTCATAATCTAGCAGGGGGTTCTCGGGTCCTAATGTTATGCACAAAAACAGTCTAAAGAAAATCGGACGTTACGACGGCTATGTTTACGTGATTTCCCAAATTTAAACCAATTCAAACAACCACAATTTCAACTCCAATTCACAACCCAATCAACCTCCATCTAAACTACATTACAACGGCCCCAAATCAACTCAATTTTAACATTCATACTTATGCCTAAGCTTGAATTTAACTATATTACATTCTTTTAACCAAAACAACAAGATTTACCATTCCATTTCAATACCACTTCAACCCAAACTCTAAACCACAAACATTAAGCTACAATATCACCATAATAATCAAAATCATCTTATAATACATAGGAATCTAGGGTTTGGAGATGATATACCTTCCTTGAAGTGGTGGGAGTAGCTAGGAAGCCTTAAGAAGCTTTGAGAAGTCTTAGGGATGCTTGGATCTTAAAGGAAAACAAGAAAAATTTCAAGTTAAAAACTTGAAAACACTATTCATTGTCTTCTTCATTGATTTAATGAAGAAGAATGAGAAAGAATTGATGGCTTAAACTCATGATATAGCCCTAACTATGCATAAGGATGATTAGGGAATTAACTCACCAATTTAGGAAGCTTGGATCTTGAATTTTTGAAATTTCTTGCCTTTGGAATAGTAAAAAGCCGAGAGCAATTGAAGAATAATGCCTTGGTTTCTTTTTGTTTTGATGAAGAATGAATTATTTGGCTTGGTTGATTTGGTTTTGTTTTGTTTTTGGTTAATTACCAATTTAACCTTGATTTTGTGTGGTTAAAAATCCACCACATCTCCTTCTTTCCCATGTCATGCCTATGTCATGTTGTGATGTCATCTTTCCCTCCTTGTCCTCTTCTCATTGGTTGGGTGACATCACTCTCTCTAATCCCTTTGCTTAACTTCCTAATTGTTTGCCTAATGACCGCTGATCTGTTATACGGTTCGCTTAACTTTCGTTTTCGTTTATCGTTTGAAGGATCATACCCGGGATCTTATTACTTAGGTTCCCATAACCTTTCTCAATACATTATATTCCTTTTTATGATCCTCTATTATAATCCTTTAATTTAAATCCTTTTTATCCTGTTACCTTATACTCAATTCTCTCCGTATCTAGTGTATTTCCGGGAAAAATCAAAGTGTTCGGAATTGGATTTTGTCGATCTTTACATACACTTATATCCCATATAAAGTACTAATAAAATCTCAGAATATCCATATCAGAACCCCTACATAGTGTGGCATGAAAAGTTTTCTCATTCAGCAAAAACACTATTCATAAGGGTTTCAAAAATTTCCAAAAATTGGGGTTATTACAGTCTCCCCTCCTTAAAAGGATTCCGTCCCGGAATCAGATAGAAAATGAATAGGGATACTCTCTTAGCATTACACTTTCTAATTCTCAAGTAAATTCTCCCACATTGTGGTTCTTCCATCAAACTCTGAATAGTTTGATAACCCTTCTCCTAAGCACTTGTTCCTTTTTCAATCTATAACCCTTCCTGGTTACTCCATATAGGTTACGTCGGGTTGCTTGTTTATGTGCTCATATGCCCCTATTTGTCTGGCATCCGAATTACACTTCCTTAAGATTGATACGCGAAACACGTTATGACTTGCTACAGGTTCGGGGGTAGGGCTAGCTCGTAATCTAACTTTCCAATCCGTCTTAATATCTCAAAGGTCCAATGTATCTTGGGCTTAGTTTTCCTTTCTTTCCGAATCTCATTAACCCCTTCCAAGGGAATACCTATAACAACACTAGGTCCCCTACTTCCCATTCCTTGTCCTTTCGTGTCAAATCAGCATACCTCTTATGTCCATCTTGGGTTACTACCAGCCGTCCTCTGATTAGATCTATTATATCCCTGGTCCTTTGGACTACTGCGGGTCCGAGCATCTTGCGCTCTACAACTTCATCCTAACATAAGGGAGATCGACATTGTCTTCCCTCAAAAATCTCATATTGCGATATCTCAATACTGACATATGATCTATTGTCGTGAGAAAACTCAATCCGCGTTATGTGATCATTCCAATTTCTTTCGAGTCTATTGCACAGACTCTCATTATAGCTTCTAGCATTATAGCTTTTGCTTCTCACTACCCATTCTTTTCCAGTTCGTAGTCACTACTACCTTCCGTTTCTAATATTATACTGGTTATAATTCTGCTCGTTATCGTTCTATAACCTTTTAATAACCACGTCAACCTTAGTATCATGAATGTGTTTCCATTCCGCATACTACCACCACTTTATTACTCCTTTTTCAGTTGTTTCTATTTTCCAAAATTTGATCAATCATATAGAAGTAAAGGAATTTGTTGAGAGATCACTATGATCATGAACACTTGTTACATTGCATAGTTAGTACAGAAGGTGGCCAGCCTTTAGTACTTGACAACAATTAAACAATAGCTGGTATCCTACTCGGCTTCTATCACATAGATAGATAGTCATTCGGCAATACCTCCCCTTCTAGAAGGGTTGTTCTTCTCAGCTTACATGAAATGAAAAGAAGAGAAAAGAACGAATTGAAGAGAATTGTATATATGAAAAAAAATATACTGCCACAAAATATCTGGCTTGGAACCTACCTCTGAATTATAGAGGTTTGTCATAGGAGAACAAAACATATGTGTATATATATCAACATCAAGTATTATCGCATCGCATTTTGCATGCTTAAATATTTTTGCTATTCCGTCCGTCATTCTATGGACCCATGCTCTTCCTCGAGCTTATACACAATCACCTTTGAAACTCCCTCGATATCAAAAATCGAACCTGGGATCTCATTCTAGACATCATCGTTACTAGAATTCTATGCTTGCACCGCAACCTTCCTCATATAGTAATACGACTCTCTTTTCATAAGAGGGAATAAATATTCAATAGGTAGATACTCTACTTAATTAGTCTATCAATGATAACTTATATACTACTACGACCCGATTAGTGGTACTCAATCTCAACATCCATTCCAATACAACTCTCACGGTTGTAATCAGCTCATTACTCGCAGAATCATTGCTACACTACTATGGTCCACTACTGAGCTACTGTCGTCGTTCACTTTCCATGAAATCTTAATATCTAATCATACGGAGTCCATACATCTCGTATAGAATTCTTCTAAGGAGTTAACATAACCACCAATCACAATTCATGAAGAACACTCCAAACTCTGACGTACTTTCATGACATGAAGTAGATACAATTGCAGAAGAGTTCCCGTCAAAGCAACGATAGCAGGTTAATACCATTCTTAATCGTATACCTTAAATAGAAGACTTAACTCAAGGGTTCATCTAGTCCTTTTTGAAACATGGTCCTGGCTTATCTCAAGATAGTATCTTCTGAGATAGATAGCCCGCTCATGGCGATTACACGAATTAAACCTTTACCAACTACTATTACGGATGGGTATTACACAGTCATCAGAAGGAATGTCAATCTTCCAAACCATAATACAACCTGCATAGCTTTAACCATCATCACTGTATTCCTTTGGCACAAGCGCCTATAATTATCCTCTTACCTTTAAAGTGTCGGCCACCTCTTTGGCCTTTCCTTATAGTAAAATTTCCTTACAGTCAATGTCATTTTAACCACCTCCAAATAAATGTTCTACCTCATTTCAATCACAGCTTATATGAAGATGTTTTCCTTAAAATCTGATGAGTAAAAAAAAAATCACCATTTTTCCATAAGTTATTGCGTCAGTCTTTAGAGGTTAATCACTGTCATGACTGACTCTCAATCATAATTAGAACATCTTTTATCTTAAGTACTAATTGCCCTGAACAATTTCGACCATTACTGGTTCGATCCATACCTTCTCGTGGTTTAACACGTGCCCCACTTGGCATCATTATAATTACGTCATATTTCCTTTATCAACATTTATATTCTTGAGAATTTTGAATATTACCTTTCTCCTTGTAAAACTCTTAAGGTTATCCTTAAATCCTTTATCAGGTACACCCTTGGCACAGGGCATATCAAGATACCATTTATTAATACCAGAATCATAGTCTATATACTTCTGAAAAATTTCTCCACTGATCCTTAAAGGTCGTTATTACCTTAATCCTTTCCTAATTCATACTGTCAAAACTCATGATGTCCCTATTAAGGGTGAAATGCCAACCTTTATGCATTCCCCTAGGATTCGTTTTAAGTTACCGATGTTCTATCCTTAATTCCACCTTTAAAAAAAAATACATGCATCCTTCCATGGATAAATCAAGTCATATATCCCTGATAAGGGTGTCTTATTCAATCATTCCCACCTCGATAGTATATGCCTAATTTTCACAATAACATCTGTATTCAAGATGAGGTCAATCAATATAGCCTCCAAAAGATAACAACGGTTATCCGCTTTTCTTGCCTAATTTGGTAACGATAACAAGGATGTTTTGGAAGATATTGGTCGTGTTCAACGCGAACTTCTTCTTAATAATTCCTTATTTACCTTTGTTGTTTACCTCAACAGTCATCTCAATGTTGGGATATCTTTCATACCTGGCGTCTCCCTTTCTGGGTATCATGCCACCGGTCTTACACTTTACATTCTTGAAGGTCCTTCCTTCATCCAATTTTCCTAATTTCTTACTTTCTTGTCTCTTTAGTCTATCTGCGTCTCATTATTTATCCTTCGAATTATCTCAAGGTTTCCTCGAATCCTCCCAACTTACAGGGGATAAATATATGTATCTCTTATGCCTCAACTATCAATTTTAACTCATGGTGAATCACCCTCATCCTGACGATTACATACTTTTCTATTTCTATTGCTACGAGTCTTTAGGGTTTCTCCATACCCAACTTCCTTATCATTCCTCAAACTCTATTGCCTTTATATTCCTTTCCACTTCAGTTTCTTTTTTTTTATTTTCCTTTCTCTTATCATTATTTCATGAACCAACCCAACATAAACATCAATTTCAAACATCCCGTCATTCTGGGTTCGTGTCCTCAGAATGAATCTTGACAACTTTTACAACTTAGATTCATAATTCATCATACTCGTCTGCCTTTGTTCTGGCTCTAAAGCTTTTACTCTATCTCTATAACCTTGGGAAGTACTTTCCTGAAAACAATTGACTGAACTTAAATCAGTTTATTATAATCTCTTGCTCCGTGCCTTCCTTGGTCTTTCACCAGCGGGTGGTCTCTCTCTTAGGAGGGTAAGTGATAAAAACAGCCTTTTGTGATTCATCAATCATTTAGAATCTCAAATGATTCCTATATTTCCTTTAGCCAGGCTCTTGCCTCGACTGGGTCAGCTTGTTCCTTGGAACTCTGAGAGCTTAGCGACTTAGAGGTCCTGAAAGAATTTCACACCACATTGTTTCCTCAAGGTGGTGGTTGGGAATAAAATATAAGTTCTGTTTAGACAGGTCCATGAATTTCCGTATAGGAGTACCGTCTCGGGTCTCCTTATCTCGCTCGACTTTTGCTTTCTTAGTCTAAATATTTCTTCCTACTCCCCATAATTGGGGTCATTTTTTAATTTAAAATCTTCATTTTCCACTTTATTATATTCCGGGTTCTTTATATCTTAATTGCGACCTCCCTGATTATCACATTCAAGGTTTGCCCCTAATCTTATTCCTTGTGGGGGCATATTACTTGGAAAATTTTGAGAATCTCCGGATATTTGTCTTACTTACTTTGCTTAAGTCTTCCCCTCGTTTAGTCCTTGCACGATTGCAAATTATGAATTCTCAAGTTCGATAAACTTCATGACACTCTCTTAAGTGTTAATAGAGCATTAACAATGTGATTTTATCACAAACAAACTGATCTGAACTGAAATTAACGAATATATACATAACCATTTGTTCGAGGGTACAACTACTGAACATATTAAAGAGGATTACATCATTTGAACTTATCGCTCCTATCCCAAAAGTACTACCATAGATAGTCATCTCGTCATTAAAACTAATCATTCATAACTTAGGCTAATCCTCCAAAAGCGGTGCTGCATGAAATTCTTGTCTGATTGCTCTGGCTCTGCACATTACCTTGGATCAAGAAATGCGAGCACGCACGACATCCCTAACCTGCTCCATTAAAGCGGTGATGAGGTCTAGGATAGTTGCAAGTAGAGCTGGATCAATCTGACCCTCAAGATGGCCTCTAGCTATAACATGGGTGGTAGCCTCAATCCTTTCCATGCTATGAGCTAATCCTGCCGGAAGTACCCCACCCTCAATCCTCGGTGCAGTAAGTCGATCCAACAGATCACTCCTAACATTACGGGCCTCAGACAGGCCACCCAAAGTCATATGATAATTGGCAATAAGAGAAGCCTGAGTGGTAGCATCTAGCAGTCCATGGGGTGTAGGTGGCGCAGACCCAGGAGATCCAAACGGATAACCAAGCACGGTATCAGGTGACAATGGTGCAGGATTTAAAGGTGGCATTTCCTCAGTATGTGCTGGGCTCTGTACAGGGGAGGGGATAGGAATTGGTGGAACCTCATGGATGTCTACAGAAACCTCTGGAAGAGGGTCTGATACTGGTATAATTGGGGTCGTGGAAGGCCCCACTCCTTCTGTCCTCATTAACCTTTGTGCCCTTGGTAACTCTTCATCCTCTAGTGCCACCCTCGCGGCCATTCTTGCTCTGGTAGTCGCCCTGACTACGGCCATCAATTCCTCAGCGGTCCTCTCTTCATTCTCATCAGGATCCTCCATGAGATCCTCCTCAGCCACAATCCTTTCCGGAATAACATCCTCAACCGCAACATTCTCAATATGAATCTCATCCGGTCCCTCATTAGGGTACTCCATCGGATTCACAATTTGATCTCCAGCTTGTAATAAAACATCCGCATGCTGATGCTCCTGACCCTCGGGGTTCGGTGCCCCGCTGCCCTATAGGAGAACGAACTACGCTTCTATCACGATATTTATAAGGGTTCCCATAAGGGTTTTAACTGTCAGTACTACGTTAGGTAGCCCGACTATGAACTTGGCAAGAGTTCTTATTATCTTTGTGAACTTATTATCTTAACATCACATCATCTCTGAGGTTTATAACGCTTAGCTCTGATACCACTTCTGTAACACCACCAAATCCGGGGTCGGGGATCCGGGTTGTCACGAGTTTCATTTCCATTAATAACACCCAATCTTAATAAATAATCAACTACTCTGTACTGTGACCCCATAATAAATACACAGACCACAAGTTATAGTCTCAGAGATGAATATCCAAAAATAATCACAAGTCGTTTTATTCCACAATTATATGCCAATGCACCTTAAACAGGTTTCTGAATAAATTTACATTTCTTTGCCATTATTACAATTCATGATATACATAAGTCTGGTACATTATTAGTTGAAAACTTAGCCTATTGATAATTTCTACCTCAGCTACAGCGGCCTCAACGCTTCCAGAAAGCTGCGGTACGTTTCCTATCCGCTTGCGAATTGGGAGCTTGGTCCTGTTCATCTTATCTATCTGATGTTGTGTGATGAAAGAAGAAGCAAGGGTGAGCAGCAAGCCCACCAAAATAATATGTATAATGATTAACAATATATGAGCCTTCTCATAGTACTCATGAAAGTCTTGGTGAAAAGAAATGAACCAAGTTGATATCTTAATGCGATGAAGTCGCAAAATATTCAGTATATATATATACACATATACTTTTCAAAATATGGGAAGTCCTCTTCCATGCATAATACACACAGAGTTCCAGTGTATAACTGTATAAAAATATTGTTGCAAGGTGATCTCATATATCTAACCTTGTCTAAACGTTTTTCTGAAAATCTTTGTCATGCATAAGATAATCATTTACTAGATATAAGTTTAAAAGATGAAGTTACAAGATACTCCAATATACTTATATCTTTTCCAAATACTACTTGAACTACCACCGTTCAAGTTATAATTAGTTTCAAAAGTTCATCACACTGATGAGACTTCAAGATAAGACTTGTATAGATTCAATCTTTGAAATATTTTGAAGGAAATGAAGTTATGAAATACTTCATTAAGTCCCGATATATATATACACCTATATATATACATACGTTTCCTGAAAACCTCTGTCATGTAAAGTATGAACAGAATTGCAATATCCAATAAATTTGGAAAGGAAAGAATTTTGGCATAACCTGATATCTTGCTGATCAGGCAAAGATACCAATAAGTAACCTTTTCTACTAGTAGATGGATGAATTCCCCACTGGTCATCACCCTGGTCGCAATAGGACCTTATGCTGGACTGCCACTCAGCCACTTATGCATTTGATGGACTCCCACTGAGCCACTTACACTATCATGGACGCCCACTGAGCCCATGTTGCTTATGCCGACTCAATAGATGGACTTACTTCCCGAACGTTGGGTAAGTAATCAATTCATTTACCAAAACTGCAACCTTGTTGCGAATAAAAATTAACCATAGAGCCGGATCCCTCAGGTTTTGAGCGAGTATTTAAATCCCCTTTTTAAAAGGAAGATCTTAAATATAAAAATGAGTTTTGGGATCCGCTCTAACTTTTAAAAATCATTTTGAAGACTCGAAAACACTTTAAAGAGTGTTTGGAGTAATGCTGATTTAATAAAGTAAATCAGTCCCAATATATTTAGAAAATGTCTGAATATTATTATTTAAATAATATTCTCATAAAGATAATCCTTATAAAAATAATCGAAGTAGAAGTATTAAAACTTATACTTGAAATGGATATTAAATAACCAAAGATATACTTATATGAAAGTACTATCTTTATTTGAATAATCGAAAATAAGTTTGATTATTGACACCTTATTCTTTAATAAAATAAAGAATATATTTCAGTAATAAGCGGAGTCATAATACCTGGAATGAATATTATAAATAATATTCATAAAATAAAGGAGTCATACATTCTCGAATGAATATCCAAGTAATATTCAATAATAATATAAAGGAGTCATAAGCCCTCGAATAATATTCGAAATAATATTCAATAAATAATATAAAGTTATCGAATAACCCTTATTCGATTAATAGTTTTGAAAACTATAACCATATATATATATAAATATATATATATATACATATATACAAAATCTACTCGGGATCCTCGACTCCCGGTTTTAGAAAATGTTTTCACCTTTTGGGTCCCTATAATAAGGGTATATGCAAATTACCGGTATCCTCTAGCATAGGTATTATCAACTGAACCAATCAGATATATATGGCAAGAATACGAAACAGGCATACATATGTACCATATAACATGCTACAATATATCGCAAGAATTTGCTATAACAAATATGCATTTAACGCAAGATCATGCATATACACAAATACATCACAACAACAGTTATAACGGGTAGAAAACTTGCCTGAGCGACTGGGGGTTACAAATGGCTCGGGACGAGTCTGGTAACCTATAAGCAACAAGTAAGTTGGAATTAAACCAAAGTCACTTGTAAATCTATACTTTAACTAACTTAGACTCTAACGCTTGTTTTGCGCTTACTGATTCTCTTAAGTCACTCGGGTACCCTCGGCTCCACCATTTTTAATAATTTAACCTTTACGAGTTTTAAGGCGATTCCTTCGCGAGTATCTTACCAACTACCTAACACACTTACCATAAATGTTTCATACATTAATTAACCCTTTTTGGTCTTTAACCTATGTTTCAAAGTAAGGGGAGGGGAAAAGTTTCGTTCGCGAAACGCCGTTACATGAAACGGTCGTTTCTCCTAAAACGTGCATCGGAATCGAACGAACTACATATCAAAACGAAGCTCGTAACATGAGCTATCTAGACATGGCAATGGTCATAATCTAGCAGGGGGTTCTCGGGTCCTAATGTTATGCACAAAAACAGTCTAAAGAAAATCGGACGTTACGACGGCTATGTTTACGCGATTTTCCAATTTAAAACCATTCAAAACCAACCCAATTCAACCTCAAATCCAACATACAACCAACATCCATCCTTATCACATCATAACAACCCCAACCAATTCAATTTTAACATTCATACTTATGCCTAAGCTTAACTTTAACCATACTTAAGTTCTTTTAATTAAAACAACAACATTTACCATTCCATTTCACTACCATTTCAAATCCCAAACTCTAAATCACAACATCAAGCTACAATATCACCCTACTAATCAAAATCATCTTATAATACATAGGAATCTAGGGTTTGGAGATGATATACCTTCCTTGAAGAGTGGAGAATCAAGAGAATGGCTTGGAATCACCCTTAAAGTCCTTATCCAAGCTTAATCTAAACAAAACTTCAAGAACACAAATTTTATTTCTTGAAAAACACTATTCACCATCTTCTTCCATGATTTATAGAAAAAGATTGGCTTGGAATTAGAAGCTTAAACTTATAGGAAGTATGTAACTATCCATGGGGAAGCTTAGATAATTACCTTGCTAAATAGTAAGTGGTGGAGCTTGGATCTTCAATTTCTAAGAAAAGAAGCCGAGAGCATGAAGAAGAAGAAGAGAGATTTTTGTGTTTTGCCTTGTTTTGCTTTTGGTTGGTTGATTTTTGTTGTTTGTTTTAGTAAATTACCTAGTTGCCCTTGATTTTGTGTGGTTAAAAAGTCACCACATCTCCTTCCTTCCCATGTCATGCTTGTGTCATCCTCATGATGTCATCCTCCCCTCCTTGTCCTCTTCTCATTGGTTGGGTGACATCATCCTCTCTAATCCCTTTGATTAACTTCCTAATTATTTGCCTAATGACCGCTGATCTGTTATACGGTTCGCTTAACTTTCTTTTTCGTTTATCGTTTGAGGGATCATACCCGGGATCTTATTACTTAGGTTCCCTTAACCTATCTCAATACATTATATTCCTTTTTATGATCCTCTCTTATAATCCTTTAATTTAAATCCTTTTTATCCTGTTACCTTTTTCTCAATTCTTTCCGTATCTAGTGGATTTCCGGGAAAAATCAAAGTGTTCGGATTTGGATTCTGACGATCTTTACATACACTTATATCCCATATAAAGTACTAATAAAATCTCAGAATATCCATATCAGAACCCCTACATAGTGTGGCATGAAAAGTTTTCTCATTCAGCAAAAACACTATTCATAAGGGTTTCAAAAATTTCCCAAAAATTGGGGTTATTACAGTCTCCCCTCCTTAAAAGGATTCCGTCCCGGAATCAAATTGAAAATAAATAGGGATACTCTCTTAGCATTGCACTTTCTAACTCTCGAGTAAATTTTCCCACATTGTGGTCCTACCACCAAACTCTGCCTAGTTTGATAATCCTTCTCCTAAGCACTTGTTCCTTTTCACTCTATAACCCTTCCTGGTTGCTCCATATAGGTTACGTCTGGTTGCATGTCTATGCACTCATATGCCCCTATTTGTCTGGCATCCGAATTACACTTCCTTAACATTGATATGTGGAACACGCTATGAACTTACTACATGTTCGGGGGTAGGGCTAGCTCATATGCTAACTTCCCAAAACGTCTTAATATATCCAAGGGTCCAACAATTTGTGGACTTAGCTTTCCTTTCTTTCCGAACCTCATCAATCCTTTCCAAGGGATACCTATAACAACACTAGGTCCCCCACTTCCTATTCCTTGTCCTTTCGTGTCAAATCAACATACTTCTTATGTCCATCTTGGGCTACTACCAGCCGTCCTCTGATTAGATCTATTATATCCCTGGCCCTTTGGGCTACTGCGGGTCCGAGCATCTTGCGCTCTACAACTTCATCCTAACATAAGGGAGATCGACATTGTCTTCCCTCAAGGATCTCATAAGACGACATCTCGATACCTGACATATGATCTATTGTCGTAAGATAACTTAATCCACGTTAAGTGATCATTCCAAATTCTTTCAAGTCTATTGCACAGACTCTCATCATAGCTTCTAACATTATAGCTTTTGCTTCTCAATACCCATTCTTTTCCAGTTCGTAATCGCTATCACCTTCCGTTCCTAATCTTAAACTGGTTATACTTTTGCTCGTTAGCGTTCTATAACCTTTTAATAACCACGTCAACCTTAGTATCACGAATGTGTTTCCATCCCGAATACTATCACAATTTTATTATCCTTTTTCAGCTGCTTCTATCTTCGAAAGCTTAATCCTTCATATAGAAGTAAAAGAATTTATTGAGAGATCACTATGATCATGAACACTTGTTATATCGCATAGTTAGTACAGAAGGTGGCCAGCCTTTAGTACTTGACAAGCAATTAAACAATAGATGGTATCCTACTAGGCTTCTATCACACAGATAGATAGTCATTCGGCAATACCTCCCCTTTCTGGAAGGGTTGTTCTTCTCAGCTTACATGAAATGAAAAGAAGAGAAAAGAACAAATTGAAGAGAATTGTATATATGAAAAAAATATACTGCCACAAAATATCTGGCTGGGAACCTACCTCTGAACTATAGAGGTTTGTCATAGGAGAACAAAACATATATGTATTTATATCAACATCAAGTATTATAGCATCCTATTTCACATGCCTAAATATTTTTTTGCTATTCCGTCCATCATTCTATGGACCCATGCTCTTCCTCGAGCTTATACACAATCACCTTTGAAACTCCTTCGATATCGAAAATCGAACCTGGGATCTCATTCTAGATATCATCGTTACTTGAATTCTATGCTTGCACCGTAACCTTCCTCGTATAATAATACGACTTCCTATTGATAAGAAAGAATAAATATTCAATAGGTAGATACTCTACTTACTTAGTCTATCAATAATAACTTATACACTACCACGACCCGATTAGTGGTACTCTCCGTACAAGATAGTTACCACCTTTCATACGCAACACCCATTCCAATACAACTCTCACGGTTGTAATCAGCTCATTACTCACAGAATCATTGCTGCCTTACTATGGTCCACCACTGACCTACTGTAGTCATTCATTTTCCATGAAGTCTTAATATCTAACCATACGGAGTCCATACATGTCGTATCAATTCATTCTAAGGAGGTAACATAATCACCATTCCTGATTCATGAAGAACACTCCTGATCCTGACATACATACATGACATGAAGCAGATAAAATTGCAGAAGAGTTTCAATCAAAGCAACGGTAGCAGGTTAATACCATTCTAAATCATATGCCTTAAATAGAAGACTTACTCAAAGGTTTGTTTAGTCCTTTTTGAAATATGGTCCTGGCTTATCTCAAGATAGGACCTTCTAAGATAGATAGCCCGTTCATGGCGATTACATGAATTACACCTTTACCAACTACTATTACGGTCGGGTATTGCACAGTCATCAGAAGGAATGTCAATCTTCCCAACCATAATACAACCTTCATAGCTTTAACCATCATCACTGTATTCCTTTGGCACAAGCGCCTATAATTATCCTCTTACCTTTAAAGTGTCGGCCACCTCTTTGGCCTTTCATGATAGTAAAATTTCCTTACAGTCAATGTCATTTTAACCACCTCCAAATAAATTTTCTACCTTATTTCAATCACAGCTTATGTGAAAATGCTTTTCTTTAATATCTGATGAGTAAAAAAAAATTTCCATTTTTCCATAAGTTATCCCCTCAGTCTTTAGAGGTTAATCACTGTCATGACTGACTCTCAATCATAATTAGAACATCTTTTATCTTAAGTCCTAATTGCCCTGAACAATTTGGACCATTACTGGTTCGATCCATACTTTCTCGTGGTTTAACACGTGCCCCACTTGGCATCATTATAATTACGTCATATTTCCTTTATCAACATTTCTATTCTTGAGAATTTTGAATATTACCTTTCTCCTTGTAAAACCTCTAGGGTTATCCTTAAATCGTTCCTCCAGTATTCCCTAGATACAGGGCATATCAAGATACCATTTATTAATACCAGAATCATTGTTTATATACTTCTGAAAAAAAATTTCTCCACTGATTCTTAAAGGTTGTTATTACCTTAATCCTTTCCAATTCATACTGTCAAAACTCATACTATCCCTATTAAGGGTGAAATGCCAACCTTTATGCATTCCCCTAGGATTCATTTTAAGTTACCGATGTTCTATCCTTAATTCCACCTTTAAAAAGGTACATGCATCCTTCCATGGATAAATCAAGTCATATATCCCTGATAAGGGTGTCTTATTCAATCATTCCCACCTCGATAGTCTATACCTAACTTCATAATAGCATCCTTATTCAAATTGAGGTCAATCCATATGGCCTCCAAAAGATAACAATGGTCATCCGCTTTTCTTTCCTGATTTGGTAATGATAACATGGATGTTCTGGAAGATATTGGTCATGTTCAACGTGAACTTCTTCTTAATAATTCCTTGTTTACTTTTGTTGTTTATCTCAACAGTCACCTCAATGTTGGGATATCTTTCATACCTGGCATCTCCCTTTCTGGGTATCAAGCCACCGGTCTTACACTTCACATTCTTGAAGGTCACTTCCTTCATCCAATTTTTCCTAATTTCTTACTTCCTTGTCTCCTCAGTCTATCCGCGTCTCATTATTTATCCTTCGAACTATTTCAAGGTTTCCTCGAATCCTCCCAACTTAAAGGGGGTACAATATATGTATCTCTTATGCCTTCAACCATCAATTTTAACTCATGGTGGATCATCATCATCCTGACGATTACATACTTTTCTATTTCTATTGCTATGAGTCTTTAGGGTTTCCTCATACCCAACTCCCTTATCATTCCTCAAACTCTATTGCCTTTATATTCCTTTCCACTTCAGTTTCTTTTTATTTTCCTTTCTCTTATCATTATTTCACAAACCAATCACAATATAAGCATTGATTTCAAACATCCCGTCATTCTGGATTCGTGTCCTCAGAACGAATCTTGACAACTTTTACAACTTAGATTCATAATTTATCATACTCGTCTGCCTTTGTTCTGACTCTAAAGCTTTTACACTATCTCCATAACCTTGGGAATTACTTTCCCGAAAACAATTGACTGAACTTAAATCAGTTTATTCTAACCTCTGGCTCCGTGCCTTTCTTGGTCTTTCACCAGCAGGTGGCCTCTCTTTTAGGAGGGTAAGTGATAAAAACAGTCTTTTGTGATTCGTCAATCATTTAGAATCTCAAATGATTCCTATATTTCCTTTAGCCAGGCTCTTGCCTCGACTGGGTCAGCTTGTTCCTTGGAACTCTGAGAGCTTAGCGACTTAAAGTTCCTGAAAGAATTTCACACCACTTTGTTTCCTCAAGGTGGTGGTTGGGAATAAAATATAAGTTCTGTTTAGACAGGTCCATTAATTTCCGTATAGGAGTACCGTCTCGGTTCTCCTTATCTCGCTCGACTTTCTGTTTCCTTAGTATGAAATGTTTCATCCTACTCCCCATAATTGGGGTCATCTTTTAATTTAAAATTCTCATTTTCCACTCCATTATGTCATGGGTTCCTTCTATCTTGATGGCGACCTCCCTGACTATCACGTTCAGGGTTTGCTCTAAATCTTATTCCTCAAACTAGCTTTCATCTAAGATTTCATCTTTAGGCTCTTGAACATTTGGAACCCAAATTCTGTAGGAATACCTCATTATTCCTTTATCATCTTTCTCGGTATTAATCTTTTATCTAATTGTTGGCTCTCTGCCTTCATTCATCACTTTTCTGGCACAATATGTTCTCTTCCGATAATTCGGACTGTATTGCAATCTCAAACATCTTTTCGGTACCGGCTCCGGTTACCTTCACTTCTATTTCCATTTTCTCAAAATCTCTTATAAACTCTCTCAAAGACATGATCATCTTGAGTCTCTCCTTTTTACTAAGGGCATCATCCAGCACATTGGCTTTCCCCCGAATGATAAAGAATCTTATAATCGTAATCCTTGATTAGCTCTAACCACCTTCTCTGGCGCATGTTGAGCTCTTTCTACGCGAAAATGCACTAGAGCACTTATGGCTTGTGTAAATCTCGCACTTCTCTCAATACAAGTAGTGCTTCCAATCTTTAGGGCAAAACTATTACCACGAGCCTAAGCTCATGGATGGGGATATCGAATTTTATATTCCCTTAATTGTCTTGACGCAGACGCGATTATCTTGCTGTGCTATATAAGAAGCACCCTAATTCCTTATGCGAAGCGTCACTTACAAATTACAAAATCTCCTTTTCCATCCGGCAACGCCAGCATAGGGGCCGTCACCAACCTTTGCTTCAGTTCTTGAAAGCTGTTCTCGCATTTCTCTGTCTATTCGAACTTCTCAGTCTTATGAGTAAGCCGCGTTAAAGGGGGCTACTATCTTTACAAACTTGAACGAACCTCCGGTAGTGATCGACCAATCCTACCCCTGGTAGTCGACCTAACCATGGTCATCAATTCATCAGTGGTCCTTTATTCATTCTTGTCAGGATCCTCCATGGGATCCTTCTCAGCAACTATCCCTTCTAGGACAACATCCTCAACCGCTACATTTTCAATATCAACATCATCCGGTCCTGCATTAGGACACTCTATCGGATCCACAATCTGATCTCCAATTAGTAATAAAACATCATCGCACTGTTGCTCCTCAACCTCAGGGTTCGGAGTCCCGCTACCATATACGATAACGAACTACGCTCCTATCACGATATTTATAAGGGTTCCCATAAGGGTTTTAACTGTCAGTACTACGTTAGGTAGCCCGACTATGAACTTGGCAAGAGTTCTTATTATCTTTGTGAACTTATTATCTTAACGTCACATAATCTCTGAGGTTTATAACGCTTAGCTCTGATACCACTTCTGTAACACCCCCAGATCCGGGGTCGGGGATCCGGGTCTTCACGGTCTTTCTTTCCACAATATCACTTCACTTAATTAATAATAAACAACCTTATGCTGTGACCCCACACTAACACACACCACAACCCGTTATAGTCTCAGAGATGAAATACAAATAAGTACAAGTCTTTGAATCCACAATTTAAAAGTTATTACAACCCAAAATGATTACTTGATAAATTTACAGTTAATTGCCATTATCTGCCACAAGTTATAATTATACATAATTGATTCTCAAAAGTAGATGGTCTGATCTACAATAGATCTACCTCTGCAGCTATAGCAGCTACAACATCATCGGGAAGACGCGGGACGCTTCCCACGCGCTTGCGCTGAGTCTGCTGGAGTCTGGCCATCTTTCCTAACTGTTGTTGTGTGATGAAGAAATAAAGCAAGAGTGAGCCTTACAGCTCGCAAGATAATATGTAGTGATAACAATAATATAAGTATCTAAATGGATACTTACTAGAATCTTTTATCAAGCGTAAGATAATTACTTACTAGATATAAGTAAAAACAAGGGATGAAGTTACCAAATACTTCACTACACTTATATCATTTATAAAGCTACTTGAACTACCACTGTTCAAAGTATAATGAGCTTTTACCAGTTCATCACATAGATGAGACTACAAGACAAGATTTGAATAGATTAAACCTTTGAAATATTATTAAAGGAAATGAAGTTATGATATACTTCATTAAGTTCTGATATATATATATATCCACATATACATCTTCTTTATACATTTCCTGAAAACCTCTGTCATGTAAAGTATGAACAGAATTTCAATATCCAATAAATTTGGAAAGGAAAAGAATTTTGGCATAAACCAGATATCTTGCTGATCAGGCGAAGATACCCATAAGTAACCTTTTCTACTAGTAGATGGACGAATTCCCCACTGGTCATCACCCTGGTCGTAATAGGACCTTATGCTGGACTGCCACTCAGCCACTTATGCATTTGATGGACTCCCACTGAGCCACTTACACTATCATGGACGCCCACTGAGCCCATGTTGCTTATGCCGACTCAATAGATGGACTTACTTCCCGAACGTTGGGTAAGTAATCAATTCATTTACCAAAACTGCAACCGTGTTGCGAATATAAAATACACCACAGAGCCGGATCCCTCAGGTTTTGAGCGAGTATTTAAATCCCCTTAAAAAGGAAGATCTTAAATATAAAATGAGTTTTGGGATCCGCTCTAACTTTTAAAAATTATTTTGAAAACTCGAAAACACTTTATAGAGTGTTTGGAGTAAAGCTGATTTAATGAAGTAAATCAGTCCCCAGAATATTTAGAAAAATGACTGAATATTATTATTTAAATAATATTCCCATAAGGAATAATCTTTATAAAAATAATTGAAGTAGAAGTATTAAAACTTATACTTGAAACGAGTATTAAATAACCAAAGATATACTTATATGAAAGTACTATCTTTATTTGAATAATCGAAAATAAGTTTGATTATTGACACCTTATTCTTTAATAAAATAAAGAATATATCTCAGCAAATAATCGGAGTCATAGATCCTCAAATGAATATTCAAATAATATTCATTAAATAATATAAACTGAGTCATAAGCCCTCGAATGAATATTCAAATAATATTCAATAAATAATATGAAAGAGTCATAAGCCCTCGAATGAATATTTAAATAATATTCAATAAATAATATGAAAGAGTCATAAGCCCTCGAATGAATATTCAAATAATATTCAGATAATAAAATAAAAGGATTCATAAGTCCTCGAATGAATATTCAAAATAATATTCTTTTAATATAAAGGAGTCATACACCTTCGAATAATATTCGAAATAATATTCAATAATAAAATAGAGTTAAAGTTATCGAATAAACCTTATTCGATTAATAGTTTTGAAAACTATGACCATATATATATATAAGTATATATATATATATATATTTATATCCATATATACAAAATCTACTCGGGATCCTCGACTCCCGGTTTTAGAAAATATTTTCACCTTTGGGTCCATATACTAAGGGTATATGCAAATTACCGCTATCCTCTAGCATATGTATTATCAACTGAATCAACAGATATATATGGAAAGAATACAAAACAGGCATGCATATATATATACCATAGCAGCATGCTTCAATATATTGCAACATTTGCTAATTAACCAACATGCATCTATCGCAAGATAATGCAAATACATATATTCATCACAACAACAGTTATAACGGGTAGAAAACTTGCCTGAGCGACTTGGGGTGATAAAAGGCTCGGGACGAGTCTGGTAACCTATAAACAACAAGTAAGTTGGAATTAAACCAAAGTCACTTGTAAATCTATACTTTAACTAACTTAGACTCTAACGCTTATTTTGCGCTTACTGATTCACTTAGGTCACTCGAGTACCCTCGGCTCCACCATTTTTAATAATTTAACCTTTACGAGTTTTAAGGCGATTCCTTCGCGAGTGTCTTACCAACTGCCTAACACACTTACCATAAATGTTTCATACATTAATTAACCCTTTTTGGTCTTTAACCTATGTTTCAAAGTAAGGCGAGGGGAAAAGTTTCGTTCGCGAAACGCCGTTACATGAAACGGTCGTTTCTCCTAAACCGTGCATCGGAATCGAACGAACTACATATCAAAACGAAGCTCGTAACATGAGCTATCTAGACATGGCAATGGTCATAATCTAGCAGGGGGTTCTCGGGTCCTAATGTTATGCACAAAAACAGTCTAAAGAAAATCGGACGTTACGACGGCTATATTTACGCGATTTCCCAATTTAAAACCATTCAAAACCAACCCAATTCAACCTCAAATCCAACATACAACCAACATCCATCCTTATCACATCATAAAAACCCCAACCAATTCAATTTTAACATTCATACTTATGCCTAAGCTTAACTTTAACCATACTTAAGTTCTTTTAATCAAAACAACAACATTTACCATTCCATTTCACTACCATTTCAAATCCCAAACTCTAAATCACAACATCAAGCTACAATATCACCCTACTAATAAAAATCATCTTATAATACATAGGAATCTAGGGTTTGGAGATGATATACCTTCCTTGAAGAGTGGAGAATCAAGAGAATGGCTTGGAATCTCCCTTAAAGTCCTTATCCAAGCTTAATTTAAACAAAACTTCAAGAACACAAATTTTATTTCTTGAAAAACACTATTCACCATCTTCTTCCATGATTTATAGAAAAAGATTGGCTTGGAATTAGAAGCTTAAACTTATAGGAAGTATGTAACTATCCATGGGGAAGCTTAGATAATTACCTTGCTAAATAGTAAGTGGTGGAGCTTGGATCTTCAATTTCTAAGAAAAGAAGCCGAGAGCATGAAGAAGAAGAAGAAAGATTTTTGTGTTTTGCCTTGTTTTGCTTTTGGTTGGTTGATTTTTGTTGTTTGTTTTAGTAAATTACCTAGTTGCCCTTGATTTTGTGTGGTTAAAAAGTCACCACATCTCCTTCCTTCCCATGTCATGCTTGTGTCATCCTCATGATGTCATCCTCCCCTCCTTGTCCTCTTCTCATTGGTTGGGTGACATCATCCTCTCTAATCCCTTTGATTAACTTCCTAATTGTTTGCCTAATGACCGCTGATCTGTTATACGGTTCGCTTAACTTTCGTTTTCGTTTATCGTTTGAGGGATCATACCCGGGATCTTATTACTTAGGTTCCCTTAACCTATCTCAATACATTATATTCCTTTTTATGATCCTCTCTTATAATCCTTTAATTTAAATCCTTTTTATCCTGTTACCTTTTTCTCAATTCTTTCCGTATCTAGTGGATTTCCGGGAAAAATCAAAGTGTTCGGATTTGGATTCTGACGATCTTTACATACACTTATATCCCATATAAAGTACTAATAAAATCTGAGAATATCAATATCAGAACCCCTACATAGTGTGGCATGAAAAGTTTTCCCATTCAGCAAAAACACTATTCATAAGGGTTTCAAAAATTTCCCAAAAATTGAGGTTATTACAATATTCTTTAGAGCACCAAGATTTAAATGACCAAGTCGTAAGTGCCACAAATCAGATGATTCTACACAATTAACAGAAGGTGCAACACTATCATTAATAAAACCACCCAAAACGGGTTCAATATTTATTAAAAACAAACCATCAGATAAGTAACCCTTGCCAAAGAATGTACAAGTATGAGTAATAACTACTTTATTACACTTCAAAGAAAGTTCAAAGCCGTTTTTAACTAAACAACTTCCACTTATAATATTTCTACGAATAGAGGGAACATGATGCACTCTAGTGAGAGATAGAATCCGCCCAGAAGCAAACTTCAGGTCCACGTTTCCTATTCCAAGCACTTGTGCAGCAGTAGCATTCCCGATTGTCACTGTCACTCCATGACTCTGTTGATAAGATATAAACAAGCTAATATCAGCACAAATATGTACATTAGCTCTAGTATCAATCAACCACTCATGTGACAGATAAGTGGAAAGTAGTACAGGGTTGTAAGTAATATACCCGTCATCGGTTCCAGAGGCAACAACCTCACCAATGACCATGTTAGCTACTGGCCCACTCGTGGTTCCAAGTCCAAGCACGGTATTTGCTTGAGCTACCACTCCAGCTTTCTTAGCTTTCTTACTTGGACAGTCCTTGCTCCAATGACTAACCCGTCCACAAGACCAACATGGTTTGTTCGCCTTTGGTTTCTTAGCCTTGTTCTTGTCAAGTTTAGTGTTAGCCTTCTTAGTGACTACCTTTCTTTTCTGTCATACAGTCACTACATTCACCTTCGAGCTCCCATGTTCCACAGGCAACATATGTCCCTATTTGGACTTGTGCTGCTCCCGTACTGAGATGTCCAACATCAAGTTAGTCTATGTGATCTCTCATTTCTGTCTTTTCAGGGAGAGAGCAAACTCTTCCCAAGACTTAGGGAGCTTTTCAATCACAGACATCACTCGAAACTTCTCAAGCAAGACCATACCGGACTCACCCAAATCATGAACTAACATCTCAAACTCATGAACCTGTTCAGTCATGGATTTTCCATCCACCAGCTTAAAATCAAGAAACCTAGCCACAGAATACTTCTCAAATCCTTGAGAATTAGTATTATGGGTTTGGTCCATCTTATCCCATAAGACTTTAGCAGTATAGGCATCTGATGAATAAACATCGAACAAAGTGTTTTCCAAGGATGCCAAAATTGGCTACCCTAGTCACCCCATCCTTCTCAGCCCATAAAGCATAAACCTTAACAGATTCAGCTTTCTCTTGAACCAACCCAGGAGGATCATACTGTACCACTAACAATAGACCCTGAACCGTTAACTAGAGCTTCGTCTTTTTCTGCCAAAGAGAAAAAGAAGCTCCACCACTAAATTTATTAGGCATACCCGATAAATCAATTGGACGGAGAAAATGATACGTGGTCCAGTCAATGGTAGTAGTACCACCAGAACCAAAACCAGTCTCAGCAATTTTAGGAACATCAGCAGTTTCGTTAACCATCTTGCTAATTAACTATATATAACTATAATCTCTTCAATATTGTTGGGTATAATTCTAACTACACAGCAACAATGGGCAGTTATATATATATAATAAGAAGAACAAGGCAAATAACCAAATAACCAACTAACGAAACAAAAGACGAAGGTAATAACAAACTATAAAGACTGTAATTGACAAAGAAAGTAAAGAAAACTTATCTCTTATCGCTTTCCAAATTCCGATAAGAAGAAGAACACAACAGCTGAGTCGCCAAACCCTTCAAGAGGACTTGACTGTTCTTGAAGAGATTATTGCCCCCACTTAAGCTGTGATGGAATGCAGCAATATCGCTTTCAGGATAAAACAACAACAGATCAATCTGGCCACAGAACCAACAATGATCAACGGTGACTCGCACCTCAGTTTGCCCAAAAAACCTATACAACTCATATATGTTTGCGAGGTAGGCACCGAGACTTGTGTCATTTTAATCTCAAGTATACCTCTCAATATATAGGCATCTCAAGTTGCTCTTCTTCTATTTTACTCGATGTGGTACACCAAGTAACAAAACAGAAAAAGTAAATAAAATGGGTTTTCCTTATTATTTATATTATATCTTGATTAATTAATATTAATATTACAAAATATATTCAGAGTATAATTAAAATAATCCTTACTCAATATATTTTATATTAATAATTAAATAATCAATATAAATAATTAAACTTGTAATAGAAAAGAAAAATATAAGAGTTCTCACTAGCACTAGGCCACACAAGCATTCCACTTATGCTAGTAGGTGTAAACAATACTAACACAAGATGCCATATAAACTCAATATCTTCCTTTTACAATACCAATGTGGGACAAAATCCCCATAACCCATTTCAAACAAGCAACTTTATCTCAAAATATTCATGGATTCCACTAAGAAAATGTCTTAGATCCAAATATGAAAGTTTAAGTCCTCATGTCAAGAAACAACCTCCAAGTGTTAGCTTCCGGAAATCATATCAAGAACATATATAAAATATGCCTCAAACTTTCCATTTTCTAACAGCACATGCCCGAGCCTGGATTCTGGCCGTCGCTTGCATCAGCTGGAGCATAT
This sequence comes from Apium graveolens, assembly GCF_009905375.1. NCBI lineage: Eukaryota > Viridiplantae > Streptophyta > Magnoliopsida > Apiales > Apiaceae > Apium > Apium graveolens. The sequence goes on from NC_133654.1 coordinate 245,581,577, forward strand.
GTGTACTCTACTTTCTCACAATATGGCCTCTTACCCGCGCTTGGAGTTTCACCGATGCTTTTAGTGCCTTCCATCCCCTTCTTGCCTAGAGTACAACCGCGGACAAACTCATAATCATCATATAGGACTCAGCACTAACCAACACAAGAACACCAGCCATATGAAAAGTAAAAATTATTGAATTAATTATGTTGTTTTTTAGGCAGTGGTAGATTATAGAAAATATTGCAAGAGGGATTAAGTTTGTTGTACATCATGTTCAAATATCAAAAAGATTGCATACAATCACATAAATAGATTAAGCTATATGCTTTTCATCATGGCTAGTGGATGTATGAGATCATTACATAATCTTTGATCAAGAAGTACAAATTACTGCAAAAGTAAGATACGGTTTCAAGACCAAACTGCTAAGGCGTCAACAAAATGTTAAGGCAAAAATAAAAGTGAATTGATAAAATAACAGAAGGCATGCACATAAATTATTATGCAGCCAGTCACCATATCCGCATGATACAATCTTATTAATTTAACAATCCATATTTACATTATTTACACGCACTTGCATTATGTACTTCGAGTGGAATATCTGGATACTTTGGTTATTAGCCATGAAACTAATTTATTAACAATTGTTATCGTAAAATAATTCAAGTACAATAGTAGAAATTTCCTAGGTGATGGTATTGAATTTTTAATAAACAGAGTTGAAAGTATCTTACCTTATGAAAACTCTTCCAAGAGCTCTGTAGCATGGCCTCAAAGGAAGTGAAGCATCAGGAGCAGTGGTTTCTTTCACATTAAAAAATTTGATGTTAGATAGAATCATCTTATGTTAGTATATAACATTGGTACACACCATTAGTGTACAAATTGTATGTTAAAACAAAATAATGTGCGGATTATAAAGCTAACAGATACACTGATTCACGACATTATAACCACTCTTGCATGATTAATCAACACATCATCCCAAGCTGCACAAATAAAAAATAAACATACAAAATCAATACGTTCAGAAGTATAACTTTGAATTTTCTGTAAGACTAAAAGTACAGAGCAAGTTATTTTGAAATTAAAATATATTGTAAGATTGAAAATTATAGATCACGTGATGATATAATGTCCGGTTAAATTTTGTTGAGAAGCTTACATGATTGTGGTAAAAACCTGTAATAAAATTTCTAAATGTACCAAAGCATTTAACCTGCAATAAATTTCAACAAAATTAAAAGCCTCAAATTCATTTCGTCAAACCTAATTTGAGCATTTAGTCAAACACGTAATATGTGAAATCTCAAGACTCAAATAAAAAGCCTCAAAATAAAAGATTCAAGAACTCTAGTAAACAGATAATAAAAATAAACTCATCTTATCCAAGGATCATACAAAAGATAGTAAACAGTAATCTTACAATTAAAACGTCACAAATAACTGTAGTCTTGACATGAAACCTCTTTTGATATCCTTTCTCGTTTATTCTGTAGAGTGAAACATACAAAGAAAGTCAAATATTTGTTTTAAAACATAACAAACAAATAATGAATTTGCAGATAAATATGTACAAACATGTATTAATAAATTGCAGGAAGAGTAAGAATTATAAAAATAAAAAATAATAATAAAGAAGAGTTACATGTTTGAAATTTGAAATCAAACAATTGGCGTACAAACAGTTAGTCTACAAACCCGTATGTAAAATTAAAATTTAGTAATTCTTGGAGTTGTTAATCACACACATTCATTAATCTGCAAAACTCAATCCATAAATTTAAAAAAGCATATAATTGGTATAATAAAAACACATACTTCGTTCACAATTTTGTAAACATTGTTGCACAATTTATCAACATATCAATCTCTTGTGCAAACCAGAACAAATCTAACTAAAGAATATCTATATAAACATTTAAAATTAATACACTTAGCCAATAATTAGATCACATAAAAGAGAGATTATGGAGACGAAGAAAAAGAAAACCTTAAACTATACCTATCAGCAAATTTGTTCTATGCATTTTATTAAACATGGAATGACATTTATATTAATTATAGAGCAATTTTACAAATATCTCATATGCATCTAAAGAAAGTTACCTCAAAATCAATATGAATTACAACAATAACACAAGTCTCTTATATGCATCAATTTAAAGACATAAATGCAGTTATTAACCTTCGATTTTGCTGAGAACTTTCACATCTTCTGCAAGATACACGTTTTCGGCTACAAATCTGAAAAATTCACCATTTTAAAACTTGTTAGTTCAAAATATTTAAAATCATATACAACAAAACTAAGTTATACCAAAGTAACAACAATAAATTAAAAGAAAAGAGAATGAACAAATCAAGAGATAACAAAAAAATCAAAGAAAATTGGGTACATAAAAATGGGAGAGAGAAAACTTAATTTAAGATAGCACTCCTTATATAGGAAAAAAAGGGTCTCAAGTAGCCCCAGCTACCGAGAAGTGCAACTTTGCAACATTGTTCTTTAAAAAACTACGAATACAAATCAACTTTACTAACCGTGTATGGAGAGAATACGAATTTCACCTTCTTTACCATGCTTCTTTTTTCCTTTATCGTGATGCTTGACATGGTATCTCGATTGTGATAGCATAATTAGAAAACAAACTGCAAATCAAGATATAATTTCAAAATTATAAGTACCAACGACGGATGTGAACAAAAATATGAGGACAAACATATATTAGCATAAAATTTAGACAAAAAACATACAATTTGTATAATAAAAACACATACCTCCGTTCATGATTTAAAATAACTAAATTCATAAAACTTATTGCACAAAATACGTATCTACTCTAAAACACATAGAAACACTTAAAACAAATACAAAGAGTTGAAATCCTCGAAGAATTTTAATCAAAAGTTGGTCTACGAACCTTTTGTAAGATTAAAAGGAAGAATTCTTATCATTGCTTTTTATCTCGCATTCATCATCCTGTAAAACATAAAAATCAAACGAAACCCGATGAGAATTTGCATGTAACCTGCAAAAAAGAGAGAGAGATGAAAGAGATTCTGAGATTTGAAAGTTGTGTGAAGAAAACTAATTGATTATGCGTGTGTTTGAATTTGTGTGTGTGTATATATCAATCTAATCTAATTCAACTGAATGCACAAATCAAGTAAGATATAAATTAGTGATAGTTTCTATAAATAAGTAATTTGAGATTCAAAATTCAAAAATATTACAAATAAAGGAGTATTGGTTAACAAATAATGAGTGATATGAGAAAATCATGGTAATATCTTAATTTGAATTTGAAATTCAAAAAAATATCCTTATGAGAAAATTATGCATGATTTAATTTTTTTAAAATTATTTTCCATAGATAGATGGATTTTGAAATTCAAAAATAGGTAAATAGTAATTAAGATGGGTCAATTGAAGCTAATTGGATAGTCCATGGATATAGCAAAATATATAGGATTTAGGTTATGGGTAAATTTATTTATCCATGGGTAAAATAACGAGTAATCATTAAGATATATAGATGCCTTAAATTCTAGTTTAGTTAATGAATTTAGGGCACTTTTGCACTTGTTATTAACGAGGATTGCATTCATAGAGCCAACACCAATTTAAATGGGTTAATATTATAAATTTATACATGCTAAAAAAACCCTTATTTAATTACGACTTACGAGCAGATAATACCCATGTTTAATTTGTCGACATGTTCTTTCTTACTGACCTCATGACAAAGAACACCGCAACATCAAGTCTGAAAGCCTAGTGTTTTTTTTGAAAGAAAAAGCCTAATATTTTAAAATTTAAATTTAAATATAACAAATGAATGAAGAACAAACAAAAAATAAATGGATTAATATTTTCTTGAAATGGATCGTGGTAAACTTGGGCCTTGAGGTATAATGTCTAGTCACGAATCCACCATTTTTTCTCATTTATATAATCATTTTAGGCCGTTCATTTATTTTTACTCGGTAATTTTTTTTAATAACATTTTTATGATTAAAATTTAATAGGACTACAAATGAACATAGATGTCCGTGAACAAAATTCGGGATCGTATCGTTTAATTGAACTCCAGTCGATAAGTCGGTCTTCAGCACGATAATGAGTTCGGAAGAATAAACGAGCTGAGCCGAGCTTTTTATCTGTTCGGTTCGGACTCGACTCGAACTCGGTAAATCAACTCGGCTTGGATAAAATTTATAAATATTATAAATAAAGAATTATTAATAATCACTTAAATAGTTTTATTAATATATTTTTCATCATTTATTAATAATGTATTTATTATATAATTTTTGTTTATTTTTTTAAATTTTATATTTAATTTTTTCATAAGGAAACTATCAAATATTGTTATCATGATAAATTCATACCCGAGTCTTCACATTTTTATAAACACAATTAAATAACTTTTAATTTACATATACAAAATTTAAGTAAAACATCAAATCATAATAAAATTTCGACATGGACAGTTTAAAAAATAATGTATAATTTTTAAAGTTACGAATGTCTCAGTAATTTAAAATAAAATTGAATATATTCTTAAAATTTGTCTTAAAAAAAATATTAAAAAATAAGTGTAAAGTGTGAGTGCGTGTATATAATTGTAAGATAAAACTAGTATTTTATTTCGATACAACTTGTAATATTTTTAATTATTTTTTAAAATTGATCGATTGAAAAATATATGCTAACTATTAGCGGAAAATTTCGCTCGAATTCGGCTCGGTTCTGTTGTTCATAAACAAACTCGTGTTCAACTCGAGTTCGACTCATTTACCAGATTTGAACATCACTTTCGATTCGGTTATTTAACTCGGCTTGATTTAACTCCATTTAAACAAAACTGGGCTTAAATTTATTCATTTGCAGCTTTAAAAAGTAACGAGTAATTACATGTTATAAATTACTTACTTTGTTCTCATGTAAGAATATTTGTTTAATAGACTGGCTCAATACTTTATTAAAAAAATGTATTTTTTAACTAACTTCGATTAAATTATTCGATTTTTTTATCAATTTTTTTTATATCTTATTTTTTTTATTTCGATATTTTAAAACATAAACAATATTTTAGGTACTAGGACGATTATTTCAGTCAACTATTATTATCTTAGGCAAATACTATATTATAATATTAAGAAAAATTATATAATTTTATTAAAAGGGATAACTGAATTATATAATCAGTAAAGTTATGAATATGATACACTCCATCTGTTACGAAATAAGAGCCGTTTTGATTTTTAACATGTATGTCGAGGTGTTAAAATAAATTTAATATATTTAAAATGTTAATTTTTAATTCAGAAAAAATAAAAAATAATACACGGAGTTGTTTTCTTCTTTTTTTAGCTTAGAACACGTGCTAAATATATACTACTACCGGGAATAATATATTCCAAAGAAAAAACTAGGCTTGCGGATGTTTTTAAATTACCTAAAATTTGTTGGACCAGAGTCCCAGAGTTTCTGCAGATACAGATATATATGTATAACAGATGTATGTTCTAAAACTAAGAAAACAAAGAGATGTACTCGTTTACTACTGCTTGCATATTATTCTAAAAAAAACCCGAATACTGATATAGAGCTAATCAAATAAGATGTGATACCTACAAACTAGGAAAGCTAAAACAGAAACTCCTAACATGACCCAACTACTATTATTCAAAGCTATAGTTCCTACAATCACTCCACGTACTGTGACTAGTTCATGGTAAGACACACCCTAGTAAAACTAACGTTAACATAAATAAAATAACTAACATAAACAAATGAGTTTAGATTAAACCCAACATGTTCCCCCGTAATTTAAAGTCATTTGTTCAGACTCTTGACACCAAGCAGTTTCCTCATAACTTCGAATTTAGTGATTGTAATGCCTTAGTCATGATAGCTGCCCTCTAATTCTTTGCAAATATGGTTTATGATTATTTCTCCCTTCTCCATGCATTCACGAATGAAATGGTAACGAATATCAATGTGTTTACTACGTCCGTGAAACACCGGATTCTTAGCAAGATCGATAGCAGATTGGTTGTCTATGAACAACACCACTGGGCCATCATACTTCCCTGTTACTTGTCTCAGCAAGTTTCTCAACCAAATTGCTTGACAAGCCGCATCTGTAACAGGCATAAACTCAGCCTCGCACGATGATAACGCAACACATTTTTGTTTCTGTGAGACCCAGGTTATAAGGTTTTCATTGAGGTAGAACGCCATACCACCTGTACTTTTCCGATCATCCACATGTCCTGCTAAATCACTGTGCGAGTAGCCCATTAGCAAAGTGTTTTCTCCATTCTTCGAGTAGACCAAACCAAAGTTCAGAGTTCTTTTTATGTATCTGAGTATGCGTTTTGCAGCATTCAAATGTTGAACTGTTGGCCTTTCCATATACCTACTCACGATTCCAACGGAGTAGGCAATATCTGGGCGTGTATGGACTAAATATCTCAGCCCTCCCACCAAACTCTTAAACACAGTCGAATCAACTGGTTTTCCATCTGCGTCTTTGTTGAGTATTTCTTTAGGATCCATTGGAAACCTCATGGGATTACAATATGACATTCCAGCCTTTTCGAGAATCTTCTTTGCATAGCCCAACTATTTCAGCTCAATGAACCATGTCCCTTGCTCCATTTCTATTCCAAGATAGTACGAAAGTTTGCCCAAGTCGCTCATTTGAAATTTACTGTTCATCTGTTGTTTGAACTCCTATATGGCAGCAAGGTTTGTGCCTGTGACCAGTAGGTCATCAACATACACCCCAATGATCAAAACTTCACCATTAACACGCTTAGTAAAGACAGCTTGCTCATACGAGCATCTCACAAAACCAAATTCCTCAAGACATATAGTGAGTTTAGCATACCAAGCATGAGGTGCTTGTTTTAAACCATATAACGCCTTTAGTAATTTGTAAACTTTATGTTCCTGGCCTGCTTTGACAAAACCCTCTAGTTGAGCGACATATAGTTCTTCAAGTATTTCTCCGTTCAAGAAAGCTGGTTTGACATCAAGGTGGTGGATTTCCCACCCATTCATGGCTGACAAGGCTAGTAAAAGTCGAACAGTCTCAAGACGTGTGACCGAAGCGAATATTTCGTCAAAATCAACTCCCTGCTTCTATACATACCCTTTAGCCACAAAACATGCCTTATACTTTATGATTTCTCTAGTTGGGCTTTTTTTGATTTTATAAATCCATTTCAAACCAATGGCTTTGTGCCCCGGAGGTAGAGTCGTCAGAAACCATGTCTTATTTTCTTCGACTGGCAACATTTCCTTTTCCATAGCCTTCTTCCATGTGCATTCCTTGGCTGCTTGAGCATAATTGGTTGGTTCCTCAATACCCATCAGATACAACTCATCATCCTCAAGCTCGACTGGTTCTGTGGTATTGTAAATATCACTGAGCCTTCTGTACTTGTGCGTTTCGCTGCTTGATTCTGAATCAGAGTCCATATTTTCTGATGCTGACCTTGTTGAGGGAAAGTCTTAATCAAGATCAGCATCATGGCTAACATTTGAGAGTCTCGGTGTTTCAGGCTCATGTTCTATTGGAGCTTCATTATCAAGCAGTACAGAATGATCGAGTACATTGAAAGTTTGCAGATGTTCATGCTGAGTTTCTGCGTCTGAATTCCATGGCCATGGTTTTGATTCTTCAAACACCACATCCCTTCTAACATGTAGTGTCTCAGTCTCTGGATTATACAATCTAAAAGCCTTTGTACCTGGTTCCTACCAAGGTACTGAAGGGTTTTTAGCACATAAAAGCAACGAAAACGTAAATTTAAATCTTAAAAAAAACCGAAACCCTCCGCAGGATCCATGCGAAAAATAATATTTAATTCGTAGTTCAGTATGTTTACCTTAAGAGGCTTAACGTTAATGGAAAGATGGAGGTCTTTAATAACGATCCAAGAACGATGAACGGAAATCCCTAACAGCTGCTCCTCAAGTATGAAGCACTCCACCGGTATCCACCAAGAGTACAATATGATGGAGGAGGAAGAGGTTGAGAGAATTAGTTGCCTCCCTCTTGTTCTACTTTAGAATTAGGGTTAATTATTTGGGTTGAGGCAAATAGGGTTTATAATAGTATATTTATAGGCAAAATTTCAGCTGAATTTTTTTTATAAAATATTATTATTATTAACCCTTTAATTGATTATTCTTATTAACCAATTAACTAATAATTAAAACACCTTTTAATCATTAATCCCTTTTCTAAACACTTTAGAAAAATAATTCTCTCACTTGATTTAATTTCCAAAATTAAATTCTTAATTAATAATATTAAGAATTAATTAAATCTCATTTAATCAACTATTAAATCTGCTAATTAATTATTTATTTCATAAATAAATAATTACCAGCCATTATTAATTAATTCCTCCACCATTAAATCATTTTCTTTTATGGTGTGACCCTGTAGGTTCAATATTAAGCCGGTAGTAGAAATAAATAATAATAAAACTATTTTATCATTACTTATATAAATTCTCTAATTCATTAAATATGATTAATTAATAAATTAATTATATTTATTCTACATCGTGAGGGATACTTCTCAGCATATCGCGATTATCCGGATAATACGAATTCACTGCTTAGAATACCAAGAACCTATTCAGTGAGTAGTTACCGTACAATCAATTCCGTCTACCCTGCAATGTCACGATTAAATACAAGGCATGGAACTTGTGTCAAGCCTATCTTATTTAATCATTTGTTTTCCCATTCACTAAGCTTAGTTCTATTTAATGTAAATTAGAAACTCCTTTCTAATTTCATTCACTCTGGCCAGAGATTCCTGAACTAGCATAAGTGGATCAGCATTGAACATTCTCTTCCTTCACTGGAAGGGGTAGATCCTTTATTGATCATACACTATCTTCGTGTACAAATTCCTATACCCAGTAGAGCCCTTATAATTGTCCCTGGAGACTAAGAACTAAACCAAAGTATAGTTCAGTGTACACAAGATGACTATGATGACCTCAAGTCTAAGGATACTTGTATAACTATCACTATGTGAGCAACTGCTGACACGTGAGTGAACTCTATCAGTTGTTCAGCTGTGTGAGTCATGTTCACTGAACTTATTCTATAATAAGCACCTACATACTAGCTATAGTGTCACCACACAAATGTCTATGAGAACAGACATCCTTCATAATGAAGCAAACATAGTATGTACCGATCTTTGCAGATTACTAATTACCAGTTGGTAATCCTACGACCAAGAAATATTTAAGTTTAGAGTTATCATCTTTTAGGTCTCATTATTATGATCTCATCATAATCCATAAAAAGCTTTACTCTAAACTATGGTATATCTTATTTAAACACTTAAATAGATAAAGCCCGCAATAAAACCAAAACAAGTCTTTTATTAATATCAATGAAATCAAAACAGATTACATAAAAGTTATTCCTAAATCATCATACATGATTGGACTTAGGACACATCTCTTTCAGGTACAACATATTCTTATATTTATCATCTAGTTTTGAGAGATGTCCTTTGAAGGTCTTGACATGTGCAACACATCCAAAAACGCAAATGTGACCAACATGTGGTTTTTCCCCGCACCAAGCTTCGTATGGCGTAACACCTGAGAGTGCACGCGTAGGAAATCTGTTGAGGAGGTATGTAGCATGTTGAATAGCTTCACCCCAGAAATATAAAGGCATTTCCATTTGTTTCAACAAGCTACGTGCCATTTCCACAATTGTTCGGTTACGTCTCTCTACTACTCCGTTTTGCTATGGAGAGTAAGGAGCCGTAAGATATCGTGTAATTCCTGCCTCTTCACAATAGTTCTGGAAAGCCTTTGAGTTGAACTCCCCTCCTCTATCAGTCCTGAGAACTTTGATTTTCCTTTCTGAGTCATTTTCAACCTGCATATGAAACTTCTTAAAAGCATCAAGGGCCTCGTCTTTGTTTTTCAGCAAGTAAGTCCACATGAATCTACTGTTATCGTCAACCATTAGAAGAAAGTATTCGTTTCCAGCTGTTGTGGTGAAGAGATGGGGCCACACAGATCACCATGTACTAGATCGAGAGTCCGCTTTGCGCTGTAGCTGTCATGTGATGGAAAAGATTTACGAGTTTGTTTTGACATCAAACACTCTGTGCAGATTTCCTTGGGTTGATCAAGCAATGGCAAACCTCTCACCATCTGTGTTTTGGACATATGGGACATAGCTTTGAAATTAACATGGCCAAAACGATAGTGCCACAGCCAAGAAGGATTATCACCTTTAGACAGTAGACAGCTCTGTTTGTTGCTCTCTATCAGAATTTTATAGAGTCTGTTTATTGATTTCTTTACTTTCATGAGTAAAGTACCTTGGCTTTCATATACCCACAAATAATTTCCATTGAGTATGACCCTAAATCCATTTTCTGCAAGTTGTCCAAGATTAATTATATTGTTACACAAAGTAGGGATATAATATACCTCACTTAGTATGCGTTCACCTCCAGCTTTGCATTTCAAAACAATCGAACCTTTGCCTTTTATCAGTACTGTTGATCCATCTCCAAATCTCACTTGTCCGGTTATGCTTTAGTCCAATTCCTTGAATTTCGTTCGTTGTCCCATCATATGATTGCTTTCCCCGTTATCTAGATACCACACACTTGATTCCTTGCCTTCAATTTCCCTGGTTGCATCTAGCTTTGGTGTTACTTTTTCTTCATTTAGGAGCATCACTCATTCCTCCTTCTCTGACAACAAAAGAGCTGGTTCATCGTCATGTATTTGAGCAATGTTAACTTTCTCCTTTTGTTCCTTATCTGTTCGTGTTTTCCTGCATTCTGCCGCGTAGTGTCCGTACCCACCACAACTAAAACATTTTACTCTTGTCCTGTCACGTCCAACTCGCCCAACGCTGTCTCTGGTGCGATTTTCACTCCGATATCTTTGGCTAGAGTCATTGTTCCCCATGCTACTGCGTCTCAACCATTCTTCTTTGGTAAGTAACAACTTCCCTTCCTCCTTATCTTTCTTTATCCATTCTTCTTCAGTTAACAACAATTGGCCTGCACTTGATTCTGATTGACCACACAACCTTTCTTCATGTATTTTGAGTGAGCCCACGGCTTCCTCGATTGTCGATTGTCATATTTTCCAAATCTCCAAATTGTTCAATGGTGGAAGCAATTTATAAGAATTTGGAAGGCACTGCACGAAGCAGTTTTTTAACCACATACACTTCAGTAATTTCCTCACCCAACGCTCTGATGTTAGTCAACAGGCTATTCATCTTGATACAGAAATCATCCAATGGCACATTCTCCTTCATATTCAGCGTCTCGAACTCCGTCTTTAATGTCTGAATCTTGGTTGTTCTCACTTGTTCTGCACCTTGGTACAGAGTTTTTATCCTTTCCCACGCCTCATTTGCAGTCTTCTTCTCTGCAAGGGATAACATTGTTTCTTCGGGTATACCTTGGTAGATAGCTGTTAACGCCATTTTATCCACCTTGTCCTCGACATCTGCCTTGGGATCCTTTGGCTCTATAGCATCCCATAAACCGTAAGCTTGCATGTAAACACGCATCTTCATTGCCCAAGTAGTGTAATTCCCCTTCATCAACATGGGGTAATTCAGTGTGACCATTCCTTCTTTACTTTTGTCAGTCGTCATCCGTGACATATACTTTGGCATCCACAAGTTTCTCAAACTCTAATACCAGATTATTGGACTAGAGTCCCAGAGTTTCTGCAGATACAGATATATATGTATAACAGATGTATGTTCTAAAATTTAGAAAACAAAGAGATGTACTCGTTTACTACTGCTTGTATATTATTTTTAAAAAAAACGAATACATATATAGAGCTAATCACATAAGATGTGATACCTACAAACTAGGAAAGGTAAAACACAAACTCCCAACATGACTCAACTACTATTATTCAAAGCTATAGTTCCTACAATCACTCCACGTACTGTGACCGGTTCATGGTAAGACACACCTTGGTAAAACTAACGTTAACATAAATAAAATAACTAACATAAACAAATGAGTTTATATTAAACCCAACAAAATTAACATATTTTATTCTGTAATATTTTAAAGATAAAACTGTAAATATAAACATAATCCCTGTATGTACAAAATACTCTGGTGCTTCCTAAAATCATCCTGTGTGCCAACAATCCATATTCCAAATTATAAGTATATTTTAAACCTAAACAGATAAATGAGCTTTGAAACTATTTTTATTTAGTCTCACGACCCATTTTGGATGTGCACGTGTCACCCCGGAGAATAATTACATAACTTTAAAACCGGAGTTTGTGCGTGGGCTCGTCAGTAGAGCCGGCCAAACGAACGGGCCGTGCGTGCCGGGCCGAATATTTAACGGGCCGGTTTATTTACAATTGGAATCGCGAACGGTCCGGGTAAATAAACGGTCCGTGCCGTGCCGAGCCGGTTATTAACACAGCTGAACCGTGTACGGACCGCGAATCAGGCGAATAAAACGGTTCATTTGAACCGCCTGTTAACCGGCGAATACACACGAATACAGGCGGCGAATAGTTTATTGTTTTGTACGCCTTGAACAACAGCTAATCTGTTTCCCTTTTCCTTTTACTTTCTTTTTACTTTTTACTTTTGTTATTTACTTTTATTTTTTTCTTTGTTTTTTACAGACACGTTTTTACTATTTTTTTTTGTTTTTTTTTGTTTTGTACACATATATGTACAAATGTTAGTTTAGTTTAGTTTTTACATTTTTTCTATCTAATTTTTTTCTATTAAAAAATTAGTTTTATTACTATTATTATTATTATCCTCACATATAATAATATGCTTCCACAAAAGGGTTTGATGATGCGTATAGCAATTTGCTTGTAGATAACGATCCCCACAATTTTCTCTTTTTCAAAGCTCATCCACTTTTCTCAACTCCACAAATAGTTTTATTATTATTATTATTATAATTATCCTCAACCTCAATCAATTAATTGAACATGGCAGAAGTTGTGTGCAAGTCCAACGTTTTCTCGAATAACCGCGAATAACCGCGAGTTACAGCGATTAGGCGGGCCGAATAACCGCGGTTAGGCGGGCCGATTAATCGTTTTATAAATAATTATTCAGATACGGTTTTGGCGAGCGGTTCCGGGCCGGTTCCGGTTTCAGATTTTATAATTCGTGTTCGGCTCATGTGGATTCACGGTTAGTGCCGATTATTGAACCGGCATGTGGCGAGACGAGTCTGACGAATTTTTGGGGAGCCGAGTTACGTTCGGGCCGAGCCAAACCGCTCGTTTGGCCGGCTCTACTCGTCAGTCTCTCTCTCTCTGTTGGAGGTAATTTTCTTTAATTTCTAGTCAAATGTCTTTTTAACTTTGAACTCTTTATGTCATGAATTTTACATTTTAGTGTCATTTACTCTTGTAATTTATGAATTATTTAGGTTTTATATTGTGATTATATAAACTAGAGTTCATATTTTTGTGATGATGAGTGTGGTGTGTGTATTTATAAAGAGAGCAGGGCAATGTAGTAGGGCTCTATGTCCAACTTTTGTTCCGTTTAGCAATCAATCTCTGAGAACGTAAAAACATAAAAAAAAACCCTTAACAGTAATTCGATGAACGAAAGTAACCTGGTAGGACTCGAACTGGTAGGATTCGAACCCATGACCTGGCACGAAAGTAACCCTTAACAGTACTGCACCCCTAAGTCGAAAGTATTTTTCCACAAAGAACACTGGAGTTGCTGAATCAAAGAACACTTTAGCTTTAAGTAGGAAAACTCCGGAGACATCTTATGTTCTGTCAGCACATAGATAATCACTTAATAGCAAGATTAACTGATAAATGCGGACTTGCTGCAACATTTAAGAATATCTCTATTGATGGTGCACAATCATTGTTGGATCATAATAATTCTTAATGTCTTCCTGCAAAAACTGAGGTATACTTACTTATGGTATACAATTGTATTTACTAGGTCTATAATAATAATAACCGAAACTTGTGTATATTTTGATTTTTGTATCGTTGAAATTTATAATACAAAGCACAAATCCTGTAGAACTTCCTCAAATAGAAGGTTTGCTAAGGCTTTTAGAAGTCGATCCTTTGAATTGAAGTTCTCATGGTTTACAAAACAAAAAAAACTAGTCAACTTTGTGAGCCAGGCAAATAACGAGATGCATGGTTCATATACCGCCCCTCTGATGGTTACTAGATTAGTTCTGTTCTGGGTCAATGTAAGTTGTAACTCTTGAAGAGTGAGAGAGACACTCTCACTATTACATGGTCATGGTGTCAAATCTTCCAATATGAATAGTTAAACCGATCATTTTGGTACTCTAATGGTTGTACACTGTGTCAAATTGAATGGCTAAATTGGTAATGTGCATATAATTTATTTAATGAAATTCTTGGAAATGAATACTCGCATGTAAATTAGTCTGAACCCCTCAAACTCTTTTGTTATATAATATCATGAAAATATAGAGTTTGTGATATTACTTGAGATGGATATAATTCATGGTTTGTGCTCCTCTGCTGACTAAAGTTGCCATCTTTACTCTGCATTTTTTTTAATTGTAATTGTGATTTGTTTTCTATATTACTTTAAGTTCCCTTCTTTTTACATAATTTACTCTTCTTTATAAACTAAGCAATTCTAGTCAAATGTTAACTTTGAGCTCTTATGTCATCAATTTCACATTTTAGTCTCATCTACTCTTGTAACTTATGAATTATTTAGGTTTTATATGTTATGATATAAACTAGGGTTCAAATTTGTGATGAATGTGGGTTCATATTTGTGATGACTTATTAAGGACGTTAGGGGTGAGCTTGTTAAATTGTAAATATCCCAGCCAACTTAACTCTTCTAGGGGCGAGCTTGTGAAATTGTAAATATCCCAGCCAACTCAACTCTTATACGACAGACGATAGTCGAATGAATAAATGAGAAAGGTCATTTGGCCACTTGATTGAAAGAGAGCATGTCAATGTTGTAGTTGTAGGCTCTTTGGCGGATGCACCACTTACTAACAGGATTTGATCCGTTTAGCAATTAGTGTGTGAGGAGTGAGGACATAGAAAACCCTTAACAGGAAATCGATGAGCTAACATTACCTGGTAGGAATTGAACCTACGAGGAGACCACCTCTTCGTCTGATCTTACGAGGTGGCCACGTTTTCCTAAAGATCATGTCGGTTTTCCTGACATTTCTTTTTGCTAACTCTGTTGAAATACACTCTATAAGAAAAAGTTTTTCCCGGAATTTCTTCGATCTTCTAGACTGCTAGTTAATCAACTCAAAAATTAGGCAGGCCTGCACACCTTACTTGAGACTACTAGGGGAGGCGGTGGACTCTTTCACGAGGGAAGAAGGGGCCTAGGCAAGGATAATGACGTACACTTGAGTGGCGAAGGCAAGAGAGGCCTTACCTGTTTTTTCAGACCTTTTCGGAGTGGCTGATTAATTCTTTATAAAGTACTCTTTTCTTAGCGATGTAAAACAGTCAGCGGCTTCTTCTTGATAAGGTTTTGAACGAGAAAGCTAGAAGACATGTAAAACCTCCGGTTGCTAAACCTATTTCCAATAAGAACGTATTTAACTTATAATAGCAATATGTCACAAATAGATTCTTCAAATAAAAAAGGTATCACACCTTTTATGGTAGCCGATATTGAGACAATCTTTATAAAGGATGATACCGGGTTGGAAGTGCAGACTCCATATGCAGCAGGTTTACTGGCGGTTCTAGCTGAAAAGCTGTTGGATAAAACTAATATTATGACAATGTGTTGTGTTTAAGTTGCTTTATCAAAGAACACTGTAGCTTTAAGAGGGCAAACTCCGGAGACATATTCTGTTCTGTCAACACATAGAATTATCACTCAAAGCAAGACCAACCGATAAATGTGGACTTGCTGCAACTTTAAAGAATACCTCTATAATTAGTGATGGTGTACAATCATTGCTGGATCATAATAACTCTAGGTTCCATCCTACAAAAGCAGAGGTAAACTTAATTATATTAAAGAAGTATATTTACCACGTCTATATTAATAACTGAAACTTGTTTATCGTTTAAATTTATAATAGAAAGCACAAATCCTGTAGAACTCTCTCAAATAGCTGGTTTGCTAAGCCATTCAGAAGTCTTTCCTTTGAATTGAAATTCTCATGATTTACAGAACAAAAAAGTAGTCATTTGTGAGCCAGGAAAATCATGATAGATGCATGGTTGAAATACTGACCTCTGATGGTACTAGAATAGTTTTGTTCTCTCTTTGGGTCGAGTCGGCGTTATGTTATTAATGAGCAATTAGTAATGTGACAGACAAGTGTATGTATTATGTTTCATTTGTGATTACATATGACTAGTTATGGTGAATGTGACTCTCAAAGAGTGAGATAGACACTCTCTGTGTTACATGGTCATGGTGTTCAATCTTTTAACATCAATGGTTGAACTGAGGGTACTCTAGTGGTTTATGTGTGCACTAGTGTAAAACTTGAATGGCTAAAGTGGAAATAAGCCTATAATTAATCTACTGTAAACTCGGAAACAAATAATCGCGTGTAAATTATATTGAACCCCTCAAACTCTTTTGCTATTCAATATCAAGAGAATATACACTTTCTATTATTACTTGAGATAGACTAATTCATGGTTTCTGCTCTTCTACTGACTGAAGTTGTCATCTTTAGCCTGAACATTTTTTTGGTTATTTTTTTTGTAATTGTGATGTGCTCTTATAATTAGTTTTTAAGTCTCTTCTATATAAATGCAGGAATTTATCATTATTTTTTTTTGGGATTATGTAGATTCAACCCCAAAGTAGGGAGATGATGCTCGGTCAGGACAGTTTGAGACCAGCATTAAGAGTATGCAAGGTAGCAACTGGCAAGAAAGTAGAATAACAGCGTGAAGGTACATAGACAAACTTGCAGTTTCCAGAAGATAAACAATTCGATTAAGTTATTACATGTACCAAATATTTTCTCTATTCTCATCCAGTTATTCATCCTCTTAGTGAACTCACTGTTAATCAGTTCATTACAGTTTATGCTTCTATACAGAAAACATGAGTAAAAAATACTGTAGTACGAGGTTACTAGCTAATTTAACATCTCTAATCTGGATGGAGGTATAGCCGATGTAAGTAACTACGAGGGATACGATGTCTGTCAGATCCTCTTGTATCAACTGAATTAGCCCCTGTATCAAGGTTACTAGTCGAACCTGCACCCCTTAAAAAGTCTCAATAATATATACTTGTAGCTTAAAAAGATTTACTTCCAGCCATACGTTTCTATTTTTTTTACCAGTTGTACTATACATCTATATTTCGTTTGATAGTTTTGTTTTCTTTTTAAGAGACTAAGACCACCATATAACAAGATTTGAGGGGAAAGTGCCCCCTGCCTGCACCTTTATGTGTGTGTGTATTTGAGGGAACCTTTAGGTCCGTCATTCTATCACTAGCGAGGATAATTAGGAATGCATAATATTAATCGATGTACATAATTTCTAATAGCTATATTCAGAATTTAAAAGAGTTAAAATTTCATAGGACTATCAGAGGTTTAGCACATTTGTTTTAAAACATGAGCTGGGTACTTTATTATATTTTATAACATCTCGAAACAAATCTTTACACTGAAACTTAATTGCATGCAAGTTAACATACATAATATATACAAACTCATTATACCTACTTCTCAGATACAACACTTGCTTTTTTCTGAAACTTTTTTCACAGTATCCTGCAGCGTTCCCGTTGTAGGGTAAATCCGTTTAGTTCTTTGCTTAGGATGATACCGCACCCTACTTTCAGAGGATAAGTGGAAACTTTGTAGGGTGGCATGGTAGACTGAGCTGTGATATCTGATCTAATAAGCAAATACAAGTTTATATATTTAGACAAAATGTAACGTTCGGGTTTAAAAAATAGTTTATTTTTAAATAGATCAAACGTTATAATTTGAGACATAGAACTATTTAGAAATATAGGAGAAATATCTTGGAAACCTATTACTTTTTGGTAGCTCAAAAGAGTTATATTTGATTTAATTTTCAAATTCTCAGATCTATATGCATTATTTATATTTATAAAAAACCTAATGTTATAAGAAATATAATCCATCACAGTGTCAAACTGGTACGTAGTAACATTTGACACTCGGACTTTTACTGGATTTTTATGATGATGACTATGTAAAACAAAATATATGGTTATGCTAGGTATAAGGACAATTGATGCCATCAATATTACTAGTACTGCTTTGCGTCTATCTACTACGGAAAAAAACAAAGCTTCGAATACTGTTAATACCATAAATAGGGGTAGTAAAATAATATGCATGATATAACGAAAATATTTATATTTAGTACTATATGTACCATAATCGGTTGTGCCCCTGCCACAGTCAGTGTTACCATGCCGTTGTCCCCTGGTCTCACCACTAGCTGTGTTAATGGTACCTTGTTGGGGCTCAGTATTTGTAGTGTCATCCACCGGGAGTTCTTCGATCTCACTGATCGAACTTCTATGTGGCGCTGTTTCCACCGTCGTAACCTCTTCGATCTCATTGTTGATCGAAGGGCCCCTGTCCACCTCTAGTATAGGCTCTTCAGTGGCTACAAGAAATCTGCACCACCATATAAAACTTGATTCAATTTTTATTTAGAAAGTTCATGCATTTATTTATATCGAGTAAATATTGTCATTTACCTGCATACATAGATCATCATTCTTCTGAATAATTGGTGTAAATAAGCCCACATCTGAAAACAAATATATTTAAAGTCAGGTGGCTTATATGCGGGGATTGGACTGCATGAAGAAGAAACAAGTTGAAGCATTGCATCAATATCAAATTAGAGAAATATAATGCTCATGTTATTCTCATTGCATTTCTTTGGTCAAACATAAACCTCAAGGCCCAAGCCCTTGATGCTCTTGCTACATCAAAACCTTGACATAACAAAAATTGCAAGTCAATATTGCTTCTATTCTATCCCTGGTCTAGTTTCAATTAGCTGCTTCAACGTTTACGAACGTATATATCTTCGCGGTAAAGGCTCTACTAGGCTATTTATGTGGTGTACTTTACTAGAAATAATTTTACATCTCCCCATTACGATCTTCTTGAACTTCAATCTTTGTCTTGAGGTGAAGGCAATTACACTTTCCATTTTATCACAAATATAATATATTTATTTTTCCTCACTCTACATTCTCTGTACATGGTCTACAGCTGTGATTTTGCAATCCTAAGTACAACATTAATACAGAAATAAGTTATAGTAGTCCAGAAAGGGAGTATTAGGGAATGTTACTTGGAATTGCTATTCCGAGTTTCTTAGCTTTGTTTACAAACTCATGACAGGGTACCTAAAATCTGACCTCTCTCCCTCCTTCCCTCCCTATCTGGCCGTGGTTTTACTTTTCGCATTGATTCTTTTTGCATTTCTTTGGCTAAACCATGAGCCCTTGATGCTTTTGCTATGTCAAAACCTTGACATGACAAAAATTGCAAGTCAATACTGCTTCTGTTATATCCCTGATCTAGTTGCCAATAGCTTCTTCAACCTTTACATGAGTATATATCTTCGCAGTAAAGGCTCTACAAGGCAATATATTAGGTGTAATTTACTAGAAACAAACTTACATCTCTAGATCACCATTTTTATGAACTTCAATTTTAATCTTGAACCATTCCAATTACAATTTTTATCTGTTTGAATTTTCTTATTATCCCTACATGCTCTGTACTAAAAGTTACAGTTGCTAATTTGGAACTTTCAACTCAAGATCATTACAGAAAACAAATAATAGTAGTCCACAAGGGGAGAATGGGGGATACACGGATATTAGCTAGTTCACAAATAATAATAGTAGTCGAGATAAATCAAGAAATTAACTGATAGTATGAAGAATATACCTTGAGATGATGAACGGAACTAAACAGAGTACACAAGCTTGAGCAGAACTTTTTTTGTTGGCCGTCCTTGAGACGAACTTCTCACAGGTTGATATTTATACTATATATACTCACTCCTTTACAAAATCCTTCAACAGATCTTTGGGAAAATCCTGTACTGTACCTATGTAATTTGCTAGGGTTTCAAACCAGTGATGCAGAGAGCTAGGTGATGGAGGAGCTTTGAATTATTTATACACACATAATTTGATTTACAGCTCTTTCTGCAGCTCCTTTAGTACCCTAAATATATAGCCATGCATGAGTGCTCTCTCTGTCTTTGCTATAAACATGCATGCATATACAAATACAAGTTTGTAAAACATATTCAGAAATGACATATATGTTTTAAATATACATTTATTTGGCTCTAAGAATATTTAGTTATACATTATTTAAATTTAAAACATATATATCTTCCTTTAGTTTGAATATTATGTGAGTGGTGAACCCAAAAAGATTTTTTTTTTCTAAAAATATTTAATTCTTATGCAAATTGCAAATTAAAATAATAACTTAAGTAGGTGGGAAAGTTTGATAATAGAAATTGCACTAAAATTTGCAGCAACAAACTGACCGACTTCCATGCGCATTTTAAGAAAGCAAAATTTAGAGTGGCTGGTTGTGTAAAGGTTTAAAGGTTCATTAATGTAACGAATTATATTTCTGAAATTATTAAAAAATTGTAGAGTTAATTTTATCGAATCTTAATATATTTTTTTCGATTTAAAATGTATTTCTTTTAATATTAATAAAAAAATCAATTTTATATTAAAATGTATTGTTAGTAGTTGATGTATTTTGCCAGTTTGAGGAGTACAGTTTTGACAGAGTCGGAGTTGGAATTTTATATTTTGGGAACTTGTAGCTAAAATTTTAAAAATCAGGTAACTTTTGTAATTTGTTATAGGCCTCCTATTTTGCTTTGTTCCTCTTTTGATATAACATAAATTTTCTCTGGTTCAGTGCAATGTTTAAAAATAACTGGTAATACAGAATATCATGCTATTATCTGTAATATGCACTTGAGAGGTTTTGCAGAGAGACATATTGCCCCAGGTTCCCTTAACACTTGGAATAATTTCATCGGATTTCAAATGCAAAACATGTACAAGAATATTAAAAAGCTATTGCAACCACTTTGGCAAAACAGTTTGAAAATGCAGAATGCAATACCAAACTAAATAAACGATAAGTAAAGAACATAGATAATTAATTTTAGTAAGTAAAAAATACTGGCTTCATTGACAGTTAACACACTAACTTACAAGTACAATACTAATCATTTTTGCAAAAGTCATATAAGTAGTTGATGTTACAAATATTAAGTTTGAATTGGGGGATATAAATACATGCCAATCTTCTTTTGATATGTTGTAAATCACCCAATTATAATGAATTACATATTTTTACCTCTAATTCGCCAACACGGGAATTTTCTTTAGGAACTCAGGTGTCCACACATATAAATTTAGTGGGAGATTATATTTTTTTTAATTTACAAGTCAATTATATGCCTACATATTACATGAAATAAACAATAACAACTTCATATATATAAAGCCATTATATTTAGTGAGAGATTATATTAATCCAAATATATCTTTTGAACAATATCCACTACAATTTGCGGAAAAATGCACATATCCTCGTATGATTTGTGGCCTCAGGTGTCCAAAAAGCTCCCTTCTCTTATTTTTCTTCTCATGGGTAGCATCAAAGAATTCGACCAGTGTTAACATCCAATTTTCCTTTTTATCGAGCTCCTATAGAAAGACATAAGACATAATAAGATAATAAAAAAAAGTAGATTCATACAGTTTCTCTTAATATTTAATATAAAGATAATTTTAACGGGAGACATTGACAAAAATAGATAATCGCCGCAAGAAATTTGACTTCCCTGTCGGAAAATGACATAAGGCTCTGCGCCAGTGTGCAATAACATCTTGAGCATTCTGTTATTCTTGTTTTGGTTGGAAATAGCTTGAAACTTTGGTGTATCCCACCAATCACACAGTGCTTCCAAGCATCTGGTTCAATATGCAGAGGCTTCCCATCCCGTCGTGTGGTTCAAAATAGTACTATTTTGAACTCTCTTGTCAGCCTGTCTCAAATCCCGTGAAAGCATACTCTTTAAGTTAACCTTCAGGTGGGCCTTCACTTTAGCATGCATAAATTAATTGGCACATGAACCCCCTCTCGTAGTCATAGTATTTCTGACATTAACTCATGGTTTTCAAGGGGACCAATCTGTAGCAACTGTTTGTTATTATTAGATTGTTAACAAACACTTTAAGGGCCGTTGGATGGGGATTAACGGGTGAGATGGTACCCGGACCGCGGAAAGTTTCAGCGGTTGGTCTGGACGGACCGCGGAAAATTTCTGCGGTTGGGTGCTGTCCCCTTATCCCCAGCATCCCAACAGCACCTCATTTCACCACAAAAACACCAAAATTTTGTAGAAAAATTCTACTCTCTCCAAGTTTACAATTTAGGCGATTTTCATCAAGAACTTCAAGTTGTTTTGTCAATTCAAGGTATATTTCTTGTCTTAAATTTCTCATTTTCATGGCGGATAAATTATTTGCTCGCATGTTTCGTCATAAACGTCAAAATGAAAAAAAAGAGGCTATTGATTGTAGTTTACATCTTGATAGTTTAAATAGTAGTGAAGAACCTAAAACCCCTGTATATGTTGAAGATGATGATTTTGTAGATAGAAATGAGCAATTTATTAATTTAGATGACGATTTGGTTGATGTTGAAGATGAAAGTGATGGAAATGAGGTTGAAAATGAGGTCGAAAATGATAGTGATAATATTGAGGGTGAGGATGAAATTGATAATGTAGAGGATGCAAATTTGTATGAAAATGTTGATGGGGGGAGTTCCATATTTGAATCAAATTTTTCAAAGTGTGGATGAGGCCGGTCATTTTTTTAGGGCTTATGCTTTACGAAATGGATTTGCGATTAAAATTCAAGCTAGCCATCGTAATAAAGACAACGAGATATATGGTCGTTTATATGTTTGTAGGCTTTATGGAAAAAGTGTCGTCGCCGAGAGTAGTCAAAATAAACGGCGTAGAGAGGTTCTTCCTAAAAGCGAGTGCAAGGTGAGGATGTATGTCAATTATCAAAAGAAAAAACGTCACTGGGAGGTAACTAGCCTTGAATTGGGTGTGTAATATGAAATATACATATTTGTAAAACACTTACAACTTCATAGCCCTCGAGGCTATCATACAACTCCCTCGTCTTGTACTGCTGCTGAGGCTGTGGATCGGGTTTCCCTATGCGCATACGAGATATATCAGCATACCACGCCATGTAATCAGCCTCCGAAGCTATGTCTACCGAGTCATCAACAAGGCCATCCAAATCTGAACAGAACCTGGCCCATTTGCCAATATCATTAAACCACCGCACCAGCCAATCCTCCCCTGCAAACGTGGCATCCTTAGCCCCCCTGTAACCAACCATGTTCACCGGTGCCCGTGGAATCTGGGGACTAGAACCAAACTGTCTCGACACCCTGTCCGGATGCTGCCACTCGACCACGTCGTAACATACAAGGGGAACTCGACCGCACCCAGCTAACTGTGCCTGTATCATCTCGCTGTCCATAACATCCTCGAACCTAGCATACGGCCTCCAGACCACCTCATCACCAGCAACACCATCAAACTCACCCCTATAGAACGGTAAGCTGTGGTGAGGGCCTGACATCCTGCGCTTCTTCGAAACCCCGACATGAGTATCACTAGCATAGGCCCATCCCTCAGCAACCGGATAATCCTCCTGACCGGGAGATCGTAAAGGCACGCCAATACGAGGAAATCTCTCGTAAGACCAAACCTGTAACACCCAGACACAACAAGCAATGCTCTTGCTGCCCTTCCTTGCAGCAATCTCCAAACCCCGGTATATATGAGCTAACACAGCTGCACCCCAAGCATAATAAGGAATCTCCCGCATATTAATCAACGGGTGCATATACCGAACATGAACAAAAGAGCGGTTGATGCTGGGGAAGAGGATACAACCCATAATGAATAGCAGATATGCCTTGGTATGTACAACCGTGGCCCTCATATTGTTCTTCTCAGGCTTCTGTGCACCATATCTCTCGAACAACCACCCCAGCTTGATGTTATTCCGATACAAAGCCTCCT
Organism: Apium graveolens; assembly: GCF_009905375.1. Taxonomy (NCBI): domain Eukaryota; kingdom Viridiplantae; phylum Streptophyta; class Magnoliopsida; order Apiales; family Apiaceae; genus Apium; species Apium graveolens. The sequence goes on from NC_133654.1 coordinate 245,605,773, forward strand.
TCACCTCCTCCTCGGTCAAAGGCTCAAACCAATTATTAGCAAAATACGCCGCCTTGTTCTCTATCACCCCACAAGTCAGCGCATCCCCCTGAACTAGCACCCCTAAAATAAACCCCACATCCTCCAATGTAATAGTCATCTCGCCCTGCCTCGTGAAAAAAGTGTTGGTCTCAGGTCTCCAACGCTCCACCAAAGCAGATATCAACCGAGTGTTAGTAGCCAAGACAACAGCAGGGTCTGCAAAAATCCCAAACCCAAGCATGTGTAGCAATTCCCGCTGTGGTCTCCTTAACTTCCACAAGTGCAATGACTTGTTCCCCGAATAGCTCTGCAACTCATCTCTCCCTGTACCATCCCAAACATCCTCACTGACGTGATACCGATTATCCCAAATAATATTATGCGCGTTAGGACCCGGCAACATATTCCCAAAATCATCAAAATTATCCATACCTGAAAATATTGCCAACAAAATTCATCAATCACCACAATAAAAACACCACAACGTACACAATAAAAACAATCACCACATATATAAACACCAAGTTCACAATACATTCGAAATAACTACCCATTATTTGCAACAAAATTATATGTTAATTGCATCCATACTTTTACACTAACATAACTCGAATTTAACACTAAATTTATCATTACAAATTCGAATTATAAATAAATTAAATTAACACTAAATTTATTTATAATTCGAATTTAACACTAAAATTATCACGAATAATCCTAAATTTATTCCTAAATATTCGAATTATCACTAAATTGTCACTAAATTTAACACTAAATTTAGCACTAATATTCGAATTTACAGATTTTTCATTACATTCAAATTCGAATTATAATATAAAAATCTAATTTTATACGCAATTATTAAAAATTTGAATTATAATTATAAATTTGAATTAATTCAAATTATAAATTCGATTATTAAAAATTCTAATTAAAATTGTAATTTCGAATTAAAATTATAAATTCGATTATTAAAATTTCGAATTAAAATTGTAAATTCGAATTAAAATTGTAAATTTCAATTTTATACACTAAATTAATTCTAAATTAACACAAATTTATCCTAAAATCGATATTAAATCAAGTCCAAATTATGAACCCTAGAAATTATAAAAATTTGAATTTATTCATAGTACGATTCATATGTTAATTAATACATTAATTAACCCTAAATATCAAAATTACATACATAAATTCAGATTTATAACAAGAAAAAAACATTAGTTTATATGAATAAAACTGTAAATAACAATTAAGATATCGATTACATACCTTGATTAGTGAAAAAGAAGACTGATTTTGCTCAAAATATTTTTTGCTGTGGGTGTTGCTCCTGCTGCTGGCTGCTGCTGCATTTGTGTTTGCGTCTGCTGCGGCTGTGTGTTTGTGTATATCTATTCTGAGAGTATGCGTTTGCCAAGAATTAGGTAAACAAAAAACACCACCAACCGCTGAAAATTTCCGCGGTCCGTGCAGAGGGGTATTTTGGTAATTACTCCGGACCGCTGAAAATTTCCGCGGTCCATTGGGTGCTGTTTTAATTATCAGCCGTTAGATCCACCATCCAACGGTGGAAAACCTGTTTGTTGTATACCGGTCTACAACAAACGTTTGTTGTAGACCGGCCCCCATTTTCAAGAATGCAAGTAAATAATACGGTTAAAAAAGAAAGAAAAACATACTGCAACACTTCCTTTTTTGCTAAATAAATATACTAGAATACTTAACTACAAAACCATATTGTATATACGTATGTGGCAACAAAAGTTTTCTACCTGCAACTCATCGAGCCAGCCTTGTAGTACTCATCGTCAAAAAATTGTGAACGAAGCTTACCAACGCTATCTACAGCTCCTGTAGGCCAATGATCTCTTGATATTGCCTTCAACGTCTTCTTCTGTACATTTTCTTTGATGCTGCAAACATACACAATTAAGTTGATGGGAGTTTTGTTGTGGCGCCCTCCAAACCCGGGTCAGAAGTTTGGGGTCCACAACACAATCACAATATATAAACCTGTACATAAAATATTAATTGCAATGACCCTGTTTCACATAACCACGGATCTCAACAGGTCAAAGTATGAAAACAAGCCACAATCTTAACTTTTTATTACAACGTACCAAATCCCATCTAATTTAACTTACAATTTATAATAAAACATTCTTACAATCTGACTATCTCTATACCGCATGAAGCTTCTGCTAGCTCGATTCAATTCATCTGGAACCTTAGCCCGCACTTTGGACTGAGGAACTTCACTATCATCCATATTCTTTTCAACTGTAAAATATATAAAAGAATCGCAAGGGTGAGCTAACTAGCTCAGCAAGTCATAATAGTGATAACTGAGGTTAAACAATGATCAAATGAGATGATTCAAAGGAATCAAGTTTCTTTTTAACTCATCATTAGAATTGGATACTTATTTTAAGTTTTAAAAACCAAGGTTAGGCTGCTGATCAGTCACGCACTAACCCCGAGCAAGCACACAACACTGCTCTAATTACTGGATCCAAGGCACACATTGGCCTAACTTGACCATTGGTATGGTCTGACCACGAATCTGGTCCACATATATATATAAAAAACTATCCAATCCTAAAGCAGTTCAATATGATAAACGATATAATTCAATAAAATAAGTTCATAGTCAACGATGGTTAAACACTTGAATAAAAGCATAAGGAAACTTATGGATATCTCAAGGGGATTTCAGGGTATGTATAAGAAACGGTTTTCGATTTGTACAAGCATCCGGTATTAGGTCAGAAATGATTTTTCAAGGTATAGTTCTTTGATGTTATAAAGAATGGTTGTAGTATAAAAGTTTCTGTGTTTTCAAACAATTTTGTTGCAGTGTTTGGTGTTCGGTAGTTATACCTTTGGGGAGTAGTATCATATTGGTATGATTTGATATTTGAGGATCAACAAAGGATGGTTTACAAAGAATAAGGCTTACGGCTCAAAATCAAGAAAGAATCAGGGTTCAAGGGTAAGTAGTTTAAAACACTTGCATTATAAAACAAGGGTTATGTTTAATAATAACAACATGTTATGAAATAGTTCGAAAACATTGGTAATATGTCTTGAAGAAAAGTTCAGAAATACTTGCCTTACAAGGCTTTACAACTATTACTGATCAACTCTGAACCGACTCTACCGCTCAGGCTTTAATGTCCAACCACTGGATTACATTAGATTCGACTCCGACGCTCAGGTTTTCTGTTGAAACTCTATTAAGCTCGTCGACTGACTACTAAGTCATCTCTAGTCCATCGTCCACTTTCAGGTTCCCGATTATAACCTACAGGGTCGAAATACCCTACGTTAGACGTCTAAGTATGCTTAACATATCCTCAATAACACATCTACCCATTCGATATCAAATCCTGACTCGTAATTATATGGATTATAATATCACGCATAACAATTAGGGTTCACAATCTTGGAAATCAGTTCGGTGTTTGTTTTCGGAAAATACGTATACTTGTCATTTTGCGAAATTAGGGTTATTGAGTTTTACCAAAACATCCACCACAACGTACAATCACGTTCCGCACAGAAGATATATATACTTATTTATACTCGTTCGACGTTCCGATAATTACAGGGTATGTCTTGAATTTCTGAATTTAATTTCCAAAAGTTCGGGCAGCACTTCCACTGTTTATCGGCCTACCCGTCGAACAACTCGACGTCAAATCACAACAAACAATCCAAAAATTTATTCCACCAAAACAACCGAAATCCATTTTGCAAATCCAAAACACCGATTTAACCAATTAATTATTATTATTACATCTTATATTTATATTCGCATTTATTTATTAACTTGTAGGACTCAGAACAACGTCATCACCGTCCACCGTCCGCTCATCGAAATTCATCGCGGACGGCGGTAAAAATTTGTCAGTGCCCGATTAATTTCGGGTTTCCATACAAATTTTCACCGATTAATTTAACAATTTAATCGCACAAAATACCAATTAATCACTCAGATTTTCAGAAGATAAATAAATAAATAAAACACCACACGCACGCGCGTGTATTGTCAACATAGAACAGGGCAGCCAAAAATGAAGACACAGCCATCAGAAAACAGCCGAAATCATGCAACAAACTGGAACCAGTACACACAACGCACACACCCACACACAGTAACACACACATCACAACAGCGCACGTCCATTCGCCCCTCCGGTCACCTTGCCGGATATTTAAAACGGCGGCAACCGGAAAAGAAAAAGGCAGCACACGAACCGGAACACCGCCAAACACATCATACATGACTGATTACACACACCTATACCACGCAGATATGTATAACAATCAACGAAGCGTAAGCAATTGAACCGAGGAACATCACCGTGGCCGGAAAATGGCGAATCGCCGGAAACAGGGGCGACAGAAAATAGAAAATGAAGGGGAGTGAAAGAAAAGAAAAAGAAGAGGGAGAGATATGAGAGAGATTATAGAGAGTCGAGAGAGAGAGCATGGAGATTGAGCAGTGAGAGAGATGAAACAGAGGTGTGGGTTTGTGGGTGTTTATCTATTTTTTTTTTATCTCTTTCTTCTGCCTAGCCAACTGTCTGCCACGTAGCTGTTGCTTAACAAAAACGAAACAGGTGTACCAATTAACACTGGAGAGCTTAATTCTGTACCGCATTTTGCAATTTATCGAACCAAGGTGCAAATAAGATAATATCCAAAATTTACGAAAATAGTCTTAAAATATCATAAATATCCCGAAGTTTGTAAAAACATAAATTTCGTAATTTTAGAATAATTTCTGAAATACAATTTATATCCGCTTTTATCAATTAAACGAATCGATGCGCGGGTAAAATTAATCCTGAAAATTCCCAAAATAATTTTAAAATTCTTGAAATATTCCAAACTTAAATAAAAATGAGTTTCATAATTTTTGAAGAATTCTGGAATTAAATACAGATTTTTACAAATAAGTGTAATCAGAAAATCATACAGGGTTAAATATTTAATAAAATATTGATATCTAAATTTTGTAAAATCCCAAAAATAATTATTGAAATTATAAAATCATAAAACTAATTTTAGAGACAATTCAAATATCTACGGATTTAAAATTGTAATAAAATCACCTTTGAAAAATAAAACAGAACAGTATAACAAAATTTTTAACTGCACATTCCAATCCTTTACACCAATAAATCACAGAGAAATAGTATATACCAACACACTGCTGTCAAAACCAAGACACATATTTTATTTAATAATTTCCATAATAATCACATATTTAAATAATTCAAAAATACACGAGTCGTTATATCCTTCCCCCCTTAAAAAGATTCTGTCCTCAGAATCTGGTCTAATTACACAAGTGAGGATATTTGTCAAGCATATCTGACTCTAGTTTCCAAGTAGACTCTTCTACTCGAGGATTTCAAATGTACTTATAGATATACACTCATTTCCAATGACTCGCCTTTAACGATCAAGAATTTGGATTGATCACTATATGCAAAACAAACTTGGACAAGAGTCCATTGGCTCCTAATCAATCACTTAATTTGAATCAGATACTTATCGTTTTAACATTGACAGGCAAAACACATTATATGTACATACTGTTGTGACGGTAACATCAACTCATGAGCAACTTTATCTATATTTATCAATATTCCGAGATTGGTTCACTAATTTTAAGACTTGACCTGTCCCTTCTACTTAGACTTATCCAGTCTCTTTCAAAATGAAACTTGTACTAACACTACTGGTCCTATTTCTATACTCATATTCTCTCTTGATACAATTTTGCCTTCTTTCTTTGTCTACTCCGAGCTGCTTGACCCAATATTCCTACGCTCTTGGTGTGCTGAATTAACTTAGAATTTAACAACTTTCTTTCTCCCACTTTATCTCAATAAAAATGGGGACCTACACATACGTTCACATAAAGCTTGATAAAATGGCATTCTAAAGCTGACATCGATGATAAATAATCATTCCAGTGTTTTCCTAAAAACTCAATCTCTCAATATATCTTACAGTTCCTGAATCACTTTCGTACTTTGACTCTCCGTTTAAGGATGATAGGCGGTGCTCATTTTCAACTTGGTTTCCAAACATTTGAATATCTCTTACTCTTTTTCATCACTTAAGGTTGAAAAGTAATCTCATATTTTCAGGTACTGTTATTTTTAAATATTTAAACTTCAGATTTCACTCTGTCCAATTTGTTTATTAACTCCTTGGTGATCTTAATTATATCCAATCCTTTCTGTCAGCCTAAAACACCCGTTACCATACGGTTTTGCTTAGGTGATTGTTAATGGATTAATTCAGAATCTTTTGTTTAACCTTAGTCAAAATTTCATTCTTGAAGACTCAGCGTATAGTTGCTTTCCTTCTGATCTTTGGAGAAAAATCCTTGGGCATCCCACGCAGACTTTCTTATTCCTTGGGTAGCTGAGGATGTTATCAATAAATACAGTTTGCTTATCTAAGTACTCCTTTTACGCCACATTCCTTAATTCCTTATAGCCACCTGATACACTCGTTATTTCATATAATATTACCAGATCTTGCAATGCTCTTAACTCACTTTAATCATAATCTCTGATATTTTCTCAGGTTGGATCTAAAGTTAATTCTCGAGATCTAATATATTGCTTGCATTAGGTCTCGTAGGAAATTAATTCTTTATAAGGGTCACTTATTCTTATTCGTTGTTTTGCTAAACTCCCACTTCACGATTTGCCTCTTGTAAAGTCACTTCCTGGATCTGCCTTATCCACTAGGCTTTCCAATACTTCGTCTTAACTCTTTGACATGTCCAACACCTCCTGATCTATCTTGAAATTTCCTTCTTATACTTGGTTATCACTATTTTTCTTTAAATTTCCATATATATTGGCATCTCTTCTCTAATTAAATACTTAATATTGTGAATTCCATGTGGGATCTTATTTCTTGATTCTTCTACTTGTAGCATCCAAGTGCTGGAAGAAAATCTGGAGATATTGTGATCGTTTTCCTGGGCGCATAAATTTCCTTTTTCTAACTACTAACATCGTGATCCATTATCTTCTCTTGACATTTTATCTTTTCCTTCACAACTTCAACTGAAAGGTCATACTATCTATCTTTCTTCCTTTTGGATTATGAACTTTAGCTTCCAATTCCAACTTCGAGAATCCTAAAGTTAATCCTTCTGGTATAGTCTCTATGTTCGTTCTCTCCTTTTTGTTTATCGCTTGCCACTACATCTGTTTTTCTCATGAATACTTACTTCAAACTCTTATGATCCGTAGCTCTTACAACTTTCTCCATACATATCATGTCTCCCCATTTTTCAAAACAAATATTATTACTGTTAGCCCTAATGATGAGTATGATACTTCTGCTCATAAGATTTCGGTTGTCTGGGTGCATATACAATAACTTTATTATACCGCATCAATACACATCCTACTCCCTTATGAGAAGCATCACTATAAACTACCAAATCTCCTTGATACTTTTAAGATGATAAAACAGGTGTTGTAACCATTCTTTCACTTAACTCTGTAAAACTTTCTTTACCCTTCTTTACTTCATATAAACTTCTTACTTTTGTTGGTATTTCTGGTCTCTTTTCATTCATAGTAACTTTAACTTCTGCTGAATCTCTTCTGATCTTTTCTACATTGACTATTTATGCTAAGAACTATATTTCATACAACTTCTTTCTTCTCCAACTTCCCAGTTATCATTAAATGCTTCGCATAGTCCTCCATTGACTTTAAGTATCACAACTATAGCTTACTCGGGTATTCCTTAAAGGTGCTGTCCATCTAGTTCAAATATTACTGGTATATTGGTTAATATAGATGACAATATGAGAACAGTACTTAGTTCTGAAAATTATCCTTGATACATCCATAGGTTTAATCTTCAATTGGTGAAATATCAAGTCTTAAATCAGTCTTATAAAAGTACTTTGCTTCCTTCGTTTGATCAAACAAATCATTGGGTCAAGGTAACAGATATTTGTTCTTGATAGTAAACTTGTTGAGCTCTTTCTAGTCGACGCATAATCACATACTTCCATCTTTCTTATTAACATTTAATACCGGTGCATCTTATGGGGTACACTAGGTCTAATCGCTTCTTTTTCTAGCATTTCTTGCATTTACTTTGCTAACTCCTTCACTTTAACTGGCGCCATCTGTGTGGGGCCTTGGACACTGGCTTCATTTCAGGTGCTAAGTCAGTCACGAACTCAATTTCTATATCCGAAGGAAATGTTGATAACTCATCCAAAAACATATATTGAAACTCCTTAATTACTATAAAATCTTCATACTTTGTTTGCTTCCGACTTTTGTGTATTCCATAATCACCATAATGCTCATATCTTGATCACCGTAATCATCATTAACACATTCGTTACCTTCTTTCATCTTCTGAACCTCCTCACCTTCTCATTTGGCATCCTCAGAATTATCTTTTCGTCACGACGGTCTGTATGGACACCACGCTTTAGTAGTCAATCCCTTCCTTATAATAATATCAAATCTTCTTACCTTCCAGGATATCAATTCTACACAACTTATTGCCAAGAATTTCAGTTTCAATATTGGTACTCACTTATTTAACAACTACACGTTCTTGACTTGCTAATCCTTTCATCACAATCTTATCAATTCAACAGGGTAATTCATCTTATCAATAAAACTTTGAGAGATAAACAATTAAGTTTCTCCCACATCTTTTAATACTTTAACGCATAAGGTATTCACCTTGATCATCCATATCATCACGTCCGTATTCTGAATAACATATTTCACAGAAAAATCGCGTATTCTCGTTCTGGAAAACATATTCCTTATTGGAGTAGATTCCCTTGATTCTTAGTGGATTCTTCACTGGGACTAGTGATTTGCAATCCTTGCCAGGTGCCCTTATTTCCTTCCCATGCATAAGACGTAGATGGAACTTCGTCCGCTTAATTCAGGATACGTTGATTTCTGTTTGAAAACCTCTTGCATAGAACGATAGTACAACAAAATGACTAGAAGGATTCAAAGTCCAAAAAAATTAGAGTTGAAAAGAAAGAAGAAACAAGGATTTGAATATGAATGAGACAACCACATTGGTACTTAAGATGGCCAGTCTTTCATACCATATGACATACAGCATATGATTAGGTGGCGTCCCACCCGACTCTTCGTCATTCTGACAAAGTGTCTCACCATAACACTGTTTGTCCCAATCAGAAAGCAAAAATTGAGGGAAATAATTAAATTTAAAAGGATTGCAATATCCTCCTTTTCGATATCATAGCAAGGAGTTTATTTAAGAAAAGAAGTTCATACTTATTTAGGTTTTCAAAAAGGGAATATACGCTGTAATATTGAAGACAAGAACGATACCATTGGTCACCATCCACATTTCACTTGTATTCATCTTTCGAGCTTGTTCGATCATATCTCCATTGTTTCATATAATAAATTTTAGAAAGTACGTTGAAATGCCTTCGCAAATTAAGCTTTATGGTAGATTCTTACTTGTCACGTCTTGCGTCTTTAACATCACACTTCCACATATAATACTTTAACAACTCGATCATAATGACGTCCCTACCAGACAACCTCGAGTTTCCTTTTTCAATTTAGAATAACCCCGAAGCATTCACCATAGCGATCCTTGTGTTAATAATATTCTTCTTTTTAGGAAGTCTGGAAATCTTCTCAATCTCCTTCAGTCATATTCAGACTTCTGTTAGATCAGTGAATTCTTTGAACTTGTATAATCCTGTAATTGGATGAGTAATTGCTCCGTATACTGATTCTGTTGTTAATCTTATCCAACAATATTTATACCTTTCTGTTAAGAATAACCAACTTCTTCATAATCACGGATCAGTTTGTCCTCTAAATTAACAATACTAAGTCTGAAACAGCATTCTTCCTGATAATCCGGGCTTTCAAACAAACAAGAAACTCAAATAGTAACTTGACAACCAATGTTTAAAAATCATTTTATTCAAAAAGGCTTTTAGAAATTTGTAAAGGAAAATCTTTTTCGAAAACTTGTTTTAAAAGTTTAGAAAATCACAAACCTGGTTGTCCTTACTGTATGAGTTGGTTGTTGTCCTTCCGACTTATAACAAGGTACCATATTAAAGAAACAATTACATAAAAGTTCGTTCACTCCAATCTACCTTTTCTTCTTCATCTGGTTCATCTGCCTTCCTCAATCGAAGGAAACTTCAATTGTCGTTGCATGTTATCTTATTCATAGCTTCACGTCAAAGCTTCCATACTGGTAATACTCCCAACATTACCGTTGCAGTAGTTAAGTAAAACAGGCCATCCAATAGTCAATAAGTCTATTCCATAGAACAAAGTTTGCTCGTATCACATCACATTACTACTTTACACATCGCATTATCATATCATCGTCATTTAATTTCACAAAAATCCCAGGTTTATACTTTTCTCTCTTACTCTTTTAAAATTCACCTGGTTCATCCCATACTTATTCACGGGTGACTTAGTCACTAAGGGCTTCTTTTAACCCGATAACAGCTATCCTCTGAAACACTTAAATCTCCTTTCTAAACTTCGTTTCACCTCTATTTATAACTCAAGCGCTTACCATTTACTGTAGCTCTCGAATCCATCCTCGTAGGTACAATCGCTTCATAGGACAAGTTCTAAACTGGGGGTATAGAACAGGATGTAGGGTAAACTAAAGAGATACGCTCACAGCCGAATATCCAGTGAAAGAAGAATAAACATATGGAGGTTCTTGAATAGGTAATCTCATATAAAAAATGGAAAAGTAGCGTCGAATAGCTTGAAGAAGTGCACCCGTTATAACAGAAGGTAGTGCCATTAATACTGGTGGAGGAACAAGGTGCAATTCCAATCTGAGAGAAGATGACGATCCTCAAACGGGAAGCTCCAGATGATTAAATGACATCGGGAAATCAGGATCTGCCATTGCCGTTGTCTGGAAATCACGTCGCAAGCTGAGAATCTCGAATCGTAATACGAACTATGCCGGAGACTTACTATGTAATTGCACTCATCCTTGCGACATCTTATCTTTCTATTTCCTATTCCTAATCCTAACCCTCTACCCAATCCCGACAATCTAGCCTTGTTTCAGTGACTTATAACCTGTAGCTCTGATACCAACCTGTGGCGCCCTCCAAACCCGGGTCAGAAGTTTGGGGTCCACAACACAATCACAATATATAAACCTGTACATAAAATATTAATTGCAATGACCCTGTTTCACATAACCACGGATCTCAACAGGTCAAAGTATGAAAACAAGCCACAATCTTAACTTTTTATTACAACGTACCAAATCCCATCTAATTTAACTTACAATTTATAATAAAACATTCTTACAATCTGACTATCTCTATACCGCATGAAGCTTCTGCTAGCTCGATTTAATTCATCTGGAACCTTAGCCCGCACTTTGGACTGAGGAACTTCACTATCATCCATATTCTTTTCAACTGTAAAATATATAAAAGAATCGCAAGGGTGAGCTAACTAGCTCAGCAAGTCATAATAGTGATAACTGAGGTTAAACAATGATCAAATGAGATGATTGAAAGGAATCAAGTTTCTTTTTAACTCATCATTAGAATTGGATACTTATTTTAAGTTTTAAAAACCAAGGTTAGGCTGCTGATCAGTCACGCACTAACCCCGAGCAAGCACACAACACTGCTCTAATTACTGGATCCAAGGCACACATTGGCCTAACTTGACCATTGGTATGGTCTGACCACGAATCTGGTCCACATATATATATATATATAAAACTATCCAATCCTAAAGCAGTTCAATATGATAAACGATATAATTCAATAAAATAAGTTCATAGTCAACGATGGTTAAACACTTGAATAAAAGCATAAGGAAACTTATGGATATCTCAAGGGGATTTCAGGGTATGTATAAGAAACGGTTTTCGATTTGTACAAGCATCCGGTATTAGGTCAGAAATGATTTTTCAAGGTATAGTTCTTTGATGTTATAAAGAATGGTTGTAGTATAAAAGTTTCTGTGTTTTCAAACAATTTTGTTGCAGTGTTTGGTGTTCGGTAGTTATACCTTTGGGGAGTAGTATCATATTGGTATGATTTGATATTTGAGGATCAACAAAGGATGGTTTACAAAGAATAAGGCTTACGGCTCAAAATCAAGAAAGAATCAGGGTTCAAGGGTAAGTAGTTTAAAACACTTGCATTATAAAACAAGGGTTATGTTTAATAATAACAACATGTTATGAAATAGTTCGAAAACATTGGTAATATGTCTTGAAGAAAAGTTCAGAAATACTTGCCTTACAAGGCTTTACAACTATTACTGATCAACTCTGAACCGACTCTACCGCTCAGGCTTTAATTTCCAACCACTGGATTACATTAGATTCGACTCTGACGCTCAGGTTTTCTGTTGAAACTCTATTAAGCTCGTCGACTGACTACTAAGTCATCTCTAGTCCATCGTCCACTTTCAGGTTCCCGATTATAACCTACAGGGTTGAAATACCCTACGTTAGACGTCTAAGTATGCTTAACATATCCTCAATAACACATCTACCCATTCGATATCAAATCCTGACTCGTAATTATATGGATTATAATATCACGCATAACAATTAGGGTTCACAATCTTGGAAATCAGTTCGGTGTTTGTTTTCGGAAAATACGTATACTTGTCATTTTGCGAAATTAGGGTTATTGAGTTTTACCAAAACATCCACCACAACGTACAATCACGTTCCGCACAGAAGATATATATACTTATTTATACTCGTTCGACGTTCCGATAATTACAGGGTATGTCTTGAATTTCTGAATTTAATTTCCAAAAGTTCGGGCAGCACTTCCACTGTTTATCGGCCTACCCGTCGAACAACTCGACGTCAAATCACAACAAACAATCCAAAAATTTATTCTACCAAAACAACCGAAATCCATTTTGCAAATCCAAAACACCGATTTAACCAATTAATTATTATTATTACATCTTATATTTATATTCGCATTTATTTATTAACTTGTAGGACTCAGAACAACGTCATCACCGTCCACCGTCCGCTCATCGAAATTCATCGCGGACGGCGGTAAAAATTTTTCAGTGCCCGATTAATTTCGGGTTTCCATACAAATTTTCACCGATTAATTTAACAATTTAATCGCACAAAATACCAATTAATCACTCAGATTTTCAGAAGATAAATAAATAAATAAAACACCACACGCACGCGCGTGTATTGTCAACATAGAACAGGGCAGCCAAAAATGAAGACACAGCCATCAGAAAATAGCCGAAATCATGCAACAAACTGGAACCAGTACACACAACGCACACACCCACACACAGTAACACACACATCACAACAGCGCACGTCCATTCGCCCCTCCGGTCACCTTGCCGGATATTTAAAACGGCGGCAACCGGAAAAGAAAAAGGCAGCACACGAACCGGAACACCGCCAAACACATCATACATGACTGATTACACACCTATACCACGCAGATATGTATAACAATCAACGAAGCGTAAGCAATTGAACCGAGGAACATCACCGTGGCCGGAAAATGGCGAATCGCCGGAAACAGGGGCGACAGAAAACAGAAAATGAAGGGGAGTGAAAGAAAAGGAAAAGAAGAGGGAGAGATATGAGAGAGATTATAGAGAGTCGAGAGAGAGAGCATGGAGATTGAGCAGTGAGAGAGATGAAACAGAGGTGTGGGTTTGTGGGTGTTTATCTATTTTTTTTTTTTATCTCTTTCTTCTGCCTAGCCAACTGTCTGCCACGTAGCTGTTGCTTAACAAAAACGAAACACGTGTACCAATTAACACTGGAGAGATTAATTCTGTACCGCATTTTGCAATTTATCGAACCAAGGTGCAAATAAGATAATATCCAAAATTTACGAAAATAGTCTTAAAATATCATAAATATCCCGAAGTTTGTAAAAACATAAATTTCGTAATTTTAGAATAATTTCTGAAATACAATTTATATCCGCTTTTATCAATTAAACGAATCGACGCGCGGGTAAAATTAATCCTGAAAATTCCCAAAATAATTTTAAAATTCTTGAAATATTCCAAACTTAAATAAAAATGAGTTTCATAATTTTTGAAGAATTCTGGAATTAAATACAGATTTTTACAAATAAGTGTAATCAGAAAATCATACAGGGTTAAATATTTAATAAAATATTGATATCTAAATTTTGTAAAATCCCAAAAATAATTATTGAAATTATAAAATCATAAAACTAATTTTAGAGACAATTCAAATATCTACGGATTTAAAATTGTAATAAAATCACCTTTGAAAAATAAAACAGAACAGTATAACAAAATTTTTAACTGCACATTCCAATCCTTTACACCAATAAATCACAGAGAAATAGTATATACCAACACACTGCTGTCAAAACCAAGACACATATTTTATTTAATAATTTCCATAATAATCACATATTTAAATAATTCAAAAATACACGAGTCGTTATATTTGTTCCTATTGAAATTAAGCTGTAATTTTGGTTGATGCAATTTATAAAAAGCATTTTGTAAAAAAAAATTATGAACTACTCATGTCGTAGAACAAAAAATGTTCAAGATAAATTATCTCAAAAACAAAAAAAGAAAATGTAACAAAAAAGTAGTAATTACAAAACAAGGATGGGATTACAATTGAGTAAATGAGGAATTAAACCCCTAAATTTCAAAGAATATGCAAGTCAATTTAAGGATCAAAATAAATTAAAAAATAATAATCAGGAAATATAATAAATTGAAGGTGACCGTTGACCTGATTTGAGCTTGATAGAGGTTCCATGACACCTATTTGAGAACATGAAATCAGGAAATATAAAATAATTTGGTCCATTTCTCTCCTCAAAAATCCAATTGACCTTCCATTCGTCATAATAACTGATTAACAAGAGAAGTGGATTGAGAGCGTAACTGGCCCTTCTAACACTGAGAGCAAATCGGGGACCTGACTTGACACTCTTGTTATATCGGAGTTGAGTTGAAAAATGTCACTACGAATTGGGGTGTCAAATGAGTGTCAATTTAGGATATAAAAAGTTGACATCCCGTAAAATAGGGTGTCAATTTCACTTCTCATAGACTGCGCCCAACTTCAAGAGGATAAGTCAAAATTTTACAGGGTGGCGGGGTAGACCGAGCATTGACATAAGAATGCAAATTTATATGTTTAGGTGGAATGTAACGTTCGGTTTTAAATATAACTTATTTTTAAATTAATTATACGTTATATTTTGAGAGGTAGAACTATTCAAAAGAATATATAGGAGTAATATCCTTGAAACCAACTATTTCTTGGTAACTCGAAAGAGTATAATTGGACTTAAATTTTAAATCTTCAGACCTATAGGTATTATATATATATTATTAAAAAAATCGTAAATTATATGAAATATAATTTATTCCAACATAAAACTGGGACGTAGTCACATTATACACTTGATTTTTTACTGAATATTTTGGATGATGATTATGTAAAACAAAATATATATTTATCACAGGTATGATGGCAATTAACGAAATACAGATTATAATTACCGCTTTTCGTTTAGAAACTAGGACAAAAAACAAAGTCCTGTCTATATATAAACAGTAAAGGAGGTAAAAAATATGCAAATATATAACAAATACATTTATTCTTAGAACTATTATAATTAGTATCGTCAAACTCATTATTACCAGCCACTTGTACTCTTGACTCATCATTATGAACATTACGGGTATCTTGTTAGGGCTCCATATGCTCTTGGGTGCCTAAAAAAATCTTCAAATAAAATTTATTTTAATATTTATTTAGACTTTGCATGCAATTATATATTGAGTAAATATTGTTATGTACCTGCAAAGGAAGATTGTTAATATTCTCAATGATTGAAGTAGATAAGCCAATATCTGAAAAATATAAGTTAAAATTTATCATTAGATATGATGATACTTAGATAAACCAATATATTATTTCTTGATGGGCTATCTTCAAAACCATCATCATTAGCCATCAATGCTAAACTCACATATTCAGCTTCTTCATCTGAGTCATCTCCATCTGCCTAGTTCTTTTTCTTGGTAATGAAAACTTTCTCCTTTTGTCTTAAGAGATCAAAATATTTCTTCTTTTAATTTATAGATTCATTACTTCTGGGATTCTTTGGCTTTCTACACTCATTTGAGAAGTGTCCGGCTATTCAACAATTATAGAATTTGAATTTGGATTTCTCAACCAGATCACTGTTAATGCTAAACTCCATGTTGAATGTCTTGGAGAAAGATTTTTTTTTGAATTTCAAGTTAGAAAATCTTTTTTACACAAAGGCCTTATGTTCATCTAGCTCTTCAAGCTCATTAGTTGAGGAATAGTCACTCTCAGTCTCAACAACTTTGGCTTTTCCTTTTGATGATTTTGGTTTTGATTCCTTAGCTTCATTTATTGCAGATTCAACCTTGGCTTCCACTTGCTTCTCACAATAATTTGATGTAACAAGGACTACAGATTTGTGTTTCCTTTGACCTTTTTCAATTTCTTTATCCCATTGTATTTCCAACTCATAAGTTCTTATGACTCCATATAGTCTGTCAAGAGTGTATATGAGTTTCTACCAGAGCCAGATGTTGACTTCCGTTCCTTTGGAATAGATCTCAAGAACTTCAGATTAGAATCTTTAACTAGATAGACCTTTCTATGCAACTTCAGGCCATTCAACAGTTTCTGAAATCCATTAAATGTTTCACTCAAACCTTCACCTGGAATATAATGAAAGTACTCATACTATTGTATGTGAAGTTACATCTTGTTCACTCTAACTTATTCATATCCTTCACAAAGAGTTTGAGTGGTATCCATACATCCTTGGTTGTAGAACAGTTCATTACACACTCAAACATGGCAGAGTCTATACCATTAACAAGACGTTCATAGTCCTCTTGTCTTTGTTGACTTCTTCCAGATCTTCTGGTGAGTAGTCATCTGGATTCTTCACCATTATTCCGTCAGCACCAATGGTTCCATCAGCTGGTGCAAGTCCTGTGATTATCTCTATAGGAACATGAGAACCATTGTTAATGTAGTTGATAAAACCCTCATTCTGAGACATCAAGTGAAGTATCATCTTCACTTTCCAGTGATAGTATAATTCTTTGTCAAGAACTGGAATCTTTACACCAACATCCTTCTTACCCATGTTTGATTGTATAGCTTTAAGATCTTTAAACCCTTTGTAAGTTGAGGGCTTGCTCTGATACTAAATGATATGTACCAACAATCAATAATAGAGTAATTTGTAGAAAAATGGTTGAATACAAATTACAATTTTCAACTTTTTAAACTTGTAAAACTACTAAACTAAACTAAGAACACAAGATATAAAAATTTCAGGTGGTTTATTTTAGAATTGCCACTTGAGTTATATATTGAAGAAATAATTTGTGCAAATTATAAGAATTTCACAGTTGCGGTTTACAGTGTTTTTCTAAGAGATGGTACTCTTGACTTAGCTCTATTAAAAATTATATGTTCTTATTTTTTTAGAGAATACACTGCTGCTACTTGGTTTATAAATTACCAAGTTATAATGCTTTCTAGACAATACATAACACGGTCTTCGAGGTCCAGTGAGACTGCTTCTTCATTCTCTTTCCCGTGATGCTTGACAAATAAGGATATATTGTATCTTGATATATTGTTTTAAATATCCCTCTAATTTATCATGCATGGAAATAGAATGTTTCTTCTTCTTCATTATCCATGATCACATGCAAATTTTGTCTTGATCCTATTTTTGAAACCGAGATCATCTATCAACCCATGTGATCTGTCAGATTTGATATATGTGCTCTGTCAAGTCATTGTCAATTGCTACTTTCTACATTAGCCATTGACAATGTAATCTTCTTAGCCATTGATGGGATAATCAATTAGCCATTGAAAGTCTATTCTCCTTATCCATTGATGACTCACTTCATTTAATCAGATTACATGACATCGAGTATTTAAAATTAGCCATCCTACTCTACTTATCCATTGAGTCAGTGATGACTAAGGAATAAACAATTACCACAATGACTATCAATTGAGATCTACATAAAAAATGCTGCAAATTCTTATCACAGATAAGCTACTCTACCAATGGCTATCAGATAATGATAATTTAGCCATTGATAGTTATACCTACTTAATGAAATATTATGATATATGTTTTGTTCATCATCAAAAATACATGTGATTTCTAACAAGGGATTAAACTTAGAATTACATAAGTAAAGAATTTGTCTACCAATAGTTCTAAAATTTAAGTTAACATACTATCAGTTTAAATCTTATACCCAATGAACTGCAAATGACGCAAACATTGACAAAAAATACAAGAAAGCCGGTTTACACTTTTTATGAAAATTGTGCACAATCGCATGCAATAATTTATTATAATAAAGTTAAATACAAAGAAAAGTAGGATAAATCTTATACACGCCAAATATTCGATATCAAGTCTACTCAATGCGCAATTTGAAAATGCCTCAATCATGGATGATTTTATCGGTAACCAAATAACTATGTAGATAAATATGACATAGGTATCACAAATCATGAACATCACACACACCGCGACATCTCCGAATTTTAAATTTTATACTAGTACATGACCCGTGCTTAGCATGTGTTTTCATGCTAGTTACTATTCTTTAAGGTAAAACTATATCATGAGAAAATGTTCGAATTTATTCCATATCCTTTTGTCCTAAAATAATCATAGTCTCAAGTTCCCCAAAATTTCTTAAAATCCTACACATAAATTCATTTCAAATTTTTTTTTAGTATGTAGCCTACTAGGATTGGTTGTTTCCTCTTCTTTTAACTAACTCCATCGTGTTGAGAGGATGGAGCAGTTGGCTGAGTACCAGCTAATGGTTGTCAATAAAGGGTTGCACCTGTGGTAAACTCATGTGGATGTTCCTGCATTTGTGCTACTGCAGGACCAGGTGCCATAGATAAACGAGGAATTACAGTGCTTCTCATGTCAGGCATAGGATAATGATAGTTTTTAAATTTCTCGAACATAAAGTCAGTAATACCTAGCCTAACCTTAACCTGATTCTTTGTATTAAATGATCCAAATAGAATTTTGGACACTTGTTTACAGATGCCTATTTGATTTTTATCTATACCATCTAACATATGAATGTCATTAACTTAAAAGTTTAAAGTAGACATAAAAAACCTTGGGAAGAAAATTTCCTTACCCCTACTTACCAAAGGCATTATGAGCCTTGTGCTTAACGCTTCCAGTATTAGGCTTCCAATATTCAGGTGCTTGTTGTAGGCCATAGAGTACACAAGCTTTTGCACCACACTTGAAATGTTGTCATAGCTAGTTTTCCTGCATGTGAATGCCCTAATTACGGAGTTAAGGACAAATGACCATTTCCTCCTCAGGTTCTTCTTGTTTAGCCTGGCCATGTCAATCTATTCACTGTAGTTTATGAAATCCATGAATTTAGTCAATTCCTGAGTTGTAGGAGCTTCAACAAAGTTGTCTATAGGAATACCCAAAGCTTTGTTGATGTCATCAGCATTGAACTCTACAGCCACACCCTTGATTATGAAGTTAACCACCATGAAAACTGCTTGATTGTCATGAACAATGCTATTGATGACTGCGGTGTTCCAGAATTTGTTTAGAACATCCAAATAGAGCACTGGGTTTGCAGTTAGACCTCCTAAAAGATAAGAATCAGCAATAAACTTGACAAAGCACTTAAAGTTATCAGGTACTTGAGTTGGATCCACAAAATCTAGGTAGTTGGTTCCATCCTTGGGGATAATAACCCTCACATTGTTAGTAGTCATTGAAGAGTTTGGGTTTTAGTGGGTAAGTGTTTTGAGAGAGAGAAATCTTGAAATGGTTGAGAATGGTGAAGAGGGTAACTGGGTAAGTGGGTAAGTGTTTTAAGTCAATTGAGATCTCGAAAGCGTAAGAGGGGTTATGTCGAGATGTCTGGGTATTTATAGGGTAGAGATGTGGCTTATCAACAAGAGAAGAATGATCGATTGAAAATTACTTCTAGAGAAGTCACATGACCTATAAAGAACTTATGTCGAGATATCACTTTCTTGACTCTTATCGAGAACTAGATAGTGACTTATCAAGATGTTGTACAAATACCCAGTTTGTCTTTTTGGACTAAATTGTTCTAATTTATATTAAAGAAAATAAGATAAAATTAGAATGATTTTATATCAAAAGTATTTTACTGAAATAATTTATTGAATTAAATTATTTCAGTTATGAGTTATTGATAAGTCTAAAATTTGAACTTATAAAGAACTCCATATTGATAAGTATATCAAGATCTCTATAATTTTTGTAGAGAAGTCATAAAATGACTTATCGAGATATCCAACGAGAAGTCATCAAAGAGACTTATCAAGAACTATATCGAGAAGTCATAAAATGACATATTGACAAGTCATTTAGACTTATCGAGAACTCAGTTCTCTACATACTTTTGATCTTTCTTATATCTTTCTTATATTAATTTCATATATTAATAATGTGAACTAATATTTTGACAGTTTTTCTTTAAATCAGAAAAATTCCAAGTTGGAATTAATTTTTGAAAAATATATATACAGAGAATTTTGAAATATTTATAGATCATATTTCAGTTAATTCCTAATTAAATCAAATTAATTTTGATTTATCAAGAACTAATATGCTGCAACATGTTAGCTGAGTTCTTGCCTTTAGGATGAAGAATTTAACATACCAGTTTCACTTACAAGCCCTGTGAAAGTTGCTTCATCCAAAGGTTTATGAAAATGTCAACTAAATATTTTTCTGTTGGAACAAAACAAGCTCAATAGTACCATTTGCATCATGTTCTCTAATAAAATGGTACTTTACATAAATGTGCTTAGTTCTAGAATGATTAACTAGATTAGCAACAATAGATATTGTACTAGTATTGTCACACATGATTGAATCTTTTGTAACACTTGGCCATAATCCATTAGTTGATTCCTTATCCAAAGCACTTGAGCACAATAACTTCCTACGGCTATATATTAAGCTTCAGATGTAGAAGTTGATACATATTTTTGTTTCTTACTATACCAAGATACATGTATTTGACCAAAGAATTGACAGCTTCCACTTGTACTTTTTTGTCTACCCCGCATCTAGCAAAATCTGCATATGTGTATCCAATAGCTTCAAAACCAGTTCCCTTAGAATAACATAATTCCAAGTTTGGTGTATCTTTCAAATATCTGAAAATCCTCTTGACAGCCATTAAGTGCGATTCTTTAGAATTTTCTTAAAATATGGCATACACAGAGGTGACAAACATGATTTCTGGTCTACTTGTAGTTAAGTAGAGCAAAGATCCAATCATTCCCCTATAACTTGAGATGTCTACACTTTTTTCTTTCTTATCTTTATCCAATTTGGTAGCTATAGACATAGGGGCAGATGCAGGTGAGCAGTCCACCATTCCAAATTTTTTTAAAAGATCTTTGACATACTTGGTTTGACTGATGATGACTCCATCACTTTTTTGGCTAACTTGAAGGCCAAGAATATGCTCATCTCATTTTCACTTTACATGAGTTTTGAGAATCTTTGACACAACTTTTCATTAGTAGAACCAAAGATGATATCATCCACATAGATTTGAATTAGGGTAATGTTATTTCCATGTTTCTTGTAAAATAGAGTCTTATCAATTGTGCCTCTAGTGAAACCATGCTTGAGTAGAAATTCTGATAGAGTGTCATACCATGATCTTGGTTCTTGCTTCAGTCCATAGAGAGCCTTTAAAAGTTTGTAAACAAAGTCAGGAAATTCTGGATCTTCAAAGCTATGTGGCTGTTGCACGTAGACGTCTTCTTCTAGTTCACCATTAAGGGATGCACTTTTCATATCCATTTAATACACCTTAAAATTTGAGTGTGCAACAAATGCAAGAAAAATTCTTATTGCTTCAAGCCTTGCAACCAGAGCAAAAGTTTTATAATAATCAATTTCTTCTTCTTGTGAGTAGCCTTTGGCAACCAGTCTTGCTTTGTTTCTTGTTACAATTCCATTTTCATCCATTTTGTTCCTGTACACCCATTTTGTTCCTGTACACCCATTGTATTCCAATGATGCTTCTGTTTCTTAGTGCAGGAACTAATTCCCAAAATCTATTCCTCTCAAATTGATTTATAACTTCTTGCATATAAGTCATCCAATCGGGATCAATTAAAGCTTTTTCAATTTTCTTAAGCTCAATTTGAGACAGAAAGCATGCATGCAAACATTCATTAGTAGTGGAACTTCTAGTCCTCACTCCAGCATTAGGATCACCAATTATGGTATCTTTTGTGTGATTCCTGTAACACCCCCAAATTCGGGGTCGGGGATCCGGGTTGTCACGAGTTTCATTTTCCTTAATAATACTTAATCTTAATAATCAACCAACTACTGCGTACTGTGACCCCACAATATACACACACACCACAAGTTATAGTCTCAGAGATGAATACCCAAAAATAACACAAGTCATTTTATTCTACAATTATAAACCATTACACCTTAAAAGGGTTTCTGAATAAATTTACATATTCTTTGCCATTATTATAATTCATAAAGATACATAAGTCTGGCACATCAAAAGTTGAAAACATAGCCTATTGATAGCTCCTACCTCAGCTACGGCGGCATCAACGCTTCCAGAAAACTGCGGAACGTTTCCTAACCGCTTGCGAATTGGGAGATTGGTCATGTTCATCCTTTCTATCTGTTGTGTGATGAAAGAAGAAAGCAAGGGTGAGCAACAAGCCCACCGAAATAATATGCATTATAATTAACAATATATGAGCATTCTCATAGTACTCATGAAAGTCTTGGTCAAGAAGAAATGAACCAAGTTTGACCTCTTAATGCGACGAAGTCGCAAAATATTCAGTATATATACTTATATACTTTTCAAAATCTTTGAAATCTTCTGCCATGTATAATATACACAGAGTTCCAGTTTATAACTGTATAAAAATATCATTGCAAGGTGATCTCATATATCTAACCTTGTCTCAACGTTTTTCTGAAAATCTTTGTCATGCATAAGATAATCATTTACTAGATATAAGTTGAAAAGATGAAGTTACAAGATACTCCAATATACTTATATCCTTTCCGAATACTACTTGAACCACCACCGTTCAAGGTATAAATAGTTCATCACATATATGAAGCTACAAGGCATAACTTGTATATAATCAATCTTTGAAATATCATTCAAAAGAAATGAAGTTATGAGATACTTCAGTTGATGGAAACATCATTTTGAAAACTCGACCCTGTCAACACTCAACAATCGCCCAGCCGTAGCCTTTCTATCGAAGTACTCTGGGTAGTGTTGCAGAAATATCCAACTGGATGATGAACTCATTACGGGAGTTTGCCGCGCCAGGAAGACCACTTACGATGATCAGTAGTAGTAGTGCAACCCCACCATTTTCTACATGTAGAGGAGAACCTGTCGGATTTACTTGTCAACCGAACACTGGACTCCTAAGGAATGGACCGTCTTAGCGGAACTTCCGGGCCATTGGGGCCAATAAATAAGGCTGGGCCGGCGCCACTCGACCACTTACGCCACTCCTAGTTCAGATGAAATCCATGACTCTGAAACGTAAAGCTCGTCCCCCCTTTCCCCAAGTAGAAACTTGTTGATACGGCTCCACCAAGAAGTCGTATCTAGTTGGAAAGGAAAACTCACCGATATTTTCCAGGCGATGCCTGTTAATGGATTAACTTGTTCCAAGAATTTTACTTCCCGAGTGTTAGGTAAGTAATCAAAAACTCTTTTATCAAAATAGCAACCTTGTTGCGAATATAAAACACACCACAGAGCCGGATCCCTCAGGTTTTGAGCGAGTATTTAAATCCCCTTCGAAAGGAAGATCTTAAATATAAAAATGAGTTTTTGGATCCGCCCTAACTTTTAAAATCATTTTGAAGACTCGAAAACATTTTTAAGAATGTTTGGAGTAATGCTGATTTAATAAAATAAATCAGTCCCGATATATTAGAAAATATCTGAATATTATTATTTAAATAATATTCCCATAAGGATGATCTTTTTAAATATAATCGAAGTAGAAGTTTTAAAACTTATACTTGAAATGAATATTAATTAACCAAAGATATACTTATACGAAAGTACTATCTTTATTTGAATAATCAAAAGTAAGTTTGATTATCGACACATTATTCTTTAATAAAATAAAGAATATTATTTAATAAATAAGCGGAGTCATAAGTTCTCGAATGAATATTAAAAAAATAATATTCATTAGATAAAATAAACGGAGTCATATGTCCTCGAATGAATATTCAAAATAATATTCATTAATATGAATAAACGGAGTCATAAACCCTTGAATGAATATTCAAAATAATATTCATTAATAAAAATAAAGTTATCGAATAAACCTTATTCGATTAATAGTTTTGAAAACTATATCTATATATATATATAAATATATATAATATACTCGGGAACATCGACTCCCGGTTTTAGAAAATGTTCACCTTTGGGTCCCCTATACTAAGATTATACGCAATTACTGTGTAACACCCCCAGATCCGGGGTCGGGGATCCGGGTTGTCACGAGTTCCATTTCCCCTAATAACACCCAATCTTAATAATAAATCAACTATTCTGTACTGTGACCCCACAATAAACACACACACCACACGTTATAGTCTCAGAGATGAACATCCAAAAATAATCACAAGTCATTTTATTCCACAATTATAAACCGTTACACCTTAAAAAGGTTCTGAATAAATTTATATATTCCTTGCCATTATTACAATTCATATTATACATAAGTCTGGTTCATCAATAGTTGAAAACCTAGCCTATTGGTAGCTCCTACCTCAGCTACGGCGGCATCAACGCTTTCAGAAGACTGCGGAACGTTTTCTAACCGCTTGCGAATCGGGAGCTTGGTCATGTTCATCTTTTCTATCTATTGTTGTGTGATGAAAGAAGAAAGCAAGGGTGAGCAGCAAGCCCACCAAAATAATATGTATAATGATTAACAATATATGAGCCTTCTCATAGTACTCATGAAAGTCTTGGTCAAAAGAAATGAACCAAGTTTGATATCTTAATGCGATGAAGTCGCAAAATATTCAGTATATATATATATACTTTTCAAAATATTGGAAGTCCTCTTCCATGCATAATATACACAAAGTTCCAGTTTATAACTGTATAAAAATATCGTTGCAAGGTGATCTCATATATCTACCCTTGTCTCAACGTTTTTCTGAAAATCTTTGATATGCATAAGATAATCATTAATTAGATATAAGTTTAAAAGATGAAGTTACCGAATACTTCACTACACTTATATCATTTATAAAGCTACTTGAACTACCATTGTTCAAAGTATAATGAGCTTTCAACAGTTTATCACATAGATGAGACTACAAGACAAGATTTGAATAGATTAAATCTTTGAAATATTATTAAAGGAAATGAAGTTATGACATACTTCATTAAGTTCTGATATATATATATATATATATATCCACATATACATCTTCCCTTATACATTTCCTGAAAACCTCTGTCATGTAAAGTATGAACAGAATTGCAATATCCAATAAGTTTGAAAAGGAAAAGAATTTTGGCATAAACCAGATATCTTGCTGATCAGGCAAAGATACCCATAAGTAACCTTTTCTACTAGTAGATGGACGAATTCCCCACTGGTCATCACCCTGGTCTCAATAGGACCTTATGCTAGACTGCCACTCAGCCACTTATGCATTTGATGGACTCCCACTGAGCCACTTACACTATTATGGATGCCCACTGTGCCCATGTTGCTTATGCCGACTCAATAGATGGACTTACTTCCCGAACGTTGGGTAAGTAAACAATTCATTTACCAAAACTGCAACCGTGTTGCGAATATAAAATACACCACAGAGCCGGATCCCTCAGGTTTTGAGCGAGTATTTAAATCCCCTTAAAAAGGAAGATCTTAAATATAAAAAATGAGTTTTGGGATCCGCTCTAACTTTTAAAAATCATTTTGAAGACTCGAAAACACTTTATAGAGTGTTTGGAGTAAAGCTGATTTAATGAAGTAAATCAGTCCCCAGAATATTTAGAAAAATTATTGAATATTATTATTTAAACAATATTCCCATAAAGAATAATCTTTATAAAAATAATTGAAGTAAAAGTATTAAAACTTATACTTGAAACGAGTATTAAATAACCAAAGATATACTTATATGAAAGTACTATCTTTATTTGAATAATCGAAAATAAGTTTGATTATTGACACCTTATTCTTTAATAAAATAAAGAATATATCTCAGCAAATAATCGGAGTCATAGATCCTCAAATGAATATTCAAATAATATTCATTAAATAATATAAACTGAGTCATAAGCCCTCAATTGAATATTCAAATAATATTCAATAAATAATATAAAAGAGTCATAAGCCCTCGAATGAATATTCAAATAATATTCAATAAATAATATAAAAGAGTCATAAGCCCTCGAATGAATATTCAAATAATATTCAATAAATAATATAAAAGAGTCATAAGCCCTCGAATGAATATTCAAATAATATTCAATAAATAAAATAAAAGGAGTCATAAGTCCTCGAATGAATATTCAAAATAATATTCATTTAATATAAAGGAGTCATACGCCTTCGAATAATATTCGAAATAATATTCAATAATAAAATAAAGTTAAAGTTATCGAATAAACCTTATTCGATTAATAGTTTTGAAAACTATGACCATATATATATATATATAAGTATATATATATATATCCATATATACAAAATCTACTCGGGATCCTCGACTCCCGGTTTTAGAAAATATTTTCACCTTTAGGTCCCTGTACTAAGGGTATATGCAAATTACCGCTATCCTCTAGCATAGGTATTATCAACTGAATCAACAGATATATATGGAAAGAATGCGAAACAGGCATGCATATATATATACCATAGCAGCATGCTTCAATATATTACAACATTTGCTAATTAACCAACATGCATCTATCGCAAGATAATGCAAATACATATATACATCACAACAACAGTTATAACGGGTAGAAAACTTGCCTGAGCGACTTGGGGATTACGAATGGCTCTGGACGAGTCTGGTAACCTATAAGCAACAAGTAAGTTGGAATTAAACCAAAGTCACTTGTAAATCTATACTCTAACCAACTCAGACTCTAACGCTCGTTTTGCGCTTACTGATCCTCTTAAGTCACTCGAGTACCCTCGGCTCCACCATTTTTAATAATTTAACCTTTACGAGTTTTAAAGCGATTCCTTCGCGAGTGTCTTACCAACTGCCTAACACACTTACCATAAATGTTTCATACATTAATTAACCCCTTTTTGGTCTTTAACCTATGTTTCAAAGTAAGGCGAGGGGAAATGTTTCGTTCGCGAAACGCCATTACTTAAAACGGTCGTTTCTCCTAAACCGTGCATCGGAATGGAACGAACCACATATCAAAACGAAGCTCGTAACACGAGCTATCTAGACATGGCAATGGTCATAATCTAGCAGGGGGTCCTCGGGTCCTAATGTTATGCACAAAAACAGTCTAAAGAAAATCGGACGTTATGACGGCTATGTTTACGCGATTTCCCAATTTAAAACCATTCAAAACCAACCCAATTCAACCTCAAATCCAACGTACAACCAACATCCATCCTTATCACATCATAACAACCCCAACCAATTCAATTTTAACATTCATACTTATGCCTAAGCTTGAATTTAACTATACTACATTCTTTTAACCAAAACAACAAGATTTACCAATCCGATTCAATACCATTTCAATCCCAAACTCTAAGTCACAAACATCAAGCTACAATATCACCCTACTAATCAAAATCATCTTATAATACATAGGAATCTAGGGTTTGGAGATGATATACCTTCCTTGAAGAGTGGAGAATCAAGAGAATGGCTTGGAATCACCCTTAAAGTCCTTATCCAAGCTTAATCTAAACAAAACTTCAAGAACACAAATTTTATTTCTTGAAAAACACTATTCACCATCTTCTTCCATGATTTATAGAAAAAGATTGGCTTGGAATTAGAAGCTTAAACTTATAGGAAGTATGTAACTATCCATGGGGAAGCTTAGATAATTACCTTGCTAAATAGTAAGTGGTGGAGCTTGGATCTTCAATTTCTAAGAAAAGAAGCCGAGAGCATGAAGAAGAAGAAGAGAGATTTTTGTGTTTTGCCTTGTTTTGCTTTTGGTTGGTTGATTTTTGTTGTTTGATTTAGTAAATTACCTAGTTGCCCTTGATTTTGTGTGGTTAAAAAGTCACCACATCTCCTTCCTTCCCATGTCATGCTTGTGTCATCCTCATGATGTCATCCTCCCCTCCTTGTCCTCTTCTCATTGGTTGGGTGACATCATCCTCTCTAATCCCTTTGATTAACTTCCTAATTGTTTGCCTAATGACCGCTGATCTGTTATACGGTTCGCTTAACTTTCGTTTTCGTTTATCGTTTGAGGGATCATACCCGGGATCTTATTACTTAGGTTCCCTTAACCTTTCTCAATACATTATATTCCTTTTTATGATCCTCTATTATAATCCTTTAATTTAAATCCTTTTATCATGTTACCTTATACTCAATCCTTTCCGAATCTATTGGATTTCCGGAAAAAAAATCAAGGTGTTCGGATTTGGATTCTGACGATCTTTACATACACTTATATCCCATATAAAGTACTAATAGAATCTCAGAATATCCATATCAGAACCCCTACCTAGTGTGGCATGAAAAGTTTTCTCATTCAGCAAAAACACTATTCATAAGGGTTTCAAAATTTCCCAAAAATTGGGGTTATTACAGTCTCCCCTCCTTAAAAGGATTCCGTCCCGGAATCAGATAGAAATGAATAGGGATACCTTCTTAGTATTGCACTTTCTAACTCTCAAGTCAATTTTCCCACATTGTGGTTCTACCATTAAACTCGTACTAGTTTGATAACCCTTCTCCTAAGCACTCGTTCCTTCTTAATCTATACCCTTCCTGGTTGCTCCATATAGGTTACGTCTGGTTGCATGTCTATGCGCTCATATGCCCCTATTTGTCTAGCATCCGAATTACACTTTCTTAACATTGATACGTGAAACACGTTGTGACTTGCTACATGTTCTGGGGTAAGGCTAGCTCATATGCTAACTTCCCAATACTTCTTAATATATCCAAGGGTCCAACAATTGGTGGACTTAGCTTTCCTTTCTTTCCGAATCTCATTAATTCTTTTCAAGGGAATACTTTTAACAATACAAGGTTGCCTCCTTCCTATTCTTTGTCCTTTCGTGTCAAATCGACATACTTCTTATGTCCTTCCTGGCTACTACCAGTCGTCCTCTGATTAGATCTATTATATCCCTGGTCCTTTGGACTACTGCGGGTCCAAGCATCTTGCGCTGTACAACTTCATCCTAACATAAGGGAGATCGACATTGTCTTCCCTCAAGGATCTCATAAGGCGATACCTCAATACTGACATATGATCTATTGTCGTAAGATAACTTAATCCGCGTTAAGTGATCATTCCAAATTCTTTCAAGTCTATTACACAGACTCTCATCATAGCTTCTAATCATTAGAACTTTTGCTTCTCAATACCCATTCTTTTCCAGTTCGTAATCGCTATCACCTTCCGTTTCTAATATTATACTAGTTATACTTTTGCTCGTTAGCATTCTATAACCTTTTAATAACCATGTCAACCTTAGTATCACGAATGTGTTTCCATTCCGAATACTACCACAACTTTATTACTCCTTTTTCAGCTGTTTCTATTTCCCAAAGTTTGATCAATCATATAGAAGTAAAGGAATTTGTTGAGAGATCACTATGATCATGAACACTTGTTATATCGCATAGTTAGTACAGAAGGTGGCCAGCCTTTAGTACTTGACAAGCAATTAAACAATAGATGGTATCCTACTAGGCTTCTATCACACAGATAGATAGTCATTCGGCAATACCTCCCCTTCTGGAAGGGTTGTTCTTCTCAGCTTACATGAAATGAAAAGAAGAGAAAAGAACGAACTGAAGAGAATTGTATATATAAAAAAAAAATATACTGCCACAAAATATCTGGCTTGGAACCTACCTCTGAACTATAGAGGTTTGTCATAGGAGAACAAAACATATATGTATTTATATCAACATCAAGTATTATAGCATCCTATTTCACATGCTTAAAAATTTTTTTTTTTTTTTTGCTATTCCGTCCATCATTCTATGGACCCATGCTCTTGCTCGAGCATATACACAATCACCTTTGAAACTCCCTCGACATCGAAAATCGAATCTGGGTTTTTATTCTAGACATCACCGTTACTAAAATTCTATGCTTGCACTGCAACCTTCCTCGTATAGTAATACGACTCTCTATTGATAAGAAGGAATAAGTATTCAATAGGTAGATAATCGACTTAATTAGTCTATCAATGATAGCTTATACACTACCACGACCCGTTTAGTGGTACTCAATCTCAACATCCATTCCAATACAACTCACACGGTTGTAATCGGCTCATTATTCAAAGAATCGTTTCTGCATTACTATGGTCCACCACTGACCTACTGTCGTCATTCATTTTCCTTGGAATCTTAATAGCTAACCATACGGAGTCCATACATCTCGTATCTAATTCTTCTAAGGAGGTAACATAATCACCATTCATGATTCATGGAGTACACTCCTGATTCTGACATACATACATGACATGAAGCAGATAATATTGCAGAAGAGTTTCGCTCAAAGCAACGATAGCAGGTTAATACCATTCTTAATCATATGCCTTCAATAGAAGACTTAACTCAAAGGTTTCTTTAGTCCTTTTTGAAATATGGTCCTGACTTATCTCAAGATAGGACCTTCAAAGATAGATAGCCCGTTCATGGCGATTACACGAATTAAACCTTTACCAACTACTATTACGGTTGGGTATTGCACAGTCATCAGAAGGAATGTCAATCTTCCAAACCATAATACAACCTTCACATCTTTAACCATCATCACTGTATTCTTTGGCACAAGCGCCTATAATTATCCTTTTACCATTAAAGTGTCGGCCACCTCTTTGGCCTTTCCTGATAGTAATAGTTCCTTATAATCACTGTCTTTTAACCACCTTCAACTAAATTTTCTACCTCATTTCCATCACAGCTGATGTGAAGATGTTTTCATTAAAATCTAATGAGTAAAAAAAAATCACCATTTTTCCATAAGTTATTGCCTCAGTCTTTAGAGGTTAATCACTGTCGCGACTGACTCTCGATCGTACTTAGAACATCTTTTGTCTTAGGTCCTAATTGCCCTCAACAATTTCGACCTTTACTGGTTCGATCCATACTTTCTCGTGGTTTAACACGTGCCCCACTTGGCATCATTATAATTACGCCATATTTCCTTTATCAACATTTCTATTCTCGAGAACTTTGAATATTACCTTTCTCCTTGTAAAACCTCTAAGGTTATCCTTGAATCGTTCCTCCTGTATTCCTTAGATACAGGGCATATCAAAATACCGTTTACTAATACCAGAATCATTGTCTATATACTTCTGAAAAATTTATCCACTGATTCTTAAAGGTTATTATTACCCTAATCCTTTCCAAATCATACTGTCAAAACTCATACTGTCCCTATTAAGGGTGAAATGCCAACCTTTATGCATTCCCCTAGGATTCATTTTAAGTTACCGATGTTCTATCCTTAATTCCACCTTTAAAAGGTACCTGCATCCTTCCATGGATAAATCAAGTCATATATCCCTGATAAGGGTGTCTTATTCAATCATTCCCACCTCGATAGTATATGCCTAATTTCACAATAACATTTGTATTCAAAATGAGGTCAATCAATATAGCCTCCAAAAGATAACAACCGTTATCCGCTTTTCTTGCCTAATCTGGTAACGATAACAAGGATGTTCTGGGAGATATTGGTCGTGTTCAACGTGAACTTCTTCTTAATAATTCCTTATTTACTTTTGTTGTTTATCTCAACAGTCACCTCAATGTTGGGATATCTCCCATACCTGGCGTCTCCCTTTCTGGGTATCATGCCACCGGTCTTACACTTCACCTTCTTGAAGGTCACTTCCTTCATCCAATTTTCTTAATTTCTTACTTTCTTGTGTCCTCAGTCTATCCGCGTCTCATTATTTATCCTTCGAATTATCTCAAGGTTTCCTCGAATCTTCCCAACTTACAGGGGATAGAATATATGTATCTCTTATGCCCTCAACCATCAATTTTAACTCATGGTGAATCACCTTCATCCTGATGATTACATACTCTTCTATTTCTATTTCTGTGAGTCTTTAGGGTTTCCTCATACCCAACTCCCTTATCATTCCTCAAACTCTATTGCCGTTATATTCCTTACCACTTCAATTTCATTTTATTTTCCTTTCTCTTATCATTATTTCATGAACCAACACAACATAAGCATTGATTTCAAACATCCCGTCATTCTGGATTCGTGTCTTCAGAACGAATCTTGACAACTTTTACATCTTAGATTCATAATTCATCATACTTGTCCGCTTTTGTTCTGGCTCTAAAGTTTTTTATACTACCTTCATAACCTTGGGAGTTACTTTCCCGAAAACAATTGACTGAACTTTAATCAGTTTATTCTAACCTCTAGCTCCGTGCCTTCCTTGGCCTTTCACCAGCGGGTGGCCTCTCTCTTAGGAGGGTAAGTGACAAAACAGTCTTTTGTGGTTCGTCAATCATTTAGAATCTCAAATAATTCCTATATTTCCTTTAGCCAGGCTCTTGCCTCGACTGGGTCAAACTGTTCCTTGGAACTCTGAGAGCTTAGCGACTTAAAGGTCATGAAAGGATTTCCTACCGCATTGTTTCCTTAAGGTGGTGGTTGGGAATAAAAGTATAAGTTCTGTTTAGACAGGTCCATGAATTTCCATATAGGAGTACCGTCTCGGGTCTCCTTATCTTGCTCGACTTCTATTTTCTCAGTCTAAACATTCCCTCCTCCTCCCCATAATCGGGGTCCTCCTACATATTTTAAATCCTCATTTTCCACTTCATCATGTTATGGGTTCCTTCGATCTTGATGGTGACCTCCCTGACTATCACGTTCAGGGTTTGCTTAATCTTATTCCTCAAACTAGCTTTCATCTAAGATCTCATCTTTAAGCTCTTGAACATTTGGAACCGAAATTCTGTAGGAATACCTCATTATTCCCTTATCATCTTTCTCGGTATTAATCTTTTATCTAATTGTTGGCTCTCTGCCTTCATTCATAACTTTTTCTGGCACAATATGTTCTTTTCCGATAATTCGGTCTGTATTGCAATCTCAAACAGCTTTTCAGTACCGGCTCCGGTTACCTTCACTACTATTTCCATTTTCTCAAAATCTCTTATCAACTCTCTCAAAGACATTATCATCTTGAGTCTCTCCTTTTTACTAAGGGCATCAGCCACCACATTGGCTTTCCCCGAATGATAAAGAATCTCCCACTCATAATTCTTGATTAGCTCTAACCGCCTCCTCTGGCGTATGTTGAGCTCTTTCTACGGGAAAATGTACTAGAGTACTTATGGCTTAGGTAAATCTCGCACTCCTCTCCATACAAATATTGCCTCCAATCTTTAGGGCAAAATTATTGCCACGAGCCCAAGCTCATGGGTGGGGATATCGAATTTTATATTCCCTTAATTGTCTTGACGCAGACGCGATTATCTTGCTGTGCTATATAAGAAGCACCCTAATTCCTTATGCGAAGCGTCACTTACAAATCACAAAATCTCCTTTTTCCATCCGGCAACGCCAACATAGGGGCCGTCACCAACCTTTGCTTCAGTTGTTAAAAGCTTTTCTTGTATTTTTCTGTCCATTCAAACTTCTCAGTCTTACGAGTAAGCCACGTTAAAGGGGGCTACTATCTTTACAAACTTGAACGAACCTCCGGTAGTGATCGACCAATCCTACCTCTGGTAGTCGACCTAACCATGGTCATCAATTCATCAGTGGTCCTTTATTCATTCTTGTCAGGATCCTCCATGGGATCCTCCTCAGCAACTATCCCTTCTAGGACAACATCCTCAATATCAACATCATCCGGTCCTGCGTTAGGACGCTCTATCGGATCCACAATCTGATCTCCAATTAGTAATAAAACATCATCGCGTTGTTGCTCCTCAACCTCAGGGTTCGGAGTCCCGCTACCATATATGATAACGAACTACGTTACTATCACGATACTTATAAGGGTTCCCGTAAGGGTTTTAACTATCAGTGCTACGTTAGGTAGCCCGACTATGAACTTGGCAAGAGTTCTTATTATCTTAGTGAACTTACTATCTTAACGTCACATCATCTCTGAGGTTTATAACGCTTAGCTCTGATACCACTTCTGTAACACCCCCAGATCCGGGGTCGGGGATCCGGGTTGTCACGAGTTCCATTTCCCCTAATAACACCCAATCTTAATAATAAATCAACTATTCTGTACTGTGACCCCACAATAAACACACACACCACACGTTATAGTCTCAGAGATGAACATCCAAAAATAATCACAAGTCATTTTATTCCACAATTATAAACCGTTACACCTTAAAAAGGTTCTGAATAAATTTATATATTCCTTGCCATTATTACAATTCATATTATACATAAGTCTGGTTCATCAATAGTTGAAAACCTAGCCTATTGGTAGCTCCTACCTCAGCTACGGCGGCATCAACGCTTTCAGAAGACTGCGGAACGTTTTCTAACCGCTTGCGAATCGGGAGCTTGGTCCTGTTCATCTTTTCTATCTGTTGTTGTGTGATGAAAGAAGAAAGCAAGGGTGAGCACCAAGCCCACCAAAATAATATGTATAATGATTAACAATATATGAGCCTTCTCATAGTACTCATGAAAGTCTTGTTCAAAAGAAATGAACCAAGTTTGATATCTTAATGCGATGAAGTCGCAAAATATTCAGTATATATATATATATATATACTTTTCAAAATATTGGAAGTACTCTTCCATGCATAATATACACAAAGTTCCAGTTTATAACTGTATAAAAATATCGTTGCAAGGTGATCTCATATATCTACCCTTGTCTCAACGTTTTTTCTGAAAATCTTTGATATGCATAAGATAATCATTAATTAGATATAAGTTTAAAAGATGAAGTTACAAAATACTTCACTACACTTATATCATTTATAAAGCTACATGAACTACCATTGTTCAAAGTATAATGAGCTTTCAACAGTTCATCACATAGATGAGACTACAAGACAAGATTTGAATAGATTAAATCTTTGAAATATTATTAAAGGAAATGAAGTTATGACATACTTCATTAAGTTCTGATATATATATATATATATATATATATCCACATATACATCTTCCCTTATACATTTCCTGAAAACCTCTGTCATGTAAAGTATGAACAGAATTGCAATATCCAATAAGTTTGGAAAGGAAAAGAATTTTGGCATAAACCAGATATCTTGCTGATCAGGCAAAGATACCCATAAATAACATTTTCTACTAGTAGATGGACGAATTCCCCATTGGTCATCACCCTGGTCTCAATAGGACCTTATGATGGACTGCCACTCAGCCACTTATGCATTTGATGGACTCCCACTGAGCCACTTACACTATTATGGACGCCCACTGAGCCCATGTTGCTTATGCTGACTCAATAGATGGACTTACTTCCCGAACGTTGGGTAAGTAATCAATTCATTTACCAAAACTGCAACCGTGTTGCGAATATAAAATACACCACAGAGCCGGATCCCTCAGGTTTTGAGCGAGTATTTAAATCCCCTTAAAAAGGAAGATCTTAAATATAAAAAATGAGTTTTGGGATCCGCTCTAACTTTTAAAAATCATTTTGAAGACTCGAAAACACTTTATAGAGTGTTTGGAGTAAAGCTGATTTAATGAAGTAAATCAGTCCCCAGAATATTTAGAAAAATGATTGAATATTATTATTTAAATAATATTCCCATAAAGAATAATCTTTATAAAAATAATTGAAGTAGAAGTATTAAAACTTATACTTGAAACGAGTATTAAATAACCAAAGATATACTTATATGAAAGTACTAGCTTTATTTGAATAATCGAAAATAAGTTTGATTATTGACACCTTATTCTTTAATAAAATAAAGAATATATCTCAGCAAATAATCGGAGTCATAGATCCTCAAATGAATATTCAAATAATATTCATTAAATAATATAAACTGAGTCATAAGCCCTCGAATGAATATTCAAATAATATTCAATAAATAATATAAAAGAGTCATAAGCCCTCGAATGAATATTCAAATAATATTCAATAAATAATATAAAAGAGTCATAAGCCTTCGAATGAATATTCAAATAATATTCAATAAATAATATAAAAGAGTCATAAGCCCTCGAATGAATATTCAAATAATATTCAATAAATAAAATAAAAGGAGTCATAAGTCCTCGAATGAATATTCAAAATAATATTCATTTAATATAAAGGAGTCATACGCCTTCGAATAATATTCGAAATAATATTCAATAATAAAATAAAGTTAAAGTTATCGAATAAACCTTATTCGATTAATAGTTTTGAAAACTATGACCATATATATATATATATAAGTATATATATATATATATATTTATATCCATATATACAAAATCTACTCGGGATCCTCGACTCCCGGTTTTAGAAAATATTTTCACCTTTGGGTCCCTGTACTGAGGGTATATGCAAATTACCGCTATCCTCTAGCATAGGTATTATTAACTGAATCAACAGATATATATGGAAAGAATGCGAAACAGGCATGCATATATATATACCATAGCAGCATGCTTCAATATATTGCAACATTTGCTAATTAACCAACATGCATCTATCGCAAGATAATGCAAATACATATATACATCACAACAACAGTTATAACGGGTAGAAAACTTGCCTGAGCGACTTGGGGGTTACGAATGGCTCTGGACGAGTCTGGTAACCTATAAGCAACAAGTAAGTTGGAATTAAACCAAAGTCACTTGTAAATCTATACTCTAACCAACTCAGACTCTAACGCTCGTTTTGCGCTTACTGATCCTCTTAAGTCACTCGAGTACCCTCGGCTCCACCATTTTTAATAATTTAACCTTTACGAGTTTTAAAGCGATTTCTTCGCGAGTGTCTTACCAATTGCCTAACACACTTACCATAAATGTTTCATACATTAATTAACCCCTTTTTGGTCTTTAACCTATGTTTCAAAGTAAGGCGAGGGGAAATGTTTCGTTCGCGAAACGCCGTTACTTAAAACGGCCGTTTCTCCTAAACCGTGCATCGGAATCAAACGAACCACATATCAAAACGAAGCTCGTAACACGAGCTATCTAGACATGGCAATGGTCATAATCTAGCAGGGGGTCCTCAGGTCCTAATGTTATGCACAAAAACAGTCTAAAGAAAATCGGACGTTACGACGGCTATGTTTACGCGATTTCCCAATTTAAAACCATTCAAAACCAACCCAATTCAACCTCAAATCCAACATACAACCAACATCCATCCTTATCACATCATAACAACCCCAACCAATTCAATTTTAACATTCATACTTATGCCTAAGCTTGAATTTAACTATACTACATTCTTTTAACCAAAACAACAAGATTTACCAATCCGATTCAATACCATTTCAATCCCAAACTCTAACTCACAAACATCAAGCTACAATATCACCCTACTAATCAAAATCATCTTATAATACATAGGAATCTAGGGTTTGGAGATGATATACCTTCCTTGAAGAGTGGAGAATCAAGAGAATGGCTTGGAATCACCCTTAAAGTCCTTATCCAAGCTTAATCTAAACAAAACTTCAAGAACACAAATTTTATTTCTTGAAAAACACTATTCACCATCTTCTTCCATGATTTATAGAAAAAGATTGGCTTGGAATTAGAAGCTTAAACTTATAGGAAGTATGTAACTATCCATGGGGAAGCTTAGATAATTACCTTGCTAAATAGTAAGTGGTGGAGCTTGGATCTTCAATTTCTAAGAAAAGAAGCCGAGAGCATGAAGAAGAAGAAGAGAGATTTTTGTGTTTTGCCTTGTTTTGCTTTTGGTTGGTTGATTTTTGTTGTTTGATTTAGTAAATTACCTAGTTGCCCTTGATTTTGTGTGGTTAAAAAGTCACCACATCTCCTTCCTTCCCATGTCATGCTTGTGTCATCCTCATGATGTCATCCTCCCCTCCTTGTCCTCTTCTCATTGGTTGGGTGACATCATCCTCTCTAATCTCTTTGATTAACTTCCTAATTGTTTGCCTAATGACCGCTGATCTATTATACGGTTCGCTTAACTTTCGTTTTCGTTTATCGTTTGAGGGATCATACCCGGGATCTTATTACTTAGGTTCCCTTAACCTTACTCAATACATTATATTCCTTTTTATGATCCTCTATTATAATCCTATAATTTAAATCCTTTTATCCTGTTACCTTATACTCAATCCTTTCCGTATCTATTGGATTTCCGGAAAAAAATCAAGGTGTTCGGATTTGGATTCTGACGATCTTTACATACACTTATATCCCATATAAAGTACTAATAGAATCTCAGAATATCCATATCAGAACCCCTACCTAGTGTGGCATGAAAAGTTTTCTCATTCAGCAAAAACACTATTCATAAGGGTTTCAAAATTTCCCAAAAATTGGGGTTATTACATACTGCTTATCTCTAGCATAGGTATTATGCAACTAATAAGCCTTTGAATCAACAGATATATATCAAGATTACGAAACAGACATGCATATATACCATATCACATGCTCCAATATATCGCAAGATTTGCTAATTAACCATCATGCATTTATCACAAGATAATGCATATACATATGTATACATCACAACAATAGTATAACGGGTAGAAAACTTGCCTGAGCGACTGGGGGTGATAAATAGCTTGGGACGAGTCTGGTAACCTATAAACAACATACAAGTTGGAATTAAACCAAAGTCGCTTATGAATCTATACTTTAACCAATTAGACCCTAACGTTCGCTT
Source organism: Apium graveolens (assembly GCF_009905375.1). NCBI lineage: Eukaryota > Viridiplantae > Streptophyta > Magnoliopsida > Apiales > Apiaceae > Apium > Apium graveolens. Next base: position 245,645,034 of record NC_133654.1, read on the forward strand.
TTGCGCTTAACGATTCTCTTAAGTCGCTCGAGTACCCTCGGTTCCACCATTTTTAATAAATTAACCATTAAGGGTTTTAAAGCGATTCTTTCGCGAGTGCCTTACCAACTGCATAATACACTTCACATAAATGTTTCATACTCCAATTAGTCCTTTAAGGTCTTTAACCTATGTTTCAAAGTAAGTCGAGTGGTAATGGTTCATTCACGAAACGCCGTTACTTAAAACAGTCGTTTCTCCTTAACCGTACATCGGATTCAAGCGAACCACATATCAAAACGAAGCTCGTAACATGAACTATCTAATCATGGCAATGGTTAAAACCTAACAGTGAGTTCATGGGTCCTGATGTTAAGAACAAAAACAGTCTAAATTAAATCGGGCATTATGACGGCAATATTTACGCGATTACCAAATTTTATCCTACTCCAAATCAACCACAAATCAATCACAATTCAACCATACAACCAAAATCCATCCATACATCACTACAACAGCCCCAACACCTCAAGTTTTCCAATTTATATTATTCTCAAACATGAACTAAAACTACTCTTAAGTTCATTAACTAATAACTAAGATTTACAACTCCATAAACATCACAAAACCAACTAATCTCTACATATTCAATCACCATGCTTCTCATGAACTATCCTACTCATAATAAGCTCTTAATATTAAATAAAAATGCTAGGTTAAGAGATTATACCTTCCTTGGTGAGTAAGAGTAACTAAGGAGCTTGGAATCACCCTTGAAAGTCCTTACCAAAGCTTAATCTAACCAAAAACACAAGATCAAACAATTTAAATTTCTTAAAAACACTATTCACTCTCTTCTTAAATGATTTATTGAAAGAGATTGTGAAGGAATTTGGAGCTTAAACTCCTAGGATAGCCATAACTAATCATAAGAAACCTTGGATAATTACCTTGCAATTTAACAATGGTTGGATCTTGGATTTTGAAATTTTTCTCTTTGAAAAAAAAGAAAAGCCGAGAGCTTCTCTTGAATAATGAGAGTCAACTTTGTTTTTGTATTTTTTGATTTGTTTGGCTTGGTTGATCCACTTTTGTTTTGATTTATTACCTTTTAACCATGGTGAATTTTGTGTGGTTTATAATCAACCAACCTTCCTTCCTTTTTGGTCATGCTTAGGTCATCATTCTTATGTCATCTTCCCATGCTTGTCCTCTTCTTATTGGTTTGATGACATCATCCTCACTAATCTCTTTGATTAGCTCCTAATTACTGGGCTAATGACCGCTGATCTGTTATACGGTTCGCTTAACTTTCATTTTCATTTATCGTTTGAGGGATCATACCCGGGATCTTATTACTTGGGTTCCCTTAACCTTTCTCAATACATTATATTCCTTTTATGATCCCCTCTTATAATCCTTGAATTTAAATCCTTTTTATCATGTTCCCTTATACTCAATTCTTTCGGTATCTGGTGGATTTTCGGGGAAAAATCAAAGTGTTCGAATTTGGATTTTGACGATCTTTATATACACTTATATCCCATATAAAGTACTAATAAGATCTCAGAATAATAATAGAAGAACCCCTACATAGTGTGGCATGGAAAGTTTTCTTATTCAGCATAATCAGCAAAACACTATTCATAAGGGTTACTAAAAGTTCAAAAATTTTGGGGTTATTACAATTCCTATCCCATTTTTCGGTGTGATGATTTTGTAGACTAGAATTGTCCTCTTTTTCTTTATTATTGGCATGACTAGCAGAACTGTCATCTTCTTGCCCCCCCTGAGTTTGTGCCGCCAAATTCAGGTGTGTTTTTTTCTTGAGATGAATTCTTATTGTAAGAATTCATCGGTTCACTTGATTCTTCCTCCACTCTACTGTTTGTGTTGACTTCAGATTCATCTTCAGAATCACTGTCAATAATGAGGTTTTTAAACTTTAAAGCTTCAGCTTCATTTTTATCAAGGCATTCCAAGGCTAGACACTTGTCATCATCAAATTTCACATCTGTGCTCTCCATTATTTTCTTTTGCTCTAGCACATAAACTCTATAGACAATCCTTTCCAATGGATATCCCAGAAAAATAGCTTCAAATACTTTAGAGTCAAACTTTTCAACATATTCAGAGTTGTCTTTTAGCACAAAGCATTTGCTTCCAAACACATGAAGATACTTAATAGTGGGCTTTTTTTTGAAAAAATTGCGTAGGGTGACTTGCCAATGTTTTTGTTTAGTAAATATCTATTCTGAGTGTAACATGTTGTGTTAACAGCTTCTTCCCAAAAACTAGTTGGCAGATTGGCATCTTGCAGCATTGTTCTTGCAGCTTCAACCAGAGTTATATTTTTTCTTTCAACCACACCATTCTGTTGATGTGTTCTTGTAGCTGAGAACTCTTGAACAATCTTTTTGTCTTTGTAAAATTCACTTAGAACTACATTTCTGAATTCTGTGCCATTGTCACTCCTCAATCTTTTGACAGAATTTTGATCTACAGCCTGCTTCTCAATTTTCTTTATGTGTTCAATGATGGTGTGTGGAGTTTTATCTTTTAAATGCATAAATTTCACCCAAGTTTATCTTGAGTAGTCATCCATATTCATCAAAGCATACATCTTTTTGGATATAGACATGAAATTTACAGGTCCAAACAAATCCATATGGATAAGCTGTAGTAGAGCATTAATTGATTTCATATCTTTACTTTTGTGACTAGATCTCTTCATTTTGCCTTTTTGAAAAGGTTTACAAATTTCATCTTGAGTAAATTTTAAAGCTGACATGTCTTTTACCAATTCTCTTTTCACCAGAGTATTAATTGCGTTGTAGTTCAAGTGAAAGAGCTTCTTATGCCAGAGTTTACTTTATTCACTAGATGCCTTGGTGTAGAAGCAACATTTTATCCTTATTTGCTGAGTTCAAATATGCAACAAACAGGCTTCCTTTCCTTACTCCTTTCCGAGCAACTTCACCAGTTTTATGGCTTGTGATTGAGCAATCTTCTTTGTCAAATATAACTTTAAAACCCTTGTCTGTAAATTGACTTACATTGAGAAGATTCGTTTCAAGACCTGCAACCAGTGTTACATCTTCAATGACAATATTTCCAAAAATCAACTTGCCATATCCTATTATGAATCCTTTATTGTTGTCTCCAAAGGTCACCTAAGGGCCAACCATCTCCTAAAACTGTAGTAACAGGGCTTTGTCGCCTGCCATATGTCTGGAACATCCACTGTCAATGATCCATATGACTTTATTCTTCTTGCCCTGCACATAATAAGTTTTAAGTGTATTTAGCTACCCACGCAGTATTGGACACTTTCTTCTTTTTCATAGAATTAGTAGAAGGAGAACTTGAACATTTAAAAGGAACATCATTCTGTTGTGCAAGACATGCCTGTATATTAACAAGACTAAGTCAAATTGACAACCCTAAGTAAATTGTATGATAATCTATGTTTGCACTATGTATTGTAATTCTTAAGTCTGTAAAACTGTTCAAGAGCAGACTGAAGTCTTTTTCTGTAAACAGTATCATGCCTAAGAATTCTATCTGGAAGAAGATCATGCCTCAGAAGAATTATGAAGAAGCTTAGAGTTGAATAAATATGTTTTGGGAAAAATATTTTAAGTCAAGTCCTCTACAAGTCACATATTAAGTATTATAGAGAAGTCATTCGAGAACTCCAAATGACTTATCGAGAAGTCAGGAAAGCTAATAGAGAACTCAGAGATATCGACAAGCCAAATTGAAGATATGAAGATTGGAGATATCGACAAGCCAATTCTTCACTAGAGAACTCTAGAGATATCGCCAAGTCAAAATATGACTAGAGATCTCTGAGATATCTACAAGTCAAAATATCACTAGAGATCTCAGAGATATCGACAAGTCAAACATCACTAGAGATCTCTGAGAAATCTACAAGTCAAAATATCACTAGAGATCTCAGAGATATCGACAAGTCAAGTGAAGACATGAAGCTGAGAGATCTCGACAAGCTAAAGTCTCTTATAGAGAACTCAGAGACCTCTACAAGTCAAAACAACTATGGATTACTAGAGATCTCGATAAGCCAATAAACTTACCGAGATGTCAAGTTCTCTATATGCCTAACTGGAGATCTCGAGGTAAATCTCAAAGTACAAATTGCAGACCAGTTCAATATTCAAGATTATCAAGCAACAAATAATCTAATCAGTTGGATTGACAAGTCTACAAAAGCAGCTTGAAGAGCACAAGATCAATGGCCAAGATTAACTGGCAGAGTAAAGTCAATGTCGTGCAAGATTAACAAGATACACTAAGCCAAAAATACAAAGATTTGATATCCAAAAATAGGGTTTGGTACATGTTATTGCATGCTGTGTAATAACCAATGTATTTTGTTCTATAAAGTAAACACTGGATTCCCTTGTTAGTTGTTAAAATTTATATAAGAAAAATCTTATATTCTCTCAAGGAAGAAGCTAAGCTCTTTATTAGCAAAGAGCCTAGAAATTTTGTAGCAAGACATTCTTAATTTTAATATAAAATTAAGTGAGTTTTGAAGACCTGTATTCCTTATTATTAACTGCTTAATTTTTAATATTAACACAGTTCACTATAAGATCAAATTTACTTTGTTCACCACCAAATATAAATCAAGAAAAACATAAAAACACTAAAACACATTCACCCCCTCCTCTGTGTGTTATTCATTACCTATCAAGTAGTATTAGAGCAAAATCTAAAAGTAAATAGATTCAAGATGTTAGAAGAATGAATACACAGAAAATCAGTAGCATCTAAATCCCTACTTTTGATAAAGCTAACTACACTCTATGGAAGAAGAAAATGATGCTGTTTGTTAGGATGGCTAATCCACTATACATTTAGATCCTCTAAAATGGGCCCTTCACTCCTATGGTTAGAGTTGAGGAATCTACAGATGGAAACATGGTTATCCCAACTTATTATGCTCCTAAGGATCCTTCAGAATACACTGAGCCTGAAAAATAAAAAGTCTCCCTAGATAGTGGCTTGTAGTTAATCTTAATAGAGTCACTTAACAATATAATGTACAATAACATTGTCAACTGTGACACTGTTAAGCAGATTTGAGAAAAGATAGAAATATTGTGTGATGGAACTAAGGAAGTTAGGTCAAATCAAAGAAGGATATTGATTTCACAGTATGAGGGTTTTATGGAAAGCATTACTGATGTGTTTGAAAGGTTTAACAAGCTGATTAATGACTTGAAGCTTCATGATAAATATTATGAAGTGAAGAAGTGAACTTGAAATTTTTGCTTACTCTTCCTGATCATTTGGAACAGAAAATCTCAACAATCGGAGAAGGGAGATACTTGAGCAGAATAACTTCCGATGTTTTATATGGAATCTTAAAAACATATGAACTAGAAATGATTCAAAGAAAATCATTAAGAGCTGGTCAAAGGCATGTTGTAGATGGTTAAAGTGCTCTATTTGTCAATGAAAGCCAGACCTCTAATGATGAGCCAAGATTCCAGACTCCAGTTGCCTCAACAAGTGAGCAAAGAAACAATAATTCACAGGAACAAGTCATACTGGAATTGGAAGAAGATGAGTTCTACACCTTGGATGAACTTGATAAGCTAGATCAATCAATGGCCTATCTGGAAAGAAAGTTCTCTAACATTAGAGTAAAGAAGCCAAGATTCTTCAAGGGTAAATGACAATCATTCAACAAAGACAGCAGCTGGAAAGGTAAAGGGAAGTATACATCTGATAACAAAAATGGTTACAAAACTGGATTTGTGGATAGATCAAAGATAAGGTGCTTTAACTGTGAAGAGTTAGGCAATTTTGCTACAGAATGCAGGAAACCCAAGAAAGCAAAGAAAGATAAAGCTTATCTTGAATTGGAAGCAAAATATGAAGCTCTTCTAAAGAAACAACAAAGCAAAGCTTATATTGTAGAGGGTAAAAGTTGGGATGATTCTGATAATGATAAAGATGAGGAAGTTAGAAATTATGCACTAATGGCCTTGGAGCAAGGAGAGTCATCCTCATCAAAAACACAGGTACCAACTCTTACCACCATTGATTTAAATGTGAATCAATATAAGGAAACTGTGGCGCTCTCCAAACCCGGGTCAGAAGTTTGGGGTCCACACATACACACCTTATTTATAACCTGCTTATAACAATAATAAAGATAACAATAATATGCAGTGACCCTATTTACCAACTACCATGGATCGCAACAGGTTAAAATATGCACACAAGCCACACATCTACTTATATTACAAACCGTTCAAATCCCAATCATTCAAACTCAAACTGGGTATTAAACTTTATTACAACTTTTACAAACTTAAATTATTCCAAAAGAAGCCTACTAGCTCAGCTTTCTCAACCTGAACCCCTAGCTCTCGCGCTGGACTGGGGATCCTCGTTACCAACTGCTTTCTTTTTAACTGGAAAGAATATAAACAACATCGCACAAATGAGCTAACTAGCTCAGCTATAACACCCTCCAAATCCGGGGTATAGATTTGGGGCATTATTAACAACAATTACCAACTATACCTGTACAAGCGGAATATAAATATAATAATTACCCCGAACTATCACTACTCAGGATCTTTTAAGGTTTGAGTTTGGAAACAAGAATCATGCACTACACTTTATTACAAACCCAACTAAATAAAACCTGTCTCAAGAACTCTCTTTATTACAAAACTTTATTCTATCTACAGTTTCACTACGCAATCTTTTATTCAAACTACACAAAACTTTTATTCAACCCAACATTACTACTTATCCTGCTACACCTGATCTGGCAATTCAAAGCTCTCTTCGGGAATAGGAAGGAACACTCTTGGTATAAGAGGGTCCCGCTGCTTGACTCGCTTCTTGACTATGCGGGTCCTGCTGGGTTTCATTCTCTACTTTAACTGTAAAACAATAGGAGTAACAATAAAAAGGGATGAGCCAAAATTGCTCAACAAGCCTACAAAAATATATATATATAGTATAGAGAACGAGAAATAAGAGAAATAATAAGCTGCTGGTTGTAACAACCATCTGTATCTGCATCGAATAGTAATTTGCCAATGATGGCGAGTGCCAAATGAACAAGACTGGAAACAAGAACCAACATATGCACTATAACCTGCTGATCAGTCAGAATATAGTGCGGATCTATACCCAACTGCATAGACCCAACCAACATAAGGAGTACTCAGGCAACTATGGCCTATTCATTAATGGTCTGGGAAAAACCCAGCCTTTATAGTAACCATCCAGTCCAAGGCTGAGCATCCGGAACAATCGGTATGCTATTGATATATCCCAACACCAGGATATACCAGAATATATGTAGGGTAAAAGAATTGAAATATGAACAGGGAATTCAATAAATTGGGTAAATCAAGAATTGACATGAAATAGAACAAGTGATAATAAGTAGGTAACAGTGTATATGAACAATGATTATCAAAGAGAATCGATACGATAAAAAGGAAATATAAATCACTATTCTGAATTTAGAATAGGGGAAAAACTTGTCTTGCGCGTACTTAACCTGGTTTAACTCACTGCCTTCTGACCCTAGCTTGCTCTGCCTTGCTAACACTGAACAAATCATGGAAAGATAGGTGTTTAGATAATTTACTACATACGTGTATCTTGAATTGATATCACGCAACCTTATCAGTCTACCCATGCGTTTCTATCTGACTCGCATATATATATATACATACATTTATACAGCACATCTATTCACATAATCACATAAAGCACGTAGCACGTAAAGCACATAATTAATTTCTAAATTTATAATTATTTTTAGAATCAATTCTGGGCTTATACCTGCATTACTAGTCGTATCTGATTTTATTATAATTTTTCGGGATTTATTCGGCTCAATTATATCCCTACTAGGACCTACGAACTATCAATTATCACCAAACCACTCTTTTTCAGAAGAAATTATAACTTACAACCATTTTTATTGGATTCGTCTCATTTTTCTGAGTCTAGAGGTCTTCGTTTTGCTCAAATCGGACTAACGGTTTAATTATTATGAATTAAACAAGATTTAATTAATTAATAACTAATTATAAATAATTAATTATAATTAAGTAATCCTTAATTATATTTTTAGATAATTATTTAATAATTATTGCATTTTAAAATAATTAATCCCTAATTATTAGGATTAATTACAATTTATTACACTAATTTACTAATTATTAATACTTACTCGATCAGATCGATTATTTACAAATAATCAATCGATTCTATTAACGGATACGCTATTTATCGAATATCTACTATGTGCTCGAATTATAATCTAACTCAACGATTAATTACTCGTATAAATACGAGCTACTCGCAATCCTCACATAATTATCGAACTATTACATTATTACTGAAACTTATACGATTCGTTAATTAATTAATTATCGGTATTTAATTATACGATACAAATAATCACTACAATATTATTCGAATAACTATCGCTCGAATAATAATTCTCATTATCGAATCATTACTCGTAATATTAACTAATTATCGAATTATTAATCATATTATTTAATTATTTTTAATCCTTATTTATTAATTAATTACCTAATTATTAATTAAATACCTAATTATTAATTAATTAGATAACTAATAAATAATTAGATAAATAATTAAATAATTAATTAAATAATTAAATTCAAATTTATAAATTAATAAAATAATTTAGAAATTAATAATACTATTTTTTCAGAATTTAAATCTAATTTTTATTTACTTTTTAGAATTATTAAAAACAAATTTTATTATACTAAAATATAAATAAATAATTAATTTATCAAAAACACACAACATGGAAAGGGGTTAGGGTTGTAAGGATCAATCCCGGGTCGTTTCCCGGGTCGAAACCGGGTCGACTCCGGGTTGATGAAGAACAGCGGCTGCCTGAACTGAACCCGACGCCGGCGGGCTGTTTTCCGGCGACTTCGAATCGAACAAACGAACCACGAAGACACCTTGTTTCTTCACGTTTTCAACTAAGAGCAACACCATAGCAACGTAACATCCTTCCTCCTCCTTCCTCTGCTGTTAACGATACCGGAAAACTCAGGAACAGGGCGGCGGCGGCGGCGTTCCGGCGACGCTAAAACGGAAACCAAAACATACAAAACTGGTACCAATCGATCGAGGATTCAACGATCTACAAGCTTATGGCAACGAAAACATCTAACAATCAATCAAATAAGAACCCCTAATTCGAGTTTAAATTCGAAAATTATAAAATAAAAATCGATACCTCTGATGATGATTTTGACGTGATAATCTGATAGAATAGGCTTCGGGCTTCAAATCGGTTACTCACACTTCGATTTCTGACACTCCTATCACGATCAAATTGGCTTTGATCCGCAAGAACACTCAAGAACCCTAATTCCCCTTTTCTTAATTTTCTGATTTTTAATATTAATTAACTGAAAAATTAATAACAATTCTGATATTTATATTTATGAAAATAATACCCCTAAATAAAATTAAGGGTCTAATTACACTCCTATTAAAAATATTTGGCCCCAATTTTTATAATTTTTGGGTATTAATAATGAATTTTTAAATATCCAATAAATACAAAATAAATACTAAAAATTCCCAAAAATTGTGAAAAATACAAAAATACAAAGAAAAATGATATATGCTAATTTCATGATCATATAAAAATAAAAATGTGATTTTTGTGGGGTTTTTGGTACCCGAAGGGGTCCGGAAAAGTCATTTTTCGCGAAAAAGGTCAATTTGTAAAACGTCTAGGGGTTCAGAATAGCGATACGGTATAGGGCATTTTTGGCAAAATAGGGCCAATGATTTTGTTTGAAATACGGGCTTTTAAAACATAGTTTTGAGCTGTACAGGTTTTGATATAATATATATAACTGACGATAGAACGCTCAATAAATATCCAAAACACGTTTGGATCAAAACAACCAACACATAACACATAGCAGTTAGGGTTCAACGACTTAACATATTTAATCACATAATAATACTCATAATTTATTATTATTATAATATAATACAAGCGTAATTCCTCGGTCGTTACATTCTCCCCCCCTTAACAAGATTCTGTCCTCAGAATCTAATTATGCAAATAACTGAGGATACTTTTCTAGCATTTCACTTTCAAGCTCCCAGGTTGATTCTTCAACCACTGGGTTTCTCCATAAAACTCTCACTAATGACACAGACTTATTTCTTAATACCCTCTCTTGCCTATCTAGAATTCTTATTGGATGTTCTACATATGACAAATCTGCCTGAAGTTCTACTGGTTCATACTCTATTACATGCCTTGTATCAGGATTATACCTCTTAAACATAGATACATGAAATACGTTGTGAATGTGCTGCATATGGGGTGGTAGAGCTAACTCGTACGCAACCTTCCCAATTTTCTTCAAAATCTCAAATGGTCCAACGTATCATGGCTTCAATTTCCCTTTATTGCCAAATCTGGTCAATCCTTTCCATGGCGATATTTTGAGCAATACGTGTTCTCCTTCCTGATAGTCCATATCCTTCCTGGCTTGGTTTGCATATCTGCTTTGTCTGTTTTGTGCTGCCTCGATTCGTTTTTGAATAAGATTAATCTTTTCTTTTGTCTGCTGAATTAATTCTGGACCCAAAATCTTGCGTTCTCCAACTTCATCCCAATGCACGGGTGATCTGCATTTCCTCCCATATAATGCTTCATACGGTGGTATTCCAATACTGGCGTGATAGCTATTATTATAAGAAAATTCCACTAGGGGTAAATGTTCATCCCAACTGCCTTCAAAATCGATCGCACAAACTCGTAGCATGTCTTCAATCGTTTGAATTGTCCTTTCACTTTGGCCGTCAGTTTGCGGATGATAAGCTGTACTCATATTCAACTTCGTTCCTAGACATTCTTGGAATTGTCTCCAAAATCTTGAATTGAAACGAGGATCTCGATCCGATATAATTGATACTGGTACTCCATGACGCATCACAATTTCTTTGAGATACATGTGCACTAATTTGTCGAGCGAAAATCTTTCATTAATTGGTAGAAAATGTGCCGACTTCGTACGTCTGTCAATGATTACCCATATCGCATCATGATTTGCCCTAGTCCTCGGTAGTCCTACCACAAAATCCATCGCTAGATGTTCCCATTTCCATTCTGGAATGTCTAATGGTTGCAATAACCCACTCGGACGTTGGTGTTCTGCTTTAACTCGCTGGCATGTGTAGCATTTACTCACCCATTCTGCTATCTCCTTCTTCATATTCGGCCACCAAAAGTTTTCTTTCAAATCGCGATACATTTTCGTGCTTCCTGGATGAATGGAATACTTCGAATTGTGCGCATCTCGCATAATTTCTTCTTTTAATTCTACCACGTTAGGGATCCAGATTCTTGACGCAAAACGTAAAATTCCTTCATTATCTTTCTGAGTTGTAATCTCTTCTCCTGTTAAGTTATCGTCTTGACTCATCACTTCTTCTTGACAACGGCGAATCTTTTCCAGCAATTCTGGTTGGAAAGTCATAGCGTAGATAGTTTCTGCAGATTCATTGGGAATACGAATTTCGATTTCCAATTTGTCGAATTCCTTGGCCAATTCTTCACATGAAGTTAACCGATTCAATCTTTCTTTTCTGCTTAGCGCATCTGCTACAACATTTGCTTTTCCTGGATGATAACTGATTGTAACATCGTAATCTTTAATCAATTCCAGCCATCGACGTTGTCGCATGTTTAGTTCCTTTTGCGTGAAGATATACTTCAGACTTTTATGATCCGTGTAGATTTCACATTTTTCACTGTACAGATAATGTCCCCAAAGCTTCAATGCAAATACAATTGCTGCCAATTCCAGATCATGCGTAGGATATTTCTGCTCATGAGGTTTAAGTTGTCTCGACGCATATGCAATGACGTTACCATGTTGCATCAACACACATCCTAAACCACGATATGAAGCGTCACTGTAAATAACAAAATTTCCTTGCTCGTCTGGCAGTACTAATACTGGTGCCGTCACCAACCGATTCTTCAACTCTTGAAAACTTTCTTCACACTTACTATTCCATTCGAACTTTTCACTTTGTCGAGTTAACTTGGTCAGCGGTGTTGCTATCTTCGCAAAATCTTTGACAAATCTTCGATAATATCCTGCCAAACCTAAGAAACTTCGAACCTCTGTCGGCGTCTTTGGTCTTTCCCAATTCAACATAGCTTCAATCTTTGCTGGATCAACTTGAATGCCTTCTCTGCTGATGATGTGCCCTAGAAACTGCACTTCTTTCAACCAAAATTCGCATTTGGAAAATTTTGCATAAAGCTGCTCCTTCCGTAATATCTCCAATGTCGTTCTTAAATGAGCTGCATGCTCTTCTTCCGTCTTTGAATAGATCAAGATGTCATCAATAAATATAATGATAAACTTATCCAAATACTTCTTGAATATTCGATTCATCAAATCCATAAACGCTGCAGGTGCATTCGTCAATCCAAAAGCCATTACAAGAAATTCATAGTGTCCGTACCTTGTTCTAAACGCTGTCTTTGGAATATCTTCGGCCTTGATCTTTAACTGATGATAGCCTGATCGTAGGTCGATTTTCGAAAACCATGCTGCTCCTTTTAGTTGATCAAATAAATCATCAATGTGAGGTAAAGGATATTTATTCTTGATAGTTAACTTGTTCAGCTCACGATAATCAATACACAGTCGCATACTACCATCCTTCTTTTTCACGAACAATACTGGCGCACCCCATGGGGATACACTTGGCCTTATAATTCCTTTGTCAAGAAGTTCTTGCAACTGCTTTGCTAATTCCCTCATTTCAACAGGTGCCATTCGATATGGAGCTTTCGAAATTGGTTCAGTCTCTGGCGTCAAGTCAATAGTGAACTCGATTTCTCGATCTGGTGGAAGTCCTGGTAATTCGTCCGGAAAAACATCAAGAAATTCATAAACTACAGGAATATCTTCAATCTTCAAATTTCCCTTATCAACATCCCGTACATAGGCTAAATAAACTTGACATCCTTGACGTAGCAATCTTCTCGTCTGCATTATTGATAGGAATTTCTGCTTTTGCTTCTCACCTATAAATATTACCGTTTCATTTTCTTCACTTTGCAATTTCACTCTCTTATTCGCACAATCAATTTGAGCATTATTACTAGACAGCCAATCCATTCCTAAAATAATATCAAACTCCCCTAACCTAAAAGGTATCAAATCAACTGAAAAATGACATCTCCCTATCTCAATATCACAGCTCGGACATACTCGATCTACTGCAACCTGATCATTATTCGCTAATTTTATGACGAACACTTCATCCAACCACTGAATCTCACAATCTATCTTAGAGATAAAAGCTTCAGAAATAAAAGATCTAGTAGCTCCTGAATCAATCAATACCAAAGCATTTACGGAATTTACAGGGAGTGTACCTGCAACCACATTCGGACTCTGTACCGCTTCCTTTATTGACATGTTGAAAGTCCTTGCTCTGGGCTGATTTTGCTGTGGTGGTGGAGGTGGAGGTAATGCTAAAATTCTTGGAATACTGGCAGCCATTGCAATTCCTCTGCAGTCTTTAGCGATATGTCCTTTTCTCCCACATTGGAAACAAGTAACTTCTGCCTTTCCCATTGGACATTCTCCAGAATAGTGTCCCCTTTGCTTGCACTTGAAACACGTAACATTTAGCTTATTGCAAACTCCTGTATGCTTTCTACCACACGTTCTGCAATCAGGTATAAGCGGTCGAATAAGTCTCTGCTGAATTGGGGCTGGAAGTCGATTTCCCATCCTCTGATTGTTCTGCTCTGGCCTTTTGAAATTTACTTTTCCCCGAGCTTGAAATCCCGGCCTTTTGTTGAAATGATTCTGAAAATTCCCTGGTCCTTTCTCTTTCTGAGCTGCTTCGCTTTCTCCTTCAATAATCATAGCATTCTGAACAACAGCCATATAAGTTGTCAATTCAAACACAGCTACCCTGCTACGAATCCATGGTTTCAGTCCTTGCTGAAATCTCTTGGCCCGCTTCTCGTCCGTATCCACCTGCTCTGGAACAAACCTTGCCAATTCAGTAAACTTGGTCTTATAATCCGCAATCGATAAGTTGTCTTGTTTCAGCTCCAGGAACTTGATCTCCATCTGGTTCTTCATAAAACGAGGAAAATATTTCTCCAAGAAAAGATCAGTGAATCTGTTCCAGGTCACCACACCTTCTTCCAAAGCTTTCTTTGATTGCCACCAGTAATTAGCTTCGCCTTTTAGAAAATAGCTAGCGAAATCTGTCTTCTGCTCTTCCTCAACCTTTACCAACGAAAAAGCCTTTTCCATCTCTTTCAGCCAAGCTCTCGCTTTTGTAGGATCTGTGGAACCCATAAATTCCGGTGGCTTCACCGACTGAAATTGCTTGAAAGTAGTCGTAGGTGCTGCTGGTGGTATTTGATGTCCTGGATGAGCGGCTTGCTGTAACATCTGTTGCTGGAACTGCTGTTGCTGCTGCTGCATTTGTTGTTGCATCATCAACATCTGCTGTTGCATGAGATTAAACATCTGATCCATCTGTTTATTATTGTTTTGGCCATCGGTGTTTCCATTCGATGAGTCGGGCTGCGCTTTTCTCTTAGGTGCCATTTTTCTGGTAAATAAATAATGGATCTTATTTAATAACAGTATATTAAACATATATTAAAACAGTCGATTCAAGAAATAAAATAACTTATTAAATAACTGAATAGATAAAACAGTATGATATGTTTTAATTTTTTAATTTTTTTTTTTTTTACAACATGATCGTGAATAAAACTACATTTGTAAATATGCAATGGTACTGAAATAAATGTAAATGCTTAAATGACTGGAATTAAAATAAAGAAAACGTGCAAAAGATTATCTCATATATATATAGGTAGAACACCAGCTACAGGTGTCAGTGCTTGATACAAAAACCTATGATATAACAGTCGTACTGCTACTACTATCAGTCAGAGTCAGTAGCTACACTCATACAATACTATACTGCCTCTATCTACAAAATATACATAATACAGCACTCATCGATCTGCTAATCTCAACATCCTGGTGGTACATGGCTCAACTCCTCCTGCACTGCCTCTAGCACTGCCTCGGTAAGTCCCAATGCTCTGCGATATGCTGTCTCCGCACTAAGATCCTGCTGTCTCAAATCAGTAAGCTGCTGCGAACTAACCCGGTGAATATGATGTAGTCTCTCTCTCAGTATATAATCCGGTCGTAATGCTCTGACAGGACCATCCGTCTGTGTCTCATACAACCCAAGGATCTCCCTACACTGGTTCTGCCATCTAATCCTCTCCTCCCTCTCTGCCTGAAAACGCTGGTAAGTCACGGTATGATGCTCATGAAGATCAGTGCTGGAACCTCGAGAAGGTAATGGTCCATCCACCACGATCTCATCCATAAACTCTGGCTGAGGAAACTGATAAACTCCTGGAACAGGTGCATAAATAGCTAATGGGGCAGGAAATAAGACAGGCTGCTCCATAGGCGCATACACGGGCGGCTCTGCCTCTGGCTCCATCGGTGGCATCTCTGGAATCTCGACTGGTGGCATATGAATCTGAGGCTCTACATCCTCCCACTGCGGAAGATCACCCATATCAGGAATATCAAACATCGGAAACTCTAATGGTGGAATATCTGGTATTTCTGGCTCAACGTATGGAAAATAATCTGCAAAACCTGGTACCTCCGGGGGAAGTAGTATCTCCGGTGCTGGCTCAGGTGGCAATGGAGGTAAGATCTGCCCTGACACTGGGGCCACTACCTGTGCATCCACTGGATCTGTCTCGGTCCTCTCCGTAGATGATGATAAAGAAGCCATCTAATATACATAAAAATAATAACACAAAAACAATCAAATCACAATTCTATAACTCATAACTTCTAATCACATAGACAAATAATCCTAACACTCTTACTCTCATCCTATCTTATTTTCCTATCTTATCTTAACCCTAACATTCTTGTTTTCCAAGGTCAATCCTAAGCTCTGATACCAACTATAACACCCTCCAAATCCGGGGTATAGATTTGGGGCATTATTAACAACAATTACCAACTATACCTGCACAAGCGGAATATAAATATAATAATTACCCCGAACTATCACTACTCAGGATCTTTTAAGGTTTGAGTTTGGAAACAAGAATCATGCACTACACTTTATTACAAACCCAACTAAATAAAACCTGTCTCAAGAACTCTCTTTATTACAAAAATTTATTCTATCTACAGTTTCACTACGCAATCTTTTATTCAAACTACACAAAACTTTTATTCAACCCAACATTACTACTTATCCTGCTACACCTGATCTGGCAATTCAAAGCTCTCTTCGGGAATAGGAAGGAACACTCTTGGTATAAGAGGGTCCCGCTGCTTGACTCGCTTCTTGACTATGCGGGTCCTGCTGGGTTTCATTCTCTACTTTAACTGTAAAACAATAGGAGTAACAATAAAAAGGGATGAGCCAAAATTGCTCAACAAGCCTGCAAAAATATATATATATAGTATAGAGAACGAGAAATGAGAGAAATAATAAGCTGCTGGTTGTAACAACCATCTGTATCTGCATCGAATAGTAATTTGCCAATGATGGCGAGTGCCAAATGAACAAGACTGGAAACAAGAACCAACATATGCACTATAACCTGCTGATCAGTCAGAATATAGTGCGGATCTATACCCAACTGCATAGACCCAACCAACATAAGGAGTACTCAGGCAACTATGGCCTATTCATTAATGGTCTGGGAAAAACCCAGCCTTTATAGTAACCATCCAGTCCAAGGCTGAGCATCTGGAACAATCGGTATGCTATTGATATATCCCAACACCAGGATATACCAGAATATATGTAGGGTAAAAGAATTGAAATATGAACAGGGAATTCAATAAATTGGGTAAATCAAGAATTGACATGAAATAGAACAAGTGATAATAAGTAGGTAACAGTGTATATGAACAATGATTATCAAAGAGAATCGATACGATAAAAAGGAAATATAAATCACTATTCTGAATTTAGAATAGGGGAAAAACTTGCCTTGCGCGTACTTAACCTGGTTTAACTCACTGCCTTCTGACCCTAGCTTGCTCTGCCTTGCTAACACTGAACAAATCATGGAAAGATAGGTGTTTAGATAATTTACTACATACGTGTATCTTGAATTGATATCACGCAACCTTATCAGTCTACCCATGCGTTTCTATCTGACTCGCATATATATATATACATACATTTATACAGCACATCTATTCACATAATCACATAAAGCACGTAGCACGTAAAGCACATAATTAATTTCTAAATTTATAATTATTTTTAGAATCAATTCTGGGCTTATACCTGCATTACTAGTCGTATCTGATTTTATTATAATTTTTCGGGATTTATTCGGCTCAATTATATCCCTACTAGGACCTACGAACTATCAATTATCACCAAACCACTCTTTTTCAGAAGAAATTATAACTTACAACCATTTTTATTGGATTCGTCTCATTTTTCTGAGTCTAGAGGTCTTCGTTTTGCTCAAATCGGACTAACGGTTTAATTATTATGAATTAAACAAGATTTAATTAATTAATAACTAATTATAAATAATTAATTATAATTAAATAATCCTTAATTATATTTTTAGATAATTATTTAATAATTATTGCATTTTAAAATAATTAATCCCTAATTATTAGGATTAATTATAATTTATTACACTAATTTACTAATTATTAATACTTACTCGATCAGATCGATTATTTACAAATAATCAATCGATTCTATTAACGGATACGTTATTTATCGAATATCTACTATGTGCTCGAATTATAATCTAACTCAACGATTAATTACTCGTATAAATACGAGCTACTCGCAATCCTCACATAATTATCGAACTATTACATTATTACTGAAACTTATACGATTCGTTAATTAATTAATTATCGGTATTTAATTATACGATACAAATAATCACTACAATATTATTCGAATAACTATCGCTCGAATAATAATTCTCATTATCGAATCATTACTCGTAATATTAACTAATTATCGAATTATTAATCATATTATTTAATTATTTTTAATCCTTATTTATTAATTAATTACCTAATTATTAATTAATTACCTAATTATTAATTAATTAGATAACTAATAAATAATTAAATAAATAATTAAATAATTAATTAAATAATTAAATTCGAATTTATAAATTAATAAAATAATTTAGAAATTAATAATACTATTTTTTCAGAATTTAAATCTAATTTTTATTTACTTTTTAGAATTATTAAAAACAAATTTTATTATACTAAAATATAAATAAATAATTAATTTATCAAAAACACACAACAGGGAAAGGGGTTAGGGTTGTAAGGATCAATCCCGGGTCGTTTCCCGGGTCGAAACCGGGTCGACTCCGGGTTGATGAAGAACAGCGGCTGCCTGAACTGAACCCGACGCCGGCGGGCTGTTTTCCGGCGACTTCGAATCGAACAAACGAACCACGAAGACACCTCGTTTCTTCACGTTTTCAACTAAGAGCAACACCATAGCAACGTAACATCCTTCCTCCTCCTTCCTCTGCTGTTAACGATACCGGAAAACTCAGGAACAGGGCGGCGGCGTTCCGGCGACGCTAAAACGGAAACCAAAACATACAAACTGGTACCAATCGATCGAGGATTCAACGATCTACAAGCTTATGGCAACGAAAACATCTAACAATCAATCAAATAAGAACCCCTAATTCGAGTTTAAATCCGAAAATTATAAAATAAAAATCGATACCTCTGATGATGATTTTGACGTGATAATCTGATAGAATAGGCTTCGGGCTTCAAATCGGTTACTCACACTTCGATTTCTGACACTCCTATCACGATCAAATTGGCTTTGATCCGCAAGAACACTCAAGAACCCTAATTCCCCTTTTCTTAATTTTCTGATTTTTAATATTAATTAACTGAAAAATTAATAACAATTCTGATATTTATATTTATGAAAATAATACCCCTAAATAAAATTAAGGGTCTAATTACACTCCTATTAAAAATATTTGGCCCCAATTTTTATAATTTTTGGGTATTAATAATGAATTTTTAAATATCCAATAAATACAAAATAAATACTAAAAATTCCCAAAAATTGTGAAAAATACAAAAATACAAAGAAAAATGATATATGCTAATTTCATGATCATATAAAAATAAAAATGTGATTTTTGTGGGGTTTTTGGTACCCAAAGGGGTCCGGAAAAGTCGTTTTTCGCGAAAAAGGTCAATTTGTAAAACGTCTAGGGGTTCAGAATAGCGATACGGTATAGGGCATTTTTGGCAAAATAGGGCCAATGATTTTGTTTGAAATACGGGCTTTTAAAACATAGTTTTGAGCTGTACAGGTTTTGATATAATATATATAACTGACGATAGAACGCTCAATAAATATCCAAAACACGTTTGGATCAAAACAACCAACACATAACACATAGCAGTTAGGGTTCAACGACTTAACACATTTAATCACATAATAATACTCATAATTTATTATTATTATAATATAATACAAGCGTAATTCCTCGGTCGTTACATCAGCAAGTCATAATGACAAAACTGAGAATAATGATCATCAAGAGAACATGATTATGATATCAGGTGAACAATGGATTATAATTTAGAATTGGATATTATACTTTTAATTTAAAAACCAAGGTTAGGCTGCTGATCAGTCACGCACTAACCCCGAGCAAGGCACACAACATTGCTCTAACTACTGGATGCAAGGCACACATTGGCCTAACTTGACCATTATATGGTCTGACCACGAATCTGGTCCACAATTTTATTAAAACAATCCAATTCTAACATAATAAAAGAATAAGCAATAATAAACAATAACCAGAATCATTAACAACAATGAGTGTTTAACAATGAAAGGGTTTCAATCCTTGTAAGGATCAATAAGATAATTTAAAAGCTTGGATGCTGGTATTGAAAGAATTGGATAACAAAGGAATTAACATTTCAGGGTTTCAAAGATTTGGCTTTCAAAGCATAGGATACAATGTTTGAGTATATAAGTAATTCAGTTCGGTGTTTGGGATTCTGCTTGCATGTATTTGTGGAGTAGTATAGTATACTTGAGGTTCGTGTTTGGGTATACAACAATCAATGGTCTAGAAAGAATAAGGTTCATGGCTCAAGAACAATGACTGGCATGAGAGTTTGGGTTTCAGTGCTTCAAAGCACTTGCAATATCAACAAGACTATCAAATACTACAATATCTCAAGAAAGTTCAGAACACTTGCCTGGTATTAGTTTACTACACTGCACTTGCTTCCAATCACAACCGTCTTACTCCTCAACAACCTGTTTCCCTTTCCTACGCCTTTCCTCTTCTGCTCACATATCATAAGCATCTATCAATAATTAACTCATAGAGTTCTATTCAATACATACTTCTATCTACCCTTCGTTTTACCCAAATCCGATTAACGGATTGAAAGTTATGTAATAATCAAGTAAACACCGAATATATAGACCGATAGTCAATCAACCAGTCACGTATAGCACATAATACATCACATAATCAATGATATATCATTTATAAAGAAGTCTCGGGTCATAAATTGGCTTTCTGGTATTTAAAATGATTTTTAAAACATTTTTTTGGAATTAAAACGGATCGTTGAATAAATTTCGGGTTAATAAACAGGGTTCGGTTGGCCAATTATGGCTCCGAAACAATTTTATAATAATTATCGAGCCTTGGAAATAATTTAGAATAATATTTTAAAGCTCGAAACTATTTTTCGAAATTTTTAAATCATTTTTAAATAATTAAATCTAATTAAATAATTAAATAAAATCAATTAATAATTAATTAAATCAATTAATTTTCGAATTAATTGACCAATTAATCAATTAAAATTAACTGAAATTAATTAATTAATTAATTCAGATTTATTTTTGAAATAAAAAATAATTTTCGGAATTAAAATACTAATTTTAGAATTTTCAAAAATTAAAAATGAATTTTTATAATAAAAATAAATAGGAAATATGATTTTTAAACAT
Source organism: Apium graveolens (assembly GCF_009905375.1). Lineage (NCBI taxonomy): Eukaryota > Viridiplantae > Streptophyta > Magnoliopsida > Apiales > Apiaceae > Apium > Apium graveolens. The sequence continues at coordinate 245,666,190 of NC_133654.1, forward strand.
TTTTAAAACAGGAATCCTAAATTTGCAAAGTCTGGAAACTTCAGGGACCAAACTGCATCGTTTTCAAAATTATAGGTACTAAATTGTAATTTTCCAGCCCCGTCGCCGGAAAATACAGGGGTGGCCGGAAAACACGTTCCCGGCGTCCTCACCCCACCAACACCTCCAGATCACATCTATATTTCACCAGGAACTCAACCATACCAACAAATCATTCTAATCATCCCTGAGTTGGCCGGAATTTGGCCGTGAAGTTTTCCAGTTTCCGGCGAACTTCGAAAAATTTCAAAAGACAACTCCCTTCTCTACAGACCTCGGTGATTCATGAAACTTATACGACTAGATTACAAATTTCACAGAGAACACAATCCATTATATCACAACATCAATCTATTCCAGAATAAGAAACCCCCAAATTTCAATTAAGAACATTCATACGGGTTATAAACCCTAATTTTGAAATTCGAAAATCAAACTCAAATTTGAACATGTTATTGAACTCCAAATCAGACGTATAATATATCAAAATCATCAGGAAAACAAGTTCTATAACATGCAATCATCAAATCATACAAACAATCATCCGAACAAAAATTCATATTTTTAATAAATTTAATTCGAAAATAAATAAAATTATAGAAAATAAACCTTGATTTCTGCAGTAAAACAAAGCTCAGAATCTGGTAGAACACTTCAAATCCTTCATTTTGGTTACTCAAGCTTTGAAAACAGAGATTGGTAACGCCTTCGTTTTGCTGTTTGATTCTTAGAACATTTTATGTAATTAGGGTTTTTCTCTGAAAATTATAAAATTAACTATCTGCAAATGATTTTGATACGAAATAAAATACGGTAAAAGGCTATTTATAATTACGGAAAATTAGTATCCCGTTGGATCATTCCGGATATAAAACGGTACGTTTATTTATAAAAACTGATCCAAACGGTATCGGTTTTCTGGATAATGATCTAAATCAGTACAATTTGTACTGCAGTCTTGGTCTCAGCGCCTGGTTACACGTACTACGAAGTGATAATTGGGATAGTTTAATAAAAAGCTCCCGTTTATCGAAAATACGGGTTTTATTAATTTACCGAAACGAATATTGTATCGAAAATGTTGCGCCGGGACCCGCGCAGAACAAACCGTACGCCGGATCGAAAAAGTCGAAACATGGAATATGCTCGGAATATTACAATTAGGTTAGGAAGGAGTTCTCGGAAGAGTTTCGGGTTCCAAAAAGGTAACAACGGTTGACGTCGGTTGGTTCCCGTTTTTATAAAATTGATTTTAAATACTCGGAAAAAGATTTTATAAATTTCATATGATCCTTATAAATCAATAAATCAACATAAGAATAATTAGGACGATATGACAATTATATATGTTTTATTTTGGACATATAAAAATTAAAATACTCAATTAATATTATATTTGAATATCCAAGTACAGATAACACTTAACAATTAACTCACAAAATAGATACTGAACACATATAATAATTATTTAATAGCAAAAATAATTACACGATATATCCCGGATATTACATCCTTCCCCCCTTAAAAGGATTCTGTCCTCAGAATCTCCTAAGAAAACAAATGAGGGTACTTTTCTCTCATATCACTTTCTAACTCCCAGGTTGACGCTTCAACCTTTGGGTTTCTCCACAATACTCTTACTAACTTTACCACTTTATTTCTCAATACTTTCTCTCTCTCCTCTAGAATCTCTATTGGGCTCTCTATATATGACAAATCTGCCTGAAGCTCTATTGGCTCATATTCTATTACATGCCTGGAGTCTGGATTATATTTTTGAGCATCGATACATGAAAAACATTGTGAATGTGCTCCATGTGCGGTGGTAACGCCAACTTGTAAACTACTTTGCCAACACGCTTTAGGATCTCAAAAGGTCCGACATATCTTGGACTCAGTTTTCCTTTCTTTCCAAACCTCGTTAGTCCTTTCCACGGTGATACTTTCAGTAATACCAAGCTTCCTTCTTCAAATTCCATGTCTTTCCTTGACTGATCTGCATATTTCCTTTGACGATTTTGTGCGGCTATCAATCTCTTCTGGATAATTTCAACAATTTCCTTTGTCTGATGTACCAGTTCAGGTCCAAGTATCTTGCGTTCTCCTACTTCGTCCCAATATATTGGAGATCTACATTTGCGTCCATAAAGGGCTTCATAGGGTGGCATCCCAATGCTGGCATGATAACTGTTGTTGTAAGCAAACTCTACCAAAGGTAAATGTTCGTCCCAACTTCCTTTGAAATAAATAGCACAAACACGTAACATGTCCTCGATTGTCTGGATCGTTCTTTCACTTTGGCCATCCGTCTGGGGGTGATAGGCCGTACTCATATTCAGTCTTGTTCCTAAACATTCTTGAAAACTCTTCCAAAATCTTGAATTAAACCTTGGATCTCGATCAGATATAATAGACACAGGAACTCCATGACGAACTACAATTTCCTTCAGGTATATATGGACCAACTTGTCGAGCAAAAATCTTTCATTTATAGGCAGAAAATGAGCTGACTTGGTAAGTCTATCCACTATAACCCAAATGGAATCATGATTAGCCCTTGTCCTTGGTAATCCAACTATGAAATCCATGGCAATATGTTCCCATTTCCACTCTGGAATCTCCAATGGCTGTAACAATCCACTTGGTCTCTGATGCTCTGCTTTAATTCTCTGACAGGTATAACATTTGCTAATCCATTCCGCAATTTCCCTCTTCATGTCTGGCCACCAATAATTCTTCTTTAAATCTCTGTACATTTTGGTACTCCCTGGATGGATAGAATATCTTGAACTATGTGCCTCTTGTAAAATTTCATTTTTTAGCTCCGCCACTGGTGGAATCCAAATTCTTGAAGAAAACCTAAGAATACCTTGATCATCCTTCTGCGTGCATAATTCCTCACCTACCAAACAATTTTTATCTTGATCCATTACATTTTCCTGACACTTCTTTATTTTCTTCAACAACTCCGGCTGGAAAGTCATACTGTATACTTTCGCTTCCTCAGGCTTGCAAACTTTAATCTCCAATTCCAATTTCTGAAATTCCTTATATATATCTTCAGGCACTGATAACACATTCAACCTTTCCTTCCGACTCAATGCATCTGCTACCCACGTTCGCTTTACCGGGGTGATAATTAATCGAGCAATCATAGTCTTTGATCAACTCTAACCATCTCCTTTGCCTCATATTAAGTTCCTTCTGTGTGAATATGTACTTTAAGCTTTTGTGATCCGTGAAAATCTCGCACTTTTCTCCATACAAATAATGTCTCCAAATCTTCAAAGCGAAAACTATGGCTGCTAGCTCCAAATCATGAGTAGGATACTTCTGTTCATGTGGTTTCAATTGCCTTGACGCATACGCAATCACCTTTTCGTCTGCATTAAAACATATCCTACTCCTTTGTGAGAAGCATCACTATAAATTACGAAATTCCCTTGATCATCTGGAAGTGACAAAACATGTGATGTGATTAATCTTCGCTTCAATTCCTGAAAACTTTTCTTCGCACTTGTCGTTCCATATAAACTTTTCATTCTTTCGTGTAAGCTTTGTCAATGGTGTTGCAATCCTTGAGAAATTCTTAACGAATCGTCGATAATATCCTTCCAATCCCAAGAAACTTCTTACCTCAGTGGGTGTTCTCGGTCTCTCCCAATTCGTAATTGCCTCGATCTTTGCCGGTCCACTTTGATCCCTTCGTTACTGACTATGTGTCCTAAGAACTGAACTTCCTGTAGCCAAAACTCACATTTCGAGAATTTAGTGTATAATTTCTTTTTCCTTAAAATCTCCAAAGCCGTTCTCACATGTTCCGCATGATCCTCTTCCGTCTTTGAATAGATTAAAATATCGTCTATAAACACAATAACAAACTTATCCAAATACTCTTTGAAAATTCTGTTCATCAGGTACATAAACGCTGTCGGGGCATTGGTCAATCTAAAAGACATCACTCGTAATGTCCATACCTTGTTCTGAAAGCTGTCTTTGGTATATCTTCTAGCTTGATCTTCAGTTGATGATATCCTGATCTTAAATCAATTTTGGAGAAGTACTTGGCTCCCTTCAACTGGTCGACAGATCATCGATTCTGGGTAACGGATACTTGTTCTTGATTGTCAGCTTGTTGAGCTCCCTATAGTCGATGCACAGTCTCATGCTTCCATCTTTTTTCTTGACAAATAATACCGGGGCTCCCCATGGGGATATACTAGGTCTGATTACTCCTTTCTCTAACAATTCCTGCAATTGCTTCGCTAGCTCTTTCATCTCAACAGGCACCATTCTGTACGGGGCCTTGGATACTGGTTCTGTTCTCGGTGCTAAGTCGATCGCAAATTCAATTTCTCTATCTGGAGGAAGTCCGGGTAATTCGTCGGGAAATACGTCTGGAAATTCATTCACAACGTGAATATCTTCAAGTTTTGTTGGTTCTTGACTTTTGTCAATCACATATGCCATGAAATGCTCACATCCTTGTCGTAGTAACTTCTTGGCTTGAATCATCGTTAAGAACTTCTTTACTTGTTTTTTACCCTTGAACGTTACTATCCTTTCGTCTGGCGTTTTCACCATTACCTTCTTATTTCGATAATCTATCTGGGCATCGTGCCTAGATAACCAATCCATCCCTAATATAACGTCAAATTCTCCTAACTTAAATGGTATCAAATCTACACAAAACTTACTACCAGAAATCTTAATTTCACAATTCCCACAAACTTGATTAACAGATACACGTTCTTGATTTGCTAATTCCACGGTCATTATTTCATTTAAACACTCAACTAGACAATTTAACTTACTAACAAAATCTTGTGAAACAAACGATCGAGTTGCTCCCAAATCTATTAACACTTTGGCACATAAAGAATTCACATTAAGCGTACCTGCCACGACATCCGTATCCTGGATAGCATCCTTCACCGACATGTCAAAAACTCTAGCCCTTGGAGTCTCATTCACTGTTGGGGTAGATCCCATAATCCTCAATGCATTACTGACTGGGGCTGATGTCTTGCATCCCTGGCCATATGTCCTGGCTTTCCACATTTAAAGCACATAAATCCAATGGTTGGAACCTTTACTGCTGGATTCTGGATAGGTTGATCCTTATTTGCTGGTTCTCTTGCTGGCTGATTTCGGCACTCCCTCGAATAGTGCCATTTCTGGTTGCATTTGAAACATACCACATTCAACTTATTACAAACTCCTACATGCTTCTTCCTACATACTAGACAATCCAGAAAAGTTAGTCTCAACTGACTTGGCAAATTTGTATTAACTGGACGGTTGCTCTGGCCTCCGTCTCCTGCATTCTGTCTCCTGAAATTAAAATTTCTCCCTGGCTGAAACTTACCCTTCTTTAAATTTGGAAACTTCCCTGTTTGTGGCTGACCCTCACTTCCCTCAACTTTCCTTTTCTTGCTTTCCTTTCCTTCTGGAACATCTCACTCTCTGTCTCTGCGATCATAGCCTTCTGTACTACTCCTGCATAGGTATCTAATTCAAAAATGGCTACCTTCCCTCTGATCCATGGTTTCAAACCTTGCTAAAATCTTTTAGCTTTCTTCCTGTCAGTATCCACATACGACGGTACATACCTTGACAATTCCTCAAACTTACCCTCATAATCTGTTACCGACATGTTCCCTTGCTTTAATTCTAAAAACTTCAGCTCCATTTGATCCTGAACAAACTGAGGAAAATATTTTTCTAAAAATAATTCCTTAAACCTTTCCCAAGTAATAACATCTGTGCCTTCCAATGTCTTCACCATTTCCCACCAATAGGTGGCCTCATTCTTCAGATAGTAACTTGCAAACTCAACCTTCTGTTCTTCCTTTACTTTCACTAAGGCAAATGCCTTCTCTATTTCCTTTAACCAAACATTTGCTTCAATTGGCTCTAAGGAACCCTTGAATTCTGGTGGGTTTACTGCCTGAAAAGTTTTAAAAGTTACCTGGGGGTTGGTCTGTCTTTGTTGTTGCTTGTGCCAGGTGAACTGTTTTGTTGGGCCAAGATTTGAAGAATCTGGCTATTACTGGGTCCATGGGTCCTGGGTTCACATTTGGATTCGTATCATCTTGGTGTTATTGTTGTTGGTTTCTTCATTCTGGGTGTTGGTGCGGGTATTTCTTCTGGTAGGCATTTTCTGTTAAGAATCAATCAACTTATTTAGCTTTTGAATCAATCTTTTACATAAAAGGACAGTTTTACAAAACAGAAATATCTCTTTTTGAACAACAGTTGTAACTAAGTAAATTGCATGCTTCTTTACAGAATATGAACAGTTATGGAAAATAGGGTACATGGTTATCACAGGGTATAACTAGTGCAATAAATATCGGTAAGGTAACACAGGTGCAATAAAGTAAATGACAGTGCTGGAAAGGAAAAAGGTACTGATATATATAGATAAAAAGTTTTAGTAGTACAAGCTGTAAAAGACGCTTCGAAGTAAAGTAAAAAGGGTAACAGCACCTACTCACTAAGTCCGTATAGCTAGTCTATAAATATAACTCAAAAGGTCTACTGATACACACTACACAATACTGTATATACTACTATAACCATAATAATACTGCTCAACATCCTCATCTCGGAGTCTCTGGCTCATGGCAAATCTGGACCTTCCTATCTCCTCAAGCTCCCTCTAGAACCCCACTTAGCCCACTCCACTAGGAAATCAGGGGGTGATGTCCTCATGTGTAGCCTCAGCAATCCTACAGCAGCTGCTCTACGAAGCCTGGAAGCCTCTCCCTAAGTCGCCTCTCACCACTCCCCATCTCTCTGGTACGCATGATATGCAATAACTCCTGATCTGACCCTGTAGGAATCCGCTTGCTTCCATAAGGCAAGCCTCAAACTGGTGATATGAAACAGGATAGGAAAGAGAACTGGAAAGGTACTCTGTGACTGAATGACTAGTAAAGCCTGAATCAGCAGGTGCGGGGTCCCTCTGATAGGTGGCCTCATGCCTGGAGTGAATAGCCTGCATTGGTACGGGCTGTAACACAGGTGGAGGTAGTATAGCCACACTGGTGGAACAACAGGACGTGGATCCGAAGGATGGCACTCCAACTGAAGGCTCTGAGTTGATCAGCTGCTACGGGAATAAAGAGTCGCCATAGCTGCTATCTGAAATCATATCGCAATATAAGAATCTCGAACCATAAACGCGAATTACACTAATACCTGATATACTGAAGCACCTCAACCTCTCGACATTCTATCTTTCTATTCCTTACTTCTAATCCTAACCTCTACCCATTCCCGTCAACCTAGGCTTATGTCAGTGACTTATAACCTGTAGCTCTGATACCAAACCTGTGGCGCCCTCACAAACCCGGGTCAGAAGTTTGGGGTCCACACTCACACTCCTTATTTTATAACCTGCTTATAACAATAATAAAGATAACAATAATATGCAGTGACCCTATTACCAACTACCACGGATCGCCACAGTTAAAGTATGCAAAAAATCCAACACATTCTACTTATATTACAAACTGTTAAAATCTCCAATCATTCAACTCAAACTGGGTATTAAATTTTAGTACAACTTTTACAAACTTAAATTATTCCAAAAGAAGCCTACTAGCTCAGCTTTTTCAACCTGAACCCCTAGCTCTCGTGCTGGACTGGGGATCCTCGTTTACCAACTGGTTCTTTTTAACTGGAAAGAATATAAACAACATCGCATAAATGAGCTAACTAGCTCAGGCAAAGTCACTAATGACAAAACTGAGAATAATGATCATCAAGAGAACATGATTATGATATCAGGTGAACAATGGATTATGATTAGAATTGGATATTATACTTTTAATTTAAAAAACCAAGGTTAGGCTGCTGATCAGTCACGCACTAACCCCGAGCAAGGCACACAGCATTGCCCTAACTACTGGAATCCAAGGCACACATTGGCCTAACTTGACCATTATCATGATCTGACCACGATCTGGTCCACAATTTTAATAAAAATAATCCAATTCTAACATAATAACAGAATAGCAATATAAACAATAACCAGAATCATTAACCATAATGAGTGTTTAACAATGAAAGGGTTTCAATCCTTGTAAGGATCAATAAGATAATTTAAAAGCTTGGATGCTGGTATTGAAAGAATTGGATAACAAAGGAATCAACATTTCAGGGTTTCAAAGATTTGGCTTTCAAAGCATAGTGATACAATGTTTGGAGTACATAAGTAATTCAGTTCGGTGTTTGGGATCTCGTTTGCATGTATTTGTGAGTAGTATAGTATACTTGAGGTTCGTGTTTGGGTATACAACAATCAATGGTCTAGAAAGAATAAGGTTCATGGCTCAAGAACAATGACTGGAATCAGAGTTTGGGTTTCAGTGCTTCAAAGCACTTGCAATATCAACAAGACTATCAAATACTACAATATCTCAAGAAAGTTCAGAACACTTGCCTGGTATTAGCATACTACACTGCACTCGCTTCCAATCACAACTGTACTCCTCAACTACATGTTTCCCTTTCCTACGCCTTGCCTCTTCTGCTCACATATCATAAGCATCTATCAATAATTGACTCATAGAGTTCTATTCAACACATACTTCTATCTACCCTTCGTTTTACCCAAATCCGATTAACGAATTGAAAGTTATGCAATAATCAAGTAAACACCGAATATATAGACCGATAGTCAATCAACCAGTCACGTATAGCACATAATACATCACGTAATCAATGATATATCATTTATAAAGAAGTCTCGGGTCATAAATGGGATTTCTGGTATTTAAAATGATTTTAAAACATTTTTTCGGAATTAAAATGGATCGTTGAATCAATTTTCGGGTTAATAAACAGGGTTCGGTTGGCCAATTCTGGCTCCGAAACAATTTTATAATAATTATTGAGCCTTGGAAATAATTTAGATAATATTTTTAAGGCTCGAAACTATTTTTCGAAATTTTAAATTCATTTTTAAATAATTAAATCTAATTAAATAATTAACTAAAATCAATTAATAATTAATTAAATCATTAATCAATTAATTTTTTGAATAATTGACCAATTAATCAATTAAAATTAACTGAAATTAATTAACTAATTAATTCAAATTTATTTTTGAATTAAAAATAATTTTTAGAATTAAAATACTAATTTTGTAGAATTTTCAGAAATTAAAAATGAATTTTTATAATAAAAAATAAATAGGCAAATATGATTTTTTAAACATTTTTTAAAACAGGAATCCTAAATTGCAAGTCTGGAAACTTCGGGACCAAACTGCAATCGTTTTCAAATTATAGGTACTAACTTTAATTTTCCCAACCCGTAGTCCGAAAAATACAGGGGTGGCCGGAGAACACGTTCCCGGCGTCCTCACCCCACCAACACCTCCAAATCACATCTATATTTCACTAGGAACTCACCATACCAACAAATCATTCTAATCATCCCTGAGTTGGCCGAAATTTTGGCCGTGAAGTTTTCCAGTTTCCGGGCAACTTCGGAAAATTTCAGCAAGGCAACTCCCCTTCTATACAGACCTCGGTGATTCATGAAACTTATACGACTAGATTGCAAATTTCATAGAGACACACAATCCACTATATCACAACATCAATCTATTCCAGAATAAGAACACCCCAAATTTCAATTAGAACAACTCAAACGGGTTATAAACCCTAATTTTGAAATTCGAAAATCAAACTCAATTGAACATGTTATTGAACTCCAAATCAGACGTATAATATATCAAAATCATCAGGAAAACAAGCTCTATAACATGCAATCATCAAATCATACAAACAATCATCCGAACAAAAATTCATATTTTTAATAAATTTAATTCAAAAATAAATAAAATTATAGAAAATAAACCTTGAATTATGCAGTAAAACAAAGTTCAGAATCTGGTAGAACACTTCAAATCCTTCGTTTTGGTTACTCAAACTTTGAAAACAGAGATTGGCAACGCCTTCGTTTTGCTGTTTGATTCTTAGAACAGTTTATGTAATTAGGGTTTTTCTCTGAAAATTATAAAATTAACTATCTGCAAATGATTTTGATACGAAATAAAACACGGTAAAAGGCTATTTATAATTACAGAAAATTAGTATCCCGTTGGATCATTCCGGATATAAAACGGTATGTTTATTTATAAAAACTGATCCAAACGGTATTGGTTTTCTGGATAATTATCCAAATCAGTACAATTAGTACTGCGGCCTTGGTCTCAGCGCCTGGTTACACGTACTACGAAGTGATAATTGGGATAGTTTAATAAAAAGCTCTCGTTTATCGAAAATACGGGTTTTATTGATTTACCGAAACGAATATTGTATTGAAAATGTTGCGCCGGGACCCGCGCAGAACAAACCGTACGCCGGATCGAAAAAGTCGAAACATGGAATATGCTCGGAATATTACAATTAGGTTAGGAAGGAGTTCTCGGAAGAGTTTCGGGTTCCAAAAATGTAACAACGGTTGACGTCGGTTGGTTCCCGTTTTTATAAAATAGATTGTAAATACTCGGAAAAAGATTTATAAATTTCATATGATCCTTATAATCCATAAATCAACATAAAAATAATTAGGACGATATGACAATTATCTATGTTTTATTTTGGACATATAAAAATTAAAATACTCAATTAATAATTTTTGAATATCCAAGTACAGATAACACTTAACAATTAACTCACAGAATAGATACTGAACACACATAATAATTATTTAATAACAAAATAATTACACGATATATCCCAGATATTACAGACAATCTGCCTTATCCGTCGGGAGACAATCTGCTTCATCCGTCGAGATACAAAGTGCATCATCCGTCGGAATAATGAGAGAAGTTGAGAGTCAGATTAGATCACCTATAAAAAGTACTCTTTTCTCAAATCAATGATTCACAAACTCAGGGGGAGTTTCTCATAATTAAAACTCAGTCACACATCAAGACAACAATGAGGCCTCTTCATCTAGAGCTAATCTACCTCAACAAAGAAAATGGACTAAAGATCACCCTTTTGAGCTCATCATTGGTGATGCATCTTCTAGAGTTCAAACAAGGAAAGCAACTCAAGAATAATATCTATGTAGCAGCTTCCTTTCTATGGAAGAACCAAAGAAGGTAGAAGAAGCTTTGTTGGATCCTGATTGGATTTTAGCTATGCAAGAGGAGCTAAACCAATTTAAAAGGAACAAGGTATGGAAGCTGGTACCCAAACCTAAAGGAAAGAATCCAATTGACACCAAGTGGGTATTCAGAAACAAGATGGATGAAAATGGCATAGTGGTCAAGAACAAAGCTAGATTGGTTGCTGAGGGCTACTGTCAGCAAGTTAGTGATGGAATATTCATTAGTCAAACTAAATATATTTATTATCTTTTAAAGAAGTTTGATCTAATGGATTGCACATCTGTAAAAACTCACATGGCTACTACAACTAAACTTGAATTAAACACTACTGAAAAGTCTGTGGATATTTCAAGCTATAGGGGCATGGTTGGCTCACTTTTGTACTTAACAGCTAGTAGGCCAGATATAATGTTTGCTACATGTCTTTGTGCTAGATTTCATGCTGATCCTAGAGAATCTCACTTAGTAGTTATTAAGAGAATTTTCAGATATCTCAAGGGAACACCAAAACTTGGCATTTGATACCCTAGAGATTCTGGTTTTGATCTAACTGGTTATTCAGATGCAGATTATGCAGGTTGTAGAATAGACAGAAAAATAACAACAGGAACGGTCAATTTCTAGGGAACAAGCTTGTGTCCTGGTTTAGTAAAAAGTAAAATTCAGTTTCTACTTCTACAGCTGAAGCTGAATATATTGCTGCTGGTAGTTGCTGTGCATATATTTTGTGGTTGAAAAACCAATTGTTGGACTATGGTCTACAAGTGGATAGCATTCCCATTTCTGTGATAACACAAGTGCAATTGCCATCACTGAAAATCCAGATTTTCAAGGTTGGTAAGTGAGTTAGGTTTGCTTAATTATTCTTGAATCATTTCAGATATTTTTGCAAGTTATATTGCATCCAGAAACTTAATTGATTTTTCTGTTTCGGATGAAATTTTGGCTAAGTCAAAATTTACATCCTGGCGGATGCTCATTATCCATCGAGTTTATGATCATCCGTCAAAATAGTATTTATTAATATAAATCAATTACTTTTCTGGATTATTTATAACCCGGCGGATAATTGTTTTATTCTCATCCGCCGAATTGTCTCAATCTTAGCCATTAAAACTCTGAACATTATCCATCGGGTATACTTACAGTTTGTAAGTATAACACGACGGATAATTAACAGTTTTTTGATAGTTTACTTATTTTAAACGGCTATTTTGGGCTATTTTGATTGGTTATTTTATTTTACTTTATTATTTTTGATAGTTTATTTCTGAGATAGTATAAAAGAAGAATTCATTTTTATTCTATTCTTTTATCATTCTCAAATCAATTGCTCTAACTCCTTTTTTCTTCAAAGCAAATAACCTCTCTGCAAATTTCCATACTTTAACAATGGCACTAGTAGTCAAAATCATGTCCCAGTCTGGATTCATCTATGAAAAGAACAACTTCGTAGCTCTTGTGAACAAAGAGATTCCACAATCTGGAGATTTTCACAAAATGATGGATTTTGTGAAGGGATGTAAACTCAGTTATGCTATGCTGGAATCACCCACAATCTACTATGAGGTTGTGGAGGAGATATGGACAACTGTTGTGTACCAATCTTCTGACAAGACCATAACTTTCACTCTTAAATGTAAGCAGTTCTACATTAACAGTGATACAATTCAAGCTTGCTTTAAAATTCCTGAAAACACTACTACTGTTCCACACAGAGATACTGATTTAGTTAACATGCTTAATTCTATTGGCTATGCTCTCCCTACCTCTAAATTAAGTGAGATTAAGAGACTAGGTCTTAGAAAAGAGTGGAGTTATGTGTGTGATGTAGTTACCAAAGTATTTTCTGGTAAAGTGAGTAATTTTGATTTTGTTAACATTGTCATGCTTAACATGCTTTATATGCTAGTTACTGATAAGTACTTTAACTTCAGTGACATGATCATGTTTGAGTTAGGTTATAAGTTAGGGGAACTTAATAAGAGAGGTAAAAGTGTCTATTATGCTAGATTCTTTATGATGCTTGCTAACCATCTTATTGAGAACATTGCTACTGAGAACCCAACCAACAAACTGAATTATTGGGTTCAAGAAAGGAGAATCATTGCAGATCTCAACAGAGCAAGTCACCACAAAGAGGTGCCCCTCTTCTATTTTCCAATCATGGTGGAACCTCAGGTAAGTGAGGTAAGCACCACTGTCTCTGCTCTTCCAACCTCACAAATTTCTTTGCATTCAAGTGGAGCTATGGCATCCGTGTTAATGACCCAATAGATGCCAACCCAAGCTACCAAAACAACAATTTAAGAATCCAAAGCTAAGAAAGCCCCCTCTGGTTTCTCTTAAAAGAAAACAGTTATAAAAACTATCAAACACAAAGAGGGGAGTGTGAAAGAGAGTGAGTTAGGTGAGGGACAGGGTGAAAATCAAAGAAACCCTAAGGATAAGGCTGGTGAGATTAGTGTACCCAAGCCTAGCCACACCACAATTTCCCAACAAGTTATGGTTGTTAATAAGGAAATCAGCACAACTCTAGTTTCATCCTCCCAAAAGGATATTACTATTGAAACAAGCTCCCAACCAGGAGCACAGGCCAAGAGGGTAAGGGACACAATTTCACCACAAACTTATGCCAGGAAGAAAAGATCTAAAACCCTTGGGGATGCACAGGGAACACACACAGTGCAAATTGGAGCTAAAGACTCAGTCACTGCACCATCTCAAAGTCAGCTTGATATGACTCCAATAAATGTGGAGTCACAGCCAAAATCATTAATAATTGAAGCACCTGAAACACCAAATTCACCCACACACTCACTGGATGTAGACATGATTCATACATCACTTCCAAATTCTCCATCTTTGACTTTATTGGAGAAGCCAAAAATCCAAGCAAGTGAGCATCATCTTTTAGATGATTTGTTGGCTCACTTTCCAATTCCTTCTGAGTCTATTGAGAAATCTGTGCCCAAATTTTCATCAATCTGCATAGAGTCCACAATAGTCTCCACTCTAAACTCATTCATTTCTTCTATCCCGGTGGATATTGTTCATCTGTCGAGTGGTGATTGTATCCCGACGGATGTACCTAACAGCAGTCATCCGTCGGCTAGCCTAACTACTATCCCGATGGATGTTCCTCATCCGTCGGTACTCTCTGCAGAACTTCAAATACCAACAATTGTCACAAGTGCAGATGACCTAGTAATAGTACAATCACTCTTAGGACTGAGGGCAGGGAGTGAATTAAGTGAGAGGTTGGGTTGCTCCCAGGCAAAAGGAGAGGAAAGGAGTGAAGTAATGCAGACCATTTCTTCAGGTCTGGAAAAAGTGAGTGAGGGGAGTACCACCTTAGATGGTGAAGGTGAGGGTGTGAGGGTGGGAAGCCAAGGGGAGCCCTTGTTACAAAAATAGAGAAAAATTGAGAGAAAAACATGTACATCTGAATGGGAAGAGCCAATTGTAAGTGAGTTAATGGATGTCAATAAGGCTGACAAGAAATAGCTAATTCTGCAAGAATATCAAGATGTTTTATACTCTGTTTCTTTTGAAGCTGAGGCATTTACTCACCCTGTGTCAGCATATCAAGTTCTAGCTGAACAGGGCAATGTGGCTGCAGAAAAGATGCTCAACTTGGTCCATACAACTGAATCCAAGCAGAGAGCCAATGATGTTATCACCTTCATGCCTTCTACAGCTGGTGATGACATTGACTATGAAGCTGGTGGATCTGAAGAGTTTTTGGGATATGAAGATGATAATGAAGGAGAATCAATGAACATAGGGGGAGAAGAAGGCCCCGGCTTCAAATCTGGCCTGCCTTCCTGGGCATTTTCCAAGGACTGTGATGTTCAATACTTCAAGACCACTCTCATCCATCAAATTCAAGAGACACATAATGCTCTTCAATCCACTACAAATGCTAGCACCAAGAAGCTCTTACAGGAACATCTCAACTCTCTACAATTATATCAAATCCAAGCTCTTCAACACAATCAGGAAGTCACTTTATCAAAACTGAGATTGACCAAGTAAAGAAGGATGTCTCTGAAAGATTGGAGCTAAACTTCTAGATGCAATAATGCCTGACATTAAAAGATAACTAAATAAGAATTCTGATCTTGTCACTAAAGTGAATTCCCTGGATGCAAGGCTAACTGTAATAGAAGCATCTCTCACAGGTATCCAGCTATATCAAGCACATCAAACTCAGTTGCTGCAAAAGCTGGTGGCTGTAAAAACTTCCACCTCCACTCTACTTGATGATAACAAAAAGGGGGAGAAAGATTCAACAATCCAAGTCAATCAAGCATAGCCAAACAGTGAGGGGGAGCATGTGGTAAATGTTCAAATCAATCAAGTAATTGTTCCAGAAATTACTCTGCCAAAGCCACCAGTATTGGACAACATTGATCTGATCCAAATAGCAGCTGCAAAACTTGATTCAAAGACAAATCCCAAGATGTTTGATGTTGCAGCTGTTGAGAAGGAACTAGATGAAAAATGGAAGAAGATTGATGCAGCTATTCAGGAGAAATTTGGTCATCTACAGAAGCCAGATAAGATCTTTCATCACCATTCTCAAGTCAAACAAATCTCAGGGCATGAAATGAGTCTGGGCAACTTGGAAAAAGGCCAAACCTCATGCATCAAATCTCCAAAAACAAATCTAATCTTGGAGCCTAAAAGAAACTACTCAAAGTTTTCAGACAAAAATCATGTGGATCTTGTGTTTGAGACACCTAGGCCAGATGAGAAGAAGCTGTTGGCTAGGTCAATTGCATTTTTCAAAGATCCAACTGATTCAGTACTTAAAAGAAGGATAGCCAAAACTTACAGAAATGGTAAGGAAATCTGTGTGGTGGTTGGACACCCTCACTTTGTAGAAGCTAAGAAGGAAGAGAAGGAAAGAATCAGGAAAGAAAAGAAGCAGGCTGCCTTAGATGCTAAGAAGCTTAAACAAAAGAAGGAGCAAGCTGCTATCTTGGCCAAACTTCAAGCTGTGAAGACTACAACTGAGATTTTTGCACAACCATCTGTGATTACTGAACCTCAAGATCAGAAAATGCATCAGGATCCACAACAGAAAAGAAGATTCAGATAGCTCCATTCCAAAAGAAAGTTGGACTTTAGTGATGAGGAAATGGAAGACTACATTCCCAAAAAGTCTACAACTTCAACTCAGACATCCAAGCCCTCAGTGGTATATGAAGAATTCAAGGTGGATTAAACAAAGAATTTTCATGGTGAGCCTATAATTCCAAAGGATGAGCCAATGGACTGGGATTGTTTGCCAAATCCTGAACTAAATATACCTATCTTTAATAAGCCAAAGAAAACAAAGATAAGAGCAACCAAGAAAAGCAAGCATGTAACTGTCAGAACCAATACCTTAACCAAATCTAAATCTATAGTCAACAAGGAAGAACTTTTATTATCTATGATATCAAGGAGTTTTTAGATCTAAACCTCTACTTGGATGAACTGGAAGAAGTAAGAGGAATTGATGCTCACAGAAATCTTCCTGAAAGATTGGTGTTTAAGTACAAGGCAGGGATAGAAATCTCATGGCCTCTTCACAGGATTCTAGAAAAAAGCTATTCTGTATTAATAAAGATCTACTCATCTTTTAAAAAGAACTTTGGATTTAATGTGACTGCAAGAAGATTGGTTCTAAAGAAGATTGAAGAGCTAAGGAGTAATAAAGCCAAAGATGTACTTCCAAAAACTCTTTCAATTCCCTTCACAGGAAAGAGAGTGCATTTGAGGCCTTATTGGCTGATGGAATTCATGGATGATAAGGGAGTTAGAAGATTCTTCAGACTGGATGACCAATTGAGTATCTCTAGCAATGAGACTCTATTAGAAATGCAAGAAATGTTGGATCTATCTGAAGCTGATGAACTTGAATTCCACAGACAACTCCAGAATCAAATAGAAGAAAATAACAGGAAGCTTGGGAAGAAATCAAGACAATCAAGGAAATAGAATTATCTACTCAGACTAGAGGAGCACCTTGATAATGATTGTGAGAACTCTTTGTACGCTTTGTTTTATTCAATTTTCAATAAAACTTGCAGCACTTATCAGTTTTATCTACTACTATTTAATCTGTATTTTTAGGGTATTTTGTTACCATCAAGTTTCTCTTAATTTATGGCTACAATTCCAGTATACATAAATTGGGGGAGATTGTTAGGAATATGTTATGAACTTGATGATAAGTTAAACAAAACACCTTAGTAGATTTAACTTAGTGAATTTTGTAGCACTCGACGGATGATCTAATATAGTCCCAACGGATGAACTTTATAGTCTCGACGGATGACAGATTAACATCCATCGAGTGAGTAGCTTATGTAACAAATAAGTTCTGTAGCACATTTCTGCAAACAACATGTTTTAGTCAAGTAGATTGTGTAGGGTTCTCTAAGTCATGTTGACTACTAGATTGATATTCAGAATAGGTTGACTAATTGTAAATATGAGATGTTTTATAATTTTATATAAGTGAAATAGAGTCAAATGGCAAATAGACTCCCGACGGATGATCTGCAAGACTCCCGACGGATGATCAACAAAGCTCCCGACGGATGACAAACATAGTCCCAACGGATGATCAAATTCAAATAGTTGTTGACAGTGACAACACAGTCACATGCATTAGGTGTTTGCAAAAGGAATGTGGTAGTCTGTTAAACAAGATTTCGAGAACATAGAAGCATTACAATTTCCATGCTAATGTGAAGATATTCAAAGATGCCGGAATAAAGTAGTGAAGTAGCATGGAGTTAGACTAGATATATTTTATTTTATTATCTTGTCTTACTGTCATGTAAACTTGGTGATATATAAACCAAGTATAGCAAGTAGAACGATTAACTAAGCAAATATAATTTTTCAGAGAAATATAGAGTATGATAAATTTTGGGTGGTAAGCATTTAGTTTTGTTTTGTGAGTTGATTATTCATTTTTTTTATATTGTTTCATTCACTATTATTATTCTGCTTCATTCAGATATTCAGTTTCTTAGCCTCGTCATCTTTTAATCTTTAAGCATTCTGGAAAGGTCTCGGAATTTCCTACGACTTTCGTGTTTCGTACTTTTTCAGTTGACTTCATCTTTAAGCAGTAATTTGACATTGTTTGAAACTGATCAGATTTGAGCTTATCAATAATTAATGATTTGTTATGTTATTTTGTTTTGTGATGTTGGGTTTTTAAAGTTTCCCATATCTTCCTATCTGAATTGATGATAACAGCTCATAATCCTACCTTTTCTGATTTTGTGTCAATTTCCGCATCACAAAAAGTGCACCACCATGATTTTCTATTACCACAGAGCCCGTAAGAGATGTCTCCCCTGGAAAAAGTCACATTCTGATCATGTGCATTTTTTATTTCATCATGATACAATACTAACAATATTTTATTTGTAGGGGTTTTTTGTTCTGCCCATGAGTCACCTTATTTTTTTTTCTATCCATAGTCCCCAAGCTATAATAAGAAGATTAGCGAATTCTTCTCTTATTAGAAGCTCAGATGTGTTTAACAGCACCCCTTTAAAAGATATATCTACTTTATTGCCCACTACAAAAGGGTAATCCATTAACTCTCATACCTTTTGTGAGATCGGACATCAAAACACTATGTGCATTGGAGTCTTCCCCGAAGCCATATAGCGGACAGTTACTATGGGAAGAAACATTTATGCGTTATATTCTCAATGTAGGCAAAATTACATGGTATCCTCTCCATGCGAACATCAAAGTTTTCTTTGGGACATTAGTTTCCCAAAGGGCTTTCCACCATAATGAAATCACGTCAGATGACGTTGATGGGCCTGAAATCTCAATTTTCATTGCCAAGTTATATACACTTATGAGCAATCAAGTAAATACCATTGCCAAAGCCATGAACCAAAGTGATTGAAAGGACCTAAATGAATTGATAAAATGAGCTGGTAATTAGGAATTAGATAATTTTGTTGAATGAGTTCTTTATTCCACTTACCCGGTTGTTATATGAATCTGAAACCATCATACTTTGACTTAAACTTCGTGTATTGGGTTAAAAGAAGGTGGTCTTGGCAGCCAAGGATATTTAGTGCATTTGTATTTTGTCCGTTTCCAATTTGTCTTCTCAAACCCCCAACAAGCAAGCTTTTTCCCCAAACTATACTCCTCCAAGTCAGAGATGGACAACTCACCTCTTTTGCCTCTAGAAAATAATAATTTGTGAAATACTTGGCTCTTAGTACTTGTGAAAGAAGAGATGTCGGTATCATTAAAATTCTCCATGCTTGTTTGGCTAGTAAGGCTTGATTTTATCGGACTAAGTCACTAAAGCCTAATCCCCCTCATCTTTCGGTATGCTAATCTTCTTTCATGTCCTTCAATAGATTTTATGTTTTGAATTAATAGACCCCATCCAAAAACGTGCCATTAGTTTCTCAATTTCCTCAAATTGACCTTGAAGAATTTTAAAACAAGACATAAGGTATGTCGGCATGGCTTGGATTACATCTTTCAAAAGTATCTATTTTCCTCCCTGTGAGAAAAAATCAGGTCTCAACGAGTAGTGTTCCCTATATCTTATCCTTTATAGAAAAGAATAATTCTTTCTTATCCCTCCTAACATTGGCAAACATAAGTAGGTCTCATAGCCTCAGTCTTTCTCATTTCCAAAATGCCCTCATACACCGATTTAATGTCTTCTGGAGTGTTCAGAGAGAATTATTGTTGTACAAAATATGCATGTACTTTAACAAGACTAAAACAATTTGTCAACCCTAGGTAAGTTGTATTGTTATCTTAATTTGTATTTTATACTTGTAACACTTAAAGTCTGTAAAAATGTCAAAAGAGCATACTTGACTCTATTTCTATAAACAGTATCAAGACTAAGAATTCTATCTGGAAGAAGATCAAGAAGATCATGCCTCAGAAGAATTATGAAGAAGTTTGGAGTTGAATAAATCTGTTTTAGGAAAAATATTCTAAGTCAAGATCTCTGTAAGTCACAGATTTATTGTTATAGAGAAGTCAGGAAAGGCACTAGAGAACTCACAGAGATATCGACAAGCCAAATTGAAGACATGGAGATATAAGATATCGACAAGTCATTTTCACTAGAGAACTCAGAGTTATCGACAAGTCAACATTCATTAGAGAATTCTGAGTTATCGATAAGTCAAATTCCACTAGAGAACTCAGAGATCGAATAAGACAAAATTCACTAGAGAACTCTGAGTTATCGACAAGTCAAATTTGACTAGAGAACTCTGAGTTATCGATAAGTCAATAAACCATTAGAGAACTCAGAGATATCGATAAGTCAAAGTGAAGATATGAAAACTAGAGATCTCTACAAGCCAGATTCTCTTATAGAGAACTCAGAGACCTCTACAAGTCAAATTTACTATGGAGTATTAGAGATCTCGATAAGTCAATATACTTATCGAGAAGTCAAGTTCTCTATAGACCAAATGAAGATCTCGAGGTAAAATCTCAAAGTACAGAATTGCAGATCAGTTCAATATCCAAGATCAACAATCAACATACAATCCAAACAGCTGGATTGACAAGTCTACAAAAAGCAGCTTGAAGGATGTGCAAGATTAATGGTGAAGATTAACTGACAAAGGAAGATCAAGATGATCACAGGATGCTAAAGATATGCTAAGCCAGAAATAGAAGATATATTTTTCTATAAATGGAAATGACAAGTGACTATCTATAAAAGCTAATAGCATGTCTTAAGCTTTCGTGTAACAACCCAAATCCGGGGTCAAGATTTGGTGTCACAAAACAATCTTTACATAAAATAAAAGAATATTCAATTAACCCCTTGAATACGGATCGTTTACAGGTTATGGTATGAAATAAGAATCTAACCTTCTACAATTCACAACAACTACCATACCAGTGTAAAACTGTAAATGCCTTTATGTTAATGCTCTTGTCTCATTTTTCTACCATCTTCGTCCTCTCGCAGCGGAGATCTCTTAACTTCTGCTATCTACCAAAGGCTATTTACTTTTATCATTATCTGCTTCTGGAAGAAATAAGAGTTATAAAGCAAGAGTGAGCCAAAAATGCCCAGCAAGTATATAATTTTGAGTTTCAAACATTAATATTAAAGGAAAATTTCCGGACAAAAGCTTTAAATAATTTTAAACAATTATATTTATTTAAGGGAGTTGAGCGAATAACATCGGCTGTTACCAACCTTTAATTAGAAATCCAAAAGTGACAAGCAATTCCCAAATTCTTCTCCAGAATCAGGGTTTTGTCCGGTTTTTGGAATCATAAAACTTTCGAGAAAGAATGTCGTTAATGGCGATCAACAACAAATTAGACTGGATACTAGTTCGCATCTATATCCTGCTGATCAGTCAGGATACAGTGCAGATCTATACCTACCTGTATAGATCCAGTCGGATATCTAGGCTCTACGGCCCATCTCAAGGCACCGGTTATGTCCCGGTCCTTAGGATTAAGTAAAACTTAATCCACAAAATATCACTATCCAGCCCATGGAGTATTTTGATGTCAAATCATTTTGAATTCAAAACATCCCAACTCAGGGTTCGCAAATAACCCAAAAGAATGGGTATTTGCTCAAGAGAGCAATCGAATTATAGGAACAATAATGAAAAGAATATGCATAATAAGAGTAATTACAGCGAAATGTAAAACATTTAACTGTTCTGAACTTAGAATAGGAACGAATAAATATTTGCAGTATTTTAAAAGAAAAACCAGGAATACTTGCCTTAATAAGCTTTAATCGTTATTATTGGTTGACTTTGGTTCGACTTGAACGTTCGGCTTTATCGTCAAACTAATATCCCATTTTGGATACGATCCCAACACTCAGGCCCTTCGATTGGAACTTCGTTGATCTCGACGTCTAATCACTAGATCATTCCTAGTCCGATGATGATACTCGGGTTTTTCGTCTAGGACCTACAGGGTTGAAATACCCTAATTCAGATAATCGCTTAAACTTAACATCAAATCGCTATCATTCCTACCCATATGATTTCATAACCCGATTCGTATTTATAGTATTACTGAAATACACATAGCAATTATGGTCCACATCTTTGAAACTTGGTTCGGTATTTATTTTCGGAAAATATGTATACTCTTCGTTTTGAAAACCAGGGCAATCGATTATTTATAAATTATTTTGTCTCAATCGTACTTAGGTTCATATAATATAATTATATATGGTTATTCGACGTCTCCGATAATTTCGGGTTACACTCCCATATTTTCGAAATCAATTTCCCGAAAATCGGGCAGCGTCTTCTTTGTTTATCGGCCTACCCGTCGAGCAATTCGACGTCAATCACAACAACAAACGCAATACAATACAATTCACAATCCACTTCATCAATCCCGTCCACCAATACGAATTTACTTTATTAATTATTATTATTCATTTTCATTCCAAAATTTATTTTACAACTAATTTTATTTCATTTATAAACGTAGGACTCAGATAAAAATTATCATTGTCCACCGTCGGCTCGCCGAGGTTCATCGCCGACGGCGGCAAAATTTATTGGTGCCCGATAATATTCGGGTTTCCAAATAAATTCCGTCGATTACTAAAATTTCCCGCAGAAAATGAATTTATTTATATCACTAAACATTAATCAATAAATCCTGCAGAGAATTAAAAATAATTTAAATTACTAAAATTTTCCATAAAAACTAAAAGTTCAGTTCGAGTGAAACAACCCGAATTAAACAATCAACACAACGATTACGCGCCAACGCGCTGCGGTACCAGAGGTCACCTCACCGGAAAATTCGGCGGCAACCAGAATAAATCGAAGCACAGAAACAACCCAGGATAAAACGCACACACGCACAGAGATATACACCATACACACACACGCCAACACATACAACACACACACACCAACACACAAACACACACACACACACCGATTATAAGCAGGAACAGGTCGGAGAATACAGGGCGGCTCGCCGGAATTACGTGGTGACAGAAACACGGGAGGAGCAGAAGAAGAAAAAAAACGGAGAGAAAAGGGAAAGAGAAGAATAAAGAGAGGGAAGGCAGAGAGAGGTGAGAGAGGTAGAGAAGATCGAGAAAAGGAGATTGAGAGATTGCAGAGAAATTGAAAATAAGGCGGTGGTGAGGCGGCGTGTGTTTTTATTACTAAATAACTAATTCTTATTCTCATAACACGTGTCCAATAAAATCGTTTTATATCGTTTCCAGTTTATTAACAGTATAATATCGTAAATAAATATCAATCAAAATAATTGTAAAATAATCTTAAAATTCTCGAAATATTCAAAATTAATAAAATAAATTTTTTATGATTTTAGTAATATTTTGGAATTAAATAATAATTTTACAATTTAATGAAGTCAGAAAATCATTTAAAATTAAATAATTAATAAATATTGATTTCTAAATTTTATAAACCCCTAAAAATAATAAATAAAATTATAGAACAACAAAAATAATTTTAGAAATAATTTTAGCATTTATAAGAATAAATATTCAATAAAATCTCTTTAAAAATGAATTCAGTTCATACAGCTCGATAATTAATTACAAAATTAATCTCCGCATCCAACAAATCATAAAAAATTAATACTGCAGCGACACATAGCTGACAGAACCAACACATATTTTATTTGTTTAATAATTCAATAATTATATTTACATATCAGGTCCGAAAATAGGTTACTTAGCCGCTAAGAAACTAAAAAGACGATACGATTTTAATACCAGATTTGGATAATTATCAAAACAGAGCTTCCTATAAAACACTTTATATGAAAACAAGGTAATAATATCTCGCCTTCTAAGAATACGAATTTTTATTGGTCTATAAATGATTAGCGTATTGAAAATTTCACGCCGGGACTCGCACAGGTCAAACCGTACCCCGGATTGAAAAAGTCAAAACACGAAAAGTGTTCGGAATTATCAAATTCGGTTAGGAAAGAGTTTTCGGAAGAGTTTCGGGTTGTAAAAACGCAAAAACGGTTGAAGTGGGACGATTTCTGATTCTAAAAAAAAATTTATAATCACGTAAAAATAATCATTATTGATTCTATAAATCCTTATAAAACACATAACAGCTCCTAGTCCTACCTTTTCTGATTTTATGTCAATTTCCGCATCCACAAAAAGTGCACCACCATGATTTCTATTACCACAGAGCCCGTACGAGATTTCTCCCCTGAAAAAAGTCACATTCTAATCATGTGCATTTTTTATTTCATCATCATACAATACTAACCAATTTATGAAATCGGACATCAAAAGATATATTTTCTTTATTGCCCACTACAAAAGGGTAATCCATTAACTCTCATACCTTTTGTGAGATCGGACATCAAAATACTATGTGCATTGGAGTCTTCCCCGAAGCCATATAGCGGACAGTTACTATGGGAAGAAACATTTATGCGTTATAGTCATCTCAATATGGGCAAAATTACATGGTATCATGCGAACATCAAAGTTTTCTTTGGGACATTAGTTTCCCAAAGGGATTTCCACCATAATAAAATCACGTCAAATGACGTTGATGGGCCTGAAATCTCAATTTTAATTGCCAAGTTATATACACTTGTAAGCAAGCAAGTAAATACCATTTCCAAACCCATGAATCAAAGTGATTGAAAGGACCTAAATGAATTGATAAAATGAGTTGGTAATCAGGAATTAGATAATTTTGCAGAATGAGTTCTTTATTCCACCTACCCGGTTGTAATATGAGATCTGAAACCATCATACTTTGACTTAAACCTCGTGTATTGGTTTAAAACAAGGTGGTCGTGGCAGCCAAGGATATTTAATGCATTTGTATTTTGTCCATTTCCAATTTGTCTTCTGAAACCCCCCAACAAGCAAGCTTTTTCCCCAAACTATACTCCTCTAAGTCAGAGATGGACAACTCACCTCTTTTGCCTCTAGAAAATCAGAATTTGTGAAATACTTGGCTCTTAGTACTTGTGAAAGAAGAGATGTCGGTATCATTAAAATTCTCCATGCCTGTTTGGCTAGTAAGGCTTGATTTTATCGGACTAAGTCACTAAAGCCTAATCCCTCCTCATCTTTCGGTATGCTAATCTTCTTCCATATCCTTCAATGGATTTTATGTTTTGAATTAATAGACCCCCCCCGCGCCAAACGTGCCATTAGTTTCTCAATTTCCTAGCATTGCCTTTGAAGAATTTTAAAACAAGACATAAGGTATGTCGGCATGGCTTGGATTACAGCTTTCAAAAGTATCTCTTTTCCTCCCTGTGAGAAAAAATCAGGTCTCAACGAGTACACTGTTCCCTATATCTTATCCTTTAAGTATATCTTATCCTTTATAGAAAAGAATAATATTTCTTATCTCCCCTAACATTGGCAAACATTAGTAGGTCTCAATAGCCTTAGTCGTTCTCATTTTCAATCTGCCCTCATACACCGATTTTATGTCTTCTGGAGTGTTCAGAGAGAATTATAGAATGGATTTATTAAAGTTGATCATTTGAAAACAAAAATGTAAAACGTCATTAATTAATACTCTACTATCTTCATATAATTAACCAAACTTATTCTAACTAAATTAGTAGTCAAATAAATTCTACAAAAGCACCTTATTATTTTTGAAAATAAATAACTAGTGTGATTATATAAGATAAGCCATCTCTTAATTGGAGCTTAAAAACAACGAGAAATAAATATTTACCTGCCCTGAACAAAGGGAGCCCCGGTCCCCGCCAACTCCGGAATAATCCTAAAATTTTAATATAAAATTTTCAAATTTACTAAGAATTTTTCGTTCGGTCCCCCTAAATGAAGGGTTTCGTGCACATAAACGCAACAGAAACAATGTAAGATTAAATTAAAATCAGAATAAAATTGAAACCCTACGCAGGATCCATGCAAAAATAGATATTTAATTCATAGTAAGAATCTTTAACTTAAAGAAGCTTTAAGAGTTCATTAATGGAAAATTAATGGAGTTCCAAACCTTGTCGAATCACCACGTATCCCGCTCTCGCGATCTACACTCTACGGTATCCACACGAACACTTTTTTTGAAGGATTGATGTGTACTAGCACCCAAAAACTCCATCTCTACCTCTCTTCCTCTTTCTCCTTGAACAGCTAGGGTTTTGTAAACCATGTATTTTAAGATAAATCAGCTCTCAAAGAGTTCATATAGAGAGAATAATGAGTTTTCTAATTATAATCTAATTATAATTAATACTAATCTGAAATCTCAATTTATTATTTAATTAAGTCATACTTAATTAATTAATAACTTATTTCAAAATTAGTTTAAGTAATTTCTTATTTTTTTTATTTAATTAATTAAATCATACTTAATTAATATCATAAATAAAATATATTACTTATTTAATTTAAATTCATAATTTAAATTATTTCTCCATCAAGCGTTCTTTGTATGTTACCCTGTAAGTTATTATTACGTTGGCAATAATTTTATTATCGCATATTAAAATTATAAACAATGAGCGGCATCTAGTAATATATCATTGTTGCCCAAGTAATAATAATTAAATCGGTGATTTGATTAAACCTTTCGTGATAATTTACAATGTAATATAATCCCTTTAATCAAATATTATAGATTAAACTAGAGGCATGTAATGTCTCATCCTCATCATAGTTTAATCCAAGTTTTCTTGATCAATGAGTAGACTATCATATCAAATCAACATTTGAGCGGGGCCACGCATTTCATAGTCTAGCTCACACAAGAGGCCAATAATATCACTCCTAAAATATGAGGGTTAAATCCCATCTAGATCATTCATATTTCTCATACGATTCATAATATACCTAATGTCCACTTTTATCATTACCCGGTCAAGGATAACTTTTAATGGAATCAAAGTATATTAATTCTCGTATAGAAATATAATAACTTCAGGTCTAAGAACCATTACATCATTATCACTGTGAGAATAACTTATGACACTATAAACATGTAGTATCTCACAACGGGTCAATCCAGCACCATGTATCTAATACATGTGCCTGTGTTTTGACTTTAGTATCACCATACATATGATCAATAAGATGTGATCATCAGTCAACAAACATACTAGTATTAATGCTTTATTATTGTCCCCAATAATAATACTCGACTATGGACCTTTAGGAATATTGATACTATTCTCATGATCTCATTTCTAAGTCACGTACTTAGAGATATAGAATTGCATATCATATTCCAAGGATATTTACTAATCTAACATTTATATCGCATTAAATTAGGAATTAATAAATTAGAAAAGGAAAATTGATAGAACATAAATATAATTCAAATGTCTTCAAACTAAAACATCATAGTGTTGTCTCTACGGCACAAACACTAACAACATCCCACTTGCACTAGAGACAATCACCCGTAGATCTAATACTCATGGAACTAGTATGACCATCGTCCTTACCATTCATGCCGGTTTTCTTCCTGAAAAACCTCTTGCACCCTATATGTGTTACCCATTGGGGGGATAACTAAAGTCAATACTTTATTTTGATACATGGATTCCATCTCGGATTTCATGGCCTCCAGCCATCTCTCAGAGTCTGGATTGTTCATAACATCTTGGAAGGTGAGATGCTCATCATTATCCGTAAGCATCACATCACCATCTTAAGTCAAGATAAATCAATAATTTCTCTCGGGCTTATGGTGAATCCTACTAGATCTACGAACAACCTGTGTTTTCTGAACATGATTACTTTCAACATTTTGATGTACATCCTGACTTGTTCCAACTCTAGTTCAATGTTATCATGTGGTTCTCGATCTTCATCGAGGTGTATCGTCAACCCACTGGTTTTCTGATAAAGTAGATCTCCCTCAAGAAATACAGCGGTCTGAACAATAAACACTTTATTCTCGGAAGGATTATAAAAACTATACCTTTTAGTTTCACTTGGGTATCCCACAAAATAGCATCCATCTAATTTTGGTCCAAGCTTGTTAAAGGCTAAACGTTTCACAAACGCTTCACGTCCCCAAATTTTCATAAATGACATGCTATGACATTTCCCAGTCCATATCTCATATGGAGCCTTTGAACCCTTTGTCGAACTCGGG